>NC_064647.1:178052742-178658523 GCF_023864345.2 Schistocerca serialis cubense | reverse complement strand
CTTGTGTTTAGTTGGAAGGATGGACAGCTCTCTTGGCAGAGTTGTTCTCAGTTGTGAGGTGGTGGATAGAGTTCACGATATTCCTGTTCACTTAAAAGACTCTGACTAACAAGTAGGGCACCAGCTGCCTCTTTATACCTTCCTCAGCACCTTTAAACAATTTTCCCCAAAAAGTTTGACATGCGAACACATTCGCGTTTTATTATGCCTGGCTGCGGCAAGAAGATGGAAAAGATCGTGGAGTGGTTGCGTTATTGAAAGAGCGAAGGAGACAATGGCAATGTGAGAGAAAGAGAGAGAGAGAGGAACATAGTCGACAGTGACAGAACAGTGCAAGGAAAAGAGTGAAGGAGACAGAATCAGGGGGAGGGGGAGAATAAACAGAAAGAGAAAGAAAATGTGGACGAGGATGAAAGCCAGTGATAATGAGAGAAAAAGTATATGGCAGTGACAACGAGGAAGAGAGAAATAGTGAGAAGAGACAGCAGCAATAGGAAGGAAGGGATGAGACAGTAGCAGTAAGAGAGAGCAGGAGGGAGACAGTGAGAGGAGGACAGTAGTAGTAGGACAGGGACTTTGGCTGTGACACAGGAGACAATGACAGAGAGGCACGAAGAGACAATGACAATGAGTTGGGCTAAATGAGTCTGTGAGAAAGGGCAACTGGGAGTTGATGGGTATTAACGACTTTACAACGATGGAGTAGTGGGTGTGAGTGAGTCACAGTTAGGAGAGCTTGTGGGAGTTTGGGGTGAGCTGCTCGTTAAAGAATGGCGAATATGTTCGCATGCCGAATTTTCGCAAATTTTACGATGCTGAGGCAGGTAGAATGAGGCAGCTGGTACATCTTAGTTAGAATCATTTGAATAAATTCGCATTGTTTGTGCTCCGACAGGAGCATTTTTCCGCTGGTAGTGAGAACGACCGGACAAGCGCAGTGCTGCCGTATTTACGAAGTCTGTCACATCAGTGGAGGGGCCCACGTAATACGCCTGTGATATGGTGGCATACCTTACAGGATCAAGCCGTGAGCGCGAGTATCACTGACCTGTCCTCCACATCGATATTTGGGCTGGGCGAGGAATCCGAGTCGCTGATGAATACAAAAAAGCGGTAGAATGGTTGGCGACAACTCTGCGGGAAGTGTGGGACAGGAGAGAGGCGACGGGCAGCTGGTAAGTTCATACAGGATGTGCGTGGGAGGAGCATACGCGGGTACGGAAGGCGAGGCAGAGCGCGTGGCGTCTGAGCATCTGGAGGGAGGGCCAGGACATTGGCGGTCCAGGCGACACTGGCCGTACCTACGCTTACTACGTAAAATAAGATTGTACGACGTATGACGCGAAATTTGTGACTGGATTGAGGAATTCTCGGTAGGCAGTACACCGCATGTTAGGTTGGTTGGAGAGTCATCGGCAGATGTAGAAGTAGCTTCAGGTGTGTCCCAGGAATGTGTCCTGGAACTCCTGCTGTTCGTGGTGTATATTAGTGGCGTTGCAGACAATATTGATGGACAACCTCAGCGGTTTCGCAGTCGATGCTGTAATTTTTAATATGGTACTGTCTGAAAAAAGAAAGTTGCACAAATATTCAGTCTGAACTTGATAACATTTCAAAGTGGTGCAAACAGTAATAACTATCTTTCAGTGTCCAGAATTGTAATATTGTGTGCTTCACAAAGCGAAAAATTGTAATAATTTATCGTATGACTACAGTAACAATGATTCACAGTTTCAGTCGGTCAGCTCAACAATTACCTGGGCGTAACACTCTGTAGGGATATGAAAATAGAAGGATCACATAGTCTCTGCCGTAGGTAAAGCAGATGGTAGCCTTCGGTTCATTGGTAAAATACTAGGGAAATTCCATCAGTCTACAAAGAACATAGCAATGTACTAAGCATTCTTGCCACCCATCGTATAGTCAATACTGGGAATCTTACGCAGCAATTGCCTTGCGTGTGATAAATTCACCATAACATATCTCGGGACTACGTTACCCCTACCAAGTGCTTAAAGCTTCTATGCCATCAGGCAGAGTCAAAAGTAAAAATCCAGCAGTTCTTCAAGCCCTTGATAACTGAATAACGTAGTTGCGAAATATGATGTGGTAAACATATCACACGTTTGACGACTAGTGTGTGATATTCTCAGTACTGATTCGTGAGACAGTTGTACTACGGTTTCATAGCGGATAACCATTGTAGAATGTCGCTCAAGTGTGTCGCACCCGTATCAAATAGGACTAACAGGACGTACTGATAATTACGAAGACGGCAGCATGCATGGATACTGGTTTGTTAGACCCATGCGAGAAGGTCACGGAGATATTGAAAGACACTTGAAGACAGGAGCAGACTATCCTCAGAAAGCGCGCTAACGAATTTCTAAGAAACGCTGTTAAGTGAGTAATCACGGAATGTACCATAACCGCCTACGTAACGCCACGGATATACGATTAGATCGTTACAAATCGTACAGAGCCGTTTAACCAACGCCGCGCCGGGTAGCCGTGCGGTCTAAGGAGTCTTGCAACGTTTATCACGCCCCCCCCCCCCTCTCCTTGGGCATGGGTGTGTGTGTTGTCCCTAGCATAACTTAGTTTAAGTTAGATTCAGTAGTGTGTAAGCCTAGGGACCGATGACCTCAGCAGTTTGGTCCCGTAGAACTTACCACAAATTTCCGATTTCCGTCCAAGCAATTTTTCTCCCAGAGCTCCTTGCGTGAATCGAACGGGAGGAAGCCGTAATAATTGGTACAGTGGGACGTAGCCTTGCCATGCTTTTTACAGTGTTTTGCAGAGTGCAGATGTACAAGAGAGAGCAGGCCGGCGTGAGGCTTTGTAGTTGTCCACGGGTGCCATCCCCATGTTCGGTCGGTTGGTAGTTTTACGCTATTCTGTGATTTCTATTGTATGGCCAGTCAATGGACTTTAGATGGTCGACAGTTACCTCGATGTATTTACGCCTTATACGCATTCCTTATTTAAACTGCGTTGAAGTGAAAGGTGGTCTCCACGTCTGTGCACAATTACCGTACACCGCAAGTGTGTCATAAATTATTCAGATGTACACCCTAAAAAGAAAAAGACGCACCACGATGGAATTATCCCGATGGGACAGAAATCGGCAGACGTGACGTACACGTACAGGAAAACGAATGATTATAATTTCAGATAAATACGATGATTTTTTCAAGAGAAAGAGCATCAGAAGTTGAACAAGTCAATCATGCGTTGGTCCACCTCTGGCAATTACAGAAGGAATTATTCGATTTGGCATTGATTGATAGTTCTTGGATGTCCTCGTGAGGTATGTGTGCCGAATTCTGTCCAACTGGCACGTTAAATCGTCAAAATTCCGAGCAGGTTGTAGGGCTCAACCCATAATGCTCTAAATTGTCTCAATTGGGGAGAGACTGGGCGACCTCGCTGCCAAGATGGGATTCGGCAACCACGAAGACAAGCAGCAAAAACTCTCGCCGTGTGCGGGCCGGCATTATCTTGCTGAAATGTAAGCCCAGCATGGCTTATCACGAAGGGCATAAAAACGGATCGTACAGTATTGTCGAAATACCAGCATTACGGCCGGGCCCACCAACCATCTCGGGGCATTGACGATCTCACGCACTAGTTGCACAGAATTTCTCTTTCTCTTAAAAAAAAAATCAATTTTTTTCTGAAACTGTAATCATTCTTTTGACTGTGTATGTACATAATATGTAGGGATTTTCGTTCCGTTCGGATAATTCCTTCGTGGTGCTTCGTTTTTCTTTTAATTTTTGTTTTAAAGTGGATTTTAGATAGTAGGCAAGTTGGACCAAGAACGAAAAGCTCGTTATTTGCAAAGTCAGGTAGACCTTCTCTCAGACTGAATGAATTATTTACTAATCCCGTATCCGAACACTGAGTTTGGTTCATGAGACTTCATAAGACCAACAGAAGAGTCGAAACATATTAACCTAGACCTACATTTATACCGGAGCCCTACTAGCAAGGACCACGTCAGAATCAATCTAAAACAGGAACACTGGGAAGCGGTGGGATTACTCTGTTTATCGATTACCGACAGACTTTATTGGCAGCCCCATTTTGACACATTCTGCGGTGGTATGCTGGCGGGAATCAAGCGTAGGATTTATAGCAGCACGCTGTCTGTGAGTTTTTGGGACAATCTCAATAAAACGAAATACAGTTAACATTCAGAGAAAAGGACTGGATCTAAAACACAGCTGTTGATCACTAACATGTCACGCACATTTGCAGGCATACAGCGACACATTTAGGTTTCTTTCTATTTTTGGTCATATGTTTGAGCGAAGCGAAAACGTGCCTCGCTTTAAGGTACACAATGGATTTTTGTCCAAATTTTCATAGCCAAACGAGGGCAATGGACAAATAGGGTATCAAATGGACCAACGTGAGGACTACTTTTACCAAAAACAAAAAAAACTATTTATCTGAGTGAAAGTAGTCAGGGTAACTAAGGAAAACGTAATTAATGATTTGAGGGAGAAATGAAATATTTCACGAATACATGAAGTGTGAAAATGCATCAAATCACAGCATAAATTGAAACTTCTTTGTCTTGATGTGTATGCTCTTACTAATGTTTATAAAATGCCGATTGATATCTAAGTACGCCATAATTAAAACTTCGCCCCCATGAGAAACGATTCGACAATGAAACGCTATGGAGACATTTGTAGGAACGTGCGTAAGAGAAATAATGTATAAACCTTTCAACGAAACACAGTTTAATTTCGACCTGAGAGGCTTCAAATCTGGTGATCTTGGTGATTATGCAGTTTGGAACAATCGTCCAGTGATTCAATTTGCTTCTAGGAGAGGCCGACGACCGACTGTGCCACAAATTGTTGAAGAAGTTACTGTAGGCACGGCTGAGAACGCAGGGGGCCATGTGCAGCCTTCAGGCAGTGAACGACCTGCGTGACGACAGCTGGACTTTCCCTGGTTTAATTGTATCCACACTGTATATCATATTTCATGCTTTCTGAACAAAACTTGGAAATAAAAAATGTTAAGAAAAGGTGAAATGTTTCTGAAAATGGCCTGTAAATAATAAATGAAATAGTTTACAGAAACATTTGATGCGGCTTTCAGTGATCAAGTACAGCAGCTGAGATGCCGATCGAGAATTTGAACTTCAATGTTTAGCTCAGAATTTTAAAAACAGTGCTAAAGGTATTTGTAGGGTTTTCCTTACGTTAGTAGCATATGAGAATCTCAGATGCTGTGTATGGTTTGGAGCATAATCCAAAAAGGTCATGAAACGTTTCATAACCTCTTTTATTTCTCACTTTTAGGCAAATCATTTTACAGGACATTCGACAGTTTAAAGGTTTTGTATCTCATTCGATAAAAAGGAGCCCTTACAGGATAAGTTGTCCATTGGTCTGTCTGTCTGTCTGTTAAAAACCCTTTTTGCCAGGAACGCGTGGACGTATCAAATTGAAATTTGAAAGAGTGAAGCTTATCAGTCAATGAAATCAAAAGTAACAGCCATTTATGTGGCATATTTTGATGATCGCAAACTCATCATAACCTATAGGGTACATCCCGTTGACATGGAATTATGAAATTTGGTAAGAGTAAATAATCACGGTAAAGCTAAAGAAAAGAATTGAAATTTGTTCATTTACATCACACGAGAAAAACTCTTTTCTCGTTTGTTGTCCGACTGTCTGTTGTCGGTCCGTCTATCAAAACCCATTTTTCTCAAGAACGGGTAGACGTATTAAGCAGAAATACAACGTGGCGGTATAGTAAATGTAAGCTTCTAAATCGATGCAGTCAAAAGATACAGCCATTCATGTCACATATTTTGATACTCACAAACTCACTCATTAAAACATATGAGGTACTTTTTGTCGATCTAGAATCATGAAATTTGGCAAGAACTTTCCTCTTTATGTATTAGATATATATTTATATACCGTACACATGTAAAAAGTATGTACGCTAATGAATGCCCTAAAGTTTATTGGAGCATAGTGCAAAAATAGGAAAAAATCGGTCAGCAACTTATTGGGTATTTAGTAACAATGATTCCCCTGCATGTGTTATATATAGATTTATGTACCATACACATTAAAAATGTGTAGCCTCCGAAAGTATATTACAGTCTCATGTAAAAATTTGAACGAAATCAGTCGCGAGTTTTTCTATATTTATATAATTATGCCTATGTTCAGCAGACCATTTATTAATTATATATGTATATATATATATATATATATATATATATATATATATATATATGTGTGTGTGTGTGTGTGTGTGTGTGTGTAATCTATGTCCGTTCAACCGGCTGTTGTGGCCGAGCGGTTCTAGGCGCCTCAGCCTGGAACCGCGCTGCTGCTACGGTCGTAGGTTCGAATCCTGTCTCTGGCATGTATGTATGTGATGTCCTTAGGTTAGTTAGGTTTAAGTAGTTCTAAGTCTATGGGACTGATGACCTCAGATGTTAAGTCCCATAGTGCGCAGAGCCATTTTTTTATGTCCGTTCAATTGTTTATTAGGAAAGTTATAAGCAAATCGATCAAGAACTAGTCGATATTTTTGGAAACAACGTTAAACAATGACTTATTTTTGTGTATATATATATATATATATATATATAGATTTTTATATACACGTATATTACAAAATATGTCGCAATGTGTATCCTATGTCCATCTGATAGATTATTGGCGTATCATGTAAAAATTTGAAATAAATCGGTGAAAAATATTTTGAGTTTTTATCTAAGTACATTTCCCCTACATGCAGGCTATGTTTATGCACCATATATATTAAAACGAATTATAGCCTATGTGTGTCTGAGCGTTTATTACTGTATCATGTTAAAATTTGAAACTAGTCAGTCGAAAGCTTTCGAAGGCTGTTACGAAAAACGATTTTCTTTTACATATGTGTTTGTTGGAGTGTCGTCTAAAAACTTGAAGTAATTTCAGAAAGAACTTTTCGAGATTGTTATTAACAAACTTATGTATTTACCTAGCGTATTTATACTTACATACCATATGCACAAGAGCCAAAGAAACCGGTACACCTGCCTACTATCGTGTACGGCGCTGGCGAGCACGCAGAAGTGCCGCAACACGACGTGGCATGGACTCCACTGATGTCTGAAGGAACTGACTCCATGAATCCTGCAGGGCTGTCCATAAATCCGTAGGAGTACGAAGGGGTGGAGATCCCTTCTGATCATCACGTTGCAGCGCGTCCCAGATATGTTAATGTCTGGGGAGACTGGTGGCCAGCGGAAATGTTGGTAGAGTGCTCCTGGAGCCACTCTGTTGCCGTTCTGGGCGTGTGGGGTGTCGCATTGTCCTGCTGGAATTGCCCAAGTCCGTCGGAATGCACAATGGATATGATGCAGGTGATCAGACAGGATGCTTACGTACGCGTCACTGTCAGAGTCGTATGAAGACTCATCAGAGTCCCATATAACTGCACACGCCCTACCCATTACAGAGCCTCCACCAGCTTCAACAGTCCCCTGCTCACGTGCAGGGTCCATGGGTTCATGGGGTTGTCTCCATACCCGTATACGTCCATCCGATCGGTACAATCTGAAACGAGACTCGTCCGACCAGGCAACATGTTTCCAGTCAGGAACAGTTGAATGTCGGTGTTGACGGGCCATGCAAAGTGTAAAGCAGTGAGTCGTGCAGTCATCGAGGGTGCACGAGTGGGTCTTCGGCTCCGAAAGCCCATATCGAAGATATTTCGTTGAATGGCTAGCACGCTGACACTTATTGACGGCCCATCACTGAAATCCCCAACAATTTGCGGAAGGGATGCACTTTTGTCACGCTGAACGATTCTCTTCAGTCGTCGTTGGACCCGTCCTTGCAGGGCCTTTTCCCGACCGCAGCGATGTCGGAGATTTGATCTTTTACCTGATTCCTGATACGGTATACTCGTGAAATGGCCGTACGGGAGAGTCCCCACTCCACCGCTACCTGGGAGATGCTGTGTCCCAAGGCTCGCCGACTACAGGTATACATCACGTTGAAACTGACTTCAATCTTGATAAGCTGCCATTATAGCAGCAGTAAGCGATCTACCAACAGCGCCAGACACTTGTTGTATAAGAGTTGCCAACCGCAGCCCCTTATTCTAGGTGTTTACATATCTCTGTATTTGAATACGCAGTTTCTTTGGCGCTTCAGTGTATGTACAGCATTATCAGAGCTGGCTGGTGTAGGCAGCGCGCGCGGCCCGGGCTAGGTGTTCGCTGCGCGGCTGCGGGTCAGTGGGCGTGGCTGGCGTGGGTGGCGGGGGTGGCGGGGGTGGCGGGGGTTGTGGGTAGCGGCAGGGGGGGGGGCGGGGTCACGGGTCAAGGCCAGCGCCGGCGACCTTGCGCCCCCAGCGGCAGCGGAGCCGCCCTGGCGCGCAAGCCGCCTCTGCCACACTTCCGGCCCCTGCGTGTCGCCACCAGTGTACGGCTCAGAAGTCAGTTCTCCCTCTCCGTGTACTCGCTTTACACTCGGCAGTGGGGCGAGGCGCACGAGAAAGAGAGGCCGGGGTGCGTACGTCACGTCACGTGACACTGCAGGTCTGGCGAATGCCAGCAGCCGTCTCGGGTGACTGTTTCAAGTGAGTTTAATAGTTATTGACTGCGCATTTAAATGTATGCGAGCTCTCGACAGTAAACGACAAAGTTAAGACCTCTAGTGGGTACCTTTTCAATTAGATATTGATTTCCCGTGGGCCCTGCACGGGGCCGAGCGTTGGCGAAGTGTGGCGGACAAGGTGACTACCGTGGCGAGGGTCCCCCCGTAGTTCGTAAGCTCGAAGACTCGACTTGCCCAACGTCGCACGCCACCCAATTAATCCTATGAGGACCAGTGCCATCTGGCAGGAACCACGATTTTATTTTATTTTTATTTTTATTGAGTACAATTGCCTTTCGCATAACACCACCGATACACCACCGATGTTACTTCAAGAGACATACGTCTAGTTGTACGCTGAGGTAGCAGTCACTTACAGCGTTCAAAGGAACATTCGGCGCAGAGATTATCCTACGTGATAGATGGTGGTTGTGACATGTCGTTTCTTCTTATTATTTATAGAGGCGATTATTGACAGTGGATATAAGTACACTGATCAGCCAGAAGATTATGACTACCTACCAAATAGCCGGTATGCCCACTTTTGGCACTGGTAACAGCGGTGACGCGTCGGGGCGAGGGAGCAATGACTCCATGGTAGGTCGTTGGAAGAAGTTGAGACCACATCTGTACCCATAAGTCACCTGATTCCCGTAAATTCCGCAGATCTCTGACGCCACGTTCAGTCACGTCTCAGATGTGTTCTTCTGGGTTCTGATCTGGCAAGCTGGGGGCCCAAAACATCAACTGGAACTCGCCACTCTATTCCTCGAACCACTCCATCACACTCCTGGTCTTGTGACACGATTATTGAAAAGTGCCATTGCTGTCAGGAAACATGATAGCCATGGAGGTCTATACGTGATCTGCAACCATTGTACGACACTCCTTGGCCGTCATGATGTCTTGCACGAGCTGCACTGGGCCCATCGATGCCAACGTGAATGTTCTCTAGAGCATAATGGAGCCACAGCCAGTTTGTCTCCGTCCAGCAGTACAGGCGTTAAGGAACTGTTCCCCTGGAAGACGCGCTCTCCCATCTGCATGATGAAGAAGTTATTGGGATTCATCAGACCATGCAACACTCAACCAGTGCGCCAACGCCCAGTTCCTACTTCAGGCTTAGTTGCCGGTGTCGTCGTGTCAACATTGGCACATGCATGGGTCGTCGGCTGCGGAAGCCCATCGTTAGGAGTGTTCGGTGCACTGTGTGTTCAGACACACTTGCGCTATGCCCCGCATTTAAGACTGATGTTAGTTTCGCCACAGTTCGCCGTCTGTCCTTTCATATCGGTCTGCCTAGCCCACGACATCCGACATCTGTAAAGGGGGCTGGCCGCCCAACCCCATGAGGCTATAGTGGTTTGGCCATATATTTCGAACAGATAGGTCCCCACTGCCCTTCCCCCCATAGCGAGTCCTAGACTCTCCACCTGCTGGAAAACGTCCGAGAGGACGTCCAATGACGAGACGGACAGATCAAGTATTAAGATTCGTTAAACAAGTGGAGCCGATAGCAGTAGAAGATGAAACTAGACACCTGCAACGATGGACTACCATCTGCAGTAGATATCTCCTCTGCTGTGACTGAATGACCTCAATTTTTGTGCTTTTCATAATGTCTTTTATAAATTTTGCAGTGCGCTGTTCTTTTTCCTTTCGTAGTCTTTTTTTTTGCTTTAGACCTTGAAGGCGCGTTAACGCTATAAATGGTGATGATGGTTATTAGGTCTCAGGAGGTTGTCCTCTTTGAAAACTGTGTAACTGCGCTACCTGTTGGCGGACGACGGTGAAACCATTATCAATACGTCTACTATCCCCCATGTTCGATAAAAATCGACGTCGTCTTTCTAGGAGTACTAATTTTTTTCGGGCAGTGTATTTAAGCATATGTCATATAATTTTCTCAACTCTGCTATCATTTGTGTTTTAGGTTCACTATGTGAGGAAGATGTTTAAAAAGTGTAATTATTGCTAACATGTAATTGTATTACAGTCCTAAGAAATACTGATGTTTTAAAAATAATGTATTTTCTCGGTAGAAACAGAACTCTTTCGTTGTTACCCGTCAGAAAGTCTCATTTTACCCCTCATGGGATAATTACCCACAGGTTGGGAGGCAATGTTGTGACCGATGCCACTGCCCCTGCTGGGTAGTCCACCCTGCTGTCACGGGGGGTTGCCGGCCCAGCCTAAGTCAAGGCGAAGGCAGTGGCGTCAGCACTTGGCCGTCTCCCTCTCAGGCCACCAGTCGCAGTCACTTTTGCACGCCCCGACACGGGCTCCAGTCGGACAGAGGGGTAACGTCATTCTGCCTGGGAAGCCAACGAGCGGGACCCGTGTTATCGTTCGGCATGCACAGCCAATCGCGTGGCTTCCCGGGATCAGTTTGTACAGCTATTTAACAGCGAGTCAGCGGAAGTTCGTATCAGTCCGTGAGTGTTTCGTGTGGAGTTCGAGTGGTGGCAGCATTCTGAATAGAGCAGCCGCCAGTCTGTAATCAGCAGGCTACAGTAAACAGTCTGCGAGGTTACCAACCACCACAGCCACTTATAATGCAGTGGTGTTTTCAGTAGAATGGGGCCTCAAGGATGTTTAATTCTGAGAAGCGACTATATTCTGCTTTATATTCACAAGGGGAGGGTGTGACATGCGAGTCACCGATTTTGTTCAGTTTTAACAATGTCGTTCTGTCTTTAAAATAAAGAGACACGTTTCGGCTTTCTGCAATACACTCCTTAGTTTTTGAACATCGAAGCAAAGTTGGCATCGTAAAATCGTATTTTCCATGCTATAAATCGAAAGGCCGTCTAAGAACAAACATTTTTATTAATGTAATATGAGATCCAAAGTTAATAATGTTGGATTTAGTAACGTCTTTCTGTTTTCATGTTGTAGCCTGCGTACCTGTCATTCATTATATCCAGCAGAGTGAACTTGGCCGTCGAGCGGTCAACGCATTAGACTCCCAAACTGCTGATACATGTTCGATTCTTGCTTGTCACTTCTTTTTATTCGACACTTTTTTCGGTGTATTTGAAAATATTCTCATATCGGAATAGCTTTCTTTCCCTTCTTTTAAAAGTAGAACATCGGGAAGTATGATTAATAATCAAATAAGTATATATAATGTACTGACATTTATTTTCATCATAATGCATGACGTGCTACGGTAGGGCTTTCGTAGACCAAGATGTTCAACCGACCTGCACCGTGAAAGCGATGCCTCCGAAATGTACCTCAATTTGTCAACAGACAGAGCGGATGCTATCAAAGTTCATGCGTTGGTCAATACCCTGTTGTCCATGTCTGTCTCTGAAGGTATGCTTTCATACGCTAGGTACGCTTCCAAACAGATACCCGACTGATGACAATTTGAATCAGATATGTTTTCCACGAACAATGAACCGGAAAACATGTCAGTGCGACGACATTTCGTTCTTACGTTGCACGTGGTGCGAGAAATATTTATATTTTCTCTGTTTTCACCTGATTGCGAGAAAGCTCACGAATAGGTGATCTGTAAGGATTATGCAGTAATATTCTGTAGCTGTATTTCTGCTTGTATCTATCACGATGAAAATAATTGTCCCTACATTATATCCAATTCGTTATATGTTTATTATTTGTTTATTAATCATACCTCCTGATGTTTTACTCAAAAAAAGGAAACAAAAGTATTCCGACTATCATATAATTGCCAGATAAACTAAAAAATATTGAATGAAAAAAGAGCCACGACCAAGAAGTGAACACGGACCAGCATTTTGAGAGTATAATGGCATGCCCTCTCGACCGGTGACCTCACTCTGCTAGACACGTTTAATGATGGGTACCCAACCTACAACTTGAAAATACAAAAACGTTAGTAACTTGAACGTTAGCTTTGGAACTCATATTATATTAATATAATTTTGCTTTTAGGCGATCTTTCGATGTATAGCGTTGAAAATACGATTTTCCGTCATCAACACTGTCCTCGGCTCTATTTGACTAGTGACCGTCTAGTAAAAGATCGAAATCCGTATCTCTTCATTTTCACTATATAAAGATCTTCCAAAACTTGATCAAAATTGGTGATCCACGTGTTAGACCCTCACCTTCTAAGTCTCACCTAGGATAGATCCATTTTAGTGTTTATCTTGAATTGGATGTTCTCGTTTGTGTGTGTGTGTGTGTGTGTGTGTGTGTGTGTGTGTGTGTGTGTTTGTGTGTGTTGCAGTAAATGAGTATTCATGTACGTTGTACTTATTAATTTTGTAGTTGTGTTCCAGAACTCAATCAGTAAAGTGGCGCAGTGATAGAAAAACGAAGCGCTTAAAAGCGGTGGTGTAGACGTTCGAATTTCCAAAACTATGCAACACTCGCCGTCAGCTTGATACTTGGAAGCAGCGAGTGCAGCCAGTGGCAACAACTGAAGACGACAGACTTCAGTGGTAATCGACACGGTTCGTACTAACCAGAGACTTCAAAATTTCGAGGTCGTGCGGTACAGTGTATTATTCCACTTTTTGAAGACTGGGAGTTTTGGCTTCAAGACAGTCAGCAGTACGCTGCAAGACCGTTAGATTTACGAACTCTGGAACTCCGTGCTATTTTTCTTGTTGTTTCGCATCCTGTCTCATTACGTTATCAAGTTTTTGTACGGAGAACAATAATCTGTCTGTAATTCGTTGGAGATGGCGCAGCAATTTGATCTCATAATCAAATCTTGAACCTACTGCAGTCCATCTCACAATCAAATCTTGAACCTACTGCAGTCCATTAGTGCTACTCAGCAAAAACCGTTACAAAGGCTAGATGAACCGGAACAATGGGAGGATGACGTCAGCCAGACGCCACAGGTGTTTCGTCCATTTGACCCGGCAAAGAAACTACGTAGCCAGGCTGCAGCAACTCAGGACGACAGGTGATGTTACCTGACGAGTTAACTTATTATCCAATGCTGGCCTTAAGTTCTTCGGATTGCTACAGCAATTATTTTCGGATAAGTGGCTGCCACTCTATAAATTCTACAGGGCATATAAGAAACGTGGACAGTCTTTTTAAGGAGGAATGAGCAGCCATATTGCAAGGTCTCACTCGGGACTGAAAAGTCAAGTGTGAAAATCAGGACTGTGAACTTTCTTATGCTTAGGGAGACCAGAGGACAAATACTTTCAAAGTCTGAAAAAAAAGAGCACACAGAGACATGTTCAAATTTAATAAATGAATTAATTAATAGTCCTAACATACAGTCTTTAACCTTTATTGGTACTTCTCTAGATCCAAATTTTCGCAGAATTGTAAGCTTGCTTAGCAGACAGTTTTAAAAAGATACGCAGGAAAATTCTTTTAAATTATACTGGACCATCAACATACCTTTAACAGGCTGAGAGCTCAACCTATTCCAGTCATCAGTCCACTGTGTTCTAATGAGCGAAAATAGTCTTTCTGCATTTGCACTGTCCCCTGAAATACTGAAAAAGTATTCCGCAAGTTTCAACAATTCTAAATGGCAATCACCAGACTTACTTTCACAAAAATATTTGGCCCACTTTTAAATACAACATAACTCACTACATACAGGGTAATTACTATTCTGTTTCAGAAATTGCCTAAAATTACAGAATTGGTTAAAACATTTTGCTTCTTCAATTTCAAAAGCTTTACATTTATCTTACAAATACAACAGGCCTTTTACAACATCACTGTAGTTAACATCTTTTTTAAGAGACATCCATTTGAACCAGGAAAAGTCGTTAAACATATAGAGCCCTCGTTTTAAATATCTATGACGCGATCGATACAGCAACATAGCTTCTCCGTAAAGAGCTTAACTTATTTACCAAAGCCCTGCAATTTCCATATTCTGTTTAACCTGTAGACAAATGAATCTTTCATTTAATCGGTCCTCAAACACCTTACATAATAAATCTAATTTTTCTGAGTCACTTCAAACACATAATTGTCTTCACTTTCTAATTGCAGAATATTTGAATTGAACACAGGTATAAATCAATGCAAATGCGATAAGTAGGCTTCACTTAATCTATTCTCAAAAAGCTGAAACAAAACCTTTAGTGGCTTGCTTTCAGACAGAAAGTAAGACTTCAGAGCGGGATACATTTCCAGTACCCTTTCAACGCCTGGGAAAAGAGATAACTACCTAGTTTTCACATGAGACAGGGCTTCTTTGTAATTAATCTCAACAAATTTAAAGAAAGAGTGTAACTGCTAGATTCTAACAGTGTAAACAGAACAATAACTATGAACTGATACAATGACACACTCCAAATCAACAGAAAGAGTATCAGGCTCCATGCTGAACTGCATAATCTAAAATGTGAGCTGGACATCCCACACCGATTAAATTCTCATTGTTCAAAGATGTCTTTAATCTACTGTATATATTTTGGCCTTCTTTGCAATTTATAGTCCCAAACGTTTGTGATGAACAGTAGGTAATACACTTGTCAATAGTACACAAAAGTTGTAGTGTTTCTGTAATATAATGCATAACCATCTCAGATGTCTCAATAGGAGCCGCGCGGGGTAGCCGTGCGGTGTGAGACGTCTTGTCACGGTTCGCGCGGCTCCCCCCGCCGGAGGTTCGACTCCTCCCTCGGGCGTGTGTGTGTTTGTGTGTGTGTGTGTGTGTGTGTGTGTGTGTGTGTGTGTGTGTATATAGTCTTTAGCCTAAGTTAATTTAAGTTAGATTAAGTAGTGCGTAAGCTTACGGACCGATGACCTCAGCAATTTGGTCCCGTAGTCCTTACAAAAAGTTTCCGATGGAGGGAGACTTGAGCGGCGACGACCGTTGGTTGGTCGTTCGGTCGGTCGTCTCATCGGGCGACGTGTATTTGATCTTTCGGCTGTTTCTGGGCCTCGTCAGTTGGTCATCCTGCCGGACGTGGGTCGGTCCCCTCCTTGTGCAGAGATGTCGGGTGGCCAATAGGCAAGAGTTACCTCTGCATGGTTGGGTCCGCGCCAGTGTGCTCGGGTCGCCGTGTCTCCGAGTTTTTCGAACGGACATCAAGGGAGTCGGGATGGAGCACCCATGACTCACCCGACTGTTGCCGAACACATAACTTGAGTGGGGACGACCTTGGTTGGTCGTTCGGTCGGTCGTCTCATCGGACGACGTGTTTTGGTCGCCGACCGCTTATGGAAACTTGCGTGTGTCGACTTGATTTCTCCTTGTTGTTCCACAGTGATTGGTTTTAGGATTGTCGGAGTTCTTGGTGTAAGTGTTACGTGGAGCTGTGTGTAGCTTCTGTGATTTGGTTGGGATAGAGCAGTGTTTCCTCGCCGTGTTGATGCTGTCTGGTACGGCGTGTAGTTCGACAGCCTTTGGGCTTTATATACATATTGAGTGGTTATTGTGCCTTGGCGGTATTTAAACGCCAATTTTGAAGACATAGTGCTGCTGGGTATCTTCGTCGTCGCTGATATTTTCCATTGTCGTGCCGTTGGTCGGGCGGAAGGGGATTGATTAGGTTGTTGGTCGGTCCTGCAGCCGTCCCTGGTTCGGGTTACCGTAGAATTATTTAATCTTACTTTTGGCTGCCTGTCTCACCTAAACTTATATTAGAGTTACCTCTCAGGCCGACCCTTGGAACACTTCTGAGCACCACTGCTTGCTGCTTCTAGGTTGTGATTTTCTTTTGTCTCAAGTACTGTGCGAGGCCTTCAGCCTTGTATTAATTACGTAAGATTTTATTTTTTAAGTAAGGCCTATAGCCGCGTGTATTCCTTAAAGCAATTGTTATAACTTCTGTTCGGGCTTTCAGCCGTATTGTTTTGAATCCTTTTACGGGCATGTGTGATTAAGTGTTTTTAGGAAAATGAAGTTTGTGTGTTTTGTGCAACTGACAGTGGTCCCTTTCCACAACCATAACCTGATCAGCTCTGTCCTGCGAAACCAGACTTCACTCTTCAAATAACAGAAGGAGCCCCTCCATCACCAGAGCTCCAGAACAGTCACCTTCTTTAGCGGCTGCCAAACATCGACAAGTCGTTCGACGACCCGGCTGGGTACACGCGTTGTCAGACACAGATCGGCCCAACCAAACCCCGCCGCCAGCCCTCCTTCTTCCGTCACGTGCTGTTCACAACTCACTGCCTCCGCGCCGAGCCTCACCCTCAACCCGGAAAATCAAAGATAAGTCACAAAGAGGTGACTATCGATACAGGTGCCAGAGGTAGTTAGGCCAGCAAACTGAGCGGCCACGGCTCAAATCGATAGTTGTATTCGCTTTTGGATCGATCCATATCAGTTGTGAAAAATCGATAAAATCGGCGATCTTGCTGCCATCTGTAGATAAGACATTTAAGAAAAGAGCAATAGAACGGGAATAATTACAAATATAAATTTATTACGGTCAACTTTGCGAAAAAGGAGGACAATGTAGAAATCCGCCAGGACCACGGAAAAAAAGATAAAAAGTACGGTATGCCCGGATTTATCCGAACGTCTGTTCACCCTACTTATGCTGATACAGCGGTCAGGGACATGCATGTTCTTCGTGCTCCTGGCGCGGAACTGCGTAATGATCTTAGTCCTCTAAATAATCCTATGCTGGAAAATATTTATCAGTTATTCAAGCTTTTGAGCAAAGCAAACAGAACGAATCCTAGACCATGGAGCAACAGAGGTTTTTAGAATGGACTTCCATGGTTGTGGTTAAATGTTCAGTCATGAGGGTGAACACGACGGTAAAACCAGTCAAAAAACTGGGTTTAGTTACGCCCCACCAGAAGGGGGCAAGATAAAATTCGTTGCAAATTAGTCATCTAAAACTAAATCTTCTGTTCAGTGTTTCGAACTCATGACTCACAACCGTATTAAAAGAAAACGAGAAGTGCATATTCTGTCGAAAAATGAGTCCTAGGGCAGAGATTTGATAATACACGCATCAAAAAATATTTTGCATCACCCCGGTTCCCAGAACTTCTGAAGATTGACGTTGACTGTGGATATTGTATCACAGACACAGTCCCTTGGACTGCTCAGAGATGTCACTAAACCCGCCCGCCGGCCGGAGTGGCCGAGTGGTTCTAGGCGCTACAGGCCGGCCGGTGTGGCCGAGTGGTTCTAGGCGCTACAGTCTGGAACCGCGCGACCGTTACGGTAGCAGGTTCGAATCCTGCCTCGGGCATGGGTGTGCGTGATGTCCTTAGGGGTTTAAGTAGTTCTAAGTTCTAGGGGACTGATGACCTCAGAAGTTAAGTCCCATAGTGCTCAGAGCCATTTTTGTTCTAGGCGCTACAGTCTGGAACCGCGCGACCCTTACGGTCGCAGGTTCGAATCCTGCCTCGGGCATGGATGTGTGTGATGTCCTTAGGTTAGTTAGGTTTAAGTAGTTCTAAGTTCTAGGGGACTGATGACCTCAGAAGTTGTCCCATAGTACTTAGAGTCATTTGAACCATAAACCCTCCCAAAGATGTAAACAACCGAGCATGAGCAGCGCCTATTAGACGGAGGGGCTCCGACAGCCGATCAGTTACAGTCATTGCACCACCAGGGAGGAGTTACACGGCTCGTCTTGTCTGTAGTTCAACCATGTCTAGACGGTCAATACCGCGCTTCGATCGCGTCCGCATTGTTACTTTGTGGCAGGAAGGACTCTCGGAAGGGAAGTGTCCAGAGAGGCAGGAACTGTCGATCACATGCCTTGCTCAGGCCGCCCAAGGGCTACTACTGCAGTAGATGACCGCAACCTACGGGTTATGGCTCGGAAGAATCCTGACAGCAACGCCACCATGTTGAATAATGCTTTTCGTGCAGCCACAGGACTCACTTTTTTCTGCAGGTGACGAAATTAAAACTCTGACATTAGCAGCAGCTATGCACCGAAATTAATTCAATGGCGACAAGTTAAAATTTGTGCCAGACGAGGACTCGAAGGCGGATTTGTTTTACGCGAGCGGTTGCCTTAACCGTTCGACTATCTGAGCACGCTTCATGTCCAACCCAAAGTCCCGATTTGTCACACTCTACATGCGTAGCATCGTCTTTCCATAACATTCACTGCTCGCTACGTCACTCTGACTCCTGCATAAAGTCGGGAAAAGAGTGCATCTGCACTGGCTGATCACTAGTTGCCGTCAAGGTGTATATATTTACATGTGTGGTGTCTGCTCTTTCGGACGTGTTCAAAAGAACAGACACCACTTCCTTTCGAATCCACAGCCTTATATATACACAATGAAATTAAAACTCCGAGCCGCCCGGGGTGGCCGAGCGGTTCTAGGCGCTACAGTCTGGAACCGCGCGACCGCTACGGTCGCAGGTTCCAATCCTGCCTCTGGCATGGATGTGTCTGATGTCTTTAGGCTAGTTAGGTTTAGGAAGTTCTAAGTTCTAGGGGACTGATGACCTTAGAAGTTAAGTCCCATAGTGCTCAGAGCCATTTTTGAAACTCCGACATTAGCTGCAATCGGGCATTGGAGTAAAGGCAATGGCGACGGGTGAAAATTTGTGCCTTAACGGGACAAACTTTCATAAGTACTGTCTACGTAGCCATCGCTCTCAACTTTACTTGGATTTCCGCCACAGGGATTCAAGGAGATGAATGTATTCAACGTTAGTATTTCGATCGTCATTTTGCCCGTGGTTCGTGTCCCAGCCCGCACAAACTTTCACTTGTCGCCACCGCATTTATCTCAGTACCCGATTGTGGCTGACGTCAGAATATCAATTTCTTCTTGTATATATTCGGCTGTGGGATCAAAAACAAATGGTTTGTGTTCCTTCGGTCGTGTTCGAAAGAACAGACGCCACAGTTAGATATAATGTCCACGTGTTAAGCCATCGTAGACTTGACATTTATCCGAATTTAAAGTGGTAAGTTAATCGAAACTTCGTATTCAAGGTCTACGAGTAAGAAACGTAAACACGTGCCCCCTGCGTGTTGCTGGACGCCCTTGCAGCAGTCTGGAGCCGGCGGGTTGACGGCTGGCTATCCTCCCTCCGAAGCCAGCACCCCTCTGGACAGCCCGGCACGTGCGTGCGGCACGCTGAGGAGGGAGAGCAGAGCCGGCACGTCCGCCGTCCTGCCTCGCCCCCTCCTCGGCAGCCCCCGGCAGACGCGCTAAGCTAAGCTCCGCCAGTGCCACGTAGGCGCGACTCGGGACTCCCCCGCCCACGCCCGTCTGCGGGAATCCCCACCAGTGCACGCAACACACCGCGCCACGCGACACAACGCCTGCGTCCCGTGCTGTCCCGCTCTCCGCACCCACAACATGCGAGCTACGCGCTGTCTAAAGTGGAGAAGCCGAGAAATACCGCACCCGCTGTCGCCTCTCGCAACAAATCTTTAACGAAATTACGTACTTGTCGTTAAACTAGGCAAAAATAAGGTCGTGTTGTTGGCACTATCGTCGTCGTCGTCGTCGTCGTCGTCGGCTGATACTCGTATCCGAGTTTTCATTTCTCTCCTGAGATTTCCATTGTCACGGTTCAGGCGTGGAAGTGTCGTTGATGGCTTAGCAATCCAATCCTAGCGTGGAACAGGCGGCCACAGACATTACAGCTGATGGAAGGTGGAGGACGTGCCTAAGCCTGGAGGAGTTTACGTCTCCGGCGTTTGTCATCCTCCATTCTTCGACGTTCCAGCTCAAAGTTTTGAAGAGCATTTGAGGTAACTGAGCGCCAGCGACTTCGGTCTTCTGCTATTGTGGACCAGTTACTCGGATCGATGTTCAAGTTTTTCAGATTTTTCTTGTACTGATCCTTATAACGTTTGAGAGGGGCACCTCGTGGACTTTTACCTGTGCTCACTTCGCTGTACAGCATTTGGCGTGGAAGTCTGTCATTTTTCATCCGCTGGACGTGTCCGACCCATCTGAGTTGATGCCCAATGATAAGAGCTTCCATGCTATAAATTTTTGCTTTCTCAGGAACAGCCGTGTTGGATATGAAGTCATCCCATTTCAGGTTCATGATATATCTTAGCTTCTGTTGGTTGAAGCGTTCTAGTTTCTTCAGATCACAGCGATATAACGTCCAGGTTTCGCAACCATATAGCAGGGTGGAAATGACTACAGCTTTGTACACCATCAGTTTGGTGTACAGTGTTCGGTCTTTATTCAGGAAGACACGGTTTGTAAGACGTCCAAATGCTACATGGGCAGCACGTAATCTATTCTCCACATCTTTTCCAGATGAGCAGTTAGATGACAGTGTGCTTCCCAGGTAGAGGAAATGGTCCACTTGCTCCAAGGGTGTATCGTAAATGGATACGCTGAAGTCAGGAACGGAGGAGCCAGGAGTTGGCTGCGCCATCACTATAGTGATACGCTAAACTAACAGACCAGGGCCGGTGGCTATGGGATATGGTCTTGTCTTCTCTGGTAGACTCCTAAGGAAGTGTAATCAACCCACTATTGAAGCAACCTCAAAAACATTGAATATTACTGCTGATTCTGGGACCTCTTCCAGTGGGCTAGCTATCATACAAATTTAAAGGCAAAGATCCCGAGTTCGAGTCTCGGTCGGGCACACAGTTTTAATCTGCCAGGAAGTTTCATATCAGCGCACACTCCGCTGCAGAGTGAAAATCTCATTCCGGGAACATCCCCCAGGCTGTGGCCAAGCCATGTCTCCGCAATAATCTTTCTTTCAGGAGTGCTAGTTCTGCAAGGTTCGCAGGAGAGCTTCTGTAAAGTTTGGAAGGTAGGAGACGAGATACTGGCAGAAGTAAAGCTGTGAGGACCGGGCGTGAGTCGTGCTTCGGTAGCTCAGATGGTAGAGCACTTGCCCGCGAAAGGCAAGGGTCCCGAGTTTGAGTCTCGGTCGGGCACACAGTTTTAATCTGCCAGGAAGTTTCAAATTTAAAGATTGTCAGTACAACTAAATACCTATACATTACAATTGCAAAAACTTAAATTGCAATCATTACGTATCTGTAGAGAAACAAGAAAATGAATAGGGAAACACACATCGCATTTGTACACGTGAGGCAGGAGGAAAGGTACATGCTTTGAGGGCCGGTAGTATAGGCGATTTTGAACAAAGAACTTCGTATGGACATATGACCTACTCCGAATGATTTCCGACGTAGAACACATTTACTGTACACTGTTATTTATTTACTATATTATTCCAACTCTGTCAGTATTTACAACGCACCACAGTAGTGTATAGGTAGCTGAGACGTACAGTTTGATACACGACACTCGCGCTCTGCCTCAGACTGGCCTGCGAAAACTACCTCAGGTACAGAACATGAGTGTCGTGCGTGAGATTTTCAGTATTCTCGCGCTCTCTTTGCGCTATTACGTATAGAGAAAAAATGAATAGGACTTCATGTAGTTTAATTTTGTACTGCGACACATTTACGCTGGAGGGTGTGGTTTTCGAGATTTTTCAAGAAAAACCTGCGAAAGTATAAAAAGGTCCAACGTAGCGTCCGCGGCTAACCGACCGCTTTCCACGAAGTGGCGCCGGAGCTGTTCCTCAGCTAGGTAAGTAGCGTAGCTTGACATGGTACCACGGTACTTTAGCTTTTTATGTCTGACCGTGCCTTATTCTGGCATGTATTAGTTTATTTTATGCTTCTGAAGAAGGCTGGGTTACTCTAGCTGAAACCTGGGTAAAGACCAATAACATTTCGCAACTGAGGCTCATTTTTCACATATTAATTTATCACAGTTGCTGACAGGGCTGCAACATGTTAAAAATGAGTTCTATCTCGGAAACAATTTGGAATGTGGAATATGTAAATATGAAGTTTTTCGTTCAGAATCAATATAACCCATCAAAGCATGTACCTCTCCCCCTGACTCACCCTGTAGACCTGGAGAAAAACTTGGAGCATGTAGAACGGAAACTCATATTGAACCTACTACACGAGAAACGATATCCTCACCAAATGACAGAGGTGGCAGAAAGGCTGTGCAGAGGTACAAAAATAAAAATGAAGGCTAACCATGTTGTATCAGAAGACATTCCTACAAACAAGGTTGTATCTTTTCATCCACAAGCTTGAGATTATCGAATGACGTATTTTTTAATAGAATGCTTTTTTACTTTGCAACCGTACAGGGTAGCGGAACTTCGCTACAAAGATCTATCTACAGACTTAACCAAATTTTGTAAGGAATGTAAGATGAAAATATCCTTTCAAAGACAAAAGTGACGGCTTTGAAAATGACACCACCGCTGAATAATACGATAATAGCGAACAAAACAGTAAGTTGACCAAGTTAGGAACTTCCGTTACCTGTAAAATATTACGAGGGGCGTTCAGAAAGTAAGCTCCGATCGGTCGCGAAATGGAAACGACTATGAAAATCCGATAAAGCTTTGCACAGATGTGTTGGGTAGTGTCTCTAGTATAACCCCAGTTAGCATCACGTCGCTCTTCTCATTTCTGAGCTCGCAGTGAGTGCGTAAAGATGTCTAGAAAATAGTGTCTGCCGCCAAGTACGAGGGCCTGGTGAGAAATTTCGCCTGAAGCTATGCAGCTAACATTACATAACTGTCGTGCTGTTTCTTCTTCAAGACAATTCTCAGCCGCATTCTGCAGGGGCAATGAAGATGCTCCTGCATCGTTTTCAAATGGAAATGTGAGATTACCCACAATACAGTCCGCAATTGTCTCCCCCTGAGTTTCATCTCTTGTCACATGAACCGCTGTCTTTGAAGACAACATTTTGACACAGACAACGAGGTGTAGGCCAGCGTGGAGAATTGGCGGAAAGCACTGGCGGCTGCCTTCTATGATGAGGCTATTGAAAAGTTGGTACAACGCTATGACAAAAGTCTAAGTCAGAACGGCGACTACGTAGAGAAGTAGCTGAAAGGTGTAGCTAATTGTTACAAGTAAAACATTTCTGATGTTCACTGTGATTTCAATTTGGCAATCAATCGGAGCTTACTTTCTGAATAGGCCTCGTATAATCTAACAGAATAAACTCGACGCTGACAAGAAACTGCAGAAATTTCAAATCATGTGCGGAACAATCAATAGAGCATTGAGAAATAAAGTTGGAAAAGACACAAAAATGAAGTTTTATAAGGTACTGACCGACCCTACAATGCTATTTGCTAGTGAAAGTTGGACAACTATTAGAAAGCAAGAAAGCAGAATCCAAGTGGCAGAAATTGAATGTCTAAGAGAAGCGAAGGGCTGCACAAGATTGCATAGACTAAGAAACGAAGACATAACAACAGAAGTTGCGATGTATGCTACATATTAGTAGGTCAAGTCCAATCGACAAAGCCGCCTAGAACATCCACAAGGAATGCCATATTTGAAGCTACGAAAACAAGCGTTAAATTTCTAACACTTACGTAGAAGATCTGTAGGAAGACCGAGAGAAGGATGGCCGGACATTTAGAAAAGGAAAAGACCTATGGCCTAGGACCTAGACCATGATGAATGAAGAAGAAGAAGACCCAGATGTTGTGTGGTACGTGAAACAAAAACTATGTTTTGTTGGCAAAGCATATGAGGTGCAACAAACCCATTAAAGAGACATGCAACACTACCCGTACGGGGAAGTGGCACTAATACCCAAAGCACCCTTCTCCATACACAATAAGGTGGTTTGCGGAGTGCAAATGTAGATGTACACAGTGGCACCTGCGTGCTTGAGACCCGCTGCGATCATTTGCAGATACTAGAGTGAAGGACGAAACCTGAACAGCATTCTTGGTCGACTGTTCTCAGATGCAGTAGGCCGTTCACCGGTGGATGGCGATGCGTGCAGCGTGGGGCTGTCTCTGGTTGACGCTGTGCTGTCCTATATAGCAGACACCGTAGCAAAAGGCAGCTACAACCGAAAAGGATCGGCGCTTTTTGCGGTAATTGGCAGTCCATCCCGCTCGCAGACCACACAAGGCTTATTTACTCTAATGTATTCCGCATAAATATAAGAGGAGGGACCCGTTACTGTTCCGTTACACTATTGGCGATAAATCGGCAGAGAAGCAACTGCCACTCTCTCACTGAAACGAGTTACAGTGGAACGACTACATGAAGCTAGTTATGGAAAATAAGTGACCAGGCTGAGATTCACTGGAAGAATCTTAAGGAAATGTAATTCATCCGCGGAAGAAGTGGTTTACAAAACACTGGTTCGACCGATTCTTGAGAATTTCTCGTCACTGTATTGCACTTGCCAAGCAAGATTAATCGATATAAATACTGTAGCATACAACGAGCGATATTAGGAACATCATCAAGAGCGTTTCGGGAGTCAGGCTCACATCATCGGGCTCTCTACGTTAATCCTACATAGAAAACAGTCACGATAAAAAAATAAAAGCAAGTAAAATTATTGGGACCTGAAGCCCTCGTCTTATCTGAACAACGACAACGGCGGATTCCCTTCTCTGCTCATCCACGTTACGGCGGGCGCATCCTCCAAAGAGTTGCTTCCGTAAGGCGGTAAACTCCGGTCACATGAGCTGCCTCTCCGTACACCATTAGTTTCTAAAGATATGTGCGGGTCTGACAGACTTAATGTCCGAATAATTTAATCTGTTTTTATATTATGACTGTCAGTGCCTTTTGTTGTGCATTTTATGTAGTATTAACTTAGACAACCAGATGATGGGCGCTCCACTCCTGAAACGCGTTGCTGTGTGTTATATCCCTATCACTAGTGGCTGTATGTTAAAATATTTATTAGCGTTTTTGTTTTGCGTTTTGGTATTTCGATTGTTAAGGGTTTATTTAACGATTTTCATGCTTTATTTGTAGTTCAGTGTTGCTATTTAGCTTTAAATATTGGCATTTCGTCATTTGGAGATGGTGAGTGGAGCTGCGGACGCTAGGAAATGGAATGCCAAAAGGAGAACTCGGAACGTTTCCGACACATTCTTCTGTTTCAGTTCAGTAGAGGGGTGACAGCAGCGGAGACAGGCAGGAACATTTGTGCCAAGTTTGGGGATGATGCCATTGGACAGAGCCGACAAGAAAATGATTGCCTCGTTTGAAGGAGGATCGTTTTGACATTAGCGACTCTCCACGTTCTGGAACAGCTTCGGGATTTGGCGAAGATCGTTTAAACGCATTAATCCACAATGATGCACGTCAGTGTACTCGATAACTGGCAGATGTGATGAACTGTGATCATTCTACCATAGTGTGACATTTCCGTTCAAGAATCGAGTGCATGGATACCGCATGCTGAAAAAAAAAAAAAAAAAAAATCTGCATGTCTGCTTGCTCGTCAACAATTGGCTCGTGAGGAACAGCGATCATTACTTGTGACGAGAAATGGTCTCTATATGCTAACACAAGGTAAAGAAAGGGATGATTCAGCCCAAACAAAGCAGCAAATCCCAGTTCAAACACGTCCGCTCAACCACAAAAGATAATCCTACGCATCTGGTGGGAACTGATTGCATCCCTGAGGTGTGCCGGCCGCTGTGACCGAGCGGTTCTAGGCGCTTCAGTCTGGAACTGCGTGACCGCTACGGTCGCAGGTTCGAATCCTGCCTCGGGCATGGATGTGTGTGATGTCCTTAGGTTAGTTAGGTTTAAGTAGTTCTAAGTTTAGGGGACTGATGACCTCCCATACTGCTCAGAGCTATTTGAACCGTCTGGACCATACCTGAGGTGTAACTACCACTGCTGACATTTAACCGTCAACAACTGAGACGTCTCGCACAAGCAATGCAGAAACAACGAGCAGGAAGACTTCGTCAGGTGAGGCTACTCCACTACAACGCCTGTCCGCATTCTGCTAGACTAACAAAAGACAGTATACGGGAGTTGTGTCCGAAAGTCATTCCGCACCCACCTCATTCACCTGATCTTGCGCCCTCAGATTTTCGTCTTCTCCATTCTCTATCGAAGAATCCTCAACGAACTTCCTTTCCGGATGATTATGCGCTCCGAAGATGGCTCGAAGAGTTCTTCGCTTCAAAATCAAGTTATTTTGCTACAGTCATAGAATCGAAAAGTTGCCTCAGCGTTGGCGTACTATTGTAAACAGTGAAGGGGAATATGTTATTGATGAATGAAGTCTCTGTTATGTGTATCCGTCGTGTTTATTAAACTTGTGGAGAAACGCTAAGAACTTATGCACCGACACTATGAAACGGTTACTTCAATAATCGGTACTACTTCCGTTCTTTAAGAAGGACAGTATTAGAATAAGATGAAGCCAGGAGTTACGGCGTACCCAGAGCAGAGTGGCGCGTTTCGTTACTCGTTCTTTCAGTTTCGGAGATGGCAGAAGTACTCCAGACGCAGACGCTACAAGAGAAGCGTTGTGCATCGGGCAGACGTCTGCTGCTGAAACTTTGAGGACGCGTGTTCATGATGGAGTGGGGTAACTCGTGACTTTCTCATTTTCATTCTTGCGTTCGTTCTGATTTCATTCTACGCTTGATCGTTGATTGAAACTATAGATCGAACGGTGATATCTTTAAGTTTTGCAATGAACTATTTATTTCACTATCACTAAAATTTTCGTGTGTGTTGAACTCCAGTGGTAACCCTCTGCAAATGTGACCTCATTTTGACTTCGCGCGCAACATCGAAAATCGCAGGAACTGCTATCGACAATCGTGAGCTTTCGATACGTTGCTCTCTCAAGACTTCACACACACGTATCGGAGATTTATAAAAAAACCACCGTTATTGGTAAGATTTTTTATAATTATTGTTATAACCAAGCGTCACACTATAAGTTATCGACTACTGATACTTTCATATAAGAGTGCTCTCTCACGAGTGAGTCGTTATAGCCAATAATTTACAAATTAAGCATTAAACACTCTCGTATCAGTGATAACTTGCTATGTATCGTCTCAAGGAATGACGACAGAAAATTTATGACAAATATGTGACACTTATAATTTAATGTGAGTTAATTGTGCGTCAAAGATATAAGCCTTCAAGAGATATTATGATAACCACGACAGGAGAGTAATATAAGGCGGCGAAGTTCAAAAAAATGGCTCTGAGCACTATGGGACTTAACATCTATGGTCATCACTACCCTAGAACTTAGAACTACTTAAACCTAACTAACCTAAGGACATCACACAACATCCCGTTAATCACGAGGAAGATGGCGAAGTGCTAGCGTAATCGATATATATCATCTTAGTGTAGTTGACACGTTCTCGGACTCTCTTATGAATGTAATACAAGTATGATCTGCAACATTCAATGGGACATGTATTTACATTTCCCAGATTAGCGAACGAAGTATGAAATAAATATTTGGCGATTTCGGAATGTATGGCTAGGCAGGAACCTAAGAGGAGAGATTAATTTTTTTGTCATCAGTCAACTGACTGGTTTGATGCGGCCCGCAACAAATTCCTTTCCTGTGCTAACCTCTTCATCTCAGAGTATCACTTGCAACTTACGTCCTCAATTATTTGCTTGACGTATTCCAATCTCTGTCTGCCTTTACAGTTTTTGCCCTTTACAGCTCCCTGTAGTACCATGGAAGTCATTCCCTCATGTCTTAGCAGATGTCCTATCATCCTGTCCCTTCTCCTTATCAGTGTTTTCCCCATATTCCTTTCCTCTCCGATTCTGCGTAGAACCTCCTCATTCCTTACCTTATCAGTCCACCTAATTTTCAACATTCGTCTATAGCACCACATCTCAAATGCTTTGATTCTCTTCTGTTCTGGTTTTCCCACAGTCCATGTTTCACTACCGTACAATGCTGTACTCCAGACGTACATCCTCAGAAATTTCTTCCTAAAATTAAGGCCGGTATTTGATATTAGTAGAATTCTCTTGGTCAGAAATGCCTTTTTTGCCATAGCGAGTCTGCTTTTGATGTCCTCCTTGCTCCGTCCGTCATTGGTTATTTTACTGCCTAGATAGCAGAATTCCTTAACTTCATTGACTTCGTGACCATCAATCCTGATGTTAAGTTTCTCGCTGTTCTCATTTCTACTACTTCTCATTACCTTCGTCTATATCCGATTTACTCTCAAACCATACTGTGTACTAATTAGACTGTTCATTCCGTTCAGCAGATCATTTAATTCTTCTCCACTTTCACTCAGGATAGCAATGTCATCAGCGAATTGTATCATTGATATCCTTTCACCTTGTATTTTAATTGCACTCCTGAATCTTTCTTTTATTTCCATCATTGCTTCCTCGATGTACAGATTGAAGAGTAGGGGCGAAAGGCTACAGCCTTGTCTTACACCCTTCTTAATACGAGCACTACGTTCTTGACCGTCCACTCTTATTATTCCCTCTTCGTTGTTGTACATATTGTATATGACCCATCTCTCCCTACAGCTTACCCCTACTTTTTTCAGAATCTCGAACAGCTTGCACGATTTTATATTGTCGAACGCTTTTTCCAGGTCGACAAATCCTATGAAAGTGTCTTGATTTTTCCTTAGCCTTGCTTCCATTATTAGCCGTAACGTCAGAATTGCCTCTCTCGTCCCTTTACTTTTCCTGAAGCCAAACTGATCGTCACCTAGTGGATTCTCAATTTTCATTTCCATTCTTCTGTATATTATTCTTGTAAGCAACTTCGATGCATGAGCTGTTAAGTTGATTGTGCGATAATTCTCGCTCTTGTCAGCTCTTGCCGTCTTCGGAATTGTGTGGATGATGCTTTTCCGAAAGTCAGATAGTATATCGCCAGACTCATATATTCTACACACCAATGTTAATAGTCGTTTTGTTGCCACTTCTTAAATTACCGTGAGTGAAAATATGAGGAATGACATTCATCTTCATCCTCGTCACAAAGTCGATAGCGGTTCCAGCGGTTGTCGATATCGCGCATGACGTCAAAATGACGTCACATTTGCAGAAAGCCTTGTGAACTGAGTGTTACCCTAACATTAATTGTGAGCAGCTACGACCTTTGAGCATGAAACTCGACGCAGTTAGATGAGAATATTTCTATCAATGCCATAATAAATTTTACTCGCGCATTTCCAGATTTACTTTACGCCCATTTACTTGTCGCTACACATGAACCAGGGTTTAGAATCTTCGTCGTGCCAGAGTCGGGTAGGTGGTAAATGGGAACGCGAAGTAACACTGCTTACCATATTCGGCCCCCTGTCAGACAGACCACCACAGACTCCGTAGTGCTCAGCTGTCAGCGAGACACCACAGCTCCCCGCACCTGCTGACGCACTTTGCAAACCTCGTGACTGGAGTATTCTTGACGTATTTGTTGGAGCGAACTTGTAACCACACGTTGGCTTTTTTATAATTTATTTTCCAGTTCGCCAAGGGCACGTTCTCGGTTTGCTCGCGACGTTGACAGTTCCCGCTCGCAGACCACACAAGGCTTATTTGCTCCCCGCGCCGCGGTGCGGCTGAGTGTGTATTTTTCTGTCTGGCTCGCCTCACGGGTAACGCTGACGCGAAGATTACCCAGCCGTTCTCCAGCTGAATGCGGTGGCCGCAGCTCACAGCTAAAGCTGTGTGGCGTCTGGAGGAAGGCGCGTACCGTACCTCCACCATCTGCCCCGACTCTGTCAGTCAACGCCCTTTTTTCTCAACACACAACAATCGTACAGGGACGAATGACCTATCGTTAGAAAACTATGTAACCGGCTTCTGACATTGCATACCAATTTTGCGCTTAAGCTTCCTATTTATGGAAAATTTTAACGTAAAACAGATTTTAATTATCGTACTCAAAAGGGCATCATGGATACCCAGCTTCACACCTACATTTTACGAAGCTAAGTTATTAATCACGACCGCGCGGGATTAGCCGAGTGGTTTAAGGCGCTGCAGTCATGGACTGTGCGGCTGATCCCGGCGGAGTTTCGAGTCCTCCCTCGGACACGGGTGTGTGTGTTTGTCCTTAGGATAATTTAGGTTAAGTAGTGTGTAAACTTAGGGACTGATGACCTTAGCAGTTAAGTCCCATAAGATTTCACACACGTGTGAACGAATAAGAAACTCCGTTTTCACGCAAGGGAAGATCGAAACTAACAATAATTTTAGACTAAAAAGTATATATGGCAACAAAACAAAAAATCACTAAAGAACATACATCTTTTACCTACTATTCCACATAGTAACCACCGCTCTCAACACATTCGTCGCATCGTGCTACCACTTTCAATATACCTTGATCGTAGAAGTCCGTTTGGTTGTACTATAGCCACCTGCAGACTGCCGAGTTCACTTCTGTGTCTGTCGCAAAGCTGTGGGCGGCCAGGAATTTCTTTATGGGAACAAACAGATGGAACTCTGACGCTGCAAGTTCCGGACTGTATGGTGGATACTGGAGCACCTCCCACCCAAATTTGGCGATTTACTGACGAACAGGAGCAGCAACACAGGGTGGAGCACTAATACTGTGAACAAAACCGTACACTGCAACTGGAAATGTCGAACTGCTGCGATAAGGTTCGCAGTTGTGCCCTTTGGCCCACAAATATAGAACTACACTTTGCTACTCTTCACAAGATGACGACAGTTACAAGCGCACCATGTTTGTTTCCTAGTTCAGGCCTCTCTCATTAGACCTGCACATAAGAAATACCCTCTGTAGCGCAAACTACAAAGTACATCGTCGTGAAATTTCAATATTCCAGGGGAGAAAGTATTGTTGTGCGGTACTTTCCGCCACGCGCTTGTATTATCTTATTACAAATACCATTTTAGTTTTTTAAATACACACATTAAAGCCCGCATCTCGTGGTCGTGCGGTAGCGTGCTTGCTTCCCACGCCCGGGTTCCCGGGTTCGATTCCAGGCGGGGTCAGGGATTTTCTCTGCCTCGTGATGGCTGGGTGTTGTGTTCTGTCCTTAGGTTAGGTAGGTTTAAGTAGTTCTAAGTTCTAGGGGACTGATGACCATAGCTGTTAAGTCCCATAGTGCTCAGAGCCATTTGAACCATTTTGAACACAAATTAAAAAAAGTTTTGCATCACCCCAGTCTCCAGAACTCCTGAAGAAGGACATTGAGTCGGATTTTGTATCACAGACACAGTCCCTTTGGCTCTTCGGAGATGTCACTAAATGGCCGGCCGCTGTGGCCGAGCGGTTCTAGGCGCTTCAGTCCGGAACCGCGCTGCTGCTACGGTCGCAGGTTCGAATCCTGCTTCGGGCATGGATGTGTGTGACGTCCTTAGGTTGGTTAGGTTTCAGTAGTTGTAAGTCTAGGACATTGATGACTGTGCGGCTGATCCCGGCGGAGGTTCGAGTCCTCCCTCGGGCATGGGTGTGTCTGTTTGTCCTTAGGACAATTTAGGTTAAGTAGTGTGTAAGCTTAGGAACTGATGACCTTAGCAGTTAAGTCCCGTAAGATTTCACACACATTCGAAAATTTTTTTGATTGATGACCACAGATGTTTAGACCCATAGTGCTCAGAGCCATTTGAACCATAGTCGTCTAAAACTAAACCTTGTGTTGAGTGTTTCGAACTCATGACACACAGTCTTATTAAAAGAAAACGAGAGCTCCGTATTCTATCGAAAAATGAGTCCTAGGACAGAGATTTGATAATACACACATCAAAAAATGTTTTGCATCACCCCAGTTCCCAGAACTCCTGAAGATTGACGTTGGCTGTGGGTATTGTATCACAGACACAGTCCCTTTGACTGTTCACAGATGTCGCTAAACCAGCCCGTAGATGTAAATAACCATTCATTAGCAGCGCCTATTAGACGGAGGGGGTCCGACAGCCGATCAGTTCCAGTCATTCCTCCAGGAAGGAGGTACACGTCTCGTGTTATCTGTAGTTGAACCATGAGTAGATGGTCAATACTGCGGTAAGGACTCTCAACAAGGGAAGTGTCTAGGCATCTTGGAGTTGTTTGGACATGGAGGAGATACAGAGAGACAAGAAATGTCGATGACATGCCTCGCTCAGGCCGCCCAAGGGCTACTACTGCAGTGGATGACAGCTACTTACGGATCATGGATTGGAGGAACCCTGACAGCACGCCACCATGTTGAATAATGCTTTTCGTGCAGCCACAGGACGTCGTGTTACGACTCAAACTGTGCGCAGTAGGCTGCTTGATGCGCAGCTTCACTCCCGACGTCCATGGCGTGTCCATCTTTGCAACCACGACACCGTGCAGCGCGATACAGATGGGCCCAACAACATGCCGAATGCACCTCTCAGGACTGGCATGACGTTCTCCTAACCGATGAGTGTCGCATATGCCTTTAACCAGACAATCGTCGGAGACGTGTTTGGAGGCAACCTGGTCAGGCTGAACTCCTTAAACTGTCCAGCGAGTGCAGCAAGGTGGAGGTTCCCTGCTCTTTTGGGGTGGCGTTATGTGGGGCCGACGTACGCCGCTGGCGGTCATGGAAGGCGCCGTAATGGCTATACGATACGTGAATGCCATCCTCCGACCGATAGTGCAACTACATCGGCAGCATATTGGAGAGGCATTCGTCTTCGTGGACGACAATTCGCGCTCCCGTCGTGCACATGTTGTGAATGACTTTCTTCAGGATAATGACATTACTCGACTAGAGTGGCCAACATGTTCTCCAGACACGAACCGAATCGAACATGCCTGGGATAGATTGAAAAGGCCTGTTTATGGACGACGTGACGCACCAGCCACTCTGAGGGATCTACGCCTCAAATCTCCACTGAGGAGTGGGCAATCTGGACCAACAGTGCCTTGATGAACTTGTGGATAGTATGTCACGACAAATACAGGCATGCCTCGATGCAAGAGGACGGTCTGCTGGTTATTAGAGGTACAGGTGTGTAGCCGGCCGAAGTGGCCGTGCGGTTAAAGGCGCTGCAGTCTGGAACCGCGAGACCACTACGGTCGCAGGTTCGAATCCTGCCTCGGGCATGGATGTTTGTGATGTCCTTAGGTTAGTTAGGTTTAACTAGTTCTAAGTTCTAGGGGACTAATGACCTCAGCAGTTGAGTCCCATAGTGCTCAGAGCCATTTGAACCATTTGTACAGGTGTGTACAACAGTCTGGACCACCACCTCTGCAACATGCAATGTGTGGTTTTCATGATCAATAAAAGGGGTGGAAATGATGTTTCTGTTTATTTCTATTCTAATTTTCTGTACAGGTTCCTGTACTCTCGGAACCGAGATGATGCAAAACTTTTTTTTGATGTGTCTACTTATTAACTGGATAATTGGTATACAGGATTGTCGTGGATAATAGCCATGATCCCTTGCAGTAGTCTATTACGTGTGCCCATCACACAAGTTGATTTTTCTAAACGAATATACTTTCCGAAATGATAAATCTATTATCATTGTCGCCTTGACATGTGATGATTTACTTGTAGCTGCGATGGCCTAACGTGCTTACTTATTGAAAATCTTTGTCGAGTTAAAGTTATAGGTCACGTGGCACCAATGACATTCTCTGATCTCTGCCCGTCGTACAAACCATGACAAACGATCTGAATGAAAAAAAAATAGACACTTGAGAATGTATGTACAATGGTGTACAATAAATTCATGATCATTATTTCATGTAGTTCAGTTCATTTTTAAAGATGTTTTCTCTTCATTCCCACAACTACCCTTCTCAAACAACTACAGTTATTGCATATAATGTCATTATTTAAAATTTTAAACGTGCGAAACATTTTGCACGCTTCCCTCGGTTACAGATGGTAGGAAAATTAAATAATATTGAATACCCTTCTGTACGAGACCACATTTCTGTGATTTTGAAGTTTTCGTCATTATAAGAGATGTACCATGAGAGATGAACCATGGACCTTGCCGTTGGTGCGGAGGCTTGCGTGCCTCAGCGATACAGATGGCCGTACCGTAGGTGCAACCACAACGGAGGGGTATCTGTTGAGAGGCCAGACAAACAGAAGAAATATTGAATTTAATTGATGAAAGGAGAAAATATAGAAATGCAGTAAATGAAGCAGGCAAAAAGGAATACAAACGTCTCAAAAATGAGATCCACAGGAAGTGCAAAATGGCTAAGCAGGGATGGCTAGAGGACAAATGTAAGGATGTAGAGGATTGTCTCACGAGGGGTAAGATAGATACTGCCTACAGGAAAATTAAAGAGACCTTTGGAGAGAAGAGAACCACTTGTATGAATATCAAGAGCTCAGATGGCAACCGAGTTCTAAGCAAAGAAGGGAAGGCAGAAAGGTGGAAGGATTATATAGAGGGTTTATACAAGGGCAATGTACTTGAGGACAATATTATGGAAATGGAAGAGGATGTAGATGAAGACGAAATGGGAGGTAAGATACTGCGTGAAGAGTTTGACAGAGCACTGAAAGACCTGAGTCGAAACAAGGCCCCGGGAGTAGACAACATTCCATTAGAACTACTGATGGCCTTGGGAGAGCCAGTCATGACAAAACTCTACCATCTGGTGAGGAAGATGTATGAGACAGGCGAAATACCCTCAGACTTCAAGAAGAATATAATAATTGCAATCCCAAAGAGAGAAGGTGTTGACAGATGTGAAAATTACCGAACTATCAGTTTAATAAGTCACAGCTGCAAAATACTAACGCGAATTCTTTACAGACGAATGGAAAAAAAGGTAGAAGCCGACCTCGGGGAAGATCAGTTTGGATTCCGTAGAAATGTTGGAACACGTGAGGCAATACTAACCTTACGATTTATCTTAGAAGAAAGATTAAGAAAAGGCAAACCTACGTTTCTAGCATTTGTAGACTTAGAGAAAGCTTTTGACAATGTTAGCTGGAATACTCTCTTTCAAATTCTGAAGGTGGCAGGGGTAAAATACAGGGAGCGAAAGGCTATTTACAATTTGTACAGAAACCAGATGGCAGTTATGAGTCGAGGGGCATGAAAGGGAAGCAGTGGTTGGGAAAGGAGTGAGACAGGGTTGTAGCCTGTCCCCGATGTTATTCAATCTGTATATTGAGCAAGCAGTAAAGGAAACAAAAGAAAAATTCGGAGTAGGTATTAAAATTCATGGAGAAGAAATAAAAACTTTGAGGTTCGCCGATGACATTGTAATACTGTCAGAGACAGCAAAGGACTTGGAAGAACAGTTGAACGGAATGGACAGTGTCTTGAAAGGAGGATATAAGATGAACATCTACAAAAGCAAATCGAGGATAATGGAATGTAGTCAAATAAAATCGGGTGATGCTGAGGGAATTAGATTAGGAAATGAGACACTTAAAGTAGTAAAGGAGTTTTGCTATTTAGGGAGTAAAATAACTGATGATGGTCGAAGTAGAGAGGATATAAAATGTAGACTGGCAATGGGAAGGAAAGCGTTTCTGAAGAAGAGAAATTTGTTAACATCGAGTATTGATTTAAGTGTCAGGAAGTCGTTTCTCAAAGTATTTGTATGGAGTGTAGCCATGTATGGAAGTGAAACAAGGACGATAACTAGTTTGGACAAGAAGAGGATAGAAGCTTTCGAAATGTGGTGCTACAGAAGAATGCTGAAGATAAGGTGAGTAGATCACGTAACTAATGAGGAGGTATTGAATAGGATTGGGGAGAAGAGAAGTTTGTGGCACAACTTGACTAGAAGAAGGGATCGGTTGGTAGGACATGTTTTGAGGCATCAAGGAATCACAAATTTAGCATTGGAGGGCAGCGTGGAGGGTAAAAATCGTAGAGGGAGACCAAGAGATGAATACAGTAAGCAGATTCAGAAGGATGTAGGTTGCAGTAAGTACTGGGAGATGAAGAAGCTTGCACAGGATAGAGTAGCATGGAGAGCTGCATCAAACCAGTCTCAGGACTGAAGACCACAACAACAACAACATTTTCGAGGAAGCATGTTGTTGACTCAAGAATGACACACGGAAGCCAAAACGAGGCCTCTGGAGAACACAGCACTCCCTGAACACTGTGAATGTCCTTGGAAGAGACAGTTCTTCTTCTTCTTTATCGTCGCCTTGTCCCACGTCACGTAGGGTCGGCGTTGCTCTTCTGGATCCTTCTCCTCCATAGTATATCCATTGCCTCTTCCTTCTTCCATCCTTCCTCCCTTAGGTCCCCGGATATCTTATCCTTCCACCTCATCTTCGGTCTTCCTCTCCTTCTCGCTCCTTCAATCTTTATATCTTCAACTCTGTTTCCGATATACTCTTCCCCTTTTCTCTGTAAGTGTCCCTACCACCTTAGTCTGCTCTCTTGTATCTTTTTCCCCATGCGTCCCACTTTCACAGCTCCTCTAACAAATTCATTCCTAATCCTGTCCTTCCTTGTTACTCCACACATCCACCTCAGCATCCTGATTTCCGCCACTTCCACCTTCCTTTCCTGGGCTACTGTAATTAGCCATGTCTCTGCCCCGTACATCGTAGCAGGCCTTACCACCGACTTGAACGCTTTCCCTTTCAACCCAATGCTCACCTTCTTGTCACACAATACTCCACTCATTTTCCTCCTGTAGTTCCAACCGCAATTTATTCGGTGTTGTATCTGGCTTTCAAGTCCTCCGACTCTCTATATGTACGACCCCAACTATTTAAATTTGAAGACCGATTTCAGCTCATCATCCTGGATCTTGCAAGACCTAGGATGATCTGAAATCGGTCTGCAAGAGACAGTTATGACAACGTTATTCCACCTGGCGTGCAGTTGCAGCATCCTCCGTAGGAGCCTGCCAGGGGCGGCCTCCTACGCGAGTGTGCGGTAGTCGAGCAGAGGTGTGCTGGTGGAGTCCTGCGAAGCGCCAGGGCTCCGACGAGACATCATTCAGTTGAAAGTAATTTATTTCCAGGGGTTTTTCAGTCATTCTGTCTTCCTCCCAGTGCGACCTGGCAGCGGTCATGCTAAGCCCACGTTGCACGGAGGTGCAGGGTGCTACGTCAGCGCCCAACAAGGAATGTGTTGGGGCGGGCAGCTGCCCCGTCTTAGGAGGGCGGGTAGTGTCCACGTAGGATGTGCTCGTTGGCGCAGTGTGACCAGTTTCCATCCAAAGCGCTGGGTGAGTGCATTCAATTGTTTGGAAGGGGAGGCCAATATTGTTTGCCCGTTTTCGTCCGGTCAGCGACACAAAGCGCTGTCACAATCTTGGCGCACGCTCTGTAATCTTTCTCAAACTATGTTACAGAAACTATTAGACAAATAAACCTCAATTTTGCGTCACTTGCACCTTTATGTGTCAGCTTCATGCCGATGTGACCGTTATTTCTTTAAAGGTTATAGTTACTGTGATATTTACATTCAAGTAAGACACTGTGAGAAATTGGAAAAAGTTTGCAATGTAAAATAGCGATTGCTATGATTTTACATTGAGTGCATGTTACATAATATGAAACTTCCTGGCGGATTAAAACCGTGTACCGGACCGTGACTCGAACTCGGGACCTTTGCCATTTGCAGGCATGTGCTCTACTGACCCCCTTTTTTTTTTCAAGTGCTCTACCATTTTTTTACTGGAACGATAGAAAACCAAAAAACTACCTTTCTGTTGGTATTACAAAATGAGATTAACAATATATATATATATATATATATATATATATATATATATATATATATATATAATCTGAAAGTGTAACTATTAACCAGACTGACTTAAAATTAACATTGTGATAATTAATGAGCTTTGGAAAGGTAATCATATATCAGAAATGAAAAACACAATAAAATTACGTGAAAGAGAAATACTTCTCTAGCTATGCTTCAAATTTCAATGAATATCTTTCACAAATTAAAGCAAATTCTGGCTCACATATAACATTTAAGTGAAGTTAAATTTCGGTGACAACCACTGCCTTGTTATACCACAAATAATATTTCTGTATTGCTTTAAAGCTATTAAACTGAACAGTATTCATGCAGTACACAAAGAAAGAAACACGCATCATAATGGAGAATCGTATTTCCAACCCCCCCCCCCCCCCCCCCCGCTGTTTTGCCATCCGGGTATGTCTTCTCGTAAGTATAATGTATCAACCGATCCTTATCTTCCGTTCATTCTTTCTTCGCATCGATAATTTAACTTCTCCTACCCTGGACGTTCCAGTTCTGATGGGGCTCTTGAAACGCACTCCGTAGGATGGTTCAGATGGTTCAAATGGCTCTGAGCACAATGGGACATCTGAGGTCATCAGTCCCCTAGAACTTAGAACTAATTAAACCAACCTAACCTAAGGACATCACACACATCCATGATCGAGGCAGGAGTCGCGCGGTTCCAGACCGAAGCGCCTAGAGCCGCTCGGCCACACCGGCCGGCAGTCCGTAGGAAGTCAGAGAAATACTGTTGGTATTTCGGATTGCTCACGACCTATAGATGTCGTTCCTGTGAAAAGGACCGAAAGTCCATCACATTCTTGGGGCTATCTCTGAACAAATAGAGCACCTTCTGGCCTCGAAACCACGTTACGGCATTCGTTTTGGTGCGTGGGTAGTACGTCCCGTCTGGGAAGAATATAATCCCTGGTTCAATGTTGTGTTGTCCCATTCGAAGAAAGAAAGCAATCATTTGTGTCGCTAAACGCCACACTTCTGCCAAGGGGCCGCATATGAGGCGGTGTTCATCGTTCTCTAGAGTTTGGCACTGAGGGCACAGTGGTGAATCTGTCATATGAATCACATGGAGTCAGGATTGGGTGACTTTTACCATTAACCGTTAGGTACCACATTGCACGTGCCTCTGTGTCTTAGGGAACATGGTGTATCGATCGCCATAGTACTTGCAAATTGATATGTCGACGCTTCCTCTCAATAGGATTGCTGCGCCGTCCGGTCGTTAGTATCCGACATATGTCACGCGCCGTTGGAGGCCAACTTTCCGGCGAATCCGCCTGAACGTAGCTGTACTCTATTAGAAAAGTGCGTATATGCTGGAGTAACTGGGAAATGTGCCGGACCGCCACTGGCACCATTAGAGAAACTAGTGCTAGCTCTTCTATTAAGATACCTGTCAGACAAGTCTGATGTCGTCTCCACAGTTTTAACACTGTGCTGGTACATAGTGCCACCGCTCGATCACTAACATGCGCAAGATCAAGTACACCCTTACTAAGAGGAAAGGTAAGGGCGCCGTATCTGACTTTAAACAGTAGACCTGCACTCACAAAGGAACAGAATGCCGCCAGTATTCGTCGTGCCACCGTCACCGGCATTGGCAGCACTTTCGCAAAATGCGGAATTCGTGACACCAAGTAGGTGTTAACATACGTGACCCGCTGGATCATGTTTAATGCCCGTGTGATGTTCCTTCTAACGCCCGTCCGGACTGACTGTAGTTGTAAGCTTCTGTGCGACATATGTCGTCGGTTAAAACAATACCTAGGCATTTCAAGGTATCCATAAGGGTGCTACACATTCTTCCGTTAGTCCAACACCAATATTCATCGCTTCAGACTTGTCCATATTTACACGGCTGGCAGTGGCCGTTCCATATTTGTGTATCCAATCTAAATCCACACCCATACGTTTTCATTCTACTAACAGCACCAGGTTATCCGCATATGACTTGCACGTAAATGTGTATCCTCGCAAAGCCAGTCGCGTCAATCGGTGTCGTAGGCCGCAAAGTAACGAGAGTCAGGGCATATAGTGTCGTTGATAAGGGACATCCTTGTCTGACCGATGTCGCTACTACTGGAGATGTTGCCGTACGTTCATTGACGGGCACTTTAGAGGAGGCATTGCTCAGTAGCCGCATCACGTCAGCTGTAAATGGTCGCGGAAATCGCATGTGTGTCAGTACTTGTGTAAGATAGTTATGGCTGAATCTATCAAATGCCTGATCAAAATCTATTGACGCTAGCGCTGCACGGAGGCGGCACATCTTTGTAGGGCGATCAAATCGCGATATTTAACAAGCGCCGTCTGGTATCTCCACCGAGCGAAGTTTGATCAAGTGAGAGTACTTGGCGCAATACTCTTCGGACGCGTGAGGTAATAATCTGGTGAGTTTCCAGAATGAGATTTTCACTCTGCAGCGGAGTTTGCGCTGATATGAAACTTCCTCCTGGCAGATTAAAACTGTGTGCCCACCCGAGACTCGAACTCAGGACCTTTGCCTTTCGCGGGCAAGTGCTCTACCATCTGAGCTACCGAAGCACGACTCACGCCCTGTCCTCACAGCTTTACTTCTGCCAGTATTTCGTCTCCTACCCCCAGGTGTAAGAACGGGGCTTGAGTCGTGCTTTGGTAGCTCAGATGGTAGAGCTCTTGCCCGCGAGAGGCAAAGGTTCCGAGTTCGAGTCTCGGTCGGGCACACAGTTTTAATCTGCCAGGAAGTTTCATATCAGCGAACACTCCGCTGCAGAGTGAAAATCTCATTCTGGAAACATCCTCCAGGCTGTGGCTAAGCCATGTCTCCGCAGTATCCTTTCATTCAGGAGTGCTAGCTCTGCAAGTTTCGCAGGAGAGCTTCTGTAAAGTTTGGAAGGTAGGAGACGAGATACAGGCAGAAGTAAAGCTGTGAGGACCGGGCGTTAGTCGTGCCTCGGTAGCTCAGATGGTAGAGCACTTGCCCGCGAAAGGCAAAGGTCCCGAGTTCGAGTCTCGCTCGGGCACACAGTTTTAATCTGCCAGGAAGTTTCATATCAGCGAACACTCCGCTGCAGAGTGAAAATCTCATTCTGGAAACATCCTCCAGGCTGTGGCTAAGCCATGTCTCCGCAGTATCCTTTCATTCAGGAGTGCTAGCTCTGCAAGTTTCGCAGGAGAGCTTCTGTAAAGTTTGGAAGGTAGGAGACGAGATACAGGCAGAAGTAAAGCTGTGAGGACCGGGCGTTAGTCGTGCCTCGGTAGCTCAGATGGTAGAGCACTTGCCCGCGAAAGGCAAAGGTCCCGAGTTCGAGTCTCGCTCGGGCACACAGTTTTAATCTGCCAGGAAGTTTCATTCTGGTGAGTATTTTAAAGTGGCAGTTAAGGAGCGTCAGTGGTCGGTAGTCCCGTATCCGTGTACCACACGAGGCTTTGTGTATCGGGATAATCAGCCCCCTCACAAAAGCCGGCGGTAAGTCACGAGACATTAATTGGCGGCAGATAGTAGTCCATCGTGGTGCGATCACATAGTTGTAGGTCCCGTAGAATTCCAAAAAATGGTTCAAATGGCTCTGAGCACTATGGGACTTAACTTCTGAGGTCATCAGTCCCCTAGAACTTAGAACTACTTAAACCTAACTAACCTAAGGACATCACACACATCCATGCCCGAGGCAGGATTCGAACCTGCGACCGTAGCGGTCGCGCGGTTCCAGACTGTAGCGCCTAGAACCGCTCGGCCACTCCAGTCGGCTGTAGAATTCCAGAGGGAGGCCATCTGGTCCCGGCGATTTGTTCACCGCTCCCCTACCAATGGCCTCCACGACTTCCTCCTCTGTAATCTCCTCCATCAGTTGTGCTTCTGCCTCTGGATCAATGGTGCCGAGAATCATACGCGTAACTTCGTTAATGGCCGCCATATTGGTGTCCACTGTGGCGTAAAGTTGAGTGTAGTGTTCTACAAAGGCATTGCCTATTTCTTGTTGCGATGTTAGGTTTCTGCCATCATCCGTGTGCCCTGCATGTACTAGGGCACTTAGTCGTCTTTTGTTTTCGTTGACGATGTGATACATTGATGGGCGTCCTCCTGCAATCCTATCTAGTGTCCGCGCCCTCACCACCGCACCTTCGAGGTGGCGTCGCATGATGGATATAATTTTGGCCTCTGTTCGTTGTACCGCCTCTTGCCGCTCCGGAGAAGGCATTTTTTCGGCGCATTCCCGCCTGCTCACGACCATATCATCAATGCACGACGCAGTGACGGTGTGGCGCAACCCATCCACCAACTTAGGGTCATGGGATACGACCGTAGGTGCCGTTCGCAAGATCTCCAAACATCTTCAATAACGTCTCGACAAGCTGGGGCCCGCAGGTGGGCGACGTTCATTTTCCACGGACCGCGGCTGCGCCACACTTGCTGCCGCGGGAGGGAGATTGTACATATTAATGCTGTAAGGTCGGTATAGGCTGTAGGCAACAGCTCTGCTTCCCGGACGTCAGCGTTAAGATTGCGTGTGACATATATTCGGTCGAGACGGCTAGCAGAATTTTTGTATCCCGCCTGGAAGGCGGCGCGTGGTTCTGCTCCTGTAATTTGGAGGGTAGGCCCCCAATGTAGGAAGCTAGGAGGAGTAGGTGAGATAGAAGTACGTAGATATTGCAAGTAAAGTAAAAGATATTTACTCTAGGTAAGAGAAGTAATAAAATGTGGTTACATAACTTTGGCAATGATGAGCACGTAGGTGCGAAGCCGGATGTATCGAAGCCGGATGTATCGAAGTTACACAGGCAAAGTCTGTAGTGGCTCGCCCACTATGAAAATGAAACAATGTTGGTCGGTCGTCTGCTCGTGATCAAATGGACTGAATCCGGAGAGGCGCTCGTAGAGCTGCACAGCGCCGGCTAGAGGGCGCTGTCGTCGGTGTCGGTGTCGTAGTGCCAACCTAAGAACTTGCACCTACGCCGTGGCATTTTAGCTTTCGATGCCACAGGAATGACTCGTTGTATGGGTGTATCCAGGACGGAGGCCATGGACATGCTCCCAGATGTCAACCAGATGTAGACTCTGCACCAAAATTCGTAATTCTGGGCACAGAGTATATCGAGGAAATTGGCCTTTCGCTGCAAGTACACAATTAAAATCCTCACTTAAAAAACCGCTGTTTCAAAATTATCTTGAAACTGTGTCTGCACAATATGTTAGTGAGGCGACATTGTGTAAACTCCGCTGTGATTTGTCAAAACAAGCAAATTTTAACACGGCAATAAGAGAAATGTAGTGTACGTGGGCAGGGATGCGGTGAAGAAGACTGTTGCACCCGGACAATATATAGGAGATCGAGTGGGAGGACGTGCGGGTGGGCATGCAGGACTGCCGTTAAACGGCAGAACAGAAAATGAGGTAACATAAAGAACATATTTCGCGCATAGGGTCGGAAGTTACCAAGTGTAGGCGAGTCTAGAAGGACGAACGACTAAATACGTGGGTAGCGCTTGCGGAGGCGGTTCATGCTAACTTATGTTGGTGGCCTCCCAAGAGGCCTGGATCACAAGAAGCAACTGTGTTCTGCATTGGAGAATCCTCCAGTGTCCACACACGTGACTACCCCACGCACACTATTGGCTAAAACTTATGGCATGAATTCGCTAGCAGTTTCAGCATAGTGCTCAAGGTGTCTCTTGTCAGCAGCTTTAACTGGACAGAACTGCCTGGGTTCTGAAAGGAAGGTAACTTTTGTCATGTATTCACAGAGGAAGTTGCTGTGGGAGAAAACTTATAAAGATTTGCCTTTGCTAACAGCCCGACATCTCCTGCAGCGCCTCTCTTGGGCTCGGGACCGTATCAGCTGGACCCTAGACGACTGGAAAAGCGTGGCCTGGTCAGATGAGTCCCGGTTTCAGTTAGTAACTCCTGATGTGGAGCAGGTCTCGCGAAGCCAAGAGGTCAACAATGCACTGCACAAGCTTGTGGTCGCTCCATAATGGTGTAGGCTGTGTTTACATGGAATGTGCTAGGTCCTCTGGTCCAACAGAAGTGATCATTGACTGCAAATGGTAATGTTCGGCTATTTGAAGGCCATTTGCAGCCATTCGTGGAGTTAATGTCACCAAACAACTAAGGAATTTTTATGGATTACAGTGCGGCATGGCACCGGGCCACAGTTGTTTGCAATTCGTTTGAAGAACGTTCTGGTCACTTCGAGCGAATGATTTGGTCAGCCAGGTCTCCCGACATGAATCCCGTGGAACGTTTATAACAATCGAGAGCTCAGTTCTCGCACAAAATCCTGCACCGGCAACACTTTAGCAATTGTAGGCGGCTTTAGAGACAGCACTCCGTCATCAGGCCACAAGTGGCCCATCGGGACCAACCGACTGCCGCGTCGTCCTCACTGAGGATGCGGATAGGAGGGGCGTGGGGTCAGCACACCGCTCTCCCCGTCGTTACGATGGTTTTCTTTGACCGGAGCCGCTACTATTCGGTCGAGTAGCTCCTCAATTAGCATCACGCAGCTGAGTCCACCCCGCAAAATGGTAATAGCTCATGGCGGCCCGGGTGGTCACCCATCCAAGTGCCGGCCACGCCCGATAGCGCTTAACTTCGGTGATCTGACGGGAACCGGTGTATCCACTGCGGCAAGGCCGTTGCCCTCTGTAGAGACAGCCTGGCACAATATTGCTGCAGGACGCCTCCAACGACTTGTTGAGTCCACGACACGTCGAGTTTCTGCGTTACGCCGAGCAAAAGGAGCTCCGACCCGATATCGTACCAATAATTTCAATGAAAATTTGTGAATTTCGGAATGAAATGTCGCATCTCTTTAATGGCAACGCCCATATTTGCATGGACAGTGCGCTTTCGATAGATCAGCAAGGGCGCACGTATGCATTAATAAGCGTCGTGTCTGTAGCTACTAAGTTCACTGAAATTTTTCGTGTAACAGTTTGAGGAACTTATAATATTTTCGACACTCAGCTTCTTGAACTTTGAGATGCATCGTGTTTGAACTTGTGAACTTTCACTTGTCTTCGTCAGCTTTAACTATGAATCGCAAAGCGGAGCGGCAAACTTAGCACTTCCGTAATCTAGCTAGTGACTTTGTCTCGTTTGTCCCACCATATTAAACAAAGACTGAATAAACATTTTGATTTCTAACCTATAAACAGCGTGTCTTTAGAAGATTATTTACACTACTGATCAAAATCCTGCTTGCAATTGATAATATTACAAGAAGTTAACTGCACATCCGACAATATCACGCGAGAAGAGTGAGGGTGTCCCATAAAAGCGAATGTAGGCAATGGACCTTAAATCGATCACGCATTTAATAAACCCTTTGTTTGCCAGAATTCTGAGGATTGGCAGAAGGCAAGTGCGTCACACATAACTCGAAAAATTAAAAAAAAATGTCTGTTGTAATACTGTGTTTAGTGCCTCCTTATAATTGTAAACCTCGCGTGCCATTGTTCGGCTGAATTTTCCAGTGCACAGTTGGTACGGATTGAGTCGCCGTTCGCCTCTCAAACCCCGCGTGTACAGGCGTCAAGTCCCAAATGCCGCACTCACGGTCAAAAGCCCGCTTGTTCGGCAGCCATAATCACTGAGACTCTTTAAAGAGTGGTTAACAGAAATTCAGTACTCTCAAGACATTTCGATTTCCGTTAAGTTTATGCGTTAACGAGATATTGCGAGAAAGGTAAAATACATCTTAAACTCCACATCTCCTAATGGATAGCTTACTGACTCGTGATATCACACAGACGCGTGACGCTATGAGCGTTTTAGCGGAAAATTAAAAGCTTATATAAACTAACCTACTTAAAGAAATACAATGTGTATTTAGTAAAAATAAACTACTTGTTGTAATACCTATATTACCAACGTTTGATTGCAGGTACAAGATCTTACTTTTTAAATCTGAAATATCAATTTTTGCAAGGATATGAGTCTCAACGTTTTGTTCTGCTTTTAAAAACGTAGCCGTCCGTGGCGATGTTAATAATGCGAGTTGCTTACCATAAGGATTACGATTCTTTTCATTTTTTAATCAGTTCAATTCATTAAATAAAACAATTCTATACAAACATTTTATACAGTTATATGAAAGAAGGCTTTAAATGCTGCACTATAAGTTTTTAGGTCGAAAATTACTCTGATTTATTTGTGCGAGGCTTCACAGAATTTTCCATGGTAGGGAGCGCACTACAGCCTCAGCAGTCTAGGGGTCGTAGAGATCCTATAGTATAGTATGCCCTCAATGGCAATTGGCTACGTGGCTAAACTGCGTGACGCAAAGCAAGAAATATTTTTTAACATTTTAGCTTACATCCTCGTGATTTGTACTCACCGTTCACCTCAGGGCTGTAGTCTCGTGCGCGTATTCCCTGCAAACAGAAGGAAACCACGTGTCAGACACAATTTCTCGTTTGCAGTGAAATGACACCTTGAAATGAGTACAGAACGGTGAAGAAGTTATGAGTGTACAGCAAAAACAGGGCCTACTTACAGTGAACATTATTAGTCACGAAGTTGCTTATGAATTCGCTCAAGGCAGCAAATTTCCTAGCTTATGCGTAGACAGCTTTTTAAAGATCTTTGGCGAAGGACACGGAACGCCACTCTGAAACTGAAGAACTCGACCAGTGGATAAATCCACTTCGTCTTCCGAAGATGTTGCTTTATTTTTCAGCAAGTTAGTTAAATCTTGCATTCGTCCTAGAGGTCATTTATTAGGGATCGCATCAATGGTATAGGTTGTACACATCGTACTAGCTTAATCGGGGCTAGCACTAAGTAGTGCCCTGGAAAAATACAACAACGTCAAAGACGGGGTCATTTTATTGTCAAGTCATGTGTCATGTACTTCATTTTTGCAGAAGCATATAGTAACAAATTCAGACCAAACCAAACACACATGTAAAGGGTGCCCCATCAGTCAACACATGGAAACCTCTCATGTGACAACACAGACATGTAATCTCGCATGCAAATGGTCGTGAAGATGCTGAATGTACGGAGCGATAGATAGTCCCAAGCACCGTCCACATTTTGTTACATTTCGGCAACGATTCGCACCGGGTATGGAGAACGAATTAAGTTCCTGCCTCGTCATATCTCACAAGTGTTCAGTTGGCAAGAAATCTGGTGATGTTGGCGACCAGGGCTGCTGTACACCATGAACAGCAAGTAGAAGCCACAGGTGCACGTGCATTGTCCTGTTGAAGAAGTTCATCAGACTCGTGCCAGCAGCACGGGGATAACAGAGCGCTCAGTGCTGCGGGCGCAGAAAGGAGAAATGTGACCGTGAGTCGTAAGCCTGGGCTGGGACCTGCCTGTCGTGGGCGAATGAATTCTGGGACAGGCTGCTCATCAGGTCTACGCCATACACGTGTACGTCGATCAGTCGCATACAGACAAAACCTATTCTCATCACTGAAGACGACAAAGCGACACTCCACTCTGCAACTGAAATATGTCGACCCAAGCCGGGCACTGGTCCATTTCCTGACAGGCCACGGGCTGTAGTGGTAGCACCGGTTCCCATGACATCACCGAAGTTGGGTGGTTTGAGTGAGTTGTTAACGTAAGTGATCTGAGGCTTTCTCGGCGAATGTGCTGCATCCAAGATTCTCGGGTGTCCAGCCGGATCCGATCGTCGAAGTTCCACGATATTTCGGCGAATAACCGTTTCGCCATCATCTGGTGGTGCAGATGGAATGCTCTGTCTGCGCTGTGTCAGTGATATTTATGTCCGCGGGGTCCCGAGTCGTACCCCGGCGCGGACGGCCGGCGGAGCGCCGCGTGGTGGGAAGGGGGGGAGGAGGGTAGCTGCAGCCACTCCTGGTGGTAGGCGCTGTTCATCTCCTTCCGCCGTGGCGGAAGGATCTCGCGTTCGCTCGCGCCGTTGCTCTTTGATGGTGTTTAATAATGGTTTCCAGGCCTTGCTAAGTTGAAACCCGGTGTCCCTGTTGATGAGGTTATCTGTTACTCGAATTTCTATGGCCTTCTTGTAGATACTGTCCCAGTAGGCACTTGTGGCAGTCAGGATTTTTGTCTCCTCGAATTTCGCTGTGTGTCTGGTTACAATGCAGTCTTCTGCTAGGGCCGAATGGCTGGGTTGGCGTATGCGGGTGTGACGTTCGTGTTCCTTGCATCGGTCCTTCACCGTGCGAACTGTAGGATTTGCCACAGCCGCAAGGGATTTTGTATACGCCCGCTTTCTTAAGGCCTACGTCATCTTTTGCCGTTCCTAGTAGGTCACGAATCTTTGCTGGTGGTCGGAAGACTGTATCAATCTCGTGTCGCCTTAACAGTCTCCCTATTTTTGAAGACACGTTGCCAGCAAACGGCAGAAGGGCAAGAGCTTGCTTTTCTTCTTCGGGTTGTTCTTCATCTCGGTTCTTGCTCTACTTCTGTTGTCGGAAAGCCCTTTGGATTTGGCGCTTGCCACACCCATTCTTGCGGAACACGGTCTCCAGGCGTTTGAGTTCCGTTGGCAAGTTCTGTTCATCAGAGATCGAGTGTGCTCTATGTACCAAGGTGTTGAGCATTCCATTAAGCTGCACCGGATGGTGGCAGCTGGAGGCATGTAGGTACAGGTCAGTGTGTGTGGGCTTGCGGTACACACTGTGACCCAGTGAGCCATCAGACCTCCGTTCCACTAGGACATCAAGAAAGGGTAGTTTTCCATCTTTCTCAGTCTCCATGGTGAACCGAAGGTTACTGTGGACCGAATTTAGATGTTGTAGAAAAATCTGTAGCTGTTCCTGTCCATGTGGCCAGATGACGAACGTGTCGTCCACGTAGCGAAAGAAGCGTACAGGTTTCAGTTCGGCGGCTTCCAGTGCTTCCTCTTCGAAACTCTCCATGAACAGGTTGGCCACCACTGGGGACAGCGGGTTCCCCATGGCTACTCCGTCGGTCTGCTCGTACTATTGACCATTGAAGACCATTGAACAGTTGAGTCAGTTCAGGCCCGAATTTCTCACTGATTAAGTGGAGAGAATCTTCCAGCGGCACACATGTGAATAATGAGACGACATCGAAGCTGACTATGATGTCGGATTCTTGTACTGTCATCTCCTTAGAGTTCCGGATATGGTGCGCACATTTCCCCACATAAGGTCTTAGCATGCCCGCCAAGTGCTGCGCCAAAATACACGTCGGTGCCCCTATGTTGCTGACTATGGCTCGCATCCCTTCTTTGTGCGTTTTTGAGAGACCATATATCCTCGGGGCTACCGCTGAACGTTGCCGAAGTCTTTTGATGTCCTTGTCCTCGAGCGAGCCATTTTTCAGGAAGGTGGCGGTGCTTTGTTGTATCTTCCTGTTCGTGTCTGTGTTTATTTTCCGATATGATGGACCGTCTAGCAATTGCAGCATCTTGTGTTCGCAGTCGCGTCTCTCAAGGATGACTGTGGCATTTCCTTTGTCGACAGGAAGGACGACTATCTCCTTATTGTCTCTGCTTCGGTTTACTGGGATAATTTTAGGAAATTGTGGTACATCTATAAAGGAGATCTCGTGTAGAACAGTAGTGTGACCCATTCTTGAGTACTGCTGGAGTATTTGAGATCCGCACCAGGTACGGTTGAAGGAGGACATCGATGTAAATCTGAGTCAGACTGCTAGATTTTCTACCGGTATGTTCGACCGACACGCGAGTGTTCGTGAACGCAAATGGAAATGCGTGGAGGGAAGATGACGTTCTTTTCGTGGAACACTGTTGAGAAAATGTAGAGAACTGGCAGTTGCAGATGACTGCAGAACTATTCTACTGTCCCCGACGTATATTTAGTGCAAGGACGGTGAAAACAAATTGAGAGAAATTAGGATTCTTGCGGAGACACGTAGACAGTCGTTTTTCTGTCTTGTATGTGCGCGTTGAAAAGGAAGGAAAATGACCGGTAGTGGTACAAGGCACCCTCCGTAATGTACCGTACAGTAACTTACATAGTATACACGTAGATGTAGGTATGTAACAATGATAGAACTGTCGTCGTTTGGAATTTTTATTGGCAGCCCTAGATTTCAGCTAGAAACTAGCCATTCTCAATGAACTATCATTTTTGATCAATGCCTGAGGGTCGGGCTTCATTCACAGTTCACTTATCTGTGAAATCTATTATTTACAGGTCAAAATAACAGTCGCTGCGTGCAACAGCCTCTGAATGGAGGGTAACCTGATAATGATAGAACAAGCGATGGCCGGTCCTATTAACAGTTAACTGCGGAAAACAGTTTTCAGAGAGAAAGAGAGAGAGAGAGAGAGAGAGAGAGAGAGAGAGAGATTGAAACATAATCAGAAGGGCGTCGCTGAACTGCAGTATACTGAGTTTTAGACACACAGATGGGGGCCACAGCTCGTGATATTTCCGTTTAAGGCCGTTTGGTGTGACGTTTAAGCGCTCTCTCTTTCGTCAGAAGAAATGAAAATAAACGTCGTTGTTGGCAGAAGCTTCACCATAACGTTCCGAGGTACTTCAAGTTGCCTTAGGAGCTGTTTCGCTACGAGATTACACGGCGGATGGAGAGCGTACTGCTGTACTTGCTGAGGCAATTAAGGCTAGCTACATAGTCTTTAGAAGAAGCAAGGCAGGGAGACGGCGGTCTAAGGCGCTGTAGTCATGGACTGTGCGGCTGTTCCCGGCGGAGGTTCGAGTCCTCCCTCGGCGTGGGTGAGTGTGTGTTTGTCCTCAGGATAATTTAGGTCAAGTAGTGTGTAAGCTTAGGGACTGATGACCTTGACAGTTAAGTCCCATAAGATTTCACACACATTTGAACATTTGAGCAGGGGACATGGGAGAAGTGTATATCGCTCATACTTTTTTGTGCTCTAAGTGTGTATGTTTACTGGGTCAAAGATAAAACAGTAGAGACAAATTAAATAAGAAAACACGTAAAATTACGACGAGATGCGTGGCGACGCGGCGGCACCTCGTCCTCTGAGGAGCGCTCATCCGCCACGTGCGTGAGGCCGATCGCTGCCGCCCTGCTTAGAAATGCACCCCTGCGCATTCGCGCGGCCCCCCAGCGCGGCTTTCGCGTGACTGCAGGGTGTCTGCGTAGAGGTCTGCCCCAGGCCGGGCGCCGCGCCTCGGGCCGCCTTGTCGGCCAATACACGCCCCCCGTCACGCAAGGCGGGAGACGACTTCCGAGCGAGACGATGTGGACGGCGGGTACCGGCGCCGAAGACGCCTCCTGTGGTCTGTGCTAAAGTGGAGAATCGAATTTCAAACACTACTCTCTAGCAGTAGCGACGAGCAGCGGTCCGAAATCTAGCTGTGGTAAGCTTGCCTCCCATCCTCGCACATAGTATCCTACGCATCTACACTACTGGCCATTAAAATTGCTACACCTCGAAGATTACGTGCTACAGACGCGAAATTTAACCGACAGGAAGAACATGCTGTGATATGCAAATGATTAGCTTTTCAGAGCATTCACACAATGTTGGTGCCGGTGGCGACACCTACAACGTGCTGACATGAGGAAAGTTTCCAACCGATTTCTCATACACAAACAGCAGTTGACCGGCGTTGCCTGGTGAAACGTTGTTGTGATGCCTCGTGCAATGAGGAGAAATGATTACCATCACGTTTCCGCCTTTGATAATGGTCAGATTGTAGCCTATCGCATTTGCGGTTTATCGTATCGCGACATTGCTGCTCGCGTTGGTCGAGATCCAATGACTGTTAGCAGATTATGGAATCGGTGGGTTCAGGAGGGTAATACGGAACGCCGTGCTGGATCCCAACGGCCTCGTATCACTAGTAGTCGAGATGACAGGCATCTTATCCGCACGGCTGAAACGGATCGTCAAGCCACGTCTCAATCCCTGAGTCAACAGATGGGGACGTTTGCAAGACAACAACCATCTGCACGAACAGTTCGACGACATTTGCAGCAGCATGAACTATCAGCTCGGAGACCGTGGCTGCAATTACCCTTGACGCTGCATCACAGACACGAGCGCCTGCGATGGTGCACTCAACGACGAACCTGGGTGCACGAATGGCAAAACGTCATTTTTTCGGATGAATCCAGGTTCTGTTTACAGCATCATGATTGTCGCATCCGTGTTTGGCGACATCGCGGTGAACGCACATTGGAAGCGCGTATTCGTCATCGCCATACTGGCGTATCACCCGGCGTGATGGCATGGGGTGCCATTGGTTACACTTCTCAGTCACCTCCTGTTTTCATTGACGGCACCTTGAACAGTGGACGTTACATTTCAGCTGTGTTACGACCCGTAGCTCTACCCTTCATTCGATCCCTGTGAAACCCCACATTTCAGCACGATAATACACGACCGCATGTTGCAGGTCCTGTACAGGCCTTTCTGGATACAGAAAATGTTCGACTGCTGTCCTGGCCAACACATTCTGCAGATCTCTCACCAACTGAAAACGTCTGGTCAATGGTGGCCGAGCAACTGGCTCATCACAATACGCCAGTCACTACTCTTGATGAGCTGTGGTATCATGTTGAAGCTAAATGGGCAGCTGTATCTGTACACGCCATCCAAGCTCTGTTTGACTCAATGCCTAGGCGTAACAAGGCCGTTATTACGGCCAGATGTGGTTGTTCTGGGTACTGATTTCTCAGGATCTATGCACCCAAATTGCGTGAAAATGTAATCAGATGTCAGTTCTAGTATAATATATTTGTCCAATGAATACCCTTTTGTCATCTGCATATCTTCAAAAATGGCTCTGAGCACTATGGGACTCAACATCTATGGTCATCAGTCCCTTAGAACTTAGAACTACTTAAACTAACTAACCTAAGGACATCACACAACACCCAGTCACCACGAGGCAGAGAAAAATCCCTGACCCCGCCGGGAATCGAACCCGGGAACCTGGGTGCATATCTTTTTGGTGTAGCAATTTTAACGGTCAGTAGTGTATAACATGGTTGTCAAGAAGCGTCTCTGGGAAGCAAAAGAAAGTCATTTCCACTTCTGCGCCCACATTTTCCATATTTTTCGACCGAAACACGATGGAACATTTCGAGACTAGTGCAAAAAACTGTCATGATACAGTTGCATCTGGTCAACAATGTAGCGTGATCTAGACATTCATAGGCAGATTAGAAAATTGATTCCCCATTATTTCGGCTATGCTGTACTCAAACAGGGTGACAATTATTGGACTATATGGACTAAAATCGTCATAACTTCTGAACGGTTTGCGTTAGGACGTTGTCACTGCACGGTTGGCCGAGGGGCATATGGGAATTGTATGGTTTTGTTTAGCGACGAAGCCCTCTTTCATTTGGACGGGTTCGTCAATAAGCAAAATTGATGCATTTGGGCGACTCAGAACCCGCATTTTGCGATCGACAAGTCTCTTCACCCTTAACGGGTGACTGAGTGGTGTGTCGTGTCCAGTCACAGAAAATCGGTGCGACAATCTTCGATGGCACGGTGACTACAGAACGGTACGAGAAGATTTCGGAAGATTATCCAAAGTGAGCCTGATTTCGGCAAGATGTGGTTCGTACAAGACGAAGTTCGACGTCATCGGGGCTGGAAGGGTGCTTTGGACACCGAAATCTGGCTCCGGGGTACCCAGAGGCCACTGATAAGGGCCTCGGCTGGCCGCCATATTTTTCGGATCTGAAAACGTGCGACTCCTTTTTGTGGAATTATATTAAAAACTAGGTGTACAGCAATAACCCCAAAACCATTGTTGAGCTGAAGGCAGCCATTCATGAGATCATCGACAGCATCGATGTTCCGACACTTCAGGCGGTCATGCACAATTTCGCTATTCGTCTGCGCCACAACATCGCCAGTGACGGTAGACATATAGAACATGTCATAACTAAATCCCAATACCTTTAGTGACGTTTACATGTTGAACAAAGGGTGTGCACACCGTAGTTTGCAACTAATTTACGTTTTTTAAGATATATTCTAATAATTGTCACCCTGTGCTTTCTGAAGTGTGATGCAGCAGAAACCAATAACTTAGGTATTATATTAACCAAACATTTGAACGTGTGCTGTTTGTAATGTCAACAGTTTTAAATAATGGAAACGCATGGTTGAGACCATTTGCTCAGAGAGGCCACTGCTGATAAATATTATATATGAACAAAGAAAGTACTTATTAAGTATAAACTACATTTTGCATACTTCGTATCTGATGTTGAAGTGTTTCCTTTCACATTATTTGATTAAGTTTGCTGTTCATGTGTATCATAAAAGTCTCAAAGGGAAGGATCCACTTCAAAGGCGGTAAAATAGGGAAAAGTGCAGTTGTTGTCATCTCCAGCTGAAAATGTTGTCAATATTGATTATTTTTTATTGTAAATAAAATAAAGCTCATTGGGTTTACTACCTCGAATAAAAATTAAGTTCTGGCCAAAGTAGTCGTTGTTGGTTAACGTTCATACAAAATAGATTGTTTTGTAAATAGTTAATCGGACTTCACATTATGATGCAGGGTCGACTTTTTAACCATAAAATAAATAACAGCTGTTACAGAGTTCTTTGAAATTTTATCCAGTGGTTCGACAAGTACAAAATCCCACCCAATAAAGTTTATAAGTTGACAAAGATGTACTGATAAGTCGCATTTAAAGATTACAGCCCAAAAGGAAACAAGGCAGGTGGGAGCCTCGACGTCAAAAGAGCGAAGGCACACATTAACAGCAGCGATTTGTGTCTGTGCAGCAGGCCACTACATTCCCTCACACGTGGTATTTCCTAAATTTGGGAAGTAAGAGGAATTTTTAGACGGAACACCGCGAGGTACTGTAGCAGTGTGTCATCCTAGTGGATAGATGCAAGCTGAAACCTTCGTCCAGCGACTATATCACTTCATTTCTCGCACCAATCCTTCCAACAGTGACCCAGTTCTTCTGCTGCTGTACTACCGTGCAATTCATGGGAAAACATTGGAGGTTATCGATCTTACCAGATAACATGGTGTCGAGATTTGTTGCTTCGTGCCACACTGAACCAATAAATTGCAACCGCTCGATGTCAGTGTCATGGGACCGTTAAGCACTTTCTACGGTCGGGAAATTAAGACATTGAGCCGTGTTAAAAATTACTGTTTTGAAGAGCGCGCCGCAGCGCGTAGTGTGAAGCAGTTGCCGTTTCTGGCGGTGGCGCCGCTGTAGCAATCGCAGCTTTGGTGTCTCCCTCTGGTGGGAAAGGGGAAAGGTTGCCTGTTCACGTGCATTTAAGGGGAGCTATGAGCTCGCCAGGAGGTCAGTCTGGATCAGTCTCTCGTCCCCAGCTTGCTAGTCTATCCTTCGCATCAACCTTTAAAGTGGGCAAATGAGAGTTTTTCCATTCCGCCATTAAGAGAACTCAGTGAGTGGTCGCCCGGTCGGGCTTAGTTCCTACATCTGAGTCTGCGCGTTAGGTCGCCCGTCTGCTCGAGTTTGCTCAGACAATGGTCGTTGGCGGTTGGATCGATCGGTTGGTCGGTCGCGCACTGAGGTACGAGATGACTTGCCCGTCTTGAACGTCGGCGCATGTGAGGTCGCCACGTGAGTCCAGTGGGCCGCGGCGTATAGCGAGGAGTAGTGACTTCGCGGTCGACACGAGAGCAACAGGAGTCAACCCGAGACATCAGTCTGGCCGTTGCGATCTGCGACGCCGTGAGACGGGAGATCGGCGCGCCTTCCCGCGTCCGTTGAAGCGGCTGGCAGCGGACGGTTCGGGACAGCGATTTGGGGGTGCTGCGCCAGGTCTTCTCGAGAAATCTCAGTTTCTTAGAAGTTAAGTGATTGGTGATATGTTGTTTGATTTACTCTTGTTAAATTCTACTTGTTTTCTTGGTGAGGTCACCAGCCGTTTTACTTTGGAGTCGCCCCACCATTCTTCTTCGTTTGCCCACCCGCGGGAAGGTGATTGTTTATAAATTGGGTAGTCCGTTTATCCCGTGTGGAGTAGGGGCGGGATAGAGCAACCTGCGGTTCGGGTTGTTCGGTAATCTCCCTACCAATCTACCGTACGTTAGTAGCTGCCTCTGTCATGTTTGTCGGATTTGGTGTGTTAACGAATTTATTGCTTGGAGTGTAACGGCCTAGTACCTGAAATGTGTTTTGATCTTTGGAATCTTTGATATTATTGCCTATGATCTTGACAGACGGTATCTGTGTATTGTAGAGCATCTTAACTATTGTTTGGCCAACCTTGTAGAATTTTATATAAGATTGCATTTCATGAGCTTTTATTTAAATGATCATTTTAGTATATAAAATTGCCACCCTTTCACCGTAAGACTTTTCTTAGAAGTTAAAATGAAGTTGCACGTTCGGTGGCAAGGTTAATATTTTAATTGTTAGTGCTTTGTACCATTTCCATCCGTCCTACGGGGGTTGCATGGTTTGTGAGCTTGTGTAAATTGTTAAAACTCTTAGTTTAAAGTTATCTGGTATTTTGCAGATTTGCACCAGTGTAGTCATTCATAGGCTGTTGTGAGCGGTCGTAACTACGGCCGTATCAAAGGGGAGTGGCAAGGTTCTCTGCCCGAAAGCTCATACAGTCAAAACTTGTTCCTTTCTGCCTCTGAATAAATTGTAACTTTGATATTTAGAGGGTGCTTTCTGATTATAATTTCAAATCTGTTTCTTTTAAAAAATGCGTTAGGCACTATTAAAGTGAGTAAAATTCCCATTTGTTAAAAGGAATTTGGTTATGATTTCATCAGTTACTCCATGGCAACTACTTCCATGCTTACATAGTGTGATTAAATGTGTTAATGTTCTTGATGAATCGCTAGTAAATAAAATAAATTCTTAAGAATATTCTTTGAAAATAAATCACGGTTCAGACATGACTTTTGAACAATCTGGGAAGAGCGGCAACCCAGTACGAAACGGCTTACTTGTTCGGACTTCCATATGCTAGAGCAGCAACAACGCAAAATGCAAAGACCCAGTTCGTTATTCGAAAGATGGTCACCAACCAGATGAAGAGCAAGATGTGCCGTGAACACGGTGTCTGTCAACAAAACTGAACTCACTGCAACAAAAGTATCTTAAAAGAGGCAGAAGACCAGTGAGGCATATAGCTCATCTGAAGGTGAGAGTGAAACGAATGTCATCTTTGCAAAGAAACCTTCTTGTGAACAAGAAAATGAGGTGGTTGCGAGAAGTGTTTGAAGTGTAAGACGTAGGCCCCTGAGGGTTGCACAGAGCGGAAGCAAGATGACGTGCATGCGTATCGGAGTGTCCCGTGCCTCAGACGGAAAACTTAACATTGCGCGGGTGTGCCCCGCCGAGTATTCCCTTGTTCCCCAAGGCATGGCGGTTCTTTGGTCATCAATCCCTGACTGGTTGGAATTCCCTTCCTGTGCCAACCTCTTCATTTCAGAGTAGCATTTGCAACGTATGTCATCAATTATTTTCTGGATATATTCCAATATCTGTCTTTCTCCACGATTTTTATCCTCTACAGCTCCCTCTAGTACCGTGTAAGTTATTCTCTATGTCCTAACAGATGTGCTATCACTCTGCCCCTTCTTCTTATCAGTTTTTTCCACATATTTCTTTCTTCTCGGATTGTATGCAGAACCTTCTCATTCCTTATCAGTCCACCTAATTTTCAACATTCTTCTGTTGCAACCTACCTCAAATGCTTCGATTCTTTTCTGTTCCGGTTCTCCCACAGTAGGTAGGGGTACAATGATATACTAGAAAGCTTGTACCTGTTGTCTCGGTCATTGTTGTTGTTGTGGTCTTCAGTCCAGAGACTGGTTTGATGCAGCTCTCCATGTTACTCTATCCTGTGCAAGCATCTTCATCTCCCAGTACCTACTGCAACCTACATTCTTCTGAATCTGTTTAGTGTACTCATCTATTGGTCTCCCTCTACGATTTTTACCCGCCACGCTGCTCTCTAATACTAAATTGGTTATCCCTTGATGCCTCATAATATGCCCTACCAACCGATTCCTTCTACTACTCAAATTGTGCCACAAATTTCTCTTCTCTCCAATTCTGTTCAATATCTCCTCATTGGTTATGTGATCTACCCATCTAAACTTCAGCATTCTTCTGTCGCACCACATTTCGAAAGCTTCAATTCTCTTCTTGTCTAAACTATTTATCGTTCACATTTCACTTCCATACACGACTACACTCCATACAAATACTTTCAGAAACGACTTCCTGACACTTAAATCTATACTCGATGTTAACAAATTTTTCTTCTTCAGAAATGCTTTCCTTGCCATTGTCAGTCTACATTTTATATCCTTTCTACTTCGACCATTATCAGTAATTTTGCTCTCCAAATACCAATACTCATTTACTACTTTAAGCGTCTCATTTCCTAATATAATTCCCGCAGCATCATCCAATTTAATTCGACTACATTCCACTATCCTCGTTTTGCTTTCGTTGATGTTCATCTCAAGCTACAGGGGATAGGCAATATAATGTGGACACCTGTACTTACCTGGAAATGGTTTATAAATAATGGGTTGGACCCGATTTACCCGTAATAAAGCTAGAATTCTTCTTGGAATACTGGCATATAATGATTGTATACTCTCCAGTGGAATGTTATGCCACTCTTCGATCAGAACGAGGGAGGCGGAAATCTGCTCCGGAATCTGCGCCCCAATACCGCCCACAAAGGACTGCTCTGTCCAGGGAAGACGTGCAGTTCAGTTCCATGCTCCTCATACCACGATTGCACTGTACTGCGTTAATGGGTTCATTAGCGTCCTGAAATATGGCATCATTGTTGGGGAACACCATTTGAATAATGAGGTGCACATGACCAACTAAACTGTTCACATAGTAGGTGGCTGTAACACGACCTTTCAGAGTAACGATGGGAGCAACAGAATATCATGATATGGCTGTCCACACCATCACACTTCCACCTCGACACTTAACCGTTGGAATCAAGCAATCAGGATTGTAGGCTTCTTTTGACGTTCTCCAGACGTAAGCCCGTCCCCATGTTGGAAATAACGAAAATGTGACCCGTCAGACCATATTATGTGTGTCGACTGATCAACCGCCCGGGACTTATGCTCCTGACACCATCTTCTACGCTTCTTTGCGTTGATTGTCGTCAGTAATGATTTCGATACAGCAACTCGTTCATGAATATTCGATTTACGTTTTCGGCGGACAGTGTCGATAGACACAGTCCCGAAGATAACTGTTGAGCTATGCAGTCATTTTAGCCGCCGTAGTTTTGTATTGTTTTGACAGAATTCAAGTTAGCGTACGATGATTTCCTCCATTTAGATTTGAGTTGCGCCCACAACTGTGTTTACACGATACTGTCTTTCCATGTTTTGTGCAAGCTATGATGACTGTTGAAACAGTTGTTCTTGAAGCATTCAGTAAGTTGGCTGTCTTGGTTACGGATTCTCCAGCTAACCGGGCCCTCACAATCTGCCCTCATCGGAACTCTGTTAGGTCTTTCACTGCACGTCGATCTCGGCCTCTGAACGCAAACGCACAGTCCAGCGCGACACATGTGTTACCGGCATTGTTGAACGTCAAACACAGCCATCCCATCAGTACCACTGTTCACATTATTTTGCCTGTTCCCTGTACATCTATGAAAATTGCTGTTTGACTTCTCAGTTAGAAATTTAAAAAAATGTGTTTTATTTTTGTTTTATGTAAATTCAACCTCCCCCTCAAGGGAGTGAAATAGGTAATGGAAAGTTTTTACAAATTACTTCATTATGAAAGCATTTGAAAGGGAAATGTAACAAAATTCATATTTGGCTTCTGTTAGAAACAAAGAAATACATGGTTCTCTGTTTCTCGAAATTGAACCTCTAAGGGGGTGGTATAAGGGATGGAAAATTTTAAAAAAATATTTACTTACATCAAAAAATTTAAAGCTGAATCTATGAAAATGGGTATTTCACTTCTCGGCCAGATATAAAATCTTAACAGTAAAAAGTATCATTGTTATTTGGTTTTCTCTTTAGCTGCCCGGTTGTACCCCAGTTCCCCGCAGCACATGGCAGCCGAAACTTTGTGACCATTGCACACCGCGATACTAAATGCAGGTGGTGATATTGGGGGCAGATAATGTGGTAACGAAAGCATGTAAGTGGAGCTGAGACAAATCAGGAATTGTTTTAATGACGATACGGGCTGCAAACAGAGAAACTCACTGAGATAAGCGACTACAATAAACGGCATAACGTTATGGCGCGGTGCCTGGCAACGAGCGTCTCAATCTGTTCACGCCCTGCTGCCGTGAGCGTCTGTGGAAAGAGGTGCAACGGCTGTGAAACACTAGTAGACGACAAGGCGTGGGCAGCCGCGCGGAGTTGCCGCGATGTTAGAGGCGCCATGTCACGGACTGCGCGGTCCCTCCCGCCGGAGGTTCGAGTCCTCCCTCGGGCATGGGTGTGTATGTAGTTCTTAGCATAAGTTACTTTAAGTTAGTTTAAGTAGTGTGTAAGTCTAAGGACCGATGACCTCAGCAGTTTGGTCCCTTGGAAATTCGCACACATTTGGACATTCGATAAGGCGTTGGACGTCCGCGTCTAGCGAACATTGTGGAACATGGCCCTCTCTGTGTGTACCCATATTCACTCAAGGACATAACCAATTACCATCGGATCGTCTAGGTTGGACCGTGGATCAATGGAAACGTGTCTCATGGTCGGATCAACCACATTTGTTGTCACGCCGGGTCGAATGGTCGTGTCCGCATATGCAGCCATTCAGGCAAATGCTTGCTCGGAACGTGGAATATGCTGTGGAGGCAGGTCGATGGTGGCAGTATTATGCTATGGGACCAGTGGTGATAACAGACGGCACCAAGACAGCTGTTGACATTGTGAATATTATTACGGGACACCTAGATCCTTTTACAGCTGTTGTCTTCCCTGATGGTGATGGCATATCCCAGCAAGATAACCATGTCAAAAGGCCAGATTCGTGCTACAGTGGTTTGAGGAACATTACAATGAACTCGTATTGATTTCTTGACTACTAAATTTGCCAGAGAAAGACGTTTGGGGTGCCATAGGGCACCAGCCCTTCGGCGGCAAAACAGCCATCATAGTTTACCAGAACTGCGCAAACGTCAGAAGTGGGATACCTTCGCAAAACCACCACGCAGAAAGGGTGCTTTAATACTTTACGAAGGCTGACCAGCACATTGTTAAGGAAGTGGTCATCACGCTGTTGGCTCATCACTGTGTGAAGCTGATGGACCAGACGCGGCGACAGCCTCAGAGAACTTCCAATGTTCGGAAGTTCAAAAATGGCTCTGAGCACTATGGGACTTAACTTCTGAGGTCATCAGTCCCCTACAACTTAGAACTACTTAAGCCTAACTAACCTAAGGACATCACACACCTCCATGCCCGAGGCAGGATTCGAACCTGCGACCGTAGCGGTCGCTCGGCTCCAGACTGTAGCGCCTAGAACCACACGGCCACTCCAGCCGGCACGGAGATGATAGATAAACTCCAGTGGAAGACTCTGCAAGAGAGACGCTCAGTAGCTCGGTACGGGCTTTTGTTGAAGTTTCGAGAACATACCTTCACCGAGGAGTCAAGCAGTATATTGCTCCCTCCTATGTATATCTCGCGAAGATACAGTAAGGATAAACTCAGAGAGATTAGAGCCCACACAGAAGCATACCGACAATCTTTCTTTCCACGAGCAATACGAGACTGGAACAGAAGGGAGAACCGATAGAGGTACTCAAAGTATCCTCCGCCACACACCATCTGGTTGCTTGCGGAGTATGGATGTCGATGTAGATGTAGACAGGTGGACCTTACCGTACGAGCGCCAGCTGCCGAGGCGGCGGCCCGCTGACGCAAGCAGTGTTTCCACGTGCCGGAGGACAGCCACCAGGCGTCCGTGTGGACGCGCCGTGCAGTCTGCTGACTGCGTTCTGCCAGTCTTCCGCCTGTCCGACCACACCGGCGAAAACTGCCCGCGCCTCGCGCCGGTTTTACTCTCGAAACAGTGGCCGGCGACGCGACGCACCTGCCGCTCGCGTCACACGGACAGCTGTTTACTGCTGCCTGCCCGCCGCCGTCGTGGCGTGTGATGGAAACTGTCCACGTGGCGCGAGGAGAGCTGCGGTCCTCCTCCAGTCTGCACGGCGTCCGGGGGCGATTGGTGCCGCCAAACTCCAGGCTGGGGCTTAAAGTCCGCCCACATCCGGCAGTCACGCGTAGCCTCGACGCTTCTCCTCGCGCTATAATCTCACCTGACAAAATGCAATCAACCCATCAGAGGAGCACACTGGTCGCTTTGTAGCGCTGTCGGTGGGGCAAGACGAGCACCAGCCAGTCATACGTCCCACCACTGCGGACGTGAAACACTGCTGAGAACTGATCTGTATGTGCCAGTCACCTGTACGGAATGAGTGCATAATGATGGCTTGCCGTGACAGAGCAGCTATCGCGTTTGGATACGCCCATAATCGCACCATGAATGAAGTTGCCAGATTTGCTGGTGTATGAACGCAGAGTGGCAAGTGGATCTATAAAGAATGGCGTACAACACCCTGCATTGTAACAGTGTCAGAACAGTGGTCACGTAAACAACCCAACCAATAGAAACCTACAGCAGCGATTGTCACCCCTTGTTGCCGGCCGGGTTGGCCGAGCGGTTCTAGGCGCTACAGTCTGGAACCGCGCGAGCACTATGGTCGCAGGTTCGAATCCTGCCTCGGGCATGGCTGTGTGTGATGTCCTTAGGTTAGTTAGGTTTAAGTAGTTCTAAGTTCTAGGGGACTGATGACCTCAGAAGTTAAGTCCCATAGTGCTCAGAGCCATTTTTTCACCCCTTGTTAATGACACTCGAAAAGTCAGCAGCGATTGCTGCCCTCAGCGAATGCAGGTCCACCGCACTCAGTTTCTGAGCACATTGAGAAGGAATTGCATTCAATGAATATTTGGAGTCGACTATCACACAAAAGGCCATTTCTCACAGTGACCCATACAGCTCGACATCTTCAGCGGGAAAAGCAACGCAGGAAATGGACAATGGCTGACTGCACGCATGTGATGCAATCCGACAGGTCGCATTTCAGCCCTTTTAAAATGGCGAAATGAGGTGCTTAACCTGCAGTATGTGGAGGTTGTAGTTTAGGACGGATGTGGCTACTTGGTGTTTTGGATGTGCTTTCTGTACCATCATCCGCACCCAGTTACTTAAGTTACCATGGAACTCAATTAGGGTATTCATTTTAACAGTCTCGATGACCAAATGTGTGATATCACGCATAGATCACAGCACCGGAGAAAAGTCGGCAGTGGACATCGATATCAAAGACATCAGCAATCCCCCGCTGTATTCCGCAATGGGAAAGTCTGAAGAACACACACTCTGCCTCTCAGTACGCCAGCGCCTTCACACAGAGATCACTATAGAGCCAAGTTTGGAAGCGCTGCGCCCCCGTCTATGACGTCAGCTGCAGGTGTCAATGTCATCGAGTGCGACCAGTGTCAGTCACGTGTCTGATGGACAAGTATCTTTGTAAGTGTTGGAGAACAGGTTCTGATTGTATCGATCAAGGGATGCTTTAATAACCAATGACATTTATAAATTGTCAAGCACTCTTATGGGAAAAGATTTCATAAAGGTCAACAAATCTTTTTATTAATTCATGTAACACATTGAAGTAATATTTGATATGTTTTAGCTCGCAGAACACTCTCCCAGAAGAAACAGAGAACCCAAAGTTAAACTCGACGGTTGTAGTTTCGTCTAGTCGTAAGAAAATGTTACTCTTTTTATGCATCTTAATGGACAGTACGCTGTGCGCAGTCCTGTCTTCCAGGTTGAAGAGACGTGTGTTCACAGGGCTGCATGCGTACCTGCCTGCTGAGACGAACGCTGAGGCACTACGTCGCACTTGAGCCATCTTAATCCCGCAGAACATGTCTGGCACTATTTGGAACAGCGGGAGAAAAATATTAATGAACCTCCTCACATTTTGTTACCTGTTAGGGATCTAATCAGTAAATTGCTTCAATTGTATATGGCTTGCATGAGAAAACTTGTGGAATGTCTTCCTCACTGTGTTTGGACCAGTAACAAGGCTAGACCCTACGTTCGACGGTATTAGATCGATGTCTGGCGGGAATGACGAATACAATCCCACCAAAACAGGAAAGCATCAAGAAGACTTAATACGATGTCATCGTAATATCGTACACTTACACACCATAGGCAGGTATGTAAATTGTCACAATTGCAAGACTTTGTGACAGGTAAAACGGCTACTAGACTGTATTAATGTTGTTTATGTCTAGTGTTGTTACCAGGTCTCTTGGGGACTATAAGATACACCAACAACATTAGATTATGAGTGATTACTGTGAAGCAGATATTCTCGTCGAGGACAAACTCCCAAGAGACTGGGGAAAGGCACAGGTGACTCCTGTATATAAGAAGTGAAAAGAACGGACCCGCAAAATTACAGACCAATATCCCTAACTTCTGAATGCTGCAGAATCCGTGAACATATTCACAGTTCGAATATAATAAACTTTCCTGAGACTGAGAAGCTTATGTCCACGAATCAGCTTGGGTTTAGAAAACATCGTTCGTGCGAGATTCAAAGAAATGTTTCAAATGGCTCTGAGCACTATGGGACTTAACATCTGAGGTCATCAGTCCCCTAGAACTTAGAACTACTTAAACCTAACTAACCTAAGGACATCACACACATCCATGCCCGAGGCAGAATTCGAACACGCGACCGTAGCGGTCTCGCAGTTCCCAATTGTAGCGCCTAGAACCGCTCGGTCACTCCGACCGGCTGCGAGATTCAGAATGCGCTTTTGTCGCATGATATACTGAGAACTATGGATAAAGGGCAACAGCCAGATTCCATATTTCTAGATTTCCGGAAAGCATTTGACACGATGCCCTATTTCTCGCTGTAACGAAGGTACGAGCAAATGGAATAAATTCACAGATATGTGAGTGGCTCGAAGACTTCTTAAGTAACAGAACCCAGTACGTTGTCCTCGACGGTGAGTGTTCATCAGAGACAAGAGTATCGTTAGGAGGGCCCCAGGGAAGTGTGACAGACCGCTGTTGTTCTCTGTATACATAGATGATTTGGTGGACATGGTGGGCAACAATCTGCGGCTATTTGCTGATGATGTCGTGGTGTACGCTAAGGTGTCGAAGTTAAGGGAATGTAGATGGACACAAGACGACTTAGACAAAACTAACAGTTCGTCTCTTGAATCGCAGCTAGTAGGCCGCTGTGGCCGAGCAGTTCTAGCCGCTTCAGTCCGGAACCAAGAGGGTGCTACGGTCGCAGGTTCGAATCCTGTCTCGGGCATGGATGTGTGTGATCTCCTTAGGTTGATTAGGTTTACGTAGTTCTAAGTCTAGGGGATTGATGACCTCAGATGTTAAGTCCCATAGCGCTTAGAGCCATTTGAAACATTTTTTGAATAGCAGCTAGCCCAAAATGTGGAAAAATGTAACTTAATGTGGTTAAGTAGGAAGATCAAACCTATAATGTTGGGATACTGTATTACTAGTCTCGTGCTTGACAGAGTCAGGTCGTTCAAATATCTGGGTGTAACTTTCCAAAGCGATATGAGATGCAACGGGCAAGTGAGAACTGTGGTAGGGAAGACGTTGGTTTATTGGGATAATTTTGGGAGAGTGTGGTTCATTTGTGAAGGAGACCACATACATAAAGTTAGTGTGACCTATTACGGAGTACTCCTCGAGTGTTTGGGATCCGTACAAGGTCTCCGATTGAAAGAAGACGTCGAAGCAATTCAGAGGTGGGCTTTTAGAATTGTTACCGGTAGATTCGAACAACACGTGTTACAGATGTGCTTCGGGAACTCAAATGGGAATCCCTGGAGGGAAGGCGACGTTCTTTCCGAGAAACACACTTAAGAAACTTTAGAGCACCGGTATTTGAAGCTCACTGTCGAACGATTCTTCTGTTGCCAACATACATTGCGCGTAAGGACCACGAAGATAAGATTGGAGAAATAAGAACTCACTCTATTTGCTAGTGGAACAGGAAAGGAAACTACTAGTGGTGCTACAGGCTACCCTCCACCACGCACCGTAAGGTACCTTGCGGATTAAATATGTAGATGTAGAAGATGCGGCATACTCGTGGGAGACAACGTTATCAACAAGTGACAAAGTTTGAAAAGTGGCTAATCGTGGGTATCCAATTGACCGACATTCCAACTCGCGCAGTACCCAGTTTCGTGTGGTGTTTGGGTGTGGCAGTGGTCCTATGGACTGCATGGAAACGTGAGGGCAGGGATATTCGTCGTCAAGGTTCCGGAATCCACGTGTGGCCATCAAAAGCGCAGAACGCCGCATTCTACACAAGCAACGCCTTCACATCTGTGCCCGCAGTCCGAAAACGAGGACCGGACTCCCTACAACATTCTTGGTCGGAGGCTTGGTGCAGCCGGACAAGGAAAATACATTGTTATAAGGAGGCTGCCGTCTGGAGTTGCGCCGCGAACGGGAAGGATGAACCGGTGGTGCGTCGTGAACCGCCGTCCTGCACTCCCTCGGATGACCACCCTTGCCGAGTATGACTGAAGGTGAGACTTTGGGAGAGGTCCCATTTCTCCCATGTTCTGAACAGGCACTGCTGTGTTGGTCCTGGCGTCCACGGCATGGGGAGCCATCGGGTACGACTTCACTCCGCAGTGCACAGAGACTGAAGGAACTCTGACGTCCTGCGTCCTCATGTGTAACATCCTGTTCGGTGACAAAATAGTGGTGACATTTTCAACAGGCCAATGCCAATTCGAACATGACACGTGTCTATATAAACGGTCTGTGTTACGTTAAGCCGCTGTTTTTTCGCCGACAAAAGATGTCTGGAACCAGCTCTGACGTCACAGTGACAGTACAACACGTCAATGTGACAGTATCCGGGACATCAAGGACCAACTATAACAGTTCCGGGCCAGCTGGTCTCAGGAGAGGATGGGATGGCTTGATGACATCTTTCCAAACAGAAGCCGTGCATGTACACAGGCCAGAGCAGGTGTAGCGTCATACGGATGAGTGGGCTCATACTGCGAAGTTATTTGTAAATTTGACTCGATACTTTATTCACTGAAAAAACTCTAGGCCTACATGTGTCTCAACCCGTGAAGGTTCATTTCGTTTCGTCCTCCCTACTGCTTTTTGTTGGGCAGTGTATTTTCCGCTCACTACAAACAGCTGAGTCGTTAGAGCCCCTGTAGCACAAACCTCCCAGCCGTGGCCGCGCTTACTCTGCAGCGGCGCCTATTCTGAGAATCGCAGTTTACGCACTACTCAGGCTCTCGCGAACGACGCCTGTTTGACGTCGGTTTCTCGTCGCCCCGGTCTCTAAACAATGGCGGCCGCACCTGCAGTGTGTGCCGGGATGCAGGCGCTCGTGTACTTACACCGGCCGCAACATCCCACAGTGGCAGGTCGTTGTGACCTGACGATCCACACGTGGAGCTGCCGCAGCCGAGCTAAAACCCTGAAGAGCCAGAGAAACGTGTACTTGCCTAATACCATTTACGGCCCCCGCGAGCACCCAGAATTGAATGGAACATCTTCGAGACATTCACGGTCCTCAATGGCGTATGACTAGTAAAAGCTGACTCAGCGAAGCACATGCTGTGCTACCTAGTCAGAGGTGTCGGGTAATCTTAATGTGCGATGGACAGCCACCTACATGTTCTAGTTACAGCCAGGAAGGTCATGCAGATTCGGCGTATTTTCAACACTGCCTAACACAAATGTTGTTAGGCCAATTGGCACCACTACCTACGATTACGGACTTCCATCCGCCGCAGTTATGAAGGGCTGACATAATCGACTATCATGGCAGATGGAGGATCACTTGGAAGATAGGGATCATCAGACTGTACGACCGTAGTAAGTTTAGAATTGACCGACACCTTGCAAGAGTCATCACAGATTGTAGGATGTCCCACATCGACTTCGCAGAGAGATTCGGACGAGAGAATGAAACTCGACGCTAGGGTTGTACCGATCTCCCTAAGGGGGATGCAGAACCACACACTCATTCGGACATAGAAACCCACGTCCACAAACTGAGGTCACTGAGGAAACCTAAAAAGCGGTGCCGTACATCCTGCAGACATCTACCCCAGCTGACCAGATGGCTGACGACACAAGAAACGTGGATGACACATGATCGCCCTCACCTGTAGCTCTCCCTCACTTCGATCCTTTCTGGTCCCTGGGACGCACAGACCATGGGGACATCACTCAGCACCGACACATGGCACTAAACGGCTACGGATTCAGCTTTGGTCACCTAGGTCGAAGGTACTCTGCCGCAGCCATGGTTAACTTACAGATCTTGGGCGGATGACACTGAAGAAGGCTCTATGCCCACTGAGGTGGATGTTGGTGGAATACGAGAGGGATGTCTCCTCTCACACCTCGGCCCTTCCCGAGTAGCAACAGACGACGGAGCAGACACAGCCTCCAGATGACAGGCCACAGCATTTACGGCAGCACTGACGGCGGTCCCCATTGCAGGAGATAATCTACAGACCTACCCGTTAGCGACTACGAATGGTAGAACAGTTTGGACACGTACGTCGTTGTTGCTGCTCCATGAGACGCTCAGTGCAACATACATCGATATTATCTCCCTGCAAGGTCTACGTCGACGATTTTCGGGGTTGTACGGATATACGCCTCGCCAACTAGTAAGGGTGTCGCAGTTCTCCTCAGGCAGAGAAAGTATGGTGTTTCCACGACGCTATAGGAATGGCCCTAACAGTGCTAGGTGTCTAGTCGATAAATGTGTAGGTCTCTTCCGGAACGAATCGATGACGCGAACGATCGCCCTCCTTCGCCGAATGAGTACCACCGCTCTTTCAGGGCAGACACAGCAGCTCGGTGCTGTGAGGCGATTTCAGTAGTGTCCAGGCCCCCAAGGACGAACTGCCATGCCATCCACCATGCCACGAACGTGCGGCGCTCATCAGCGACCTAAAATTGGTGGATACATGGGAATATGTCCATGGAGAGGGGTCGGTATTCACTGATTATAAGAAGCACTCTTCTAGTCGTATTTATAGGACTTACATCTCACGTTCTCTCGCAGCAACAGCAAGCGACGCGGAGGTGTGGCATGTAGCCTTTTCTGATCACGAGGCCTATATATGTGGTGTCATCTTTACTCGCCAAAGGATGTGTCAGCCCACATCCTTGGAAGTTAAACCTCGCTCATCTCGCTTCTCCGGATTGTCGACAAGCTGTCGAGGACACATTGAATTCGTGAGACCGTTGCTCCCAGCGTATCCTGCATCGATCAGTTGGTGGTAGAATGCATCAAAAGGCCCCATTAAGAAATCTGATTACGTACGGTCGCGAGACCACTGTTTGGAGGCGGCGCACCCAACATTTTTATTTCGCCATCTTTCACAGATGTGTCTGACTGTCACCTACGACGGAATAACAGATGAGAGATGCGACGGCACACATGGAGCCCAAACGCACCGCCACCTAGAAGGGACGACCGCCTGAGCACGATCACACGAGAGAACGGCAACAAATCGACGCACCAAGTACCACGCCATTCCAGAACGTAAACGACTAACGGTGCTGATACAGGCCGTCACTACTGCGAACGGCCGCCCACTCAAGACGCAGCGCAGTACTGGTGCAGTTTTCCTTAACCGCTATGCCCGTCTGTATTCGGCTCAATGTGCCGACCCAACGACACTAACAGGCGTCTCACAATTATGACACTGTTCCACAAGACTTACTAACTGAATTATTGAACGGAACTGCGAGGAAGAAGTTTCGATGTCATAAGTAAGGGAGTGTCGAAAATGTCTTCTGGTCCTGACAGGCTCCCTGTAGAGTTTTAAAAAACTTTTCAGTATTTAATGGCCCCCACGTTGACAGTCACCTATCGGGAGCTTATGTACCCAGCGGTGCCGCTCCCCGCAGTCTTCATCGAAGGAATGATTATACCATTTCAAAAGCCAACAGGTGGAGCTCGAGTACACGATTACCGCCAGCTCACACCTTTCAACTGCAACATGAAGATATACACTGTTAGCGATCCGTTATATAGCCCAACCTGCCTCAAGCCACCTCACCATATCTTCCTAGGGAGCATCAATAACATCCATGCAACACTGTGTCGATACCGTGATTGAAATAGCCATGGTGGGGACACTCCGCATCCTGGAAGCGCTGGCATCACTAGATTTTAGCCAATCTTTTGATCGAATGGATCACCTGTACCTAACGTCGCTTCGCCAACACATGCAGCACCAACAGCAATTCAATGACGTCGTGATGCGCCTCCTCTGAGGTGTAACCTCCAAGGTGCTCGTCAGCTGGAGTCTAAGGTATGCACCACCGGGTAACATCCAAAACCACGAAGATGCGCTTCGTGGATTTATTGCTGTTAGAACTGGACTGTGAAATGTAGAGACAAGAGCCGAATTGATGCCTTCGAAATATGCAGTTGGCAGAATAGAGAACCAGTGGTCCTATTATGCAGGAATTTAGCATCACAAGAAGCTTATTTTCCCGTGTCAATCAAAGATACTTCCATGATCTTTGGCATTTAGCTCGGGCAAGGATGATTCGCCGTCTCATTTCGTCATCACAATTTCGTGTGTTATTGATCTTTGAGATTCTGAATACACACAATCATTCACTATCTCCAGATCCTTTCAGCAACCTGTAAGTTGGATTTTATCTAAACTTTGACGATTAATAGCCATTCGTTGGTCCCTTCATGTTTATCTCTCGAGCTAAACTTAAACTACAATAACATATCACTAGGTCCTTCCCCACTTACTGCAATGAAGCAATGATTACAGCAAGCAAGTTCAAATGGGCGTAGGTAGCAGTAATTATTCAGAGGTGAAAGGGCTTGCACAGGACAGAGAACGGTGGAAAGCTGCATCAGTCCAGTTGTCGGACTGAGAACCACGACAACCCGCCGCTCGGCGCGGTGCAGGCTCTGGACTGGGGCACGTGCTGCGGGTTGCGTAAGCAGCAGGCGCAGTCACTCGTCCATCCAGTGGACCACCAGCCATTGCGGCAGATTCGACCATTCTCCACTTGAAGGAGTAAAATACACGTCTTCCAGAAAAATCTTATCTCTCATTGCAATTTACATACGCCGTTAGAGTGTTAAGCGTGTCATTAGGAAATTTTCTGAGGTCAGATGGAGTTCTTGCCTATGCAGATGACCTGTTGGTTGTACCCACTGCAAACAGAGCACATCTACAAGAGAAAGTCAGTAGAATACTGCAAACAATTATATGGTGGTGTCACAACAACCAACTCAGCATAGACGAGATCAAAACAACGAACACATTACTGAAACAGTCACTCCGAAGAAATCCTTCAGTTAAAATAAGGGAGACAAACATCAAACGATCAGATGTTACACGATATCTTGAGGTGCATGCAAATTGAAACGGTACAGTAGTTTCCGCTCCATAAGCACCAGGTTTCGCTGCTCGCTCGCACCGAGAAATACAAACGGCGGCGGCCAATTTTCTTGCACGACGCAGGCGGCCACGGGTGCAACAGGGGTGGAAAGAAATGTGCCAGGCTTCATAATACATATTTATATGTGTCGTGTATTATGCATTTCTAGTACGTGAATGTGAATCTTCACATGAACTTTCCTAATCTTTCTCACACCTTTCCATAAACCGTGGCCAAATCTTAGTTGGGAAGTAGTTCTGTAGTATAGTAGTGCCAACCTTACTCCTGGCTAGGGGATCAGAGAGACAGCACAGGCAGGGCAAAGACGTTCCAGTGTCACAAGATTTGGGGTGAAAAGGTTGGCCATGGCCAGGTGGTTCGACCACTCCCTCCACCAGGTCCCAGGAAGACCTCCGGGTGCCCGCCATATTCGGGAAGTGTTACAGAAGACGGGTAAGTGAGCAGACGTGCCCTCAGTGTGTCTGTCTCGATGTTCATGCGTGGAAGAGAGGCATTTGAATATTTGCACTAGATCTTATATTTCCAGCTTCGGATTGTGTAAGGAAATGAATGTTCTCATTTAATTTCGTAAATTTGACCCCCTGTGTTAATGTATCTGGTTCCCAGTTTGCCCGTTATCCTCCTCGCGCAGTGGATGTCCCATGTAAAATATTGGGAGACTTTGGTGGTATACATTTGGCCTCGTCACGTTGGTCAGGGTTCTGGAAATTCAGAAGTGTAGCCCCTCGCCCACGGGAACTTCTAGAGCAAACTGGAGAGAAGATGTGTTCTGACTGGCCCGCGTCTGGAGACATTCTGTCGTGGGAATTTATTAAACGTTGCAGTTTTCGCGCTACTGGCGGGAAACACTAACATTTTTCCTGATTGACGGTTGTGACCGGAACGGGAAAACAGAGGAGTCGGGAGCAAAGACACTTGAAGATACACTCTTGGTTCGGATGTGGAAAGTCCCTGGTTGGTTGGACCTTCACGGTGCCCGAGTACCGACGAGTGAGATTCTGGTTCTTCACATGCAACCAGCACGGCCGACTTATCAGCACAGCAGACTGGAGAGAATGTGCATCAGCGCCAGCGTTAGGTGGGCGCTGATATCTGCAAAGGGGACGTACCGTGCCTCGGTACCGTTACTCCCGGATCCAGTGATCGTATCGTTTTCATTTATTATTCAGTCAATCACCAGAGTAACTGAAACATTTGGTGGGTTGCGTTCGTGTTAGCGACTGAACGTGCAGCTAGGATACGATAGTACGCCCCCAACTGATTCATAGACGGTGACAATTATTGAACTATATGAAAAAAAATCTTAATTAGTTACAAGCTACAGAGTGCACACACTTTATTCAATATGTAAAAGTCACTACAGATATTCGGATTTAGGTTATGACATGTTTGATACGCTTGCCACCATTGGCGATGATGTGACGCAGACGAATAATGAACCGCTGAAGCGTCTGAACATCGGAACATGGATGCTGTCGATGACATCCTGAATGGCTATTTTCAGCTCAGCAATGCTTTTGGGGTTATTGCTGTACACCTTGTCTTTAATATAGCCGCACAAAAAGAAGTCGCATGTGTTCAGATCTGGAGTATGTGGCGGCCAATGGAGCCCCATGGCAGTGGCCTCTGGGTACCCCAGAGCCAGAATGCGGTCCCCAGTGTGCCGCTCCAGGACATCAAACACTCTTCTGTTTCCATGGGGTTGAGCTCCGTCTTGCATGAACCACATCTTGTCGAAATAAGGGTCACTTTGGATGGGGGTGAAATCATGGGACCGATGACTTCAGCAGTTTGGTCCCATAAGACCTTACCACAAATTTCCAAATTCCCAAATGAAACTGTTCACAGAAGTTCACTCTGTGTCCTATTCATTTTCTGCTGCTGCTGCTATTACCCCGTATTCGTCTGACGAGAATTCCTTAGCTTCTTTCTGCTTCAGTTCCCTGATACCCAATATAACTGTATTGAGCCTTTAGAATTCCCTTCTCAGATTTTCTAGCTTTTCTATTACGTTCACACTTCTGACATGCCATTCTCCGATTCGTAAAATGTTATCCCATCGTTCGTTATTGCACCTCATGGTCATCTGCCCCTTGGCATCCCTTTCCGGGAATTCGGAATCTTTTGCCAATGTAGAGATCATCATGGCACTTGTTTAATTGCAGGCCAGATGTATCACTGTTACTACTTTAAAATCAGTGCTTAGTCTCTTTTGAGGACAGTGAGGCGGGCTGTTTCTTTTTTTTTTTAATTATAAACTGCCTGACAGGGAAAACGATTCAGCAGAAGACACGGCCAGACGTCAGTATAACTTCTTACACGCACATGCCATCGCTGGGGATATAGATATTGAGAGTTGCGTTGCTCTGTGACAGGGAGAACGACCACCAGAGTGCATTACCACTGTTCGTGTTTACTGTCGTCACCAGGGCTGTTAGGGTATGTAAGAGGCGAGGACAGCGTCAGGTGTCCAGTGATCACTCTGAAGGAGTCGGAGGTGGCGCGCACATGTGCGGGGCGTTATCAGCGCCTGGCAGAGTTTGAAAGCGGCCTCATTGTGCGCCTCTATTTGACACGTTGGTCGAATCGTGCGATATCCATGTTTGTGAGGCATTTGGATGTGACGTGACGAATGGTACACTCGTCGTCAAGGTTTTGATGGGTCAGTCTGACCACTCAGGAGAGGATCGTTTACTGTGCACCAGGCACATCGTTGTCCCCTCACATGTGCTCCTGCCGTGCCGCTGGAGAACAGGTAAGGGGCTCCCTGGAACATTCTGTGTCATGCCTCACAAACGGTCGGAAACTGGTAGTAGATGGACTAGCGAATTACCGCCCCATTCGTAGGCTCGCATTTATACCACATACAACTGGAGTGGTATCGTGGCCGGGCTCATGGACTGCGGATGAATGGCGTTGAATTGCATTCAGCGATTTTATTTGGTGGACCATCGTTGAGGAGTACGATGGTGACATGGAGAAAGATCTTTTTTCAGAATACAGATGGTAGAGATTTAGGGAACTCTGAGGTCACAACTGTAGGTCGCGGACATCCTGTGTCCTCGTGAGTTACCTCTCATGGCACAGTATCGTGGGGCCATTTTCCATTAGGACAATGTTCGTCCTTATAGGGTACATGCCTCCATGAAGTGTCTGCGTGATGAAGTACTCGTGTAGCCAACAAGATACCAACATCTGTCCACGGTAGAACATGTGTTGGACCAGCTGTGTCGTCAACACCGTACTAGTGCCAATACAGATATCAAGGACCTGTTACAACAGCCGTGGACCGCGCTTGCCTCAGGAGAGGATACAAAGGCCTTATAACACCCTACCCAACTGAATCAGCCCACCCATCCAGATAGAATGGGACGTCACGCTGGTAAGTGGGTCCGTACTGCCAAGTTCTTTGTGAATTTGACTCAGTTTTGTAACCACAGAGCGGTTCTACTCGCTTCATTCCGGAACGGCGGTACTGCTACGGTCGCAGGTTCGAATCCTGTATCGGGCATGGATGTGTGTGATGTCCTTAGGTTAAGTTAGTTTTAAGTAGTTCTAAGTCTAGCGGACTGATGACCTCAGATGTTAAATCCCATAGTGCTTAGAGCCATTTTCTTTGTAACCACGGAAATAGCATCATCTACTTTCACGAGGCACGTGGTTTTATTTTGTTTCCTGGTTCCCTACTGGGTGCTTCACTTGTGAGTAGCACAATAAGAGTGATACGATGTATGTTCCTGTAGCGAATAAAGGTCTCTGTGGTATATAAACAAGATTTTGTTTAAATGTAGACGTGTGAAGCGTGTTTGAACAATGAAGTGCCCGCGTGCGGTGAGTAGCCCGCGTGGCGTGTGTGGGTGCACGTGTGTGAGGCTCGGCCCACCTGCCAACATGGCGGTGGCGCTCTCTGCCGCTCCACCGGCCGCGGCTACGGCACGGGCCCGCCGCCGCCCCAGCTCTGCCCCGCAAGCCGTACAGCAGATTGGCGGGGGACGGGGTGCAGTGTGACGTCACCTGGCGCCGGTCGATACCAGGAAGCCCGGCCGGGCGCCCAGTGCGGCCCTGCTGCGCTCTGCTCTGCTCTGGTCTGCCGCGCTCCGGTTCCCCACAGAGCCGCCTGTGTGTGCGCACTCCACCGTGTCCCCACTCCCCGTCTGGACGTCGCTCTACACATCGTGCCCCGGCGTCGCTCCCCTCCTCTGTATACCGGCATGCCAATTTAAAGTCGTGTTGATTCTTAACCGACCGTGACTGTCTCAACATTATGAAAGGGTTTCTTAGAGACCACCGCCACTCACAAAATTTGTTCACTTACCTAAGTTACTTAATGAAGGTTGCGACGTTTGAGCATCTTCAGGACACGATGGCAGTACGAAAAGTTTAACGAAAGTACACATACATCTTAAAGTTATTTTTTACGCTCTTGGTCATCTTGAAACAAGACATTCTTGGCTGCAAATTATGTTACCTATTTCTTGGCAATGACGCGTTTCATCCTTGTGGGGCATCTTCAGATGAACGTAAGACGTAATGTGGTGCGCTAACATTCGTCCGTTGATGCCAGCATCTGGCTTCGAGATAAAAATTATTGCGTCTTCTGTACGCAACTCTCCATGCTGCGTATGCCGGAAAGCGGTTGGCTCCGTATTATGTCCGTTACGCTTTTATTTGCCAAATTACGATAGGACGATGTTTCTTTACAATTTTTGTTTTAATGGCATATGCTGACATTAAGGGACGGAAGTTGGCTCACCACATTACTTCCTACATTATTTTGAAGATGCACTACATGCGAAACGCCTCGTTGCTAATAAATAGATAAAACAGTTTGCAGCCAAACAAGACATATTTGAAGACATTCATAACGCGTTGGTGTACTATTCACGCAGCATGGAATGGAACAAATTTTGCTTTGGTTACCTTTGTTGATATCTACATACCGTGTGTTCAGTTGCCTCCATTGCTGTGACGGCTCGAACCTTCTTACCCACAGCTGATAAGCTTGTAAGGGACATTTAAAACGCGAAATCACAATGAAGCCTAAGAGTGCAGTTCAGTAACAGTGCTGTGCTTCTCCGAAACATCGAAAGACTGTGGCCTCCCCCAATATCGTCGCCTTACTCGTCGACGATGGTAACCGGGACTGCGCGGGTCCTCCACTCGCGGCTGAATGCGATGTGACGCCACTCATCAGCAGCCCTTGCCCCTTCAACACCGCATCGCTCCAGATGCAGCTGATTCTCTTCTGATGTTGAGGGCAGCCTACGTGTGGGACGCTAATTCCCCGGTCCAGCTGCCGCTACTCTAGTTGGATGGTTGATTTGGGGGCGGGAACCAAACAGTGGGGTCATTGGCCGCATCGGATGAGGGAAGGAAATCGGCTGTGCCCTTTCAAAGGAACCATCCCAGCATTTGCCTGAAGCGATTTAGGGAAATCACGGAAAACCTAAATCGGGATGGTCGGACACGGGATTGAACTGTCATCCTCCAGAATGCCGTTACGCCCACCAGCTTTGTGGGAGCACGCAGAATGGTGCAGGACGTCCATTACTTGTTTTCGGACAGTAGCCACAGACGTTAAGGGGTTAGAATGCGCTTGATACACAATACGGTCATCCTCCCTTTGTGGTCGTCCCGTGCACTTCATCATCGGGCGACTGCCAGGTTTCAATGCCTGACAAACCTGGAGGCTGTACGATTTGGCCAGCCTACTAGATGGAGGCTTACAATGAGGTCTGTCAGGTGCTGATAACGCTGTCCCACACGAGTAAGTGGCGTCTCGATCTACTGCTCTGTGATGACTCGACATTACATGCTGTTCACGCCTCATATAAACCCTACCAGGCCTGGTAACAACAGAAGACTGCTACGGTCGCATGTTCCAATCCTGCCTCGGGAGGTTAGTTAGGTTTAAGTACTTCTAAGTCTAGGGGACTGATGACCTCAGATGTTCCACAGTGCTCAGAGCCATTTTTTTTAACAGCACCAGACACGAACAACATTAATGCACTATGGTTGCCTTACTACTTGTCACAGACAATTGCAACTCTCACCACCTACATGCTCGCCAATGTTGTGTACAGGTACGAATAGACTAGATATATTTAACACCACAATGTTTTGTTTCACTTCGAGTTACGTAAACACAGTCATATACAATAATGTGACAAAAGTCATGGGACACCTCCTAAGGTCGTCTCAAACTTCCTTTTACCTGCCATACTGCAGAAACTCGCTTTGGCATGCTCAACAAATCCCCTGCAGATATATTGAGTCATCTTGACTCTATAGTAGCCCATAACTGCGGAAGTGTTGGCGGTGCAGGATTTTATGCACGAACTGACCTCTCCATTATGTGACATAAATTCGTCTCTGGCGATTTGGGATGCCAAACCATTTTCCCCAATTGTCCAGAATGTTGTTGAAATCAATTACTAACAGTTGTCGCCGAGTGACATGGAGCATAGTCATCCATTCAAATTCCATCGTTGCTTTGGAACACGACGTCAGTGAATGTCAGCAATTGGTCACCAACTAGCCGAACATAACCATTTTCTGTCAACGATCGGTTCAGTTGGATCACATGACTCACAATCAGTCCACTCTATGGAAACAGAGCCCACAACATTGTGGATCGACCACCAGCCTTCACGGTGCCTTGACCACAACTTACGTCCAAGTCTTTGTGGCGTGCGTGCCACACTCGAACCCTACTATCGGTTCTTCCCATCGGGACTGATCTCACGAGGTCACAGTTTTCCAGTCGTCTAGGGTCGAGCCGATATGGCCACGAGCCAGGGAGAGTCACTGCATCACACATCCATATTAGCAAAGGCACTCAAGTCGGTCGTCTATTGCCGTAATCTATTAACGACTAATTTCGTCGCACTCTCCTAACGGATACGTTCGTACGTTGCTTGACTGTTAGCACTAACAACACGCAAACTCTACGCTTTCACGGTAGTTAAGTGAAAGCGTTCGGCCACTGCGTTGTCCCTGGTGAGAGGTAACGCCGGAAATTCAGTATTCTCGGCAAACTATTGACGTTGAATTTCCTAATGATTTCCGAAATGGCATATCCGATACATCTAGCTCCAATTACCATTCCGCGTTCAAAGTCTTTTAATTCCTGTCGTGCGGCCATAATAACGCCAGAAACCTTCCCATACAAACCATCTGACTACAAATGCCCGCTCTGCCAAAGCACCGCCCTTTTATGCCTTGTGTACGCGATACTACTGCCATCTGATTATATATGTGCGTACCGATATCCCATGAGTTTGGTCACCTCAAAATCGCTCAAAGAATATGTTCATACCGTGATATTTTACAGAGAGCAAATGTACTCCAGCACAGAAAGCTGTATTCATCCTACCACTATTAGCTGTAAGATTTTTTAGGCAGCGTAATGTTCTTTATTAAATATAACGAGAAGCACTACAGTGCAGGCATGCATGTCCAACACAACATTCGACTGAACTTTGCAGACACTCTACAGTACAGACCCTGCAATAAAGTATTTCATTCCGAAGCGAAAGCAATCTGAGGAGAAAGTTAAATGAGTCTCAACATGTGCTGGATGATATAGTAGTGCGAGCACTGTGGGAAGCAGATAGCACAACATATGGAAATTTGTGTCTGTCCGTGAAGCGCCCACCGATAGCTGAAGCGCTGAAGGCGACCTCTCGCGTAAAGCGGGAAATGCGGGTTCGAGTCCCGGACCATAAGAAATTCTCTTTTGTTTCCAGTAAATTGTACAGCTGTGGTGGTCCCGCGTAAGCAGTTTGCGAACACATTTCGTGAATAATGAGTGGCCGTCTTAACACCGAAAAATTCGGTTCCGACTCTAGCGCCAGGCTCCCACAAGCTGCTTAGCAGGCGCGACGCAGAGCGGAAGCACACCGCCTGTAGAACAGCCCGGCCCGACACGCCCCCGCTTTTTGTGTGGAGGAGGGTGGGGGAGTGCCATCGCTCAGCCCCTATCAGCCCGGAATAAATCGAGGGGCCCGGCGTGCGCCAGGGGGAGCGGCCGTGTCCTACCCTGCCCTACCCCATCCTTTATACTCTCGGGCTGATTACCTCCGCCGCAGAACGTACAGCGGTTCCGGCCAATAAAAATGTAATGGGCCCACTTCCACACGGCCCCGTCCGTGTATACCGCACGCCGCGCAAACTGCGAACTGTTGTTGCGGCTGTAGACGGGCTGCCGCCGCTGTTTCTGATGTCACCACACGTTGCGACGCATCGTTGGTGGACTTGTACTCGCTTATTCACACAACCTCTGCTCGCCGAGGCAGAATTCGACTACACTGCATTAATTAACACACAGCTTTCAGTCTTGACGGCAAATATATATCCACTACTGGCCATTAAAATTGCTACACCACGAGATAAAGACGCGTAGTTTAACCGACAGGAAGAAGATGCTGTGATATGAAAATGAAATGATTAGCTTTTCAGAGCATTCACACGAGGTTCGCGCCGGTGGCGACACCTACAACGTGCTGACATGAGGAATGTTTCCAACTGATTTCTCATAGTCAAACAGCAGTTGACCGGCGTTGCCTGGTGAAACGTTGTTGTGATGCCTCGTGTGAGGAGGAGAAATGCGTACCATCGCGTTTCCGACTTTGATAAAGATCGGATTGTAGCCTATCGCGATTGCGGTTTATCGTATCGCCACATTGCTGCTCGCGTTGGTCGAGATCCAATGACTGTTCGCAGAATATGGAATCGGTGGGTTCAGGAGGGCAATACGTAACGCCGTGCAGGATCCCAACGGCCTCGTATCACTAGCAGTCGACATGATAGGCATCATACGCATGGATGTAACGAATCGTGCACCCATGTCTCGATCCCTGAGTAAACAGATGGGGACGTTTTCAAGACAACAACCATCTGCACGAGCTGTTCGACGACGTTTGCAGCAGCATGGACTATCAGCTCGGAGACCATGGCTGCGGTTACCCTTGACGCTGCATCAGACAGGAGCGCCTGTGATGGTGTACTCAACGACGAATCTGGGTGCACGAATGGAAAACGTCATTTTTTCGACTGAATCCAGGTCCTGTTTACAGCATCATGATGGTCGCATCCGTGTTTGGCGACATCGCGGTGAACGCACATTGGAAGCGTGTATTCGTCATCGCCATACTGGCGTATCACCCGGCTTCATGGTATGGGGTGCCATTGGTTACACGTCTCGGTCACCTCTTGTTCGCACTGGAGGCATTTTGAACAGTGGACGTTACATTTCAGACGTGTTTCGACCCGTGGCTCTACCCTTAATTCTATCCCTGCGAAACCCTACATTTCAGCAGCATAATGCACGACCGCATGTTGCAGGTCCTGTACGGGCCTTTCTGGATACAGAAAATGTTCGACTGCTGCCCTGGCCAGCACATTCTCCAGATCTCTCACCAACTGAAAACGTCTGGTCAATGGTGGCCGAGCAACTGGCTCGTCACAATACGATAGTCACTACTCTTGATGAACTGTGGTATCGTGTTGAAGCTGCATGGGCAGCTGTACCTGTACACGCCATCCAAGCTCAGATTCACTCATTGCCCAGGCGTATCAAGGCCGTTATTAGGGCCAGAAGTGGTTGTTCTGGGTACCGATTTATCAGGTTTTATGTACCCAAACTGCGTTATGTAATTACATGTCAGTTCCAGTATAATATATTTGTCCAATGAATACTCGTTTATCATCTGCATTTCTTCTTGGTGTAGCAATTTTAATGGCCAGTAGTGTATATACACTCTTGTGGGGTCCAGTCAGAAGACTACCTGATGAACGACTGCACGCTTGTCTCTATTTGGTGGCAGCCTCTTCATCTCTACATAACTACTGTGGCATACAGCCTCTTCAAACCTTGGTGTTTGGTCGCTAATTCAACCGACTTACTGGAGAGTGCTGCCCTCTTCGGAGCTACCTGTACCTGCGGGACAATGACCAGGGGCACGTGTCTCCAAATGACGCCTAACGGCACACCAGCGGCTGCAAGGGAGAGACTCAGTCGGTCAGCTGTCCTAAGCTCATGACCGCATGCCGTGTGCATTAAATGGCGAAGACACTGTAAGGGAAAAAAAATGTGCAGACAAACAAATGATTACAATTTCAGAAAAGTTGGATGATGTATTCAAGAGAAAGACCTTTACAAACCAAGTCAATACTGCACTAGCCCCCCTGTTCCCCTTATGCAGACAGTTATTCTGCTTGGGATCGACTGGCAGGATTGTTGAACGTCCTCCCGGTGCACATGGTGCCCAGGTCTGTCCAATTTGCGCGCTACCTCGTCAAAATCCCGAGATGGTAGGTGGGTCCTGCCCGAAATGCTCCAAACGTTCTCAACAAGGGAATGATTCGGCAACCTTGTTGGCCAAGGCAGGCTGTGACAAGTACAAAAACAACAGGTGTGTGCGGGTCGGCATTATCTCAGTTGTGCGACTGGATTCGTGATTTACTGTCAGAAAGGTCACAGTTCGTACTAATAGACGGAAAGTCATCGAGTAAAATAGAAGTAAAATCCGGCATTCCCCAAGGAAGTGTTATAGGCCCTCTATTGTCCCTGATCTACATTAACGACATAGGAGACAATCTGAGCAGCCGTCTAAGATTGTTTGCAGATGATGCTGTCATTTACCGTCTTGCAAAGTCATCAGATGATCGAAACGACTTGCAAAATGCTTTAGATAAGATATCTGTATGGTGCGAAAAGTGGCAGTTGACCCTGAATAAGGAAAAGTGTGAAGTTATTCACATGAGTACTAAAAGAAGTCAGCTAAATTTCGATTCCGCGGTAAGTCACACAAATCTGAAGGCTGTAAATTCAACTAAATACTTAGGGATTACAATTACAAATAACCTAAATTGCACCGATCACATAGATAATATTGTGGGTAGAGCAAACCAAAGACTGCGATTCATTGGCAGAACACTTAGAAGCTGCAACTGGTCTACTAAAGAGACTGTTTACACCACGCTTGTCCGCCCTATTCTGGAGTATTGGTGTGAGGTGTGGGATCCGTATCAGGTGGGACTGACGGATAACATCGAAAAAGTACAAAGAAGGGCAGCTCGTTTTGTATTATCGTGAAATGGGGGAGATGGTGTCACAGACATGATACGTGAATTGGAGTGGCAATCATTAAAACAAAGCTGTCTTACGTTGCGACGGGATCTTCTCATGAAATTTCAGTCAGTAATTTTCTCCTCCGATTGCGAAAACATTCGGTTGCCACCCACCTACATAAGCAGAAATGATCATCACGATAAAATAAGAGAAAAATTTAAGTTCTCGTTTTTTCCCGCGTGCCGTTCGAGAGTGGAACGGTGGAGAGACAGGTTGAAGGTGGTTCACTGGACCCTCTGCCAGGCACTTTATTGTGAATAGCAGAGTAATCACGTAGATGTAGATGCAGATCTCGCAGAAATGTAAGCCCAGGATGGCGTGCCATGAAGGGCAACAATACGCGATATAGAATATCGTCAACGCACGGCTGTGCTGTGAGGGTGGCGTGGATAATAACCAAAGCTGTTCTGCTATGATATGAAGTGGGACCGCCGACCATTACTCCTGGCTGTCGGGTCGAATGGCGGGCGGCAATCATTTTGGAACCCCGCGGCCGTCCGAGGAGCCTCCAGACTCGTCTTTGGTCTGGAATGTCATCGACTAGAGTAGAACTGTCTTCAGTGACGCTTCGCACTTGGCACTGAGCCCCGACGATTGGCGATGACGTGTCTGGGAGCGACCGGAACAGCGGTGGGATACTCACCTGACTGTCGTGCGCCATACGACCCGACAATGAAGGTCTGGAGCGCCATTTCATTTAATAGCAGGACTCCTTTGCTTCTCATCCGCCGCACCCTCACAGGACAGCGGAAGGTTGAAGATATTCTACGCTCCGTTTCGTTGCCCTTCATGGCACGCCATCCTTGACTTACATTTCGCAAGATAATGCCCACCCACACACTGCGATAATTTCGGCCGCTTCTCTTCGTGCTTGCCAAACTATACCTTGGCCAGCAAGGTCGCCGGATTTCTCCCCAATTGAGAACATTTGTAGCATCGTGGGGAGGACCTCCAACCAGCATCAGATTTTGACGATCTAACGCGCCAATTGGACAGAATTTTGGCACGACGTACCTCAGTTCATCCAACAGCTCTCTCATTCAATTCCAAACCGAATAACTGCTTGCGTATGGGACAGAGGTGAAGCAACGCGCTGTTTATGAAAGTCGTTCTCTTGAAAGAATAATCCATTTTTTTAAAAATTATAATGAGTTATCTGTGTCGACATGTACACATTATCTATCGATTTCCGTTCCATTCGGATTATTCCTCCGTTGTGTGTGTGTGTTTTTTTCTTTTCTTTTTTTTTTTTTGCTTAGAGTGTAGGTGATGGTATTTAAAAAATGGTTGTCTAACAGCTATCGCCATTCATTAAAATCCAAATGCATCTGAACCATTACACAGTCCTAATTTCATGGTCAACCAGTAACACAGTTTACATTTCTGCTTAGAAAAAGGCTTGGTCTCCCTCACTTTTGTGGGAAGCTGTATTTGCAAGCGAAAAGAAAGCGCTCATCGAGTCGGTATGTACCGGGCATCTGCTGACCTGCAGCTCGGCAGCATATAGCATAGCTGGTGAGACAGCTGCTAACGAGAAAGAAGATGTTCGCAACGACTGTCTTGCAAAAAATATTCCCTGGCGTCTTGCCGTGTAAATTGTGGGTACATCTTTGAGCTTTCGACTATTACCTCCAGCGCCTTCCTCAGGAGAACTCGCTGTCTTGGGTGCCGCTGTGATGGCCTTATATAGCGCGAGCACCGACTCCGATTGCTCAGCAGTTACGTCACGCTGCCGTAGCTGATGTCAACGCCTGCGCTGGTGGCTCCACCACTGTGGCGAATGTTCCAGTGTGGCGAATGTTCCAGTGTGGCGAATGTTCCACTGTGGCGAATGTTCCAGAGTGTTTTAGGCGTCGCGAGGTCTCTCCCACGAACCACTAACATGGCTGTCTCGGCTGAAGTTGTTCTCCGACATTCTTATCCACACAACCTCCTTCATAACCGAATCTCAGTACGTATCATCAAACACTACAGTAAGACGAAGAATAAGAAATTTTCCTACCAGCCAAAAAGATCGAGATGCTGGGCCCGTTAAAGGCCTGTCTTGGTCCCAGGGTCCTGGCATTTACACTATCCGCCGTGAGTGCGGAAACCACTACATCGATCAGTCCATCTGTACAGTTTCCGGCCGCTGTACACAATGTCAGCAGCACACAAAAAATTGGAGCTGTTACTGACCATATCCTCAGATATATAATCTACTGTTTTACGGGACAAACGTTTTTTCCCAGGCATATACAAACTGGGATTCTACACACATAAAAAAAGTCTTCCATCACCCCAGTTCCCAGGACTCTTGAAGACAGACGTTGACTGTGCATACTGTATCACAGACACAGTCCCTTTGACCAGGGATGTCACTGAACCCGCCCAAAGATGTAAACAACCATGCAGGGGCAGCGTGTATTAGACGAACGGGGACCGACAGCCGATCAGTTCCAGTCATTCCACCAGGAAGGAGGTACACGGGTCGTGCCGTCTGTAGTTAAACCATGTCTAGACGGTCAATACCGCGGTTCCATCGCGTCCGCATTGTTACTTTGTGCCACGAAGGCATCTCAACAAGGGAAGTGTCCAGCCATCTCAGAGTGAACCAAAGCCATGTTGTTCGGACATGGAGGAGATACAGAGAGACACGAACTGTCGATGACAAGCCTCGCTCAGGCCGCCGGAGAGCTACTACTGCAGTGGATGACCGCTACCTACGGATTATGCCTCGGAGGAACCCTGACAGCAACGCCACCATGTTGAGTAATGCTTTTCGTGCAGCCACAGGCCGTCGTGTTACAACACAAACTGTCCGTAATAGGATCCATGATGCGCAACTTCACTCCCGACGTCCATGGCGAGGTCCATCGTTGCAAACAGGACACCATGCAGCGCGGTACAGATGGGCCCAACAACATGCCGGATGGACCGTTCTCTTCACCGATGAGTGTCGCATATGCCTTCAACTAGACAATCGTCGGAGACGTTTTCGGAGGCAACCCGGTCAGGATGAACGCCTTAGACACACTGTCCAGCGAGCGAGTGCAGCAAGGTGGAGGCTCCCTACTGTTTTGGGTTGGCATTATGTGGGGCCGACGTACGCCGCTGGTGGTCACGGAAGGTGCCGTAATGGCTGTACGATAGTGCAACCATATTGGCAGCAAATTGGCGAGGCATTTGTCTTCATGAACAACAGTTCGCGCCCGCATCGTGCACATCTTGTGAATGACTTCCTTCAGGATAACGACATCGCTTGAGTGGAGTGACCAGCATGTTCTCCAGACATGAACCCTATCGAACGTGCCTGGGATGGATTGAAAAGGGCTGTTTATGGACGACGTGACCCACCAACCACTCTGAGGAATCTACGCCGAATCGACATTGATGAGTGGACAATCTCGACCAACAGTGCCTTGATGAACTTCTGCATAGTATGCCGCGACGAATACAGGCATGCATCAGTGCAAGAGGACGTGCTACTGGGTATTACAGGTACCGGTGTGAACAGCAATCTGGACCACCACCTCTGTAGATCTCGCTGTATGGTGGTACAACATGCAATGTGTGGTTTTCATGAGCAATAAAAAGGACGGAAATGATGTTTATGTTGATCTCTACTCCAATTTTCTGTACAGGTGCCGGAAGTCTCGGAACCGATGTGGTGAAAAGTTTTTTTGCTGTGTGTGTCATTAAAAAGGGCTTTTTCAATAAGAACGCGCCTAAAGAGCTTCAGAAGGACCAGCGGCTGCAAACTGACGAGGGGACCGCGCCTATCTGCACCATCGATTCCGTCCAGATTTGTGCGCAGGAATTGGCCAGAAATGAATATGACGGAAATGGGAACTCTAGATGGCCCAAAGTTAAAAAAAAAACTTATGGTACGCAATGGGTTAGGCATAAACCATTTGTCGTATTATAAGATCCAGGCAGCGCTAGGCGCAGGGAAAAAAGTGCGGAACCATATTCCGATGATCATGCGTTCGAGTACATATGCTGAAACATTTTTATATTTAATTTTTATGTTACTTACCATGCAAATAAACCGAAATAATGCTCAATATAATGTTTTTATATATATGTTCATAAAAGGCATGTAAACGAAAGGAAAAAGAGATATTTGGTATTTGCAATAAATTTCCGAGAAAGGATTGTATTTGCATGGCCCGTGAGAAATCTGAAAACAACATTCCAGGAAGCGTAGGTAATTAAACCGTACAGGCCTTCGTATTCCGTTAGTTTCATATTGGTCTTCGAGTAGCCCTCGGTAGCTAACGCAAGCAGCACTGCGATGTTTATTTTTATCGTCAGGTAAATGATTTGATCAAAGATCTGCTCTCGTATCATCAAGAGAGAAAAAGAAGTAACTTCCCGAGGAGACAGCATCAAAAATACATACAGTTCACCAGATATCGAAAATATTTGAGGAAATTATGCGTTAGATGTGGTCTGCTACTAAACTGTGTGATGCGTTAGACGTGGTTTGCTGCTAAACAGTGTGATGCAGAGAACTTTTTACGAGTATACACCAAATTCGTTTTTGTATAGAAATTTTGAAACAACAATGTAATTGTAAGAACACGACTTTTAGAACGAGTGTAAGATGCCATGAGAATTACTGCTTCATGTCTTTTAACGATGAATATGACTCCGGCACGTGTAAATCACCAACTGTTAAGGAAAAAAAAATGTACTCTGTAGAATCCCTTCCTGGAAATTTAGTTACAATTGCAAACTTTCCTTTGTATTTCCTAGTCATGTCTTTTTATGAAAATATTGATAAATACAATACAGTGAGCATTACTTCCGTTTATTTGCGGTGTAAGTAATGTAAAAACTGAAAATAAAAAGATGTTCAGGATAGGGACTCGAACCCACGATCCTTGGATTGCTGTTCTGCTAACATGTCAGAAACGCTATTTTTTTTCGAAACGCTGAGCGAGGTGGACCTCCCACTTCCGTCCCTCTGATTCGTGGCCAAGCCGCGCAAATACCATAAAGCACGGTGTGAACATCGTTCCTATAAAGTTGGGTATCCACACGGTGAATAGCTTTGCGTCTACACTGGTTCATGTAAGTTTAATTATAGCCATCATGTCTATATAATTAATGTACAGTGCGCCTTCGTAGCTCAGTGGTGAGCGTAGGTGGCTGTCATATGGAGGATCTGGGTTCGTTTCCCGGTGTGGAGAGCTCGCACCACGGCCGGGAGAGCGGTGCGCTGACAACACGTCTTAACAAACCGCGTCCGCACGACGCCGCTGGGGAGAGGGTGGAACGGCGGCCGGTAGGCGTCCCTCGCGTCTTCACGGCCTGGCAAGGAGCTCGTTATATGTAATATGTAAAAGGGAAACGTTGTTACCGTGTTCTCTCGGGCAATTCTTGATCGATTAACTTCATATTTTTACACGATGAAAATTCTAACGCATACATGCTACATATTTTTTAAATGTGTATAATGTATAAATATATATTTAATACATAAATAAAAAACGTTGGGATCAAAAATTTCGAAAAGTTCTTGACCGAATTACTTCAAATTTGTATCTATGCGCTAATGAACGTTCAGACAGACGTAGGCTAAACAGGGTGAGTCGTATCTATAGATTTTGTGCAACGCCTTCAAATACTAAGCGCGAGATTTTTCGTATTGTCTCGCTGGCTACTGAAAAACTACTGGTCCTACAGAAAAAAGAAACAAGACCATTTATGGGAAATTTAATGTAGTTAAATTTTGTACTGGGATATGTTTTTGCTGGAACCCCACGTTTTTAGAGTCATTCAAGAAAATAGCATTTGAAAGTCACTTTTGTATATTTCTGGAATACTTCGGAAACTATGCCCTCTAGTGGAAACGTATCCCAGTACAAAATTTAGCTTCATTAAATATCCTACAAAAATGTCCTGTTCATTTTTTCTGCAGGAGTAATAGTTTGCACTTATCGAGTGAGAGAATATGAAAATCATGCGTGTGCTATTTGTAGGTGCTACCCGTTAAATAGCGCGTGTGTAGTTTCTCAATCGACGATGAGTAGGTATTCCATCAGAACCGACTGCGAGAAAATAAATACCATGCTATGAGAGCATGCGGTTTCGTTTTCTTTCCTGCAGGCCATGTCAATTACGATAGCAGGTTGTTTCTCTTATATATATGGTCTTTCTCTTATTTTTAATTTCAAACAATTATTCTGTTCATAGCTATGTACTGTTTTGTTTTATTCCTTGACTATAGTTTTAGCAGAATATGGGAAAGGTGAGTTTATTGCTTATCAGCATCTGATTAGAATACCATTATGGAATCTCAATCGTCCAAAACTTTGTAATCCTACCCATTTGCGGATTACAATTCTGGGAAATACTGTCATTCACGGTACTGTCCTTACAGTTTCAGCTGCTAAAGACGTCTCTCACATACACCATACAGCAATGATCCCAAGTGATTTACCCATTTATTTTAAGGAACTTCATTTACCAACGAAGGCTTCGTTTGCAATAAAAGGAACAAGGCTCAACGTCAGAGAGGGGATGAGGAAATAGATGGGGAGAGAGGAAATAGAGGGGAGGGGGAGACACATAGAGGGGAAGGGAAGAGATGGACAGAGAGAGGGGGAGAAGGTCATCCACAGAGGGAGTGACTGGAGGAGGAAGAGATGGACAGAGAGAGGGGGCAGGAGGAGATGGGCAGAGAGAGAGACAGAGAAAGCAATGTAGGATGTGTATCCAATTCTGATAATGTTCAGTATTTGCAAGGCATTGCCTGTTTCGCTAGTATTTATTATAAATTCACTAGCACTAATTTTCAGGAGTATTCGTATGGGATCACGAACGTGTTTTGGGCTAGGAGAAATTATTTTATACTTTTTAGTCTAATTTAAAAAAGTATTAAATCAAAAATTTACTTTTATCTAAATAAACGAAAGCCAAAGCGATTAATGCTGTATTGCGATCCTGTTACGAATTGTGTTTAAAATCTCAAGTCTCTATCTTACTGGAAATTTAGTTTAAGTCAACTGCAAAATTTGTACTGAAGAGGCAGACACGAGAGTGAACTAATAAAAACGTGTTGAAATACATTAGAACAAATAAGCCCTCGGTCACAAATATTAAGTCAAAATTGACCAGGTTTTGACGCTACTGTGAGCGTCGTCTTCAGAATTAGCCTAACTGTTCTAAAACATATTAGGTATATAATACATTAATAAAATTAAAGTTTGTACTGACTGGAAAGAGATGCAGTACTTACAAGTCACATTTTAAAAAATCTAAGTCGGAAAGGTGACGTCATGAATAGTTGCAAATAAGATGGCGAGCCGCTAAGGGCTGCTCGTCCTTTGTGTGTGTGTGTGTGTGTGTGTGTGTGTGTGTGTGTGTGTGTGTGTGTGTATGTGTGTGTTGAAATACGACCGAGGATAGCACTTGAAGAATGGGAACATATAGGGGTAATAAAAAGCTATAAATGTCTTGCACCATTCAGAACTGCTCTCCAGTTTCAACTTTTCACACTCTCCACGCTACGAGAAGCCCCCAGTAAATGGGAATCTATAGGCTGTTAGAGTGAAGGGTTCGGCGCTATGGTCGTACCGCAGTAGACACTGGCGAAGTTTAGCGTGGGCTAGCCGGCCGGCTGTGACGTGTCACTGGAGGCGGCGCCTCTCCTCTTGCTCTGCCTCCGCCCTTTGCCGGTAATAGAAGCCGCTCGCCTCGTACAGAATTCTGCGCAAACCAAGAGCCGGCGCGCTCAAAGCAACTTCATTAACGGCGCCCTGCTGCACCACACAGAGGCCGGCAGCCGCCCGCGACGGTCGCTGGCCCTGCAAAAGGCAGAGCACCAGCAGCAGCAGGAGCGGGGGTGGCTCACGCAGACTCCGCCGCCCAAAGTATCAACATCTCCGCCAAGTGAACCGATACAAAAGTGATACGCCGTCTGATCAAACGTGTCCGGACACCCGTACGCAATGCGGTAATGACCACCATGTAACGAGATGGAGACTCGCCAGTATAAGAGGAGGAGGGGAGTGTGGTGCTGTCAGTGGAGAAGCAGCAACAGCAGACTGACGTCAGGAGATCCCAGTGACTTGGGACGTGGACTGGTCACTGGTGGTAACCCGATTAACGAATCCATCACCGACATTCCAGCCCTTCTAAAGCTGACCAGGTCGGCTGCTGGTGACGTGGAAATGAGAATGAGCAACCGCAGGTTAGCCAAAATCCAGGCACACTGACCGACACGGACCACCGGGTAAAGGTGTTTCAAAAAACTTATAAAAAATGTTACATAAGTTTTACGTATGTAATATCTAATTTAGGTTAAGGTGTCTAAGGTCTATCTCTTGCATAGACGCAAAGGTACTTCTTATCTTGCGTATTTCGATTTTTACCGCTTACTGTCGTCATGGTAGAGTATTCCTGTGGTTCCTCCATGTAGAATATTATCTACAACCATTGAGTACAATTGTAGCGGTTCAATAGTTGCAAGGCCTTTTATTGGCTCGTTCCTTTGTATATACTTATTTTAAATAGTACTCCTCCCCCCTCTTTTTACTACACCTGACATGTGATCATGGTTCTGTTTTACATATGATTTGTCGATTCCTCTTACCCGTCTTGAAGCTTTAGGCTATATCAAGCGTCTGCCACCTATAGTCATACGTTTTGAAGACAATAAATATCTGAACTGATGATTACATTACTATAACACTTCTGCTTTATTAATGCGTGAATGACGATACTAAAAATTTTACAGTATGTATAAATAACTAAATCATTCTGATAGTGGATATTAGGTGTATTATTAAGACTTTTAATTAAGGAAATTTACATGTAACACTTGCAGCTGTTAAGTAATACGCTACGTATTTCCACATAATTTATTGCTCTGATTTAACATTCACTGTATTATTCTCATTACGTAATGTAATATGCAACACTTGATTCTTCTAGTCAACATGCTCTGTTTTTCAATATGTAATCATTGTTCAGTTACATCCTCCACAGGTAAGGCCTGAAGATGACGTAGTGTAACGTCAAAACCAGTTGCCTAGAAATAAACCTATACAATGGCGATTGGTATTGTTTCTATTGAACTAGATCAGTCAGACTGGACCATGGAAATTCGTCCCTTGGTCCCATGAATCGCATCAGGTCGGCGATGGTGGTTAGAACGGTTGGCCGAAGGACGTACCGCACCACAGATGGTAGTATTATGCTATGGGGGACATTCAACCGGGGCTTCCATGGGATCTATGGTAGTATGCGAAAGCACAATGGTACCTGTAGACTATGTGAAATTATTGCGGACCACTTCATTTTCCATGACAATATTGTATATCCCACAAGACTACAATCGCGTTGCCGACCTCTGTGGCCGAGCGGTTCTAGGCACTTCAGTCCGAAACCGAGCGCAGCTGCTACGGTCGCAGGCTCGAATCCTGCCTCGGGCATGGATGTGTTCGATGTCCTTAGGTTAGTTAGGTTTAAGTAGTTCTAAGTCTCGGGGACAGATGGCCTTAGATGTTAAGTGTTGTGACTTGGCAAGACAGCCAAGCCACTATGAGAGGAATCCGAAAGTCACGCGTTTAAGCTCACGCAGGCTGGCGTGAGGTCTGGAACAGTTAAATGAGTTGAGTTTAGTAAAAAAAGTACGGAGCTTCTGGAATACTTAACTTTAATCCATAATTGCTGAACCCCGGTCTGACGGTACATGCATCACAAGATAAATAGCAAATGATAATGGCGCCTTGCTAGGTCGTAGCAAATGACGTAGCTGAAGGCTATGCTAACTATCGTCTCGGCAATTGAGAGCTTAATTTGTCAGTGAACCATCGCTAGCAAAGTCGGCTGTACAACTGGGGCGAGTGCTAGGAAGTCTCTCTAGACCTGCCGTGTGGCGGCGCTCGGTCTGCAATCATTGATGGTGGCGACACGCGGGTCCGACGTATACTAACGGACCGCGGCCGATTTAAAGGCTACCACCTAGCAAGTGTGGTGTCTGGCGGTGACACCACATTAAGTCCCATAGTGCTTAGAGCCATTTGGACCATTTGATACAATCGTGTTACACTTCTTGGATGTCTTCCTCACAAAACAAGCCTGTTCTGAACGGGCCCCTATCAGGCGCCATCTCCACACCCACAGATGTTTCAGATCCATCACCTCCTTCAATTTGTGCACAATTTGAATCACCACGTAGTCTTGTGAAACTGGTTAAATGTTTCTCAAACAGTCATAATTATAGTGGGCACCTATTTGAGGACATTAAGATTGGGTGTGTCCAACCATCACCTTTCTCACGGATTTGATAGTGAGGCGTTCAACGAGGTGCTGAAAATCTGGAGGAGTGAGAGCCCTTTTTGGGTAAAGAGCCATTACCAGAGTGTGCAGTGATGTTGGACGCTGGGGTTTGGAGCCAACTGGACTTTCTCATTCTGGACATGTTGAAAGGTGGCTACACTGAGTCATAGCGCCAGAGATTGCGCCAAAGAGTACTATTCCGCCGCCTCCACTGGGCAATGGTAGTTCGGAAGTTGCCGTGGGCAGTAGTAGTTCAGAAGTTGCCGTGGGCAGTGCTTGTTGAGAGGATGTCGATAGCAGTACTAGTTGAAGGTATGTCGTGTGCAGTTGTCCTGTTGGTAGAGACAGCAGACGTTGTTCGATTGGGGATGTTGTAATGTTCACAGTGTATTTTTCGTCAATATGTATGAAGGCAACAAAATTTTTTTATTTCAAATTCCCTAAATAACAATGCCTCTTGGTCACAGGTTCAGTCAACAAGCATCTGGCTTGTGTTCATGTATTAGACTGTAATTCGGGTTTCTATGTGCAATTATAGTATTTCTGGTTTTTTAAATTACTTAATTGTAAATGCTGTTTAAAATATCTTGTCGTATTGAGGAAGAACCGTGCCAGATGTGTACGTTGAATCACACTTCCACCCATAGAACAGTTACACTTGTGCTTTGTTGTTTCGTAGCTTTTATAGTTGCTGGGGACTTAATTAATCAATTGTGTTAACGGAAATTTCCTTTCATTCTTTGTTGTTATTCTATGCAGTCAGATTGCGTACTAATACTACTCAGGGCCAACCGGTTACGAGACTTCGTAACCGGACATACAGCTACTAAAACTAAAAATATTTTCATTTAAAAATTTAATTAAGCCCCCATGCAATGTACCGTTCGGTTCAGGTCCCCAATTTAGGCAGGCCACTACGCAAACCATTCGCTCATAGATGCTGGTCTGTCAAGGCGATAAAGTCGTCTCCGAACTGCCCCTGTACTGTAAGTAATACACAATGCATTTAAAGTTTCCTGACGTGCAGTAAGGAGTCCATACCCCAACAACGAAAAGCACCGCCACACCCTGACATCACATCCTCCATTTTCTAGTGCTGACGTTGCACTTATGGCAGGTAATATTCTCGAGATATTCAACAAACCAAAACCTTCCATCGGATTGCCGTATCACGTGTTAACAGACAACTATTGTCCAGTGGCGTAGGTGTATACACAGCCTCAAGCGTCATTCGACATTGGGAGATGTGTGACTAACCAAGAGCTGCTCGCTCATTGTACGCCACTCTTTGTAACTTGCTACGCACACACATTATACTACCCGGACTGCTGTTGGCAGTTTAGAACTCACGAGTGATTCCTTCCGCTAATTTCATGCCAATTTTACAACCACCCTTCTCTGCTGCTACAAATTCGTCTGGCAATAGACCGCGCAGCTGGAACTGTCAACACAACTGGCACTGCTAAGAGTGTCCTACGGCTTCCACATCGCTGGCAACGGGTTATGCACTATGCCGGTGACTACTTTTGAAGGTCACTAAAACTTTGAAACACTTATCTATTTTGAACGAGCTGTAAATAAATAGTTGCCACTATTAAAGTTCCAACCGTCGTATTTCACTACCATTAATATCGTTCAGTAGGTGAAGGTCATGTGTGCATACTTTTAAAGCTCACGACGTACCTTGAATTAAACTACTGCATTATGCATAATGCAGAAGCCGTGACTGTACCAGGTGCAAATATGGCGCTGTGCGCTGTACGACGGTATGACATCCCCGCTATCATTCGGCGAGACGTAACGTGACTGGACAGTATGGCTATCGACAAGAGAGACCGTGGGTTGTAAGTTAAACTGTTTTATGTGAACGGCAGAATCTAGAGTGCAGAACTGAGAGAGCATCGTCGACTGAGTGGTTTGAGGAGAGACCCGACGTCATGAAATGATGTAAAGAAGTTTGTTAATGAAATTCAAAATCACTGGTGAGTTGTGGCACCTGGAAGATGAAGGCGTCCTATCACGGTTCCTCTAACTGGCCATGCAGCACGTGACCCGGGTAGCACTAGTGCCTGTGCAGTGTCACGGTAATTGTCCACCCCGTGGTCAACAGTACGGAAAGTTTTCCCGTCTATTGGACACTGATACCCGTACAAGATACAGACGGTACAACAACTGAAACCTCATGAGCCGCAGAAACGTGCTAAATTTGGTCTTCGGTTTCAGGCACGGATGGAAGTTGATAACATGTGGCCGAGCAACATTCTGTGGCTGACAAGGCACATTTTACAGTACAGGATGCAGTGAATACACGGACCTACCGGATATGGGGTACTGTTAAACCGCACACAGAGCCATTGCACTTGCAATATGTGACTGATGTGACTGTGTGGTGCCGACTCACAAGCATATATATTCTCGGAACCGTTCTTTTTTGAAGAGAATACACCCAGAAAGCCTTCCACCTGTACCGTGACGTCTGCATTTTATCCAGATCTCCTTGTACACCACGTGATTCCTGCTTTTGAATGGGACCGATGACCTCGCTGTTTGGTCCCCTCCCACAACCAATCTGCTTTGGAAGAGCGCAACAGAGTGGACACCACTGTCTTCTTGAAATATGGAGCAACACCTCATGTCGCTCGCCCAGTGAAAGATCTGCTTAATGCAACTTTATACCAAAGCGTTATTTTCGGAGGATTTCCCAGATACATGGCCTGCAAGATTACCTGATCTGAATCCAAGGACACGTTCGGTCCCTACCTGATCTGAAGGTCAGTATACACGAACACGTTTCTGAGGTTCCACCAGAATTGTTGCGAACAAGTGCTGAGCACGCAGTTTTCCGGGTACAGCATCTAATCGACATCTCCGGTGTTCATACTGAAAAAATTGTGTAAGTCGCACTTAATAAGAAAATGAACATTATGCCTTTCTCCCTTGCTTGAGCTTTTCTGTCCACGTCCCGTTTCGTTCCCAATCCATTACACGTGGCAACATTTCTATATGTCTTTCTTGCGTTCTCAGTGCCAGATTTTCACCTGTTGGCCAAAACTGGAACTAATTTTTTTACACAGTAAATCGGTTCCGCATTAAGGCAATAGAATGTCTAAGTTTCGCCGCCCTACAGTAATTACAGCCCACACTGGACCTGCGTGAGTAGCTGAACCTTAATTATAGCCACTCGGTATATGAAATAAAAATAAAGATGCCTGCGACCGGTCACTAACGGAAAATCTAAAGATGAGCCCGAAAAGTGTCGAAGGTAGTTAAAGGAAATAAAAGAATAGTGACAAGTCGTAGATATCTGTATCCATATTTCACATTATATCTGTTATGGTACCTGTAGCATTAATCGTAAGAGAGGCGATCCAGCAGAAAGTCTGGGCTTAACTGCACCTGGATAGTAGGGGATGAAAAACGCATCAAGGCCAGGAAAGGCAGACAGGCACCAGGAAGGTCAGGTTCCCATTCTAATCAGAACTTCGTGGAGGGCAGCGGAAGGAATGGCTGCCGTTCCGCCAGCCGGAGCAATCCCTACGTACGTTTCCGAAATTACGGCGCAACAGCACGCGAAACTACGGCCGGTGACAGTTTCAGTGCTAGCACGAGCCCCCTGGTATTGATTCTCAAGACTGACTATTGAACTTAACAGCAAGTTTTTCGGAACAGCGTCTGTTACACGCCACAGAATTACGCATTTCCCGATAAAAGTTAACAAATGAGGCTAATCTACATAGAAGCAGCAAGGAGGTAAACTTGCAACGTCGTATATCGGAGTACATAAGCAAAAGTTTTGACTCTGGCCACGAATCTACAGTTAAAGGACGTTACTCGGCTTCCGAGACTGAATACAGTAATATTCGACTAATATAACCCCATACGTTATAGTGGACGGCGAATATTCCACAGAAAAGGAATTAACATCGGGAATGCTCCAGGGAAGCGTAATAGGACCATTACGTTCTCAAACCACAACTATAGGGTGTCCATAAAGTTCCGCTGTCATTTAAAAAAAATCAGGATTTGGAAACTGTTAGAGATAAAGCAGCGCTGTAAAACGTTCAACAGTTTTCAAAGTTGTTTTTGCTGCTGTGCCAGAATTACAATGCGTGCCCCACTCGTCGCTCGTTGAACGACTAGGCTACATTCGAGTTCTGCCGTTGTACGGCCGGCCGGTGTGGCCGAGCGGTTCTAGGCGCTACAGTCTGGAACCGCGCGACCGCTGCGGTCGCAGGTTCGAATCCTGCCTCGGGCATGGATGTGTGTGATGTCCTTAGGTTAGTTACGTTTAAGTAGTTCTAAGTTCTAGGGGACTGATGACCTCAGAAGTTAAGTCCCATAGTGCTCAGAGCCATTTGAACCATTTTTTGCCGTTGTACGATTCAGCATTGCAGCACCGAAAGTTCTGATTGCTTCACTCATTCGTGCGCGAACGGTAGCAGTGTCATTGACTGGTGTTGCGAGCACGCGTTCCTTGACACAACCCCATAAAAACAAGGCTAATGGCGCGACATCGGCAGGGCGCGGACCGCGCAAGATGCGACCATAACGAGCCATCTACCTCTCCCCTCAGAAAATGTCTCACTCAGCACAATCCACGTGGTGAGACTCCGATGAGGGGATGCACCATCATGCTGGAAGATGATGGACCGCTCTAGCTCTCCAGGAACTGTCCGAGCATATCCAGATAAAAGTTTCCCATTATGGTTTTCTGCGCGGAGAAAAATGGGCCCATCATCCTATTGTCCATTAGGCCACACCAGACATTAAGCTCCTGACCAAGACGGATGTCTTCGCACGTGTTGTGAGCGTTTTCGGAGAACCGGAGTACCATTGGTTCATCGGAAAATAGTCACATGTTCAAGCACCCCCGTCAGTCCGAAAAGTTTCGAGATGTGATTAATAAAAATTAGAGAAAAATTCAGATTAGTTGTAATGCTTCAGGTGATCCACATAGTCTCTCCCCTCCCCCTCCCCCCGCGAGTACAACGGGCAGAACTTTGATACAAGTATGTCAGAGGAGTCCGTCTTTGGAATATTGTTCAGCTCGCGCGTCACATTGCCTTGAATGCCAGTTATGTCGTCAAAGCGCTGACACTTCAAGTGAGAATTTCTGCACTTTGTCTTCCTGTGGTAGGCGAGTACTGATGAGATCAAGTCTCGTGAACCGTGATGATTTTTTCCAGAAAAGAACTGTCCGCATTTTTGGTTTCAGTGAAGTCACGGCAGCAGTCCGACATATCTGTTCGGGAGTCAAGATGTGCGAGATGAACTTTGTGCACACCTTCTCTGCTTCAAAACACTTCATATAGAGACGTTGCTGTATTGTAACTTGAGACACAACAACGTTGATACGCTACGATCGCACGTCCACTGCTTCTACATCTACATTTAAGTGCCTGGCAGAGGGTTCATCGAACTACCTTCACAATTCTTTATTACTCCAGTCTCGTACAGCGCGCGGAAAGAACGTACACCTGTGTCTTTCCGTACGAGATCTTATTTCCCTTATTTTATCGTGGTGTTCGTTTCTCCCCATGTAAGCCGGTGTCAACAAAATATTTTCGCATTCGAAGGAGAAAGTTGGTGATTGGAATTTCGTGAGAAGATACCGTCCCAATGAAAAACGCCTTTCTCTTAATAATGTCGAGCCCAAATCCTGTATCATTTCAGTGACACTCTCTCCCACATTTCGCGATAATACAAAACGTGCTGCCCTTCTTTGAACTTTTTCGATGTACTCAGTCCTATCTGGTAAGGATCGCACACCGCGCAGCAGTATTCCAACAGAGGACGGACAAGTGTAGTGTAGGCAGTCTCGTTAGTAGATAGTGTCTTGCCAATAAAACGCAGTCTTTGGTTAGCCTTCCCCCACAGCATTCACACTGGTCGCAGCTGACTGCTCGAATGCACGCCCGTTGTTCACAGTCGTTTGTCCAAGCTGCCACTTACTAAATGTGGTGACGTCGCTTATACGCCAGGAGGAAAATCAGTCTCAGAATTATTTGGATTGACGGTGCAGTCGCTGACAGCATCTGTGGAGGGCAGCATGGAAAATGCAAATGCATACCGCAGAGGGAGATCGTTTGGCTGCAATGCTTGGACCATCTACACTTTGTACGCAGAAAGGCGTAACCGCTGACGTGATACTTTATGGAAGCTTCCTGCAATTCTCGTGATGTACGAGGTGTTGACTTCTCGGGGCTGCGTTGAAATATAGCTTCCGCTCTGTCAACACGTGCTTGAGACACAGAGGGATGTCCACTTTCAGAAAGGCCTTTGAGACAGTCTGTCTGTTGCTTTTGATCCACCTGACTATCCACTCTGGCGATGATTATTTCACAGTGCCTTTATCACTGTTTTAGATTTTGCGTACCAGATGATACAACACTACATCTTCTCCTGGTCTGTCACCAGTCAAAGTCAAATCTGTAACAAAGGGAACTGCTGAACGTTTTTCAATAAACCATAATGCTTGATCTCTGATAGTTTCCAAATTACGAGCGACCTCTTGGGCGTCCTATATATGAATGAGCTATCAAGTCAGGATCAGGAGCGCTGTATTACGAGGTGCATTCAAGTTCTAAGGTCTCCGATTTTTTTTTCTCCGGACTGGAAAGAGATAGAAACATGCGCATTGTTTTAAAATGAGGCCGCGTTCATTGTCAATACGTCCCAGAGATGGCACCACCCTACGGCAGATGGAATTTTACCGCCAGCGGCGAGAATGAGAACGGTTTTAAATACTTACAATGGCGACGTTTTCCTTACTTGAACAGCATGCAATCATTAGTTTTCTGAATTTGCGTGGTGTGAAACCAACTGAAATTCATCGACAGTTGAAGGAGACATGTGGTGATGGAGTTATGGATGTGTCGAAAGTGCGTTCGTGGGTGCGACAATTTAATGAAGGCAGAACATCGTGTGAAAACAAACCGAAACAACCTCGGGCTCGCACAAGCCGGTCTGACGACATGATCGAGAAAGTGGAGAGAATTGTTTTGGGGGATCGCCGAATTACTGTTGAACAGATCGCCTCCAGAGTTGGCATTTCTGTGTGTTCTGTGCACACAATCGTGCATGACGACCTGAAAATGCTAAAAGTGTCATCCAGGTGGGTGCCACGAATGCTGACGGACGACCACATGGCTGCCTGTGTGGAATGTTGCCAAGCAATGTTGACGCGCAATGACAGCATGAATGGGACTTTCTTTTCGTCGGTTGTGACAATGGATGAGACGTGGATGCCATTTTTCAATCCAGAAACAAAGCGCCAGTCAGCTCAATGGAAGCACACAGATTCACTGCCACCAAAAAAATTTCGGGTAACCGCCAGTGCTGAAAAAATGATGGTGTGCATGTTCTGGGACAGCGAGGGCGTAATCCTTACCCATTGCGTTCCAAAGGGCACTACGGTAACAGGTGCATCCTACGAAAATGTTTTGAAGAACAAATTCCTTCCTGCACTGCAACAAAAACGTCCGGGAAGGGCTGTGCGTGTGCTGTTTCACCAAGACAAGGCACCCGCACATCGAGTTAACGTTACGCAACAGTTTCTTCGTGATAACTTTGAAGTGATTCCTCATGCTCCCTACTCACCTGACCTGGCTCCTAGTGACTTTTGGCTTTTTCCAACAATGAAAGACACTCTCCGTGGCCGCACATTCACCAGCCGTGCTGCTATTGCCTCAGCGATTTTCCAGTGGTCAAAACAGACTCCTAAAGAAGCCTTCGCCGCTGCCATGGAATCATGGCGTCAGCGTTGTGAAAAATGTGTACGTCTGCAGGGCGATTACGTCGAGAAGTAACGCCAGTTTCATCGATTTCAGGTGAGTAGTTAATTAGAAAAATAATCGGAGGCCTTAGAACTTGAATGCACCTCGTACTGTTCGCTGCCTGTGCTGTTGCGTACGGGAAAGTAGCGTCGCTCGACGATCATTAGGAATAACAGAAGAGCTTGGACAAAATTTCCAGTTGCTGTAATGAATGATAGTTGTCTTTATATAGGCATAAATGTAAGAGAGTGTCTATAAGAAACAGAATGAACGTGATAGCATCTGATAACGAGTTTAGTGCTGGATGTCTTAAGTAATTCATATTGTACAAGTGGACCATCAGTTTCGTTAATCGCCTCTTCTTGTGAGTCTCAGGCATATTACAGGGGGACCTGTCTTGAGCAGCTGGCTAGCAGCTTTTCAATCGACGGGCCGCAGTTTACTGGAAAATCTATGTCGAGGTCTTAAGCGTACCTCCTGCAGCCGTAATCTTAATCGGTTATTACAACAACTCGTACCAACAATGATTCGTTCTCGGCAAATTCAGTGTATTGATGCTCAGAAACAGCATATATTCGTGGGGTGTAAACATGACACCCACCGAATGTAGGCTTCTATTGAACACGACAAATACAGTGTGTCGTCTTACTTTGTGCGGGCCTCAATCTTTGTGCTTGTGACGTAGGGAGCCTTGTAGCTCCCTCCTGGTTCCACTTTAGGCGTCACGTCGCTGAAATATCGCAGAACTTGTTTTGTGTTTGACTTGACGAACTGGTTCAAAATGGTTCAAATGGTTCCAAGTACTATGGGACTTAACATCTGAGGTCATCAGTCCCCTAGACTTAGAACTACTTAAACCTAACTAACCTAAGGACATCACACACATCCTTGCCCGAGGCAAGATTCGAACTTCGTGCAGCGCGGCTCCGAACTGAAGCGCCTAGAACCGCTCGGTCATAGCGGCCGGCCCAGCTGAAACAGCAGGAAGTGACGTCACAGAACTCTTAGACCGCCACGTCAGCGTTAGCTAAATCGTCCCGTGTACCGACGTCTTAATTGTGTACTTTTGTTCAATTTCTATCGTAGATAATATCACTAAATACTATGTCATGCATCATTATTAAAAATAGTTATTTTCGTCGTAGTAATTTCATTAATAAATCAATCATTACAGCGAAGTTTGTTTAATTTGTCACTGCGCAAATTACGGGATCGTCTTACTGCCTATCACTTGCATCGCTTGCTGTGGTAGAACAGAATTTCGGACCGTATTTGTAAAAGGAGCGAGAGAATCAGAAATTCGTAGAACACAATACACATTTAATGGAAGGTGCTGTCTTGCAGGCATACAAAAATTTCAGAAGCGATACCGAGAAGTGCTGTGCTGGTACTGCGAACGGTTGAAAGCAAGGGGAAACTACAGCCGTAATTTTTCCCGAGGGCATGCAGCTTTAAGAGCAATTGAACGGAATGGATGATGTCTTGAAAGGAGGATATAAGATGAACATCAACAAAAGCAAAACGAGGATAATGGAATGTAGTCGAATTAAGTCGGGTGATGCTGAGGGAATTAGATTAGGAAATGAGACACTTAAAGTAGTAAAGGAGTTTTTCTATTTTGGGAGCAAAGTAACTGATGCTGGTCGAAGTAGAGAGGATATAAAATGTAGACTGGCAATGGGAAGGAAAGCGTTTTTGAAGAAGAGAAATTTGTTAACATCGAGTATTGATTCAAGTGTTAGGAAGTCGTTTCTGAAAGTATTTGTATGGAGTGTAGCCATGTATGGAAGTGAAATGTGGACGATAAATAGCTTAGACAAGAAGAGACTAGAAGCTTTCGAAATGTGTTGCTACAGAAGAATGCTGAAGATTAGATGGGTAGATCGCATAACTAATGAGGAGGTGTTGAATAGGATTGGGGAGAAGAGAAGTTTGTCGCACAACTTGACTAGAAGAAGGGATCGGTTGGTAGGATATGTTTTGAGGCATCAAGGGATCACCAATTTAGTATTGTAGGGCAGCGTGGAGGGTAAAAATCGTAGAGGGAGACCAAGAGATGAATACACCAAGCAGATTCAGAAGGATGTAGGATGCAGTAGGAACTGGGAGATGAAGAAGCTTGCACACGATAGAGTAGCATGGAGAGCTGCATCCAACCAGTCTCAGGACTGAAGACCACAACAACGACAACAACCGAGAAGTACCGCTCGGTTCGATTCAGAATGTTTGTTCTCTCTTTGCTGAATTTCGATTCGAAACATGCGTGTTTGCTCATTCCGTGAAAGCCGGTGCATTACATGGATGCAGAATTAAAGTATTTATTTTTATGATCTTCAAAATGGTTCAAATGGCTCTAAGCACTATGGGACTTAACATCTGAGGTCATGAGTCCCCTAGACTTACAACTACTTAAACCTAACTAACCTAAGGACATCACACACATCCATGCCCCAGGCAGTATTCGAACCTGCGACCGTAGCAACCGCGTGGTTCAGGACTGAAGCGCCTAGAACCGCTCGACCACAGCGGCCGGCTTTATGATCTTCCCTCGAAGCGATTTCTCTATTAGTCTTCTGCAAGTCAGGAGCATATTGAATTCATTTTGTGAAAATTTTAATGCTCAAAAATAAACTTCAATAGGTCGGCGAAGTGGAGAACCTTTGTGTGGAAGAATTTTTACGGTACTGATGCATAGTTACCCTTAATCTACAAAAATTTCATCGTACAGTGTCTGCTCGGTCTGTCCTCCCCACGATTCAATAACGTCAAGAAAGATTTATTGTCCCACATATGGAAGAACAGCAAATTTTAAAACATTTTCGTACAGCACTTTCCTGAATTACTCTTAGTTCGTGCAGATCACAATCACCTCTTTTTAAATCTGAATCAGATCGTCAATTCTTTTAAACAGTCTGATCAAATTTCTCAGACGGTGAGTGCATACATAAGAAAACGTAATGGAATATCTTTCATGACGCAAATGAAATCACAAAGTATCAGAGACTTTACTTGTCTCATACAGATATGATTTTATGTATATAGACTGAACGGACGTGTGAAAATTTGTACCAAGGCCGGGAATCGAACGCAGCTCTCCTGCTTACTAGGTAGAGTGCGATTCGTGTGTAAGGGGGAATTTAAAGCAGACTGGGGCGGCAGTGAGAATTAGGATCGAGGAGGGGGCGTGCTGGGGAAATCCGTGCAGCTGTGTCAGCTGCTGTGCCAAGGTGGCTTAACGGCTGACGCACCTGCCTAGTAGTTGGTAGACGCGGGTTCGGTTCCCAGACTTGGCATAAATTTTCACTAGCCGCTCCAGTCTATATACATAAAATTTCCTGACGCAGTTATAGTATTCTCTGCTACGAAAAAATGACCAATCTTGTTCAAATATTTTTTCAGTCCAGAGACGGTTTTCGTTTATTCCACGTCCTTGAACATCAGCAATTCGTAAATATGTATATTTATTTGCATGTTCTGCATCCTTGCTAATTTCCGACCATGGATCTGTGGAATGAAAGGTACGGCTCTATCCTCGACCGCTGCAGTTCGTCGTTGAGGCTGACCAGACCCAAGAGGCCGGGGTCCAGTGGTACCGAACAGCCAGAGCGGTGTGCAGCGCACGCAGCAGCTGCAGCTCTTGAGCGGTGCTTCTACTGCTTCTGCTTCCGGGCTGAGGCGCCTTATTGTGGGGACAGCAGCACTCACTGTGGTCATCTCTGACGTCAGCGCCTTCCCCACCCCGCTGGCTATGCTCAGTGTCTGCTTCCATTGCGCTCCCTCGATGGGGCGGTGAATGGCTGAATACTGCGACCGCCTCGCTGTCGTGGACACAGGCAGAAGAGAGGCTCCTATTCGCTGGCATGAGGAAGTATAGGTCCCTCTTATCAGAAGAGACGACTCTTGTGACCCCAAACTACAGCCAAGGAAAAACGGTCACATCGACACAGATATACTGCCTGACGAAACCAGTGAAGCATCCAGAATACACGGTTAGACATCAACGTGATTTTGTATACATGCACACCATCGGCGGATATGTAAATAATTATAGTCGCAGTTCTCTATGACAGGTAGAACGGAAACTAGGAGTTATTAGTGTTTAGTGCCATTGTGGGAGCTGCAAGGACATGTAATGGGCATGAAAAGCGATGGATTTTCAATATTCATCTCGAGGGACACGGAGATGACATGCATTTGCTTCAGACAGCGTTATCAGCACTTGACAAGTTTGAAAGGGGCCTAATTGTGGGTCCCCATTTGGCTGGCTGCTCGAATTGGGACTTTGGCTCGATTTAAAATTGCATGCGAACTTGAGGGCAAGGTATACCTGTTGACAATGTTACCAATGTTACGATCATCCATGTCTGACCATCGCAAGAGAGGGTCGCCCGTATTGTAGTCCAAGTACGTCGTAAATCTTTCACATCCGAGAATAGGTAATGGACTCCCTGCAACATTTTGGATCATCCCACACTATTTTTTCAGAGACCAGCAGCAGACAGAGTGGGGAATTGGCGTCCCTTGTGTTGGCTGCGTACATCACAACACAAGCAGCTGCATTTGGGGGAGTACCGTGTCCGGGAAGCACGGGCTGCTGATGAGAGGCCTCGAATTGTCCTCAGCGGTCCTCCGCCACCCTGGATGACCATCCTTGTCAAGCGAAAGATCCTATTGAGCCGTGCACATCTCGTGTTCATGCCATTTATTGTTTGTCATATTCTATTACGGTAATGTCACCTTGTTTTCTTATTCCATTTACTGGCCTAACTAACTTCCTGCCTTACCTGCCCATGAGTGGCAGCAGCAGCGCTTATCGGTAAGTGCACTGTCGTACCATCTCTGGAGCGACCGATAGTATTTCTGGGTCGTCGTGTGTCTGGAGTTCAGTTGGGAGCTCAGTCGGGACGCAGCAGCAGTGAAGTCAGGGACGGAGCGCCGGTGAGGCGCGGACAGCCAGTGCTCGCCCGACCACTGGCGATACACATACATTGTCCGACGGAAGGATATTTGGGCGGGGACAATCGCTGGTTGGTCGTTCGGTCGGTTGTCTCATCGGGTGACGTGTAACTGATTCTCTGACCGCTTATGGGCCCCTTCAATTGCTTATCTTGCTGGACGTGGGTTGGTTTCTTGCCTGTGCGGAGATGTCGGAGTGTTCCCTTCGCATGGTTAGGTCCGAGCCAGTGTCTCCGCGTCGTCGTATGTCCCAGTTGCGAAAGGACCTCAAGGAAGTCGGGTACGGAGCAGTCGGAGGCAGTCTGTCAGTCGGAGACGGACCAGCAGCCGGTTGGTTGGGGCAGAGCAGCGATGAAGTCTCCATGGCGCGTAGTCAGGCCGGAGCCGCTGGCGGAGTGCACGCGCGGTTGGAGTTGTGAGGCGCTTCTTGCGAGGGTTACGAAGTTCGTCGCCCACCGATCCTGGAGTGCTCACTTGCCCTAATATCAAGCCTCAATTGCTATCACATCTCTTCGTCTGATCCTGGTTGTCACTTTCTGGGACATTCCCGTGAGCAACAACGTGTGTGCATTGAAGTCAGCTACAATTGCAGCCATTTTCCTGTCTGGTGTTTAACTTAATTTAATTCATTCCTTCATTAACGAAGTGTGCCAGCGGTATCTTCTGCCTTGTGGCCGTTGACGTTCTGGTTACATGGCCTGGTCGTTGACGTAGTTTTTGGCAGTGTGTTGTCCTCGTCGTGTTGATGCTGTCCAGCACGGCGTGTAGTTCGACAGCTGAGGTGTTGTTGGTAGTTTTGGGCGTTTGTTCTGACTTGGCTGGATTGGGCACCAATATCCAGAACGTTGTGCTACTGACATTTTGTTGTCGTTTTGCTGATCGGATTGAGCAGAACTGATCTTGTTGGTTGGTTCGTCTGCTGGCTTTCGGTTGGGTTTCCTTCCGATTAAAAGGTTGTCGGTCTGGCTGCCTGTCTCACCTAAACGTGCGTTAGTGTTACCTTCTCAGGCCAGTCCTTGAAACCTTTTGAGTGCGGCTCCTTGTGTTTTGCATAGTGATTTCCTTTTTAGTCTTAAGTACTCTGTGTGGCCTTCAGCCGAGTTTTAGCTTATTAAAATTGCCAGGCTTATCTTCTTAGGCATTAAGCCGTAAAAAAAATTGTTTCTTGTTTGGTATGTAGCTTTCAGCCGAGTTTCAGCCTTTCGAAATTAAAATTGAAAATTCCTTGTGCCTAGGCCTTAAGCCGTAAATAGGTTTCAAATTGATATGTGGCCTTTAACCGAGTTTTCAGCCTTTCCAATTCAAATGTTGAGAATTTTGTCTAGGCCTTAAGCCGTAAGAAATATTTTCTAGTTTTTATGTGGCCTTCAGCCGAGTCTCCCAGCTTAAATTGAAAATTGGAATTTTCTTTGTCTGGGCTTTAAGCTGTGAGATTGTTCGGGTTTCATATGTGGCCTTCAGCCGAGACTTATGTGAAGCATTTTAGGATAAAGCCTTTAGCCTATTTTAGTTGAAATTTACAAGCTCTTCCCTTTAGGCCTTAAGCCGTAAAATTGTTTTCTGCATGGTGAGTGGCCTTCAGTCGAGTTTTAATCTCCCTTAAATTAAAAATTCAAAATCCTTGGTTTGCCCTTAAGTCATAAGATTGTTATTCTTTAGTATGAGGCCTTCAGCCGAGTTTTACACGACATATTTTAAGATAAGGCCTTCAGCCTTTTCAAATTGAAAGCTCTTCTTCCTAGGCCTTAAGCCGTTAAATTGTTTTGTTGATATGCGGCCCTCAGCCGAGTTTTCAGCCTAATTAGATTAAACTTTGAAAATCTTGGTCTCGGCCTTAAGCTGTAACGCTGTTCTTGAATAATGTGAGGCCTTCAGCCGAGTTCTATGAAAAAAAAAATTAAGCTAAGGCTTTCAACCTATTTATATTGAAGATAAAAAAAATCTTTCTAAAGAAGTGAAGCTCCAGAGGAACTACTCTACCTCAATTCCTTGCTTCGTGTCATCAAGTCGTAGCCTGAGGGAGCCTGGTTAGCACAGCAGCACATCTCGGACACTGTGCGACTTCAGAGGACAGGGCGGCGCTGCTTCACACACGGCACATGTATCTTAAACCGTGTGCGTGATGTTGAGGTACAACAGTGGTCAGAAAGATCACCTGGTCTGTCGCCGGTAAAACACGTGGGATCAGCTTGGATGTCAACCTCGTCCCAGTGCCTTTATGAGGAATATCAGGAGCCAGTTACAGCAGTTCTCGGCCACATTGCCCCAAGAGAGGAGACAGCGGTGTCATGACGCGTTCCCAGCCAAATCAGTGCATGCATCCGGGTCCGAAGGGGTGCAGCGTCATAGACCCTGTTGATCGCTCTAAGAGCAATATTCTTTGGAAATTTGACTCGACTCCGTAATCACGGAAATAGCATCACATACCCTCTGAAACGGCGAAAGTATATACCTCTTCCTCCTACCCTACTGAAAGATTTTTTGTGAGCCAGTGTTTTACTTCACGTGTGATGCATACCGACTCTCTCACGTTTACTTCAGCGTTCCTCTGTGGTGTCGCACCATCGTGTCAAGTCTCAGTCACATCCGTCGCTAGAATGGAAGGAGGTTTTTGGTCTGACGTCCCGCCGACGGCGAAGTCATTGGAGATGCAATGCACATGTGGATTGGAGAACCATAGGAAAATAAATTGGTAGCGTGGTTTACAAAGGAATCTTCCAGGCAGCATGGAATACGCAACTACAGATATTTCGGATGGGGATTTGACCGCCGACCTGCGGAATGGTAGTCGAGTGTTGTAACCAGCGCACCTCTTCGCTAGGTATGAATCCGGAATCCGAGCACTCTTAGAGACGTGCAGCGCGTGGTACAAACTGTGCGACGTGCTGCACCATCGATCTACATTACTGCCGGCCGGAGTGGCCGTGCGGTTCTAGGCGCTACAGTCTGGAACCGCACGACCGCTACGGTCGCAGGTTCGAATCCTGCCTCGGGCATGGATGTGTGTGATGTCCTTAGGTTAGTTAGGTTTAAGTAGCTCTAAGTTCTAGGGGGCTGATGACCTCAGAAGTTGAGTCCCATAGTGCTCAGAGCCATTTGAACCATTTTTTTTGATCTACATTACTGAACGGCCAAAAAGGTGCACGGTTCCCGCTGCAGGTTCCTATACAGGGTGTTACAAAAAGGTATGGCCAAACTTTCAGGAAACATTCCTCACACACAAATAAAGAAAAGATGTTATGTGGACATGTGTCCGGAAACGCTTAATTTCCATGTTAGAGCTCATTTTAGTTTCGTCCACCTACGCTCAATGGAGCACGTTATCATGATTTCATACGGGATACGCTACCTGTGCTGCTAGAACATGTGCCTTTACAAGTACAACACAACATGTGGTTCATGCGCGATGGAGCTCCTGCACATTTCAGTCGAAGTGTTCGTACGCTTCTCAACAACAGATTCGGTGACCGATGGATTGGTAGAGGCGGACCAATTCCATGGCCCCCACGCTCTCCTGACCTCAACCCTCTTGACTTTCATTTATGGGGGCATTTGAAAGCTCTTGTCTACGCAACCCCGGTACCAAATCTAGAGACTCTTCGTGCTCGTATTGTGGACGGCTGTGATACAATACGCCATTCTCCAGGGCTGCATCAGCGCATCAGGGATTCTATGCGACGGAGGGTGGATGCATGTATCCTCGCTAACGGAGGACGTTTTGAATATTTCCTGTAACAAGTGTTTGAAGTCACGCTGGTACGTTCTGTTGCTGTGTGTTTCCATTCCATGATTAATGTGATTTGAAGACAAGTAATAAAATGAGCTCTAACATGGAAAGTAAGCGTTTCCGGACACATGTCCACATAACATATTTTATTTCTTTGTGTGTGAGGAATGTTTCCTGAAAGTTTGGCCGTACCTTTTTGTAAGACCCTGCATAACGGCTTCCAGGGGTAAGGAAAATTTTCTTTTCAGTGTTTCACATAACTGGGAATGAATTTGAAAGTTCTCATAATTACTCATTTAGAGTCTTATGTTGAAGACTAACGCAATAAGACAAGTATTACATTTAGAAATTGTGCTAGCGTCGTAGGACAGTGCAGCTCACAGCACGCACATTACACACATCACACTGAAGTAACAAAAGTCGTGCATACCTCCTAATATCGTGGCGGACCTCTTTTGCCCGGCTTAGTGCAGCAACTCTACGTGGCGTGGATTCAACAAGTCGTCGTAATTTCCAGCACAAATTTTGAGCCTTACTACCTCTATAGCCGTCTATAACGGCGGAAGTGTTGCGGTGCAGAAATTTGTGCACGAACTTACCTCCTGATTGTGTGCCACAAATGTTCGACGGGATACCAGTCGCGCGATCTTGGTGGCTAAATCATTCGCTGCAATTGTCCGGAAATTTCTTCAAACCAATCTTGAACGACCATCGTTGTTTGCGAAAATGAAGTTCATGAATGACTACAGATGGTGCTCAAGTAGCCGAACATAACCATTTCCAGACAATGATCGGTTCAGTTGTATCAGAGGACCTTGTTCATTCTATGAAAACACGTATCATACCTTTACGTAGCCACCACCAACTTGCACAGTGCCTTGTTGACAACGTAGATTCATGGCTACGTGGGTCCGCGCCACACTCGACCAGTACCATCAACTCTCACCAACTAAAATCTGGCCTCATCTGAACAGGTCACGGTTTTCCAGACATCTAGGGTCCAACAGATACGGTCACGAGTCCAGGAGAGGCGCTGCAGGCGATGTCGTGTTGTTAACAAAGGCACTCGCGTCGGTCGTCTGCTGCCACAGCCCATTAACGCCAAATTTCGAAACACTGTCCTACCGGATGCGTTCTTCGTACGGCCCACACCTGCGGTTATTTCACGCAACGTTGCTTGTCTGTTAGCACTGATAACTCTACGCAAACGCCTCTGCTCTCGGTCTTTAAGTGAAGGCCGTCGGCCACTGCGTTGTCCGTGCCTGAAATTTCGTATTCTCTGCCCAGTCTCGACACGAATTCCCTATCTCTTTTTAAATGGAATGTCCCACGTAGCTAGCTCCAACTACTATACTTCCGCCAATGCACTGCCATTTTATAGCGTGTGTACGCGATACTACCGCCATCTGTATATGTTCACATAGCTGGCCCATTACTCTTGTCACCTTAGTGCATGTTCACTCACTATCTGAGAATGACAGAAGTTCGTGAGTTCCAAAAAGCCCCTGAACGGGCTGCATTTTTAGCATTATCTTCACCCTCAGAGTACAACTTCTATAAATGAGATTTAGCTCAAAATTCTTACACAAATTAGGGCCATTAGTCAAAGCATTTCCCATAAAATCATTGGGATATTTATTATATTTTGGTATTGACAACAATATTTATAATAGTATAAAAAACGGAACACTGTTTCACTGCCGTACAATTTTCTTTGGAACCACTGAGTGCACAGCTTGGAAAAAGATTCGGAGTACAGACAACATTCACATAAGTGTTTTATGCCTCCAATTTCCTTCCTTAATGCTGATATGTGAAAAAGGCAAGTAATTTATTTTACTACAGCAAAGATATTTAAAAATGTAGCTCACAAATCACCGACATCATCATCACGTTATAAATTTTTCAGGAAATAGTAGGCAAGGGAGGTAGAGGAGGTCATTCTAAATATCTGTGCCAATGATTGTGAGTTTAACTTCAGTCATTTAGGAGAAAAGTGTACCTGAATGATGAAAATTCAAGTTCTCGGTAAATCGCAAAAGAGAATTTACAGATTTAATAACTTACCACTATGCTCGTTTAGAACATTCTACCTGCATACTCCAGTTGTCCTCCTGTTTCCTTATCCTCCATACTCTTTCTCTTTATTCTTTCCTTTATCCTTGACTCCTTGGTAGAAGCTTCTGCAGCAGTCTGCTTCGGTTACCTGCCGCTTATCAATAGCAGTTACAGCTGAAGCCATATTCCTTCCTGTCTGGATGTTCAATTTCTTCGTACTATTGATCCTTGAAGCCGGCTGGAATGGCCGAGCGGCTCTAGGCGCTACAGTCTGGAACTGCGTGACCTACGGTCGCAGTTTCGAATCCTGCCTCGGGCATGGATGTGTGTGATGTCCTTAGGTTAGCTAGGTTTAAGTAGTTCTAAGTTGTAGCGGACTGACGACCTCAGCAGTTAAGTCCCATAGTGCTCAGAGCCATTTGAACCCTTTTTGATCCTTGAAATTGCACCGTCATTGATTGTTATTATTGCATCCATTACGCCAGTCTTCAGCACTATCAGCCCAAAAAAATACAGTTCTCGTTATTTTCTCCCATATACAGCTGTTGAAGCTTTAATTTGCATTCTGAGAGAGACCACGCATACATTTCCTAAGTAGATTTTCATTTTCAAGATCCATATATATAGGCCTAATTGCCTCCAGTACAGCGACTGGTAAGGAATGCCTGTGGGTATTTTTTTTTTTACCTGTAGCATTCCTTGGACCACGGATCTTCCCCTTTTGGACACAAACCATGCTGACACTCTGTGAAACTGGAGCCGGCGAGCCCAGATTCCACTCGACAGCCTTTGGCGCTCCTTGCGGCGCCACACACGTCAGGAAGTTCGTTGCCTCGGTCTAGACTACCAGTCTCCTACATTTCTCCTTATTGACACTCCATAATATTGGGTCAAAGAATAAATTTCACTTTTTGTAAGACGACCTGGACCACCTATGTGTTTTCCGTCTGACAGTTTTTTCCACTGAAGTCTTTACATAATTTTCTCAACCCCATTCTTTTTTGTACATGCCCAACACATTCAAGCTTTTCTATCACAGTGTCCCCATATGGTCTGCCATTAACAAAAGTAGTGTGTCCTTTACAGTCTCCATCCCCAAGGTAGCCTACATACCTCACACCACGACTGACCTCTGATCTTCTAAGAATGTTTAGAACTCCTTTCGTTTCCATGTTTCCGCTTGGGCCATCAAAGTTCTTTTCACAAACATGGGTGCCAATAAATTTACTCGAAGAACCCCGGCAGTGCTTTGTTAGACATTCAGAATCTAGTATCTTACCAGTTTCAATAAATGTGGCAGTTACAACCCCATTCAGAAATGTATGGTCTGTCTTCTGCCAAGATCTATGAAATGCTGCTACAATGTCTGTATTCTCAGACAAGGCTACTGCTTCCTCTGCTGCTCTTTTCATTCAGTGTTCACTCACACCACATAAAGCATTATGTGTTAATTTATTGTATCTGTCAAACCTCAGTGGAGGTGGAGTCATATCCATCACTTCACAAAAAGTCTGGGCAGTTCTCCTTCTCTTTCCAATACATAGCATTGCATAAGTGAGCTGAATAATTACGCTATAATGTCGACTATCAGTTGCTGGCGATGTCATAGTATCACTGTGCACCTTACACGAGTTACAGGAAATAACTGATCGACTTGAGAGACACTTCCTTGCTGAAATGTCCTCAGAAACGCCAATACTATCTTCACAATTGCAGTACTTACATTTCACAGCACTCTTCGAAAGTATTGACAGCATATCTAGGTTCACAATAACATTTCCGTCGTTATTGCTGCTCACAATACTACTAGGCTTGTTCTTATTACATTCAGAGAGCGAAAGTTTACGTCTAGAAGCACTGCCTGTAGACACAGTTTCCGCGGGCGACTTTTGAAGCCACTAAAGTGTAATATTCGGTTGTGTTTGGACCTGGTTGCAACTAAACTTTCGTTTGGGGCTCAATTTCTTTACTCTCGGCATTTGTAGCACAGGAAACACACACACACACACACACACACACACACACACACACACACACACACAGAAACAAAACCACGCACAATAACTACAAAACTACAAACGTATTTTCTGTCGTTTGAAATGTCATTTCAGTTCCTTTGTGCTTCACACCGGCTACAGTGCCCGTCTCTCACCACTGTTTTATTCAGCTGAACATTGTCGGTCTGTGTGGAACACAAAAATGGCGGCCTCTTCCACGGAGCGTTGCACGTCGGACAGCTGCAACGTCCTGTTGACGACGGAACTTCTCCACTGCGTCAATAGGCTCCTGCAATGGCCAACGTTCCATACTCAAATGAATAACACACAGTGTGGGTCAGATCTGATACGGTAGGCGGACGCGAAGCACGTCTGCTTCTCAGGTGGCCAATTAAAAATACACGAGGCTACATTCACTCTGCAGAAGGCAGTGGGCAATAAACTGCTAGAGTAATACTCCTGGAAGCCGCCTAAGGAGATTTACAGAAAATCACCAAAACTGTGATTCTTAATGATCGCTTGGGTATGCGAACCGCAGTCCTGCAGCTGGCTGGCGCCACCCACTGTGCCCCGTGACTCGGTTCGCCTATGTGTCTGGCGGCTGCCGTGCCTCCACAAGCCGTCCAGAACCGGCGAGCCCAGATTCCACTCGACAGCCTTTGGTGCTCCTTGCGGCGCCACACACGTCACGAAGTTTGTTGCCTCGGTCTAGACTACCAGATATCAACTGGGCACTTAACGGCGAAGGCCACACACGGCGCGAAGCGGCGGGGCTTCCGTCGGCAGCCTCCGTGTTTTGTGGCGAGCAGGAGACGGGCTGAAAGCCTCTGATCTGGGGCTCGCCGCACCTGACGTCTTTACTGGCCGCTAGCTGCAGCACACATGCTGAGCCGAAGGCCAGTGCGTGTAAGTGGGGGATTTGTTTCAATTCCAATAACATTCCAGAAAGAAGTACTACAGCCAAGATATCATCAGAAGTATATATATATTTATATATCTATATATATATATATATATAGTGTTAAGGCTCACCGGCCATTTGACCATCCTCTTCTGTGCGGATGCACAAACAGTGCCCGAACTCTTACGGGAATCGGCAGTAAAGCCGCGAGTAATGAGTAAAATGGGCAGGGGCACTGTGAATATAGTGTTGGACAATAAGATGCGAATGTGGGTCTCACGGGAGGCGTGCCAGAGATAAGTCCCTGCAGCCGCACTATCCTCTGTGTCTTCGGTGGTTAAGATGGATACAGCGTCTGCCATGTAAGCAGGAGATCCTGGGTTCGAGTCCCGGTCGGGGCACATATTTTCAACTGTCCCCGTTATATCAACGCCTGTATGCAGCTAGGAGTATTCATTCCATTGTAATGTCAGAAGTACATGTCACGCTCTAATAATGTTATTTACTAATAACTGAGTAAACATGGTTGTATTTGCTTTTGGCATACAAAAATTACTTCTGTAGCATATTTCATTTTTTTCTCTTAGTCACTGTCGACCACAGCCCCATTTTCAGGCTAGCATGTATATTGTTTAATCAAAAACATTCCGACACCCTTATGTAACGCGGAATTAATCACTAGATGCTCAAAAATGGTTCAAATGGCTCTGAGCACTATGGGACTTAACATCTGTGGTCATCAGTCCCCTAGAACTTAGAACTACTTAAACCTAACTAACCTAAGGACATCACACACATCCATGCCCGAGGCAGGATTCGAACCTGCGACCGTAGCAGCCGCGCGGTTCCGGACTACGCGCCCAGAACCGTGAGACCACCGCGGCCGGCTCACTAGATGCCACCAGAGGTTTACCTGCCAATATAAAAGCAGGCAGGGAGCGTTGTGCAGCCAGGAGAGAATCTGTAACATCAGCAGAATGGGTCGGTCGGCCGGGCAGGCTAGCCCCGCGGTGTTAGGCGCCTTGTCACGGTCCGCGCGGCTCCCCCCGTCGGAGACTCGAGACCTTCCTCGGGCATGGGTGTGTGTTTTGTCCTTAGCGTAAGTTAGTTTAAGTTAGACTGAGTAGTGCGTAAGCTTAGGGACCGATGATCTTAGCAGATTTACCACAAATTTACAAATTTTCCAATGGGTCGGTCAGGAGAACTGGTTGACTCCGAACGTGGACTCGTCACTAGGTGTCATGTGAGCAACAACTCCATCAGGGACATTTCAGCCCATTTGAAGCTGCGCTTGATAATGCAAGCAAGGCTCAAGAAAAATCGAGACATGCTCACAGGATCCGTCAGCCTAGAAGAAGCGTTCGGCAGTTTAAAATGGTCCAAGGTGTTCGAAATTCTAACATAAAAAAAGGAAAAACTTCAAGGAAAAATGTGTACAGTAGCAAAGAGGAAACAATAAGTCTGGAAGACCAAGAACGAATTGCTCGGATTAAAAATGGTGTATGAGAGGAATCTATTCTTTCGCCCCTACTGTTCGATCTATACATCGAAGAAGAAATAATGGAAATAAAAGAAGAGAGCAAGAGCGAGATTAAAGTTCAGGGTGATGGGATACCAATGATAAGATTTGTTGATATTGCTGTCCTCGGTGAATGGGAAGAAGAATTGCGGGATATCTTGAATGAAATGAACAGTGTAATGATTGCAGAATATGCATTGAGAGTAAACCGGGAAACTAACTCATAACTGTCGAAGCAAGGAGGACATAAAAAGCAGACTGACAAAGTCAAACAGGGCATTCCTGGCCGTTCCTGGAGAAGACTACTGGTATGAAACATAGGCCTTAATTTGAGGAATAAACTTCTGAGGATGCACGTTCGAAGTACAGCATTGCACGAGAGTGAAACGTGGACACGGGGAAAACTGGAACAGAAGAGAATGGAAGCACTTGAGACGTGGTGCTTGTAATGACACATTCGTATGCAGAGACATACAATATCTTAAAAGCTGCGCCAAAGATAAATTGAGAGGCATGTATATTATAATCTTTGTAAAGTTCACATTGGATTCTCTTTTGTTTGATACTCCAAGGAGCTAAGGGACACTTTCGATTGTTGCCTTGTGGAGGATGGACGTGATTTTTAGACTGTGCGGAAAGGCAGCCATATGGTTGGCAATTATGGTTTGTGCGACGAGCACAGCAAGTCTTATTGTGTTGTGAATAAAAACAGTGAAAAGTATCGAAGTGTTACGAAAATTATTTATAGCGACGTAGCATAGTATTCCTTGGTTTCCACCGTCTTCGTGAAGTGAACCGATGCCGACTCATGATGGTACACACGGTCAACAAAGAGAAGAACATCGATGGCGACTAATGAATTAATATTGTGGCAGAAGGACTAATTTTACGTCTAAGGTGAGAACTCTGATTAAATCAACAATGACGTGGAATTAAAAATGTAAAATGTTTTTTATTTATTTCGCCACATGCTACAGACGAGCGTTGAAAATCAGGTGGGGTTTTAAGGTGAGGAGTGTGGAGGTAATCCGCAGAATCGGCGAGGAAAGAAACTTCTGGGAAACACTCGCGAGAAGGATTAACAGGGTGATAGGATGTGTTACGACATCACGTAATAATCTTCGTGATACTAAGTGGATCTGTTGCGGATAAAAGCTGTGGGGGAAGACAGAGATCTGAATATATGCAACAAATAACTGAGGACGTAGGGTTCAAAAAATGGTTCAATGGCTCTGAGCACTATGTGACAACTTCTGAGGTCATCAGTCCCCTAGAACTTAGAACTACTTAAAGCTAAATAGCCTAAGGAGATCAGACACATCCATGCACGAGGCAGGATTCGAACCTGCGACCGTAGTGATCACCCGGTTCCAGACTGAAGCGCCTAGAACCGCTCGGCCACTTCGGCCGGTGAGGACGTAGAGCACAAGTGCCACACTGAGATGAAGAGTTTGGCACAGGAGAGGAATTCGTGGCGCATCAGATCAGAACAGTCAGATGACTGTTGACTCAAAAGACAGAGGGGCCGGTATGTTGTGAAGCGGAAAGACGAAGGGACAACAAGAGGTGAGCCAGGAACAAGCAACACCCGTACTGACTGACAGGGACGTCGAGTACTGCTACGGATGGTTGCAAAGGATGGCGTAAAATCATCGGAAGGGTTTACTGGTGAGTTACCAAGTGCTACCAGCTGGAACAATGAGTGTGCGTCTGGAATTAAAAAGTATTCACAGTGGCCGGCAGCTCCTCATAGGCCACGCAGTTCTCCAGTCAAAGTTGAGCGACGTCATTGGACAGTGAGTGGCTGGCAGCGAGGAATTTGAAGTGATGAATCAAGCTATATATACCCTGTGGCAATGACAAACGACGGCGGGGTTTGGGTTTGGCGAAAGCCTGGAGAACATTACCCTTCCATGATACGTACTGGTAATAGTGAAGTACGGACGAGGTGAGGGTATGGGGGGTGTTTATTACAGAAGACGATGACTGTGTCAGCAAGACAATGCAACCCGTAATATAGCAGCAACTGTGAGGTAATGGTTTCTGGACGACAACATTCCCGAAATGGAGTGACCTGCCAAAGGTCCCGATCTGAACCTCTGGGATGAGGTCTAAGGTCTCTACCCCCACTGTTTTCGGCTGTTGAGGAAGAATCGTCTCCCATTCCTCCTCAGGCATTCAGACACGTCATTGAAAGTGTCTCCGGCAGTTTTCAACCGACACAGAGATAACTGTTGGACACACAACATGTTGTTGTGCATTAACAGATAATGTACGTATGATCGGAAATGACTTGCTCATGTAGTCGAAAGTGGCCAATAGCAGGAAATAGAACGTGGTAAGAAATACAGGCTCCACGGAGTGACGACTTACGTTAACCTGTTTGCAAGTACTGTGCTGCCCAGCGTGTAGAAGACTACTGAAAAATTATTTAATTTCATATATTGCGAATGAAATTTAGAGAATTACTCATGTTATGGCAGCTGAAAGCATACGACATATCAGTACACACAGAGTTCACAAAACTAAGTATGCGTTCTGAAAGAAACACCAGAAACCATGGGTGAGCAGTGCTTACAGCCACGGTGCTTCACACAGAAGACACGCTTAGTCTTGGGAACCACGGTAGTTAATAACACGTGGTGTGCTTTGAGCTGTCTAAAAATTACTTTGATTACCATTCGATAATGCTGATTTCATGTCATTGACTCACTCATGTGGCTTTGCAGCATCACTTCCAAATACTTACGATGGTCGGCAGTTCGTGGCCTAGTGGCCAGGAAAGCTGCCTCTAGACTGCGGCCTCCCGGGTAAGATTCTCGACCAGGTTAGAGGCTGTGTTCAGCCGGCGACTGACCGCTGTCCTTATCATTTCATCTTCGTCAACGCACAACTGGTCAAAGTGGCGCCAAACAAAAGACTAGTGGAAGCCAGTCCAACTACTCCAGATGGGGTCTCCAGATCAATAACGCAATACGATAATTTTTGTTTCATAGAATGTACATATTCAAGATCGCCGCTATTTATCTCGAAATCATTCTGTCGCATTCTCTCTTATTGTCGTAGCCGTCATCTTGCAATTAATCATATGGAAAAAGCCTAGTAAACTTGGGCTCTTTAATGCATGAGAGCTAAGAACAGTTCTTCGTCTTCGATACTGTGAAACAAACCCTTTCTACTGGTACCTCTTTGATTTGCATGTTTTGGGATGGGGTGATGTGAGTCAAAACAAGAAAGAATTGGCCAGGTGCGAGCAGGACTCGCGCTTATAGGGTTCCCTACAAACCTGGTTACGAATACAGACAGTTCAGCCATCCCGGGAGTCCAGAATCTGGATCTTCGCCTGTTATCGACATTGAGAATGTCAACATATCTGCCCCAGGAATTCCAAGATTTTCGAAATGTTTTAATTTTATACTGTGAAACCCTGTTTCTTGCCAAATTTGGTGATTCTGAGTCCACTGGAAGTGCCCCATAAGTTTTCATGGATGAGTTTGCGAGTATCAAAATATATGACGTAAATGGCCGTATTTTTTTATTGCAGTGACTTTTCGATACCGGCAAGGGATCGTAGGGCTGTAGTACTTTAAGTAGGCTGTTTAGGTTTTCTTATTGGTAACGCCACGTAGCGCTCTGTATGGAAATCACTGGTTGTGCTGTGTGCAGTCTGTGGCTAGTTTGCATTGTTGTCTGCCATTGTAGTGTTGGGCAGCTGGATGTTAACAGCGCGTAGCGTTGCGCAGTTGGAGGTGAGCTGTCAGCAGTGGTGGATGTGGAGAAGTGAGATGGCGGATTTTTGAGAGCGGATGATCTGGACGTGTGTCCATCAGAAACAGTACATTTGTAAGAATGGATATCATGAACTGCTATATATATTATGACTTTTGAACACTAGTAAGGTAAATACATTGTTTGTTCTCTATCAAAATCTTTAATTTGCTAACTATGCCTATCAGTAGTTAGTGCCTTCAGTAGTTTGAATCTTTTATTTAGCTGACAGTATTGGCGCTCGCTGTATTGCAGTAGTTTGAGTAACGAAGATTTTTGTGAGGTAAGTGATTCATGAAAGGCATACGTTATCGTTAGTCAGGGCCATTCTTTTGTAGGGACTATTAAAAGTCAGATTGCATTGCGCTAAAAATATTGTGTCAGTTTAAACACAGTCATGTATAATTTTTCTAAGGGGCGTTTCATATGTCGACCATTAGCCGAGGATACCTCACTGGAATCTTCTGATTTTTTCTTGTAGTTTGTGTAATTAGTGTAGCCTTTGTTTATTGCTAGCGCATAATTGTAGAGAGAATTGCCTTTGTAATAGTTTTTCATTCTTGTACAGTAAAACAGTTGTGGCATGCATGTAGATTTGCACCAAGTATTTCGCAGCTGCGCTTGCAATTAACTAGATATTATTTTTAGTGCTATGTTAATGTGTTTTCTTATTTTGCTCTTCAAATTGTGCTTTCCTGTGTTATCGTGTGAAATATTGTGACAATAATGGCGTTTGAAAATCATAACACTAGGCTCCAAAGTAAACTGAGAAATAATAGTGACGACGAGCGTAGCTTATCAGCACCACTGTGTAATGAAGTAACAGACATTCAAAGTAGTAATTTGGTAATTGTGCATAGGGAAATGGAGCGGGCGGCAAATAATGGTATAGACAGTGAAACAAGTAGTGAACAGGGAAGCATTATCGATCGATCGGTCGGCAACAGCTCGCCTCAGGAATCCGAAATGACAGGACACAATCTTGCAAATACTATAGATTCAGGTTTTGCGTCCTCACCGTTTTCTCAAATAAGTTAAGACACGTTTTCTGCTTGTCAAAATGTGAATGTTGCCGGTGCAAATGCATTGCCAAAAAGCATAGAGGAACAGATTCCAGTCACTAATATATTATTATTGCAATTAATGCAACAAAAGAAACAAAATCAGAGACAAACACAGCAAAAGCTTCAAAAGTTAGACACAATGGAACAAAATCTTCGGAAGTTAGACACCACACTTGAACAAACACGTAAGATTTAACTACTGAGTTACATAACATTGAATCGAAATGTCAAAAAGTCTGTAATGACGTAAAAACACAAATTTGTGAGCATTTTCAACCTATTTTTTCGCGGTTTGAAAATGCATTACAGAATCACGAAGCAGCCATAAAAGAACTGCAAACCATTGTTCATGAAAATCATGACACCTTGTGGGCTAAAATTGACTCAGTTGCATCTACTGATTCGGTTACGCTACTTGCAAAAACTCAGTAAAACTTAAAGGGCACAGTAGATACTCTGAAAATTGGTTCAGAAAGACACATGGAGGAAATTAGTTCATTGTCAGAGAAAGTAGTCGAACTTTCGGATCAGCTAAATAATTTATCTACGAAGGTAGATGATAATCTGAATGACGCAAGACCGGTAGTCTTTAATGACACAGAAGAGTACGAACAAATTAGGAAATTCAAACAAAATCAGAATCAAATTAATACGCAACACCAAAGAGAAATCCGGGAAGTACAAGATCAGTTGGCACAAGTAATACAAGAATTACATATTTCAGAGGACACTCGCGCTCCAACACGGGAAGAGGGACCTAGAAATACGGAAAAGCCACAAAATAATAACACAGGGCATTTCGGAAATTGCCGGCCACGGTGGTCTAGCGGTTCTAGGCGCTCAGTCCGGAACCGCGCGACTGCTACGGTTGCTGGTACGAATCCTGCCTCGGGCATGGATGTGTGTGATGTCCTTAGGTTAGTTAGGTTTAAGTAGTTCTAAGTTCTAGGGGACTGAAGACCATAGATGTTAAGTCCCATAGTGCTAAGAGCCATTTGAGCCATTTCGGAAATTATGAAAGAAATTGGCAAGGTATACCGAATTTTGAGATGGAACCGCCGAAACGACATTCATCCACAAGCGTGGCTTCATCAATTCTCTCATTGTTTTCCTCCCAACTGGTCATTAGAGCACAGATTAGAATTTATGTGTGGCTATTTAGAGAATGAACCAGCTGTAAGAATGCGATCGGTCATTCACGATTGCCACAGTGAAGGAGAATTTTATCATGCCTTCCTCTCAACATATTTGTCTCAAGCCACACAAGACCGAGTAAAACACAGCATCATAATGATGAAACATTTCGAACAATCTGAATTTTCCAGTCTTGTGAAATATTTTGAAGTCATGTTGCACAAGAATCAGTACCTGTCAAACCCTTACAGCCCATGAGAACTCATCCGCATTTGCTTAATCAAATTGCCTGAACGTTTACGACATATTATTTTGGCAGGACGCTGCAAAGACGACATTGAAGCTTTTCAGGGACTGTTACAAGAACTGGAAATTGACACTGACAATCGCGGAACGCGAAAACAGTAGCACAACAATTACAGGTCACATCCGTCACAATTCCGCGATGACAGAAATAATAAATGGACACGACAAGGCTATTCTTACAATGTAAATCGTGACCAAAACAGACACCACCCATATGACAACCGTTGGCAGAGTAGTAATAATTACAGGGAAAGATCACCTCTCTGCGGTAATGGCTTTCACAGAGACTATCAGAGAAACAGACAATATGGGAACCAAAATAATTATTATCAAGGGAGACAGAATAACTTCAGAGGCAACGGTCCAATGCGCTGTTACGATTTGGGGAGAAATTCTCCACCACATGACCGACAAGAAAGAAACTATGTAATCTACCGACACGACGACAGACGATATGATCGTTGCGACAGACCTGAATTGCATCATAACTGGCGGGATTCAAACAGGGCAGGGCCCTCTCGACAAGGTGAATTTGTAGAAGTTAGGTCTCCAAATCCCAATAACGACGCGCGCCAACAAAGAGACAATAGGCAATGACTCATACCGCAGGCAGCCACAAAACGTACTTATGAAACTGATGACGCAGCTGACGCAGCTAGTAATTACGTTAAACTGGAAGACATTAGGGACATCTTACTCCAGGAACACGACGTAAAACATAACAACATTTCATATCCTGTGATTCACATTACAGTAAATGACGTAAAATTTACGGCAGTACTTGACTCTGGCAGTCCCATTTCAGTAATTAATGAAACAGCTTTTAGCAAATGCAACAAATCGAACGATTGCCCCACACTTCCTTTACGTAAGATTAAATTACAAGGTGCAATTTTTGGAAAACGTGTAGATGTACGTGAACAAACCAACTTAGAATTCTTTTGTCAAAGCCACAGCTTCTCTATGAACTTTCTTATTGTTCCATTATTGTCGACGGAAATTATATTGGGAGTAGACTTTTTCAATGAATACAAAGGAATCTTAAACTTTCATGATGCTGAAATAAGTTTAGAGAAAGAAGGTAAGTCAATAGCTTTGAAATTTGAGGATTGGCTCTCAAACCATGACGAGGAAATTAATCGGCTTTACCTTCTGTTAGACAACAGTTCGGAATTTTCTACGAAACTAGACACTAACAATCACTCTGCAAGTACTGGCAGGGATGATATCGACGGCATATTTGATACTAATGAGTTAATTCAGAATAAAATTCAAACAATTGAGAATTGTAATGACACTGATAGGCAGGACATTTTTGAGATTTTACAAGCACATTCTATAGTTTTTACTCACAAAACAAGAACAATCAAGGGATTTCAATACCAATTTCGTGTTCGTGAGCATACTAAATTTTGTGTTAGACCATACGTAATTCCAGCACATTACAGGGACCGTGTTAGAACAGAAATACAATCTATGCTTGACGAGGGCATTATTGAGCCTGCAATAAGCTCATACAACAATCCATTACATGTTGTTGAGAAGAAAAATGGATCGATCAGGCTTGTCTTAGATTCGAGACAAATCAATACTATCATCATTCGTGAAACAGACAGGCCGCAAACGATGGAAGAACTTCTTCAAAATTTTAATGGTGTAAAAGCTTTTCTTTGTTTCGGCGTTTATTATCAATTTCGGAAACTTCCTTTTGGTTTGAACATTTCTTCGGCAGCATTCATTCGCGGGCTAAATTCGATATTACCTGATTTCCTAAAACGTCACATCACCTTATATGTGGATGATATTCTAATAGCAGAAGCCTCATGGGAACAACATAATCGCATCCTCAACAGTTTGTTACGTATTTTTGCAGAATCTGGAATTACAGTTAACTTGGAATTCGGTAGGTCAAAGGTGAGGTTTTTGGGACATATTATTTCTTCTGAAGGCATTCAGCCGGATCTTGAAAAGTTAGAAGCAATCAGAGCCATTCCAGTTCCATCCACAAAAAAACAAGTCTGCAGTTTTCTAAGTCTCGTAAATTTTTACCGTCGTTTTCTGAATATGCAAATTCTAGTTACACCTAAACTTTGTTCTGTCACTGGGAAAAATACTATTTGGAACTGGGACGAACAAGCACAGTTGGAATTCAATTCCTTGAAAGAATCGCTACTTAACGCGCCAATACTAGCTCATCCAGATCTGTCACAAGATTTCTGCCTTCCGCACGGATTCTTCTGAAGTCGGTCTTGGTGCCCATTTATTTCAAGAAGCCATAGAAAATGACACTACTGTTCAGAAAACCATTGCTTTTGCTAGCCGAGCGCTAACAAAATCTGAAAAAAATTATTGCGTTACTGAATTGGAAGCTTTAGCTATCGTTTGGGCATTTAACAAATTCCATTTCTTTCTTTCTGGTAAGCACGTAAAAGTATACAGTGATCATCGTGCATTACAATTTCTTATGTCTTCAAAATTATATCATGACAGGTTAAAACGTTGGGCATTGTTTCTGCAAGAATTCCACTTCACAATAGTCTACATTCCCGGCAAGGAGAACATTGTTGCAGACGCACTGTCACGCGCACCGGCTGGGCTTGAGAAAAGTACCACAGGAGGCAACCTCGAGAAAAATTTCAGTATCCTTTACATTCAGAAAGTCGCCTTTTAAAACTTCATCACCACATCTTTAAAGGACATTGCTCATGAACAAGATAAAGATCCGATTTGGAAAGACATCAAAAGTAAATGGCATGAAAAGCCGCACACTCAGATTCGGCATTATTATTTGGTTAGAAACAACATACTCTTTAAACGCTGCATTATTGATGACAAGCTATGGGTACTTTGCATCCCAGACGATTTTGTTAATAAGCTTATTTGGTACATTCATTTCAGCTACGCACATTTTGGTCCACGAAAATGTTATCATACTCTTCGAACGACTTGTTATTTTAACAATATGGAAAAGAGAATTCGAAGAGTCTTGTCTATTTGTAAACTTTGTCAAAAGGCGAAACCATCTATTATCTCACATCGTGCTTCGTTGTTTCCTATCATTCCTTCTAAATTAAAAGAATTTACTGCTGTTGATCTCTTGGAACCCCTTGTCAGAACATCGAATGGATTTTTCGTACGTTCTAGTCGCTGTTGAACTTACTTCAAAATTTGTTTCTTTCACTCCGTTACGTAAAGCCACTGGACGGTCTGTATTCAACGCCTTTGCTAAAAATTTCTTACGTGAAGTTGGACACGTTAGTAAAGTCATTTCAGATAACGGACCGCAATTCAGATCTGGTGTTTGGTCACGCATGCTTCGGAACCATAAAATAAAAACCTGTTTTTATTTCATTGTACTCACCACATTGTAACCCGTCTGAACGGATTATGAAAGAAATCAATAAGCTTTGAAGACTTTATTCTCACAGAAAGCATCAGCATTGGGACAGATATTTAAACTTATTTCAAAACGTGCTGAATGAAATGCCTCATGACTCCACTGCTTTACCACCTACTCTTGTACTGAAGAATGAAAAACCACCGAACAGAATCAGAGAGCTTGCACCTTTCTCGAATACACGTAAACTTCGACTTGGCTATTAAAAATATAAAATCTGCAGCAGACAAAAGGAGAAAACTACACGGTAAAGCAAATGCAAAGAAATTAGGTATTGGTCAGAAAGTTCTCATTAAAGCTCATTCATTGTCACATAAGAAGAAACACTTGAGTCACAAATTCTTTCTAGTTTACAATGGACCTTACAGAATCCGACGTATACCACATGATAATTGCGTTGAAGTTGAAACTCTGCGTACTAGGAAGAGTAAAGGTTTACACCACATTTCACATGTAAAACCGTTTATTGAAAGATAATCTGCTTTTTAACTTTGTCTTTGCCATAAAACTTTTCACTTCACGTTTCTATTACTCTTTGTCACACTTAGAAACTGCGAACATGCAACTATGTTTTAAAATAAACTATCCAGTCTAGAACCTAGGGAACATATTTAGACAGAATTTACGAGTGCATTGTTATAGTGAACAGACAACACAGTGTTATTGTGTGTGTACATTCTTGCTTGTTAGTTGCACGATTACGTAACGACTATAAGGCTTATATACCTAGAACATATACAGGTACTGCTAATGAGATTTTAATGCAAGATTTTGGTTTACTTGAAAATACATTCTTTATTTGAAGTACTTTCTGTGGAATTAAAGATGACTTAGCATTTGGTTTCTTTGACATCTACACGATTATATCACGACGCTACTAATGTGTAACACAATTTACGTTGTTGCTTTTGCAGTGTATCTGTTTTTCTGAATTCTGCTGGAAAGTAAAACATGTTTTAGTAGTAACATTTGTGGTATAGCTACAATGTGACAGCCTTTTTCGTAGCACAACAATACGTTACAGTACAGTGCTTTCTTCATCACGGCAGTAAGCATAATAACTACGATATCTATACGCAAAGCATTTCACTTTTGTTTATGATGAGTTGAGTACATTGACTTCAGCAGAACTTTGCTCACAGAGGACGATAACTACGACACTTCCACAGAATTATCTTATAGCAAGACGCACATTTAGCGCTAAAGGACACGTATCTGAGTGATTAATTTTGTACTTAAAACATTTATTTTTAAAGATTTTTGAATTACAATGATACAAAGGTTTTCCCTGATACATTTCATTCCATTGCTGTAATCTGTAACACCTGAGGGTATAATTACATTAATTCTCAACGGGGTACACGCTTACTTTGTGTACCATGTGTGTGGCAAGCACAAGGAGCCCTTAGCTAATATGGTATTTGCTTATACAACTTTACACATCGGTACCATATTTCTCCAACACAGAATTACACAACTACCTGATTATTTAACAGAGAAACAAGCATTTTTTTTACTACATCAGTGACACATGTTTACACAATTACAGAGTTGGATAACTTCAAACTTATGAAACTGTATTTTGTCTGTACTGTGTGAACTGTTCATATTTTTTCGGAACCATTGCTTGGAAAGATACTTACATCTGCACATCTGATTATGACAAGCGTCTTTCTACGAGAGTTGAGAGAATTTCTACTAACTTATGAAATGTCACAGGACTATTGAATGATATTTTTATACTTTGCTTTTCATTGTTGCTTATTTCATTTGATATCTGGTTACCAGGTGTGTTGCATCATTGGTTTTATAAAATAAAATTAAATGCATTTGCTAATGTGAACACTTTCTGTCAACAGATCTATTAAATAATAATTTTATGCTACACATTCTTCGAATAAGGAGCACTTGGAAAGGAAAGAACAAAAAGAAGGGACTAATAACAGTAACTGCATATATAATTTTCTTTTCAAGTACTTGGTAATTTTTTGTAGAATAAGATTTTGTGGTGCACCACTTTAATTACATAGACATTAAGATGTGAATATACATTTCCCTCATCTTCATTGTTGTCTTTAGTGTACTATTTTTCCGCTTGTGGGTTTGTCATATTTAGATATAAGTTATTACATTCACTGCTGCTTGCATTGCCAATTTCAATTTTTTTGTCATTGCTGTTCGTGTTAATTTGTTACGTGCTGCTGCATTGCCTCGTCCCTTAGTTTAGCATCTGAGCTCAGTAGATTTAAGTTAGCTTAAGATGGGGTAGGCTCTATAAGAGAATGAGTTGTGATGAATTGAAAGAAATGCATTGAGAACCTATAAGAAAATGGTTTGGCCAAAAAAGTATTTTGAAAGAGGATATGAACAAAAAAGTAGGGTTTAGAGACAACTGGTTTAGGTAGGATTTTCTTGGAAATAAATGATGAGGTCAGATAATGGAAAATAAATAATGAGGTAAGAAATATGTGAACATATAAATACAGAAAGCATGCTTGGATAGGACTTTTTTGGGGGAAACAAATGTTGAAATAAGACGAAAGATCTACGGAATGAAGTTTTGGGTTGGACTGCAGTACCAAATGTCACACTGAAAACAAACCCTGTCCTGTACTTTTGTGTTATTACGCTGTGTGAATTTGTGTTTTTCCTGTCTTTATGTGTTTAGCTAATAAGATTTACGTTCTAGAATTTTTCTGATAATATGTTGTTTACTTTGTAAAGATGTTTAGACATTATTTACCTGTTCTGTTTTGTTGCTCACGTGTGAAGTTGATGTTTCAAACGTTATTATGATCTTTTATGTATGTACTTATGTCATAATTCCTGTAACACTGATGTATATGTTATTTCTATTCTTTTGTAAAGCCCGTATTACTACAAATGTTATCTATATTGTTATGTTCTTTAATGATGTATTTTGTACCTTTTTTATTGTATTCTCATGTTATAAAATTGTAATTGACACCAGTTCATCAAAGTAAGTAACTTGTAAGCATTCATTTCACTGCACATATTTCTGTTGGTCATAGTATATGCACAATATGTGAAAAAAAAGAGACTGTTATTGTTTGGACATGTGTTAATAATTCAGCAAGGGACTGGTTAACAGCATTGCTGGTTCTAAGAACAATTCCAAAACTCTGTGAGTGCACAAGTGGTGGTTTATGGACTTGCTATATTATCTGCAAGACTCGTCGATGGTGATTGTACACCTGCACAGTCGCAACAGATGACTGCTGGCCGTCTCTATAAGGACTACAGTGGGTCTGCATCTTTGATGGCCCACCAATACCATTATTTCTACAGTGACTGCACTGGGTCTGCACCTCTGGTGGCCCACCAATACCGTAATCTCTACCAGGACTACTCTGTGATGACCTATCTACCAATATTCTTCAAACCTTCAACTGACTCTGAGGTGGGTTTGCTCTGTTGTGGCCCATTACCTGCCTGCATGTCAAGAGTCAGCACTGTCTTTCCGTTGGAAGAACAACACTACTTCTTCAAGACTGCATGGAAATCCACTACTTCCGTGTGCATTTTCTTTTACTGCTCAGACTTTGAGAAAAACACTGATATTTTACTGTTATGAACAATCAGGACTGTCTTCATGGACTGTGAGAAAATTTTAGCTTTTGACCAACATTGTATCAATAAGTGTGTTAATTTGATTTATTTTTATTGTAATTACGAAAAATTGTTTCAAATCTGTATTGGTCACTGCCCCAAACAATTTGTAAAATTTTTTGTGGGGAGCATGGGGGCTATGTAAGTAGGCTGTTTAGGTTTTCTTATTGATAACGCCACGTAGCGCTCTGTATGAAAATCACTGGCTGTGCTGTGTGCAGTCTGTGGCTGGTTTGCATTGTTGTCTGCCATTGTAGTGTTGGGCAGCTGGATGTTAACAGCGCGTAGCGTTGTTCAGTTGGAGGTGAGCTGTCAGCAGTGGTGGATGTGGGGAAGTGAGATGGCGGATTTTTGAGAGCGGATGATCTGGACGTGTGTCCATCAGAAACAGTACATTTGTAAGAATGGATATCATGAACTGCTATATATATTATGACTTTTGAACACTAGTAAGGTAAAGACATTGTTTGTACTCTATCAAAATCTTTAATTTGCTAACTATGCCTATCAGTAGTTAGTGCCTTCAGTAGTTTGAATCTTTTATTTAACTGGCAGTAGTGGCGCTCGCTATATTCCAGTAGTTTGAGTAACGAAGATTTTTGTGAGGTAAGTAATTCATGAAAGGTATAGGTTATCGTTTGCCAGGGCCATTCTTTTGTAGGGGTCATTAAAAGTCAGATTGCATTGCGCTAAAAATATTGTGTCACTTTAAGCACAGTCATTTGATAATTTTTCTAAGGGGACGTTTCAGTACGTGAAATCAACGTCAGCTTGACACGTCTATCCTTTCCTGAGAAAAGGGGCCTTTTACAGTCGGGCAGACACACAGACAACGAAGTGGTCCTACAAGGGCTCAGTTGTTACCGACTGAGGTACAGAACCCTAAAAACAACTGGCACTCCCTACACCAAGTGATAAGTTTGGCCAAAAATTTCCGCAGATGCTCACAATCGTCCAACGACCAGACTCTGCTGTACACAGCTCTACTGTCAACAAACAGTTCTACAGTGCTGGTGACCTACCTCAAAGTACATTTGCGTGTACAGAAAATGTTACAGGTTCTTTTTCGCTCCCTTGGGATCTACCTGGTTTTACTTTCATTTCAGTAGAACATTTTCCGTTCACTGCAATGTACTGGATTTTGTTAGTTAAATATTCCTCGAGGCTACCACACTTTTGCAAAGATATTTAATAGTCACAATGGCATTATTATACACTATGCGATCAAAAGTATCAGGATACCCCCCAAAAAATACCTTTTTCATATTAGGTGCATTGTGCTGCCACCTACTGCCAGGTACTCCGTATCAGCGACCTAAGTAGACAGCGTGATAGAGGGGAACTAACGGACTTCAAACTTGGTCAAGTGATTGGGTGTCACTTTTGTCATACGTCTGCACGCGAGATTTCGACACTCCTAAATATCCCTAGATCCACCGTTTTCATTGTGATAGTGAAGTGGAAACGTGAAGGGACACTTACAGCACAAAAGCACAATGGCCGACCCCGTCTGTTGACTGACGACAGTTAAAGAGGGTCATAATGTGTAATAGGCAGACATCTATCCAGACCATCACACAGGAATTCCAAACTGCATCAGGATTCACAGCAAGTACTGTGACAGTTATGCGGGAGGTGAGAAAACTTGGATTTCCTGGTCGAGCGGCTGCTCATAAGCCACACATCACGCCGGTAAATGCCAAACGACGCCTCGCTTGGTGTACGGAGTGTAAGCGTTGGACGATTGAACAGTAAAAAAACGTTGTGTAGAGTGACGAATCACAATGTGGCGAGTCGATGACATGGTGTGGGTATGGAGAATTCCCGGTGAATGTCATCTGCAGCGTGTGTTGTGCCAACAGTAAAATTCGGAAGCGGTGGTGTCATGGTGTGGTTGTGTTTTTCATGGTGGGGGATTTGCTTGTTGTTTTCTGTGACAGTATCACAGAACAGGCCAACTTGGTGCTTTAAGCACCATATTGCTTCCCACTGTTGAAGAGCAATTCGGGGATGGCAATTGCATCTTTCAACACGATCGATCACCTGTTCATAATGCACGGCCTGTGGCGGAGTGGTTATACGACAGTAACATCCCTCTGATGGACTGGCCTACATAGAGTCCTGACCTGAATCCTATATAACACCTTTGGGATGTTGTGGAACGCCGACTTCGTGCCAGGCCTGACCGACCGACGTCGATACTTCTCCTCAGTGCAGCACTCCGTGAAGAATGGGCAGCTACTCCCCAAGAAATCTTCCAGCACCCGATTGGACGTTGAAACATCCCTTAGAAAAATTAATGAATTACTGTGCTGATAAACCTCTACGCTATTTGATTTTCCAACAGTTTAGCAAAACTGAACGTACTCAGACATTACTCTCTTTACTTAAACTGACACAATATTTTTAGCGCAACGCAGTCTGACTTTCAATATTCCCTGCAAAAGAATGGCACTCACAAAAATCTTCTTTACTCGAACTACTGCAATACAGCGAGCGCCAATACTGCCAGCTAAATAAAGGATCCCTATGATTCTGACTACTGAAGGCACTAACTACTGACAGGCATAATTAGCAAATGAAAGATTTTGATAGAGAACAAACAATGTATTTACCCTAATAATGTTCAAAAGTGATCATATATATATATATATATATATATATATATATATATATATATATATATATCAGTTCATGATATTCAGTATTACAAATTTACTCTTTCTGGCGGACACACGTCCAAATCGTCCGCTCTTAAAATTCTGCCATCTCTCTCCCCACATCCACCATTGCTAGCGACTCACCTTAAACTGCGCAACGCAAAGCGCTGTTCACATCCAACTGCCCAACACTAGAATAGCGACTATTCAAACAATGCCAACCACCCACAGACTTCACACAACAGAGTCAGTGATTTTCATACAGAGCGCTACGTGGCGTTACCAACATAAAAACCTAAACAGCCAACTTACAACGTATGCCTGCGAGAGTGGAAGCTATCGGCAAGGCTAAAGCTGACCAACAGCATTCTGAATTCCAGAAGTACCGATGGAGGCCGCCACGAACTTGTTAGTCATTTTCAGCTAGATGCCCGGGATACTTTTGACCACATAGTGTATGAATAGGTGGTGTCTCTTCCTTTTGGAAATTTGTGGTAAGTTCCTAAGGGACCAAATTGCTGACATCATCGGTCCCTATGCTTACACATTACTTAATCTAACTTAAACTAACTTAGACTAAGGAAAATACACACACATCCACGCCCGAGGGAGGACTCGAATCTCCGACGAGGGAATCTGTGTTCTTTCTGACATGTCCGAAGGAAGACTCCACACATTCATACTACTTGTTCGTCTCGATGGGCAACGAAATCGCAACCTTCGGTGCGGAAGCACTTTTACGTCCGACCTGCAACACAAGTCTAAAATTAGGGAGCATGGAGGACATGGACGGGGACTGTACACAGGTGGCGCTGGCTGGGAATCAGTGCCGAGACAGTCCGCGGGTTTACCATGAACATTGTGCCCGGGTGGCGCAGCACTTAACGCAGTTGCCTAGTAAGCAGGTCCGACACAAATTTTCGCTCGTCGCTTCTGATTTTGCATAAAGTCCCGATGCAGCTGATATCATTAGTTGCTTGCCCCCTTTCCTTTTTCCGCCCTCCACCTCCAACGTACGTGATAACAACGGCTGTCCATTTAGAGTCAAAACACTGTGACCACTGGCCATTGCAAGACGCGGTGTCCGCCACCTGGTGGCGATGCGGGCAAGTGACGCAGTAACGAATGTATGTGAGTGGAGTAGAGGCGAACGGTGGGTCATTATATCGATGACATGGCCCTCCAATGCGGAGATTCACTGATATAAGCGGCTTTGACAAATTGCGGATTGTTGTGGCCCTTGGAACAAGCATCTCGGAAACGCCTAAGCTGGTCGTCTGTTCGCGTTCTACTGTTTGTGAGCATCTCTCGGAAGTGGTGAATCAGTGACTAGAGGACAAGTTGTTGGAAGTCCACGCGCCATCACAGAACATGGAGGTCAGCTCCTCGCCCACTCAAGCAGGACACATGGCGATTGTTACGCGACCCTTTTTTTGTAAAACCAGTCACGACCGTGATTAAATGTCAATAATTTAAGAAACTGAGCTGATATAAATTAACCCGAAGCTAGAAATGAGAATACATGTATGATTACAGTTAATGTCACTGATTGCCATATCTGGTTACCGTAGTACATATCCAAATGAAATTCTACTCCTGCATATCTGTGTAAACGTCGAGGAGAGTCTCACTCACTGAACACAGGTAGAGTCCAGCCGGGCTGCTGAGACAGGCCCTTTAAGTTGTACTGTAGTCCTTAGCAAGGGATGAACACTGCCAGGGGAAGATGGAGAGCAGGTGGAAATTTCAGGACAATACAAGGTGATTCCTATGCCGCTATCTGTAGGTTTTATGAAACCGGCATTGCCTTCAAATACTTCGCACTTGATTTTGATATTCTCTCGGTCGCTATGTGCAAGCAATTGGTCCTTCAGAAAAAATGAACGGAATATTTTTGTAGGGAATTTAATGCAATTAAATTCTACACTGGGATAGATTTTCTCTAGACGCCGTAATTTTCGAATTACTCAAATGGTTCAAATGGCTCTGAGCACTATGGGACGTAACATCTGAGGTCAGTAGTCCCCTAGAACTTGGAACTACTTAAACCTAACTAACCTAAGGACGTCACACATATCCATTCCCGAGGCAGGATTCGAACCTGCGACCGTAGCGGTCGCGCGGTTCCAGACTGAAGCGCCTAGAACCGCTCGGCCACAGCGGCTGGCCGAGTCACTTAAGGGAAGCGAACAAAGGATAGTTCATGAATAACTCGAATAACTCGAAAACTACGGTCTCCAGGAAAACGTACTGCTGTACAAAATGTAACCAATTTTCTGGAATAAGGTTCTATTTATTTTTTCTGTAGGCCTAATAGTTCGCGCGTGGTTCACGAGTGAATATGAAAATCATGTGCGTGGTATTTGAATGCATTGCGGGTTGCGTGAAATCCATATGTAGTGCAAATGAAGGACATCGTATGTTGGGTGCAAGCTGAACTCCGCCAATGAGGCAGCGTCTGTTTTGTGTCCTAAATGATGCAAAGCCATTTATCCTATGTTTAGCGTGGGCAGTCTGCTGGCAATGAAGAGAGACGCTGCAAGCGCACACACGCAGAGAGACAGAGAGAGGGAGAGCAGTTTTGTGGCGCTCAGGCCTCTGCAGAAAGCCAGCATTCTGGGAAATGCTACATCACAAACAGTACCAATATAAAAATCTCTGGAGCGAGAAAGCAGGCCGTCAGGTGCTTCTGTGTTTTAAGAACGCAGGGCTCGTAGCTATCAGGCTGGCACCAGGATAATTGCGTTGTTGCCGACTCTTTTAAGAAGTAGTAAGAGCTGTCGGACAATATCAATGAAGGCTAGAGTGGGAGAAGATAAATCACTATGTACATGTGGACAAGGCACGATTGCCTAAAACGCAGAACAGTAGGGGAGTCTGGAGCTGTTTGTTTCGGTCGTCCAGCGTTATAAACTCACATGACTGCTAATTGTGTTTAAACTGAGCACGGAAGGGAGACTCTTTTCATTATTAGAACGGACCTGAGTGTCCGGCACTGAGAATGATAATAGTCCTTTCGTGTGGCTCTCTGGTCTGGTGCAAATCTTTCAATTGGACGCCACTTCGGCGACATGTGGGTCTCCAGTTATCCAAAGGCAAAAAGGTCACCTAAGGTTTAACGTCAAATGTGAGCCACGTGGCGTTTACAGGTGAAGCCTAGGTTAAAATGCAGACTAGAACGTGCAAGGTCAGACCAGGACTGCGATTCCACAACCTCTTGGTTTGCAGTCAAGGGCTTCACTGCTGGTCCACCAGGCTTGACAGCGCTCACAATCAGCAGAAGCACTGCTACTGGCGCTCAAAATCTCGCACAAATAAAAACTACGCTTCTTGCTGGGAGTGCTGTGTGGAACTCACCTCCATCCGACACTCGCCAGGGGACACTTCAGCCGAGAGAGGGACTTCGATTCTGGGCTGTGAGGGAGTGCGGCCTCTGCTTTAGTCCACATGGCAGCTGTCACTCACAGGCGCCGGAAACGCAAAGTGTCGTGAGGCACTATAGCGTTCGCGCACCGAGTGATTGGAGGTACAATGAGTTTTTAGATTGACGTTAGGGCTTTTAGGCTTTTAATTCGAGTACATTTACTAGCAATGTCGAACTCAATATGTATTCAATCGAGATAGTGCGTGCATGCACGATTCTATCTCTAATCCTTTCTTTCCATCTCCGATTAATATTCGACAATTTACGCGATTTACGGAAAGTTAGTCCCCCCATTGTGGTGTTGTCCGTGACGTATTCACCACCACTACATTATCTGACCTTTGCCAATATGCTCTTATTTTAAATCCGTTGTAACCTTTAGCAATATTTAATGAATGTGACGAATTCAGATCATTGTGTTCTTGCGTGTAACTGAGCTCCACTGCAAACTGTGATACACTACTGGCCATTAAAATTGCTACACCAAGGAGAAATGCAGATGATAAAAGAGTATTCATTGGACAAATATGTTATACTAGAACTGACATGTAATTACATTTTCACGCAATTTGGGTGCATAGATACTGAGAAATCTGTACCGAGCCGTAATAACGGCCTTAAAACGCCTGGGCATTGAGTCAAACAGAGCTTGGATGGCGTGTACAGGTACAGCTGCCCATGCAGCTTCAACACGATACCACAGTTCATCAAGAGTGGCGACTGGCGTATTGTGACGAGCCAGTTGCTCGGTCACCATTGACCACACGTTTTCAATTGGTGAGAAATCTGGAGGATGTGCTGGCCAAGGCATCAGTGGAACATTTTCTGTATGCAGAAAGGCCAGTACAGGACCTGCAACATGCGGTCATGCCTTATCCAGCTGAAATGTAGGGTTTCGCAGGAATGGAATGAAGGGCAGAGCCACGGGTCGTAACACATCTGAAATGTAACGTCCACTGTTCAAAGTGCCGTCAATGGGAACAAGAGGTGACCGAGACGTGTAACCAATGGCACCCCATACCATCACGCCGGGTGATACGCCAGTATGGCGATGACGAATACACGCTTCCAATGTGCGTTCACCGCGATGTCGCCAAATACTGATGCGACCATCATGATGCTGTAAACAGAACCTGGATTCATCCGAAAAAATGACGTTTTGCCATTCGTGCACCCAGGTTCATCGTTGAGTACACCATAGCAAGCGCTCCTGTCTGTGATGCAGCTTCAAGGGTAACCGTAGCCACGGTCTCCGAGCTGATAGTCCATGATGCTACAAACGTCGTCGAACTGTTCGTGCAGATGGTTGTTGTCTTGCTAACGTCCTCATCTGTTGACTCAGGGATCGAGACGTTGCTGCACGATCCGTTACAGCCATGCGGATATTCCTGTCATCTCGACTGCTAGTGATACGAGGCCGTTGGGATCCAGCACGGCGTTCCGTATTACCCTCCTGAACCCACCGATTCCATATTCTGCTAACAGTCATTGGATCTCGACCAACGCGAGCAGCAATGTCGTGATACGATAAACCGCAATCGCGATAGGCTACAATCCGACCTTTATCAAAGTCGGAAACGTGATGGTACGCATTTCTCCTCCTTACAAGAGGCATCACAACAACGTTTCAGCAGGCAACGCCGGTCAACTGCTGTTTGTGTATGAGAAATCGGTTGGAAACTTTCCTCATGTCAGCACGTTGTAGGTGTCACCACCGGCGCCAACCTTGTGTGAAAGCTCTGAAAAGCTAATCATTTGCACATGACAGCATCTTCTCCCTGCCGGATAAATTTCGCGTCTGTAGCACGTCATCTTCGTGGTGTAGCAATTTTAATGTCCAGTAGTGTAAATAGGGTTTTATAGTGACCGTCATTTCCTTGAGTAGTTTAATGAAACTACCTATTTTATCGTATTGTGATATACAGCACCCATCTTTGACATATGATAGGGTCACCAATGTTTAATAAGTTAAATTCATGAAGCTGTCTTTTGTGTGACAGCTATAACTAAATTCACGTGATTCTGTGGGAAGCGAGCTGATTATTCCTAATGTCACCCGGTACATAGCTTTCTGACATGTACATCGACGGTTCACCAGTAACCTCACACGATCTGTGACCAATATGTCGCTAGAGTGCAACGCTAGTACAGGCGCAATTCTTTCAGACAGTAGCGTTCAGCACAACTTGTTCAACATCGGGCTCCGCAGCGTTCGACATCTACATGTCCCCATGTTGACACAACGACGTGGTTAGTTACAATTTCAGAGGGCATGGGGTCATCGAGACTGGACTCTGGACCAATGGCAGCGTATCACCTGGTCACAGGTATCACGTTTCTTGTTATACCAGGTAGATGACTGTCATCAAGGTGGACGGCTCCTCGAAACATGTACTGCACCGGTGACAAAGGACATAGATGGCAGTAATGTGCTATGGGGGGGGGGGGGGCAGTAATCTGTGGTGGTGGTGGTAGTAGTAGTAGTAGTAGCAGTAGTAGTAGTAGTAGCTGTATTCATCAGTAGATCTCTTTTTACAAGGATATAGGACATGTCAAAGTATTTACAAGTTTAGATCAATTTAAAATAATCTAATTCGTATACACATATATTTACAGACTTCTAGTTAAAGACAAACATTAAATTTACTCCTGGTATACAATACTTTTTTTTACAAATAACTAATTAAATAATGTAATGCCACACTGTTCACTCGTATCACATTCTCAGTCAGTGCACACACAATACACACATTGTTTCATAACACTTCACTCACTACGCACGAAAACACACACACACTCGTGATCTCTGGGCCATTTTCTGTATCACAACTTCCCACTCGCTATCCTGAACAACTGAGTCAGCATCCCTCTATAATGAAATGTGAGCTCAGAAAGAGGAAGAGGTGTTAGTATTGTGCAATGCATAGTTTGGGGCTAAGTTTTTCTAGAAAAGGAGAAAAGAAGGGAAAAAAAACATAGCGTGAAGGTGTTATGTGGAACGTTGGATGTTTTATAATCATTATTATTATTTATTTGTATAACTTTTTTTAACCAAACGCGTACTGTGTTTTATCTAAGTAATCCTTCAATGTATAAAATGTATTGCATAGTAAAAAGTGGTTCAAATGGCTCTGAGCACTATGCGACTTAACATCTGAGGTCATCAGTCTCCTAGACTTAGAACTACTTAATCCTAACTAACCTAAGGACATCACACACATCCATGCCCGACGAAGGATTCGAACCTGCGATTGTAGCAGCAGCGCGGTTCCGTACTGAAGCGCCTAGAACCTCGGATGTTAAGTCCTCAGTGCTCAGAGACATTTGAACCATTTGACCAATCGTAAACTTCCTTGACAGTGTCATTTTCTTTCTCTGCAAGGTATTTTGTTTTATCAGTGACTATAATATTGTTGTCATCAGAGAAGAGAATTTTTTCACCATAACACTACTGGGAAAGCAATTGATGTATGTCACGAATAATATTGGTCCTAATATGCTACCTTGCGGAACCCCTATATTAATGTATTTTGGTGGTGATAAGTGTTTTACTAAATATTTAGATCTATTTGAAGTAACTAAAAGCACTGCGATAGCCATAGACTACGAGGACAGTATTGTGGAACACCTGCATACCTTAATTTTTAATGTCTTCCCCGACAGTCCGTATTACAATGCCAGAATCGTACTACAGCGGTTTGAGAAGCGTGATTGTGAACTGTTTGGCTTGGCCATAGAATTCATCTGATCTGAACCAGACAGAACACATGTTTCACGCTACTGGGCTGCAGCCTTGAACCCGGAAACCACCAGTACTGTACTTCACGGCAAGTGCGGGACCGACGTATAGACACCTGGTGCTACGTGCCTCCGGAAATCCGCCAAAGCCTTTTGAATCTGTGCCACGTGGAATTACTGCAGCACTGCGTGTTGATCATCACGCTATGAAGCAGCTGGTCAGAATGTTTTGGCTCAACAGTCAACATTTCTAAATCTGCTTTTCACATCAACATGCCTTTATCACGTCGTCAGAGGCAATACTGAATTTTGCGTGCAACTTTTTACAAATGGGAAAGTACCATCTCCCATCATACGAAATTTGAAACTGAATAAAAAGTTCCCACACGCAAGTACATAAATGTAATTTACAAAATATCACAACAGAGTATTTTTCTGCTGTTAGGGTTTTTTTTTTTTTTTTTTTTTTTTGATCATCAGTCTACTGACTGGTTTGATGCGGACCGCCACGAATTCCTTTCCTGTGCTAACCTCTTCATCTCAGAGTAGCACTTGCAACCTACGTCCTCAATTATTTACTTGACGTATTCCAATCTCTGTCTGCCTCTACAGTTTTTGCCCTCTACAGCTCCCTCTAGTACCATGGAAGTCATTCCCTCATGTCTTAGCAGATGTCCTATCATCCTGTCCCTTCTCCTTATCAGTTTTCCACATATTCTTTTCCTCTCCGATTCTGCGTAGAACCTCCTCATTCCTTACCTTATCAGTCCACCTAATTTTCAACATTCGTCTATAGCACCACATCTCAAATGCTTCGATTCTCTTCTTTTTCGGTTTTCCCACAGTCCATGTCTCACTACCGTGCAATGCTGTACTGCAGACGTACATCCTCAGAAATTTCTTCCTCAAATTAAGGCCGATATTTGATATTAGTAGACTTCTGTTGGCCAGAAATGCCTTTTTTGCCATAGCGAGTCTGCTTTTGATGTCCTCCTCGCTCCGTCCGTCATTGGTTATTTTACTGCCTAGGTAGCAGAATTCCTTCATTGACTTCATGATCATCAATCCTGATGTTAAGTTTCTCGCTGTTCTCATTTCTACTACTTCTCATTGCCTTTGTCTTTCTCCGATTTACTCTCAAACCAAACTGTGTACTCATTAGACTGTTCATTCCGTTCAGCAGATCATTTAATTCTTCTTCACTTTCACTCAGGATAGCAATGTCATCAGCGAATAGTATCATTGATATCCTTTCACTTTGTATTTTAATTACACTCCTGAACCTTTCTTTCATTTCCATCATTGCTTCCTCGATGTACAGATTGAAGAGTAGGGGCGAAAGGCTACAGCCTTGTCTTACACCCTTCTTAATACGAGCACTTCGTTCTTGATCGTCCACTCTTATTATTCCCTCTTGGTTGTTGAACATATTGTATATGACCCGTCTCTCCCTATAGCTTACCCCTACTTTTTTCAGAATCTCGAACAGCTCGCACCATTTTATATTGTCGAACGCTTTTTCCAGGTCGGCAAATCCTATGAAAGTGTCTTGATTTTTCTTTAGCCTTGCTTCCATTATTAGCCGTAACGTCAGAATTGCCTCTCTCGTCCCTTTACTTTTCCTAAAGCCAAACTGATCGTCACCTAGCGCATTCTCAATTTTCTTTTCCATTCTTCTGTATATTATTCTTGTAAGCAGCTTCGATGCATGAGCTGTTAAGCTGATTGTGCGATAGTTCTCGCACTTGTCAGCTCTTGCCGTCTTCGGAATTGTGTGGATGATGCTTTTCCGAAAGTCAGATGGTATATCGCCAGACTCATGTATTCTACACACCAACGTGAATAGTCGTTTTGTTGCCACTTCCCCCAATGATTTTAGAAATTCTGATGGAACGTTATCTATCCCTTTTGCCTTATTTGACCGCAAGTCCTCCAAAGCTCTTTTAATTTCCGATTCTAGTAGTGGATCCCCTATCTCTTCTAAATCGACTCCTGTTTTTTCTTCTATCACATCAGACAAATCTTCACCCTCATAGAGGCTTTCAATGTATTCTTTCCACCTATCTGCTTTCTCCTCTGCATTTAACAGTGGAATTCCCGTTGCACTCTTAATGTTACCACTATTGCTTTTAATGTCACCCAAAGGTTGTTTTGTCTTTCCTGTATGCTGAGTCTGTCCTTCCGACAATCATATCTTTTTCGATGTCTTCACATTTTTCCTGCAGCCATTTCGTCTTAGCTTCCCTGCACTTCCTATTTATTTCATTCCTCAGCGACTTGTATTTCTGTATTCCTGATTTTCCCGGAACATGTTTGTACTTCCTCCTTTCATCAATCAACTGAAGTATTTCTTCTGTTACCCATGGTTTCTTCGCAGCTACCTTCTTTGTACCTATGTTTTCGCCGGCCGCAGTGGCCATGCGGTTCTAAGCACTTCAGTCCGGAACCGATTGACTGCTACGGTCGCAGGTTCGAATCCTGCCTCGGGCATGGATGTGTGTGATGTCCTTAGGTTAGTTAGGTTTAAGTAGTTCTAAGTTCTAGGGGACTGATGACCTCAGATGTTGAGTCCCATAGTGCTCAGAGCCATTTGAAACATTTTTGTACCTATATTTTCCTTCCCAACTTCAGTGATGGCCCTTTTTAGAGACGTCCATTCCTCTTCAACTGTACTGCCTACTGCGCTATTCCTTATTGCTGTATCTATAGCGTTAGAGAACTTCAAACGTATCTCGTCACTCCTTAGTACTTCCGTATCCCACTTCTTTGCGTATTTATTCTTCCTGACTAATGTCTTGAACTTCAGCCTACTCTTCATCACTACTATATTGTGATCTGAATCTATATCTGCTCCTGGGTACACCTTACAATCCAGTATCTGATTTCGGAATCTCTGCCTGACCGTGATGTAATCTAATTGAAATCTTCCCGTATCTCCCGGCCTTTTCCAAGTATACCTCCTCCTCTTGTGATTCTTGAACAGCGTATCCGCTATTACTAGCTGCAACTTGTTACAGAACTCAATTAGTCTTTTTCCTCTTTCATTCCTTGTCCAAAGCCCATATTCTCCTGTAACCTTTTCTTCTACTCCTTCCCCTACAACTGCATTCCAGTCGCCCATGACTATTAGATTTTCGTCCCCCTTTAAATACTGAATTACCCTTTCAGTATCCTCATACACCTTCTCTATCAGTTCATCTTCAGCTTGCGACGTCGGCATGTATACCTGAACTATCGTTGTCGGTGTTGGTCTGCTGTCGATTCTGATTAGAACATCCCGGTCACTGAACTGTTCACAGTAACACACCCTCTGCCCACCCTTCCTATTCATAACGAATCCTACACCTGTTATACCATTTTCTGCTGCTGTTGATATTACCCGATACTCATCTGACCAGAAATCCCTGTCTTCCTTCCACTTCACTTTACTGACCCCTACTATATCTAGATTGAGCCTTTGCATTTCCCTTTTCAGATTTTCTAGTTTCCCTACCACGTTCAAGCTTATGACATTCCACGCCCCGACTCGTAGAACGTTATCGTTTCGTTGATTATTCAATCTTTTTCTCATGGTAACCTCCCCCTTGGCAGTCCCCTCCCGGCGATCCGAATGGGGGACTATTCCGGAATCTTTTGCCAATGGAGAGATCATGATGACACTTCTTCAATTACGGGCCACATGTCCTGTGGATACACGTTACGTGTCTTTAATGCAGTGGTTTCCATTGCCTTCTGCATCCTCATGTCGTTGATCATTGCTGATTCTTCCGCCTTTAGGGGCAATTTCCCACCCCTAGGACAAGAGATTGCCCCGAACCTCTGTCCGCTCCTCCGCCCTCTTTGACAAGGCCGTTGGCAGAATGAGGCTGACTTCTTATGCCGGAAGTCTTCGGCCGCCAATGCTGATTATTTATCAAAATTTAGGCAGTGGCGGGGATCGAAGCCGGGACCGAAGACGTTTTGATTATGAATCAAAGACGCTACCCGTAGACCACGGGTACTATGTTAGCGTCCAGTCACATGAAAGTGATCACCTGTCAAAAGCTTGAATAACCACCGTTTGCAGTGCGGACCGCTACGAGACGTGCAGGAAGATAGGGATATGCAGTCATGATGTGGCCAGCAGCTCCAGGTAACTCTGTTGAGGATCCTTGGCGCCAACAGCCCGATCGAGGTGGTCCCACAGACTCTGGATTGGATAGTGAATTCGGTGAGTTTGATGGTCAGGGGAGTACAGTAAACACATCCTGGTGCTCTTCGAGCCATGTAGCACATTGCATTGTCCTGTTGGTAGATGCCATTGTGCCGAAAAAAAAGTCTGCATGTACAGGTGGACATGGTTCCCAAGGGTCGTTACATACTTGTGTCGATCCACCGTGCTTTCCGAACAATTTACCAACTTAGCCGTTTCGGAGATGCATCCGCCCTCGGGCCGAAAGCCAATGATCATGCCTCTGGGCATCATATAAATTACTCCGTTTCCATATTATGACAACGACTGCACTGTTTGGCGCGTGCCCCCGAAACGCTTTATACACACTATGTGATCAAAAGTATCCGGGCATATGGCTGAAAATGACTTACAAGTTCGTGGCGCCATCGTACGGCAATGCAGGCATTCAACACGGTGTTGGCCCATCCTTAGCATTGATGACTGCTTAAACTCTCGCAGGCATACGTTCAATCAGGTGCTGGAAGGATTCTTGGGGAATGGCAGCCCAGTCTTCACGGAGTGCTGCACTGAGGAGAGGTATCGATGACAGACAGTCAGGTCTCGCACGAAGTCGGCATTCCAAACATCGAAAGGTGTTTTATAGGACTCAGGCCAATCCATTACAGGGATTTTATTGTCCTGTAACCACTCCGTCACAGGCCGTGCATTATGAACAGGTGCTCGATCGTGTTGAAAAGATGAACTCGCTATCTCCAAATTGCTCTTGAACAGTGGGAAGCAACAAGGTGCTTAAAACATCGATGTCGGCCTCTGCTGTGATAGTGTCACTCAAAACAACAAGGGGTGAAAGCCCCGTCCATGAAAAACACGACCACATCGTAACACCACCACGTACGAATTTTACTGTTGGCACTAAACACGCTGGCAGATCACATTCACCGGGCATTCGCCATACCCACACCCTGCCATCCGATCGCCACACTGTGTACCGTGATTCGCCACTCCTCACAACGTTTTTCTGCTGTTCAATCGGCGAATGTTTACGTTCCTTACACCAAGCTAGCCGTCGTTTGGTATTTACCGGCGTGATGTGTGGCTTATGTGCAGCCGCTCGACCATGAAATCCAACTTTAGTCACCTCCCGCCTGTCATAGCACTTCCAGTGGATCGCGATGCGGTTTGGAATTTCTTTGTGATGGTCTAGATAGATGTCTGCCTAGTACACATTACGACCCTCTTCAGCTGTCGGCGGTCTCTGTCAGTCAACAGAAGAGGTCGGCCTGTATGCTTTTGTGCTGTACGTGTCCCTTCGACGTTTACGCGTCACTTTCAGATCGGAAACAGTGGACCTAGGGATGTGGATATGTCGCTTACGGGTCTATGACACAAGTGACACCCAGTCACCTAAGCACGTTCCAAGTCCGTGAGTTCCGCCAAGCTCCACATTGTGCTCTCTCACAATGTCTAATGACTACTAAGGTCGCTGATGTGGGGTACCTGGCAGTAGGTGGCAGCACAATGCACCTAGTATGAAAAACATATGTTATTAGGAGTGTCGGGATACTTTTGATCACGTAGTGCATCTTCTACTGCTCGTGCTGCCACCTGCCACGTGTGAGTGGTTATTGCACGTTGGCACCGGACGTAGGCGTTGTTCACATTATGTGACTGGACCGTGTACGTAGCAATGTGCCGAAATGCAGGAAGATCTGCAGAGACTCAATACTAAGCGCAGCGACTGGGAGCTGACTCAACATAAGCAAATGTAGCGTAACGTGCACAGCTAGGGGAACAAACACACTACTGCCAAAGTGTGGTAGTCCGTGCAAATTGCAGGGGCAGACGCTACAAAAGAGGCGTTGTGAATCATTAGCGTGTTGTGTAAAAATTCCGACGAAGAGTCAGAGAGAGAGAGAGAGAGAGACAGAGAGAGAGAGAGAGAGAGAGAGAGAGAGAGAGTGAGAGGACAAATTACGGTACTTCGTTCCACACACGTCTCTCGAAACATCCACGACTGGAGAATTGGAGCTGATACTGAGGTTTATCGACAGTCGTTCAAATTCAAGAATTTGAATTAAAATTATCAAACGTTAAATTCCACTCACGGATTAAGCCTCAGACCTGTTCTGACTGGCCGACTGCCGCCCACAAGGCAGTTCTACGAGCTATCTATGACCTAGGGACATGTGTGATCAGCATGTCGGCAGTTCCTCGAGCCGTTGTTAATAATAGACGAATCCTGGTGTTGACGCTGCTTCTTTATTCAAGTTCCTCTCCAGTTGGCCTCATAGGGGCGAGTGGGTCCCGTTCTAGAGCTTCCTACCTCATAAAAGAATCTGTGGAGGTACCGGGAACAGAAGTAGGAGCCTTCCGTACAGTAGGCAGCGACGCTAGCCAGTCGCCTAAGGAGGCATTGGAGATGCCAGTCACAGTCGCGTTACAGGTACCCTCTGACAAAGTCCGTAAGCTGGCTGGTAGGAACTGACTGTAGATGAAGGTGTATATTGTTCCGATTGATGAGGAGTACACGGCAGGTGCCTTAACCTGATTTCCCAGAAACTTCGCTCAGTAGGAGTCAAAATAAGCGAACACGTGTCTCGACTTATCCCTGGATACTCGGCCGTTTCTGAAAAAACTATCGACAATGCTTTCGAGATACTGTCCATGCGCCTTTAACCCGCTCGATGTGCTCAGACGAAGTAATGGCACAGTGGTTACAGAGCCGTGGCTTCTGAATTTTGCGTCTCGTGTACCAAACCCGAGTATTACTTTTGTTTTTGTTTTTCATTTACGTAGCCATGTCTGTAGAAGATCACAATACGAATGTTTTCCAGTGTATGTTGATATAACGTTGTCCTTATTCCTCAAACAATTGTTTGTTATCTGAACGAATTAAGGAAAAGAAAGAATAAGAAAATTATTTGTAGTTCTTTCAGATGAAATTCCAGTTGTGTATCTTGATTCATAATCAATCGCAAGCGCTAGTTTACGGAAAAGTGCATGGTTTGACACGAAATTATTGTCAATGAGAGAAATCTTCACCATTTATTCCCAGGGCGAGATTCATATGAAGAAATGCCACTGTGACAAATCTACCCTACTGCAATGCTCGTGGTATTCAGAATACCTGTGTTTTGAACGTTTCTACGATCGATATCATCCAAGGAAATGCACCAAATCTTCCTGACGAATAAAAATATAAATACAGTGTAATTAATACAAGAATTGATATGAGAATGAACTATCAGGAAGCGAAAATTTAAAAAGATTGTAACCACACATGTATTACATAATAAATGCGTGACACTTGTCAAATCCGATTGTAATTTTGCAATTAATGTAAAGCCCGTGAATCACCTAATTTGATAAGAAACATTCTTGTAGTAACCTTCTACGACTTGGGCAGATAAATGAAAACAATATAAATGGAATAAATAAAAACAATAATCGCGTTTCGAACACGGGGCGCAAAGTTAAGAGACCGCGACGCTATAACCACTGAGCCACCATTCGTCTATGTCACGTCGTAAAAGACACATGAAGTACCTCTAGAATAGCTGAAAACTTTGACCGTCGTTTTTTTTTCAGAAACGGACAAGTCGAGACATTTGTTCGCTTGGCCGGCCGCGGTGGCCTAGCGGTTCTAGGCCCCTAGGTCCGGAACCGCGGGACTACTACGGCCGCAGGTTCGAATCCTGTCTCGGGCATGGATGTTTGTGATGTCCTTAGGTTAGTTAGGTTTAAATAGTTCTAAGTTCTAGGGGACTGATGACCTCAGATGTTAAGTCCCATTGTGCTCAGAGCCATTTGATCCATTTGTTAGCTTATTTAGGTTTAAGTAGTTCTAAGTTCTAGGGGACTGATGACCTCAGATGTTAAGTCCCATTGTGCTCAGAGCCATTTGATCCATTTGTTAGCTTATTTTGACTCCTCTTCCACTGAACGAAGTTCCTAGGAAATCGGGTGAGGGCACTTGGCGTGTTCTCCTCGTGAGCGTAATTCACTGTGCATTTCTTATTAACTACCCTAAATCAATACACGATTCTGTGGTAATACGTTTAGTAGCATTACCTCAAAAAATCAAATGAGAAGAAACGAAAATTCGGAAGTAGCCCATACCGAGGTTGGGTAATCTTAGTCCACTGGATAATATTTTACTGTGATGGAGACAGAAAGAGCAACATACGCTTGAAGAACATGATTGTTAGCAGACAATTCAGACGTGCAGAGGAATGTCTACTGGATATGTCGCTGGAAACTGGAACGCGGTTCTGGAGGAGGCGGTATATATAGCTAGACGGCATACGTCCCGGTGTCCTGAATGGCCGATGGCCCGGAAAGCGCTATGAATAACTGCGAGCGCCCAGTATCGATCCCAGGTTCCTCCGCTACGGCACCTGAGCGTCCGTCTGTGGAGAGCGGTACTTCTGAAATCTCTGCCGCCTATTCCTTTGGTGTTACTATGGCGAGTGAGCTCGGCAAGAATAGCTGTCGTAAAGCCTCCTCAGGCGCTCTGATTTCGCTCACATTCTGGTCAACATAATTTGTCAAGACGTATGTGGCAGAAGGTGTATATTACCTGACTATTCTTGGAATTCACATTGTCTGATCCAATGTATACGGGAAATACTATGTAATGGGGACTAGACCACTACATCTCACGAGAGGCTAGTCTGTCAGTATAAAAGGATGTGGGGTGTGTCCTGTTGTCAGTAGAGAAGCAGGAACAGCACAATGGGCCAGTCAAGAGAGCTCAGACTCTAGTCACTGGATATCATATGAGTAACACACACATGAGGGACATTTCAACCCTTCTAAAGCTGCCAAAGGCGAGTGCCGGTGATGTGATTGTGAAGTGTAAACGCGAAGGGACAATCACAGCTGAACAAAGAGCAGGCAGATCTGATGTACTAACAGACAGGGATCGATGAGCATTGCGGAAGATGGTTGTAAGAAGTCGCATGAAACCAGCGGAACGAACCACTCCTGGGTCCGAAAGCGGTACCAGCAGTCCAGCTAACACAACGACGGTTCGCCGTGAGTTAAATAGTAGGGCTGGTGATAGAACATAGATATCTCGATTTTTTCAGGAGGTATCTATATATAAATGCAATAATTCTGTTAAGTATGTATCGATATCGAAACAGCAATTTCGAGTGCCGATATATTTATTTTATATTATATTTTTTTCGCAATTTCTATAAATACGAGGGTTGTTCAGAAAGTAAGGAACGATCGGTCACGAAATGGAAACCACAGTGAAAATCAAAACTGTATTATTTGCACACTTAGCTACAATTTTCAGGTAGTCCTCTACGCAGTCACCACTTCGACTTAGACATTTGACGGAGCGTTATACCAAATTTCCAGCACCATTGTCATAGAATGCAGCCGCCTGTACTTTCTGATGATTCTCTACGCTGGTCTATAGAGCGTAGCCTGCTCCCAAGTGTTATCTTCGTATCCAGAATTTCATGTGAACTGACATGATACTCAGGATGAGCCAATTAGGGCTGTATTGTGGGTGATCGAACACTTCCCATCGAGAAGGCTACAGGAGCGTCTTCACTGCCCCTGCTGAGTGCGGCTGAGAATTGCCGTGAAGAAGGAAGTGCATGGCAGTTGTGTTAGGTGGGCTGCATTCATTAAGGCGAAGCCTCTCAGCAGGTCCTCCTACTTGGCGGGACACATTTTTGTTCTAGGCACCTTTACTCGCTCACAGTGCGCTCACAACTGAAAAGAGCATCTCGATGCGATCGACAGGCATACTAGATACACTGCCCAAAACGTCTGTGAAAAGTCTCATCGGATTTTCACAGTGGTTTCCATTTCGCGACCTATAGTTTCTCACTTTCCGAACAACCCTCGTATTTAAAACAGGTCTTTCGAAGCTTTAGTTGAACATAAATTTACTTTAACTGCGTGAAGGAGCCTTACTACTTATTGAGCTTTCATCATGTCCAGTGTTTCTCTTTCACTGTGTGAAGGAAGTATAGGTGGCACAAAGAGGAATTCCCACTGCACTGGGAGGGGCGGAGTGAATAATCGAATAACAAGATTTCCGACGAGAAAACAATTTTTTAACGCAACTAATGTGCTAGTTCTTGACATCGCCATACTTCAAAACCAGCTGCTGAAACTGACAAACAAAAACCTAAATGACAATATTGCTCTTCGAAGTGGGCGGGGACGCCTGAGTGGAAATAATGATGTAGTTGTTCAACGCTACCAACAGAAACTGCAACGTTCAACTTCACCACGTAATTTTGACACTACAGCTGCTGGGTCGGTGGCGTTTGCAGAAATAAAAAAACAGGGGAGTCGTCGTCAAGTGTTCCGGACAAATCCGATATGTGACGAAAGTGAACGACGGACCCATAGGACACCTTTCTATTGTGCCACTAACATACAGCTGCCATTTTTAACAAAGCGGTGCACTGTTTACCATTCAGTTGCAGTTCTAACGGTGATAAGCAGGCTGCTAGCTTGTTGATGTACAGAATATCTAATAACAAATCAATAATGATGATGGCGTCCTCTTGGGTAAAATATTCCGGAGGTAAAATAGTCTCCCATTCGGATCTCCAGCGGTGACTACTCAAGAGGACGTCGTTATCAGGAGAAAGAAAACTGGCGTTCTGCGGATCGGAGCGTGGAATGTCAGATCCCTTAATCGGGCAGGTAGGTTAGAAAATTTAAAAAGGGAAATGGATATGTTAAAGTTAGATATAGTGGGAATTAGTGAAGTTCGGTGGCAGGAGGAACAAGACTTTTGGTCGGTGAATACAGGGTTATAAATACAAAATCAAATAGGGGTAATCAGGAGTAGGTTTAATAATGAAGAAAAAAATAGGAGTGCGGGTAAGCTACTACAAACAGCATAGTGAACGCACTATTGTGGCGAAGATAGACACGAAGCCCACGCCTAATATAGTAGTACAAGTTTATATGCCAACTAGTTCTGCAGATGATGAAGAAATTAAAGAAATGTATGATGAGATTATTCTGGTAGTGAAGGGAGACGAAAATTTAATAGTCATGGGTGACTGGAATTCGATAGTAGGAAAAGGGAGAGAAAGTAACGTAGTAGGTGAATATGGATTGGGGCTAAGAAATGAAAGAGGAACCCGCCTGGTAAAATTTTGCACAGAGCATAACTTAACCATAGCTAACACTTGGTTTAAGAATCATGAAAGAACGTTGTATACATGGAAGTCATACAGTCATGGGTGACTGGGATTCGATAGTAGGAAAAGGGAGAGAAGGTAACGTAGTAGGTGAATATGGATTGGGGCTAAGAAATGAAAGAGGAACCCGCCTGGTAGAATTTTGCACAGAGCATAACCTAACTATAGCTAACACTTGGTTCAGGAATCATGAAAGAAGGTTGTATACATGGAAGAACCCTGGAGATACAAAAAGGTTTCAGATAGGTTATATGATGGTAAGACAGAGATTTAGGAACCAGATTTTAAATTGTGAGACATTTCCAGGGATAGATGTGGATTCTGACCACAATCTATTGGTTATGAACTGTAGATTAAAACTGAAGAAACTGCAAAAAGGTGGGAATTTAAGGAGATGGGACCTGGATAAACTGAAAGAACCAGAGGTTGTAAAGAGTTTCAGGGAGAGCATAAGGGAACAATTGACAGGAATGGAGGAAAGAAATACAGTAGAACAACAATGGGTAGCTTTGAGGAATGAAATAGTGAAGGCAGCAGAGGATCAAGTACGTAAAAAGACGAGAACTAGTAGAAATCCTTGGGTAACAGAAGAGATACTGCATTTAATTGATGAAAGGAGAAAATACAAAAATACAGTAAGTGAAGCAGGCAAAAAGGAATACAAACGTCTCAAAAATGAGATCCACAGGAAGTGCAAAATGGATAAGCAGGGATGGCTAGAGGACAAATGTAAGGATGTAGAGGCTTATCTCACTAGGGGTAAGATAGATACTGCCTACAGGAAAATTAAAGAGACCTTTGGAGAAAAGAGAACCACTTGTATGAATATCAAGAGCTCAGATGGAAACCCAGTTCCAAGGAAAGAAGGGAAAGCAGAAAGGTGGAAGGGGTATATAGAGGGTCTATACAAGGGCGATGTACTTGAGGACAATATTATGGAAATGGAAGAGGATGTAGATGAAGATGAAATGGGAGATATGATACTGCGTGAAGAGTTTGACAGAGCACTGAAAGACCTGAGTCGAAACAAGGCCCCCGGAGTAGACAATATTCCATTGGAACTACTGACGGCTGTGGGAGAGCCAGTCCTGACAAAACTCTACCATCTGGTGAGGAAGATGTATGAGACAGGCGAAATACCCTCAGACTTCAAGAAGAATATAATAATTCCAATCCCAAAGAAAGCAGGTGTTGACAGATGTGAAAATTACCGAACTATCAGTTTAATAAGTCACAGCTGCAAAATACTAACGCGAATTATTTACAGACGAATGGAAAAACTGGTAGAAGCGGACCTCGGGGAAGATCAGTTTGGATTCCGTAGAAATGTTGGAACACGTGAGGCAATACTGACCCTACGACTTATCTTAGAAGAAAGATTAAGGAAAGGCAAACCTACGTTTCTAGCATTTGTAGACTTCGAGAAAGCTTTTGACAATGTTGACTGGAATACTCTCTTTCAAATTCTGAAGGTGGCAGAGGTAAAATACAGGGAGCGAAAGGCTGTTTACAATTTCTGCAGAAAGCAGGTGGCAGTTATAAGAGTCGAGGGACATGAAAGGGAAGCAGTGGTTGGGAATGGAGTGAGACAGGATTGTAGCCTCTCTCCGATGCTATTCAATCTGTATATTGAGCAAGCAGTGAAGGAAACAGAAGAAAAATTCGGAGTAGGTACTAAAATGGAGAAGAAATAAAAATTTTGAGGTTCGCCCATGACATTGTAATTCTGTCAGAGACAGCAAAGAACTTGGAAGAGCAGTTGACCGGAATGGACAGTGTCTTGAAAGGAGGATATAAGATGAACATCAACAAAAGCAAAACGAGGATAATGGAATGTAGTCGAATTAATTCGGGTGGTGCTGCGGGAATTAGATTAGCAAATGAGACACTTAAAGTAGTAAAGGAGTTTTGCTATTTTGGGAGCAAAATAACTGATGATGGTCGAAATAGAGAGGACATAAAATGTAGACTGGCAATGGCAAGGAAAGCGTTTCTGAAGAAGAGAAATTTGTTAACTTCGAGTATAGATTTAAGTGTCAGGAAGTCGTTTCTGAAAGTGTTTGCATGGAGTATAGCCATGTATGGAAGTGAAACATGGACGATAAATAGTTTAGACAAGAAGAGAATGGAAGCTTTCGAAATGTGGTGCTACAGAAGAATGCTGAAGATTAGATGGGTAGATCACATAACTAATGATGTGGTATTGAATAGAATTGGGAAGAAGAGGAGTTTGTGGCACAACTTGACTAGAAGAAGAGATCGGTTGATAGGACATGTTCTGAGGCATCAAGGGATCACCAATTTAGGACTGGAGGGCAGCGTGGAGGGTAAAAATCGTAGAGGGAGACCAAGAGATGAATACACTAACCAGATTCATAAGGATGTAGGCTGCAGTAGGTACTGGGAGATGAAGAGGCTTGCACAGGATGCAGTAGCACGGAGAGCTGCATCAAACCAGTCTCAGGAGTGAAGAACACAACAACAACAACAAATCAAATCTTAAATATACAGCTCTAAAACCGGCAGTATATTTACTATACGCAGCCGATATTTATTTTTGACCGTTACGTCAATATTTCCTGAGTCGATATATCGACATCATTTTGCGATATATCGGACACAGAGAAATATGTTTAAATATTGATATATCGAATTCTCGATATTTCTAAAAATATCATCAGTCATATTAAATAGCAGATCTGCTCCTCAAAAGCCACACATTTCTGTAGGTGGTGCTAGGACACTTCACGTCATGTAAAGATCGTTGCCTCTGGACGCTAGATGACTGAAAACGAGTGATTTTAGGTGATGAATCACGGTATGCCCTTTGAAGTCAAAATCGCTGAATAGTTTATTTCACGACGACATTTAAAGTGCATACATATTAGTCTCATAGCGGGAACACAGTCTACTCATAATCACATTGGTATGTCACTAACAAGAAGACGGAATTATGAAATACACATAGCACTGCCTCGGCCCCACTCAGAGTGCAGCACTCGTGGCTGCCGCATCGCGGTCGCGAAGTGGGGCCGAGGCAGTGCCAGATAAGTTTTACAGTCTGACGATAATTTATGGATTTGTAGTTTTAGCTTGACCATGTCCACTATGGACAAACGGTAGTTACTGTTATTCTGAAGGAGGCTGGTTTATCCCGACTGAAACCTAGGTAAATTCTAGATAAACGGTACAACTGAGGTTGTTCATTACTAAAATTAAAATTAATACTTATGATTATTTGTTTTTATTTTCTTAGAAATTTTGCAAAGTTAATTTTTAAATTTATCGTTCAAGGTTTAACATTGCGGCCTTCTGCCTTTAAAAGATTATGGTAATATATTTAAAATTTTGACACTTAATTCTGGCCTTCAGCCATTGGTATTGCATCTTGAATATGTATGTTCTATCTGCTTAGCCTTAAGGCTTTCCACGTAGCCGTGATACGCTTCTTTATTTGATTTGATTTGCCTCTTTAATTGCATTTTAATCTTGTTGATATTTAAGATTTCTTGTTGTTAAACATTCTGGCCTTCCGCATTTAAAAGTCTATGGTAATATATTCTAAAAATTTGAAACGTAATTGTGCCCCTCAGCCATTTGTGTTGCACTTTGCATATGTTTGCTGGTTGTTTAATTATTTTATTGCTATCTTAAATGGATTTCTCTCTTGTTGATTTGTTAAGATTTCGTGGTTGGGGACCTTCAACCGTGAAAGAGTTGCATTCGGTAAAGGTCCGGCTACGTGCCGCTTTCGTTGTAAAGGTTATTAAATTACAATAAATGACAATTAGAAGAAGAAACTGACCTGAATCTTTGGCCCTTTCCACAGCCCTATTCCCTGGTCTGTCCAGCGGGTTTAGCGGGCGTATCGGTACACATACAAATTTCCGTCTCATTCGGATAGTTTATTTGTGGTGCGTCTTTTCTTTATGTTTCAGAATGTATGTATTTTAGGAAGTATTGGTGCTGTAACACTACCGTGGAGTACTCTCAAAGTCATTTTTACGTGTGGCTTTTGGAGCCTTGAAGAAAGATATTCACGTTCTGTGCACAATCACGGTTCCCTAGGCAACCAAAGTATTTTGCCATGAAGCATAGTCTTATCTCACAGTGGGATAATTTTACGAATGTTAATGCACACATCAAAGAAAGTTTTGCGCCACCTCGGTTCCGAGAGTTCCGGAACCTGTACAGAAAATTCGAATAGAGATCATCATAAACATCATTTGCGTCATTTTTATTACTCATGAAAACCACATATTGCGTGTTGTACCACCATACAGCGGGACTTTCAGAGATCGTGGTCCAGATTGTTGTACACCTCTAATACCCAGGTAGCACGGCCCCTTGCACTGATACATGCCTGTCTGTATTCGTCGTGGCATACTGTCCACAAGTACATCAAGGCACACTGTTGGTCCAGATTGCCCCACTCCTCAACGGCGATTCGGCGTAGATTCCTCAGAGTGGTTGGTGGGTCACGTCGTCCATAAACAGCCCTTTTCAATCTATCCCAGACATGTTCGATAGGGTTCGTTTCTGGAGAACATGGTGGTCACTCTAGTCGAGCGATGTCGTTATCCCCAAGGAAGTCATTCACAAGATCTGCACGGGAATTGTCGTCCACGAAGACGATTGCCTCGCCAATATGCTATCGATTTGGTTGCACTATCGATCAGAGGATGGAATTTATGTATGGTACAGCCGTTACTGCGCCTTCCATGACCACCAGCGGCGTACGTCGGCTCCACATAATGGCACCACAAAACAGCAGGGAACCTCCACCTTGCTGCACTTGCTGGACAGTGTATCTAAGGTGTTCAGCCTTACCGGATTGCCTTCAAACACGTCTCTGACGATTGTCTGGTTGAAGGCATATGAGACACTCGTCGGTGAAGAGAACGTGATGCCAATCCCGAGTGGTCCGTTCAGCATGTTGTTGGGCCCATCTGTACCGCGCTGCATGGTGTCGTGGTTGCAAAGATATACCTCGCCATAGATGTCGGGAGTGACGTTGCGCATCATGCAGCCTATTGCGCACAGTTTGAGTCGTAACACGACGTCCTGTGGCTCCACGAAAAGCATGGTGGCGTTGCTGTCATGGTTCCTCCGAGCCATAATCCGTAGGTAGCGGTCATCCACTGCAGTAGTAGCCCTTTGGCGGCCTGAGCGAGGCATGTCATCGACAGTTCCTGTCTCTCTGTATCTCCTTCATGTCCGAACGACATCTCTTTGGTTCACTCCGAGACGCCTGTACACTTACCTTCATGAGAGCCCTTCCTAGCACAATGTGGGCTTGATATGAAAATTGCTACAATGTACGAATATATAAGCTATTAAGCTATGGCAAAGTGTGTACTCTTCGGGTTCGACGCTCAAATAACAAACACAAATTGGAATATTTGAAAATGACGAAATCACATTTAGCATGTTTCGAACACGAAGGAGGCGACATTCTGAGTCTCACTAAGAACCTCAGAGTAAGTCGCTGACCATAGTTTGCAAGTACCCATCTTAGCCGAGAGCAATGAAAACTCAAAAACTAAGCTTCTGCAAAAAGGTTAATGGTGGTAGAGTTTTCAGATATGAAAGAACCACCGCTGATTCATTGCTGTTATAAAGGTGAAACAATGAATGATGATAGCTACTGCGAGATCTGAAAACCAAAATCAAAGTGTATAGGCGGAGGAGGAAGCTTTCAAACATACGTGATTTTTCTACAGGGTAATATCCGCCCTCATTCATCAGGAAAAGCAAAATAATACATCGAGAATTGTGAGCTAGTGTAGCACAGTCCTAAACCATCTTCTTCGGATTTCCTTTTCGCTGCAAACCTGCCTTGAACCCAAGTTTTCGTCGGATGACTAACTTGCGGCGGCGGTGCCACAGTCGATGCGCATTATGCCTGAAAGCTTGTCCCAGGACGGAATTAGGAAAGCTGTGGAGAGGTGGACCAAATAAATAGAGATGGGGGGAGGTATTGAGAGAAATGATGTTACTGACAATCTCGCTTCGTCAGCAAGAAGTTTATTTTTGCAACAATTGCTACACTTTTTGAATTGCTCTCATAGAAACTGATACAATGGTACAGAATGAATGTAAAATGCACTTCAGACGTTACAATGTCCCCATTACTTTAAACAAAATAACTGTTTTTTTAACATTTCATGAGTAGCAGCTCCGTTTTAGACACACAGTTAATGCAGAGAGGGATAAAAAAGGATCCCTCACACAAGGAACACGGAACATGCACATTTATATCAGGGAAGGAACGGCGTGCTGGTGTGGCAGTTCCTGCCGTGTTTCAGCAGGCACTTGGTTAATGGCCGATCGCTAAACACAATCGCGTAAACGCGTTTACCCCGTCATCCGGTTACTGTGTTATCCGACAATCTCAGTTACAGTTTTGGAGTGCAGCTCCATTTACTACGTGAAAATTGCTCGTTAGCACGCGCAAATTAAAACTATATTGGTGACCGATCGCTGTTTACAGATAATTTGATATTCAGCGCGTGGCTGCGAGCTCTACTCCGCTTTCGGTTCGCAAATCATTGCAGACGGCCGGATCAGACGACCACAAGTGTCTGGCGCAGTTGTTGGATCGGTTACTGCCGTTACAATGGCAGGTTATCAAGATTTAAGTTAAGTGGTGTTACAGTCGGTGCTCGAGCGATATACTGATGAAGTTGGGATTACAAGAGTGTACCATGAATATCAGGAATCCGCTAAATTTCCGACATCGCTGTGTCCGGAAAAAGATCCTGCAAGAACGAGGCCAACGACAGCTGAAGAGAATCGTTCATCGTGACGGAAGTGCAGTTCTTCCGCAAACTGCTGCAGATTTCAATGCTGAGCCATCGGCAAGTGTCAGCGTGCGAATCATTCAACGAGACGTCAGCGATATGTGCTTTCGGAGCCGAAGGCCCACTCCTTTGTCCTTGATAACTACACGACACAAAGCTTTACGCCTCGACTGGACCCGTCAACACCGACGTTGGACTGTTGATTATTGCAACCAAGTTGTCTGGTCGGACGAGTCTCGTTTCAAATTGTATCGAGCGGACGGACTTGTACTGGTATGGAGACAACCTCATGAATCCATGACCCTGCATGTTGGCAAGGGACTGTTCAAGCTGGTGGGGGCTTTGTAAAGGTGTGCGGCGTTTGCAGTTGGAGTGATATGGGGCCGCTGATGCGTCTAAATACGACTATGACAGGTGACACGTACGTAAGCATCCTGCCTGACGACCTTCATTCATTCATGTCCACTGTGCATTCAGATGGACTAGGGCAATTTCAGCAGCACAATGCGACACCCACACGTCCATAATTGCAACAGAGTGGCTCCAGAAATGCTCTTCTGAGTATAAACAGTTCTGCTGGCCACCAACTTCCTCGCACATAAACATTATTGAGCATATTCGGGATGCTTTACAACGTCGTGTTCAGAAGAGATCTCCAATTCCTGGTACTCTTACAGATTTATGGACAGCCTGTCAGTTCCCTCCAGCGCTACTTCAGACATTAGTCGAGTCCATCCCATGTCATGTTGTGGCACATCTGTGTGCTCGCGGGGGCCCTACACGATGTTAGGCGAGTGTATCAGTTTCTTTGGCTCTTCAGTGAGGTATACGAGCAGCTGCAATCTTTGTCTCAACAGGGAAACTATATCTAGGTAATGTGGCGCTGTGGGTTAGACTGCCTCAAGTTATGCAGTTTCTAACTTTAATAATTGATCTACTGTGTTGAGCTTTTAACGTAAATTTATACTAACAAAACAAATACCGTCCGAATAGGCCTTGAAGGCTTTATGGTACCGACCGGCCGCCATGTCATCCTCAGGTCTTATGCATCTCCAGATGCGGATATGGAGGGGTATTTGGTCAGCTGACCGCTCTCCCTGCCGTTATCAGTTTACGTGACTGGTGTGTATGTCGTCCTCACAAGGGCTGAGGGCACCCCGCTTGCCAACAGCACTCGGCAGACCCGGATGGTGACCCGTGCAACTGCTAGCCAACCTCGACAGCTCGTAACTTCGGTAATGTGACGGGAGGCGGTGTTACCACTGCGGAAAGGCCGTTGGCTAACATAAGTTTATACCTGTTAATAAACAGGTTATCTCTCTCTCTCTCTCTCTATTCGTTTAGTCGGTTCCGACTCTTCGTGACCCCATGAACCAAATCACGCCACTTTTTCCTTTCTTGCACTTTGTCTCGTAGACCTTCCAGGTTGGAACACATTGCTTCTGTGATGCCATCGATCCATCTCATCCTCTGACGTCCTCTTCTTCTAGTTCCTTCAATCTTCCCCAGCATTAATGTTTTTTCCAGCGAGGCATGCCTTCGCATTGTGTGTCCAAAGTACATCAGCTTTTGTTTTAACATTAGACCTTCCAGGGAGAAATGTGGTTTTATTTGCTCTAATATTGATCTGTTGATTCTCTTTGCAGTCCATGGAACTCAACATCACAATTCGAAGGAGTCAATTTTTCGCCGTTAAGCCTTTCTAATGGTCCAGGTCTTACGTCCATACATCACAACTGGAAAGACCATAGCCCTCACAATACGGATCTTTGTTGCTAGTGTTATATCTCTGGACCTTATAACCTTGTCAAGGTTTGACATCGCCTGTCTATCGAGCAACAGGTGTCTCCGGATTTCGTGGTTGCAGTCGCCATCAGCAGATATCTGGGAACCGAGATAACTGAATGTGGTCACTACCTCCATGGTTTCTCTTTCTATATCCCACGAATTGGTAGGTGTAGTTGCCATAATTTTAGTTTTCTTCAAATTCAGCCTAAGACCGGCCTTTTTACTTTCGTCTTGCGCCTTCAGCAAGAGTGTTCTCAATTCTTCTTCACTTTCTGCCAACAGGATCGTGTATCTGAGGTTGTTTACATCTGTTCCAGCTATTTTAATTTCTGATTCTCCTTCATCTAGCCTCGAATTCCTCATAGCATGTTCTGCATACAGATTGAATAAGTACGATGACAGTATACAGCCTTGCCGGACCCCTTTCTGAATCTTTATCCATTTCGTTGTTGCATACATAGTTCCCACCGCGGCTTCTTGTCAAGGTATAAACTCCGTATCAGATGAATGATGTGATCTGGTACACCCATGTGCAGTAGAACACATGTTTTTTGTTTTGTTTTAGTGTGACCGTGAATATAATTTAAATTGCTATATAGCCTGTTGCTTTACCGGCAACAACACTGTGGGTATAACAGGTTATAAAAGGATTTAAAATTTTTAAGTTCAGTTGATAATTATATGAAATATTTAAAATCAATTTTTGTTACTCTTGGAATCCGTTACATAGGCACTCTGCCACTAGAATTGGGTAACGGTTTCAGCCATTTAGCACTATGACTTGTGAAAGATGTACTTTTGTCTGTTTCTGCATTATCTTCCAATGTAATGTCCGCAGCTCGTGGGCTCGCGGTAGCGTTCTCGCTTCTCGAGCACGGGGTCCCGGGTTCGGTTCCCGGCGGAGACAGGGATTTTCATCTGCCTTGACATGACTGGGTGTTGTTGTGTTTTCTTCATCATTATCATTCATCCCCATTACGGTCGGAGGAAGGCAATGGCAAACCACCTCTACTAGGACCTTGCGTAGTACAGCGGTGCGGGTCTCCCGCATCGTCCCCTCGTCAAGGAGTATGGGACCTCATCCTCCCCCCTCCCTCCAATGTAATACGTTTCAAGTCATTCTCCAGTGCTCTAGAGCAACTTTTCAAGTCATTCTCCAACATAGTAGAACACATGTCTTTTTTGTTTTGTTTTAGTGTGACCGTTAATGTAATTTAACTTTCTATATATCCTGTTGCTTTACCTGCAACAACACTGTAGGTATAAACGAAGTCTGTATCACAGGCCTTAGCACAATTATCACACTGTTTCAGGAGCCGAAGGATTCCCTGCCAGAATTCCTGAGGCTGTGACAGGAGCCAGCCATCCACCGTGTCCCTCAGTTCGTGGTCCGAGTTGAAGTCCTTCTCTTAGAGACTTACTTTTTTTTAGCGAACCAAACACATGGAAGTCGCATGGCAACATATCGGGCTGTAAAGCGGATGTCCAGGCTCCTCCCTCTGAAACTTGGCTATTACACTTTGTGTGACGTTGGAGACGTGTGGAAGCGTGCTATCGTCGAGCGGAATCACTTCCTCCGTGATCAGCCCAGGCCGTTCGCTCTCGATAGACTTGAGTAAGGTATGGGGAGTCTCACAGTACACGTCGCAGTAACGGTCTTTCCGTGTTGGATGAATTCGGAGAGTATCGGACCTCGGACGTCGAAAAAGATTGTAAGCATCGCCTTACCTGCTGAGAGCACAGCTTAGGATTTTTTAGGAACAGCTGACGACGCTACATTCGCGTTCCTAGATGTCTCACTACATATGGAAATTTCTACCGGTTTCATCAAGTTACCTTCCATGGAATTTTGCTTTATGCATTTTATTAAGACACTCGCAAATAATGCGATAGGTATAACATTCTGAAGAAGGGCACTAAGTGCCCCAAACCGGAAAAAAATTTCTTTTATGCAACTGGTCGCTTATTATTTCATTATATATGATTAAATGGGTGTTAGATAACCAGTGAAAAGATACTGAACACAGCACAAAAAAGTGTAACATTTCTGACTAATTGGCTCTTTTATTGGACCTGCCTAATTTAAAACATGAGGTTGGTTTTTTGGGAAACAGTTATTCCAGCTACACTATGCGGTACATGGTAAATCTAATACTGTGCAATACCCACAGAAACCTAACACGGTGATAGCTATTGCATCGGCATCAAACACGTTTTCTCGTTTCAAGTTGGCTGTCTAGAATACACCCTCATAAGGAATTGCTCCATTTTCTCACCTCTGTTGACTATTTTTTGAGAAGTGTGAGTCGAGAACGCCTTCACGAAGAGGTGACTAGTCAGTCTGACTGACCGTGCATGCAGAACGACGTACATCCTGGGGCCACGTGCCCTGAATACACTAACGGGAAAAGCTCACAACACCGAAAGATAATCAAGGTAGGGTTGTGAAATTTGGGAAATACATTTCTCTACGTAACGCATATTGCGCAAGATCAAAGTAATGTAAGAGCGAGGTAAGCCATGGCAAATGTGAAATGCTGGTACATTAATAACCTGCGTAACCGGCAGAATTTTGAGTGCAAGCATTCAAACGACCGTGCATTGTGTGGCACAGATGATGGATATCAGTTTATAGAATAGAGTTCCATGCCTGTAGCACTTGGTTGGTCGATATACGGATGATTAATGCTGTTGGAGGATGACCCCGGAGTTGTCGCCCGATGATGTCCCATAGGTGCTCTGCTGGAGATATCTGGTGATCGAGCAGGGCAGGGCACCATGGTGGCGCTCTGTAGACCGTGTTGGGTGACAGATACCCCTGAAGCCAGAAGAATCGATGCATTAAGCAATGGAATTTGTGTAGGATTGAACGCTTAAATTCTTATTGGTGGTCATTTACTTGCGCAACTGTTAGGGCTAGTCTTATGCTGAAAAAAGCTCAGAAGAATGATACGAAAAATAATACTTCTGATGCAATGAATAAAATTATTTCTCATCGTAGTCCAATAGATACAAATCCTGTATGTAATCCCGGATATGTTCCATCACGCAGTAGGTCTTGTCATCTTTCGATTATTGTTAGCAAGTGGTATGTGGGCGAGCGTTATCTTGCTGGAAAATACCCCACTGGAATGCTATTCATGATTGGCATCACAACTGGTCAATCACCTGACTGACGTACAAATTCGCAGTCAGGATGCATGGAATAACCAAGGGAGTGCTCTGGCTGTCATACAAAATCCCACTCCAGACCATAACTCCACGTGTAAATCCAGTGTGTCTACCACACAGATAGGTAGTTTGCAGGCTCGTACCTGGCTTTCTCCTAACCAGGCCGTCATGAACAGGAAAAACAGGGTGGAGCAGAGGAAACGCATGTTTTTTCACTATTGATTGACTGGGACACGGTTTGATAAAAATAATAAAAACAAGCATTAAGTGATGGATTTTTTAATGCAGTTTTGAAATATACGTACTTCAATTAGGTTCTAAAAATAATGTCTTGGATCCTCTCCCAAAAATTACGCATCGCTTACTCCAACATTTCATTCGGCACGGCTTCAATTTCCTGAGGAATGGAATTCTTCAGGCCATCGATTTTGCGAGGCTTTTTCATGTAGACTTTTGATTTTAAATATACCCACAAAAAGAAGTCGCACATCGACAAGTCGGGAGAGCGAGGGGGCCAGCAAACATCACCATATCTCGAAATAACATGTCCTGGGAACATCTGTCGAACCACTTCCATGAATGCTCTCGCTGTGTGGTATGCGGCACCGTCCTGCTAAAACCTAATTTCTCTCATGTTCATTTGACGCCTCTCAAGTTCTGGATAAAAAAAGTTGTTGAACATTTCAACGTAGCGCGCTGATCTCACAGAAACTGCAGTTCCTTCCTCTTCAAAACAATAGGGTACTTTTAATCTGTGGAGAGATCTTTGGTGTAATTCATGTGGATTCTTCGGCGCCCAATACCGACAATTTTGAACACTGAGCCGCGCGGGATTAGCCGATCGGTCTGAAGCGCTGCAGTCATGGACTGTGCGGGTGGTCCTGGCGGTGGTTCGAGTCCTCCCTCGGGCAGGGGTGTGTGCTTGTCCTTAGGATAATTTATGTTAAGTAGTGTGTAAGTGTGTTATTGAATGTTATTCAATCTGTATATTGAGCAAGCAGTAAAGGAAACAAAAGAAAAATTCAGAGTAGGTATTAAAATTCATGGAGAAGAAATAAAAACTTTGAGGTTCGCCGATGACATTGTAATTCTGTCAGAGACAGCAAAGGACTTGGAAGAACAGTTGAACGGAATGGACAGTGTCTTGAAAGGAGGATATAAGATGAACATCAACAAAAGCAAAACGAGGATTATGGAATGTAGTCAAATTAAATCGGGTGATGCTCAGGGAATTAGATTAGGAAATGAGACACTTAAAGTAGTAAAGGAGTTTTGCTATTTAGAGAGTAAAATAACTGATAATGGTCGAAGTAGAGAGGATATGAAATATAGACTGGCAATGGCAAGGAAATCGTTTCTGAAGAAGAGAAATTTGTTAACATCGAGTATAGATTTAAGTGTCAGAAAGTCGTTTCTGAAAGTATTTGTATGGAGTGTAGCCATGTATGGAAGTGAAACATGGACGATAACTAGTTTGGACAAGAAGAGAATAGAAGCTTTCGAAATGTGGTGCTACAGAAGAATGCTGAAGATAAGGTGGGTAGATCACGTAACTAATGAGGAGGTATTGAATAGGATTGGGGAGAAGAGAAGTTTGTGGCACAACTTGACTAGAAGAAGGGATCGGTTGGTAGGACATGTTTTGAGGCACCAAGGGATCACCAATTTAGTATTGGAGGGCAGCGTGGAGGGTAAAAATCGTAGAGGGAGACCAAGAGATGAATACACTAAGCAGATTCAGATGGATGTAGGTTCCAGTAGGTACTGGGAGATGAAGAAGCTTGCACAGGATAGAGTAGCATGGAGAGCTGCATCAAACCAGTCTCAGGACTGAAGACCACAACAACAACAACAACAACAACAGTGTGTAAGCTTAGGGACTGATGACCTTAGCAGTTAAGTCCCATAAGATTTCACACACATTTGAATATTTTTTTTTTTTTTTTTTTTTTTTTATCTCTGACTTAACATTCTACATGAAAATGTGCTTCATCACTCATTAAGACTGTAGCACCTGCATCTTCCGTGAACATTTCGTCCATTGCGCGACAAAACTCTGTGCGCTGCACAAACTCCCCTTCGCTAAGCTCCTGAACGATCATTATCCTGTACGGGTGAAACTTAAGATCGTCATGTAAGATGTGGTGAAGCGAACGACGTGACATATCCAGCGCTACAACCTGTCGTCTAGCCGATCGTTTCGGACTAGCAAGAACTGGCGTTCTCACTCGGTCTACATTTTCCGGAGTACAAACTGAACGTGGAAGACCAGATGGTTTCTTTTTCATCACAGATCCAGTACTTCTAAACGCTGCATCGGAGGACAGTATTTCGATCAGGCACTGCACCTCGACGTCCAACTCTAAAATTTTGACGGAAAAGACGTTGCACTGTGACTACAGAATCATTGTTTCTAAAGTACTACTCGACAACGAACACGCTCCAACGCTCCATAGCGACTGAAACTGCATTGTATGGGCAGTCTGCCAACATTCATTCAAGGTCAATACCCCCTCTCGTCGCCGCGTAATAGCGATTTAAAGAACGTACGTTTCCTCTGCTCCACCCTGCACAAGAGACCTCCACCTCGTCCTCCAATGAGCTCTCGCTTGACACCAATGAAGTCCCAACTGGCGGTGTCTGGGGTCAGTGGTATGCACGGTACAGGCTTCTCCCTCGGAGATGCGCTTGAAGTAACCGATTTGTAACAGTTCGTTGTCTCACTGTGGTGCCAACTGCTGCTGCAAATGCAGTACGATTCAGCACAGCCAATTGCCGTACAGGATGGCTTTCCCTATCGGTGGTACCACGTGGTCTGCCTGAACCCAATCTTCTTGGGAACGTTCGTTCTCGTGACCACCGGTGGCTGCATTTCTGTTAGTGTCGCAGAAGGAACATCCAGCTCCCTGTAGCCCTAATACACGACCTCGTTCAAACTCAGTGGGGTACAGATAATGGCGTCTTTATCGCTTTAGAGGCATTCTTGACTAACATCAACTCACCACGTCCAGTCTCAAAGCTAAGATGCAAAATGATTTAGATAAGATATCTGTATGGTGCGAAAAGTGGCAATTGACCCTGAATAAGGAAAAGTGTGAAGTTATTCACAAGAGTACTAAAAGAACTCAGCTGAATTTCGATTACGCGATAAGTCACGCAAATCTGAAGGCTGTAAATTCAACTAAGTACTTAGGGATTACAATTACTAATAACCTAAATTGGAACGATCACATAGACAATATTGTGGGTTGAGCAAACCAAAGACCGCGATTCATTGGCAGAACACTTAGAAGGTGCAGCAGGTCTACCGAAGAGACTGCTTACACTACGCTTGTCCGCCCTATTCTGGAGTATTGCTGTGCGGTGTGGGATCCGCATCAGGTGGGATTGACGGATGACATCGAAAATGTGCAAAGAAGGGCAGCTCGTTTTGTATTATCGCGAAATAGGGGAGATAGTGTCACAGACATGATACGCGAATTGGAGTGGCAATCATTCAAACAATGGCGTTCTTCGTTGCGACGGGATCTTCTCATGAAATTTTAATAACCAGTTTTCTCCTCCGATTGCGAAACCGTTCTGTTGGCACCCACCTACATAGGGAGAAATGATCATCACGACAAAGTAAGAGAAATTGGGGCTCGCACAGAAAAATTTAAGTGCTTGTTTTTCCCTCGCGCCGTTAGACAGTGGAACGGTAGAGAGGCAGCTTGAAGGTAGTTCGTTGAACCCTCTGTCTGGCACTTAACTGTGAATAGCAGAGTAATCACGTAGATGTAGATGTAACTGATCCTCTCAACCGTTACAGCGTGTATTTAAACCAAACCGGATTTGTATCCTCGTAGTGGCGCAACTAGTGCCAGTTTATGCGACTGGCGCGAAGTTCGACTAGACATCATCTTCCAGATGTAGAAACAAGCCCACCAACTTCCGTTTATAACACACAAATCCTTCATGGTGTTATGAATTTTTTTCTCGTCAGTGTAGTACAGATTTTATTCTACTTTAAGTGTGTGTGATAGTTATTCAAAGAGTTTGTGAATACGCATGGTACACATTCTATAGGGCTGCTTCCAGTGCTCCAGTGAGATGGCAACACTAAAAGATTGAATATAGCCAGTAGCCATGCGCACTATTAATCATATATAGCGATCCGTTTTGCTGCCATGGTGAGAAGTATCAACAGACATACGACCGCGGGATGTCTGTTGCGTAAGGGACAAAACAAAAGGTGAGTGGAGAGAATAGGAGACGGTCCTTATACCAGTATAGAGATAATCTCGTACAGCATAAGGAAAAGAGGCATATGTTCTTCGAACACATGCTGAGAACGCGCCAGATGGGGTAGCCAGGAAGTTTGGTGATCCGCTGATTACAGAGCTAGAACGTCACCCACCTGACCGCCGCCAGTTCGTGCTGCGGGTTACAACGCACCGGTATATCACTGATGAGTAAAGCCACTCTGGCAACTTTCGCGAAATCGCCTAAGTTGTATGCCTTACTGCTTCGACATTGCGTGTTCTACTGAACCACGGAAACTGTACAAACTTTGAACTAAATCTGTGACACTAACGTCGTGGCCTCCCCTTTTCAGATAACTGCTCAGACATACATTACAAGCATGTCAATACAGTACAGAATACCACTGGTATCACCGAAGTCGCCACTTTACAACAGCAGTATCGTCGCGAGCGCAAAGGATTTGTAAACAGGCCTTTATCTACTGACAAAATGGTCATAAGAAACGCCGATAAACTGCTATAACTACGTTACCTTTGACGTTTTGACACTGTGGTCAATATATGCGTTGCGTTTGGCTGTAATTCTTCATACAGCAGAGCGAAGATACAAGGAAAGGAACATGTCTCAATTCCAATATAACTAGCAATAACTCACGTACTTTTGCTTTTGTACTGTTAAGTAAGCGTAAATAATTACACTGGAGTTTGTCTTAACTGAAAAACCGGCAGTGTTTAAATAATTTACGTATATTTTCAGGGGTTTAATAAATCTACCTTAATTGTTTGTATTTATAAGTTTTGATCAGCTTCGGCTCTTCTTCGAATAGTATGCTCAATACGAAAGTGCTCCTGTAGGTAGAACGTGCTTTTTGCCGTTAGTAACAAGTGTCTTAAGTAACTGGAGTATTCTTACGAAAATTACAGCCTGCTTTAAACATGTGTGTACGTAACTTGATGTTCTTCTCATAACACGATTCAACAACGTATGTGTTAAGATCGGCTAGTATGCAAATATTTACTCAGCTGCAGAACTTGTTTAGACCACCTAGTAAAGCTTACGTCACGCCGTCTCAGAAAATCTTAGCAGTACCACATACAAAGTTCCTCAGGCCGTCATCTTAGCTCACCAAACGTCAGCCCTCAGGAAAAGATGGGCCTTTGGCAATCTACTGTAATGTATGTCTCTGGATGATTGGCATCACTGTTTGAACTACGGTGTGTGAGAACACTTTTTGTTAACACGCTATTTTATCGGTGCACGTCAAAGATGGTGAAACCCAATCCATAAGTTCTCTAGTTGCCATCAGGCTCCCTTCAGTGCCAGGAATAAAACCATGAGAAAAGATATTGCACAGAACCTGGCAAGTTCTGGCTGTTACCAGGTGCGGATCGCAGACCCCCCCCCCCCCCCCCTACGACCCCCTTCACAACACGACTAGGTTGACACCTCAAGTAATACGATTTTTTGTAAACAGGACTACCAAACAAATTTCGGGCTTGCAGCCGGTCGTCGTTCAATACTTCGCACGACATTTCAACTGGGCATCTGCCAGTCATCTTCAGGTGAGCTGTCGCAGACTGGCGAAAACGTCCTCCGTTCCGCAATATATAGCGTACTGTAACTATTCTGCGCATGCGTCGAAAACTTGATAGTTGAACCACACTGCCCGCCGGCAGCGCCCTCGCTGGTGGAATAGCGGAACTCAGTCGCCCTCTGCGTTGCTGTTTGCCACGGCCGTCGACGCACTCTATCGTCTTCGATTTGAGCAAATCGTGGAGATGATGGGATTCCATGCACTGTCCAGCTGGTAGCCGCTGTCACGGTTTAACAGATTTTCCGCCAGTCGTATTTCTACGGATTCTTTAATAATGGAGTCCCAGAAACACGTTGCTGTGGACAAAATTATTGTTTTCTCATACTCCATTGAATGTCCAGTAGAAATACAATGTTCAGCAATAGCGGACTTGCTTGACTGCAAAAGGCGGGTGTAACGTTGATGTTCAGTGCAGCGTTCTTTCACGGTGCGTGTGGTTTGACCTATGTAAGCCATACCACATTGGCACGGTAATCTTGTAAATTCCGGCCTTTCGTAGTAACAGATTGTCCTCTACTGATCCCACAAGGTCCGCAATCGTCGATGGTGGGCGGAAAACCACTTTTACCTGAAATTTTCGGAGGATTCTTGCTATTTTAAACGAAGTGTTGCCAACGAAAGGCAGAAAAGCTGAAGATTGTTCCGGCATGTTCTCCTCTTTATTCACTTCCTGCTTCTTAGTTTTAACTGTTAGTGCCCTGTTAATCTGCCGCATGGAATACCCATTTTCGCTGAATACTGTCTTTAGATAGGCGAGTTCTTGAGGTAAGCTATCTGAGACAGTATGAGCTCTGTGACCAAGTGTTTTAAGCAAACTCATGGTTTGCGATGGGTGATGGCAACTCGATGCTTGCAGGTACAAATCAGTATGAGTGGGTTTCCGGTAAACTGAATGCCCTGGAGAACCATCATTCTTCCTTCGAACCAGGACATCCACGAAAGGCAAACAACCATCTTTCTCTATTTCCATGGTGAACAGGATGTTGCTATGAATGGAGTTGAGGTGATCTTCTCCATGAGGCCACACTATGAAAGTGTTATCTAAATACCGCCAAAAAACTGTTGGTTTCACGGCAGCTGATTGAAGCGCTCTCTCTTCAAAATCCTCCATAAAAAGGTTGGCCACCAAAGGAGACAGGGGGCTACCCATGGCGACACCGTCAGTCTGTTCAAAATATTCTTGATTAAACATAAAATAAGTTGAGGAAAGTGCGTGCCTGAACAAAGCAGTGATATCAACAGGAAACATGTTACCAATCAGTGTCAAAGAATCTGCAAGAGGAACTTTTGTAAAAAGTGAGACCACATCAAATCTTACTAGAAGGTCTACACTGCTAAGACGAAGACTCCCAGTCTATTGATAAAATCAGCTGAGTTTCGTATGTGATGTGAACACTTGCCTACGAAAGGTCTCAGTAAGGAAGCGAGATGTTTAGCTAAATCATATGTAGAAGCTCCAATGTTGCTCACTATTGGACGCAGAGGAAGACCCTCTTTATGAATCTTTGGAAGGCCATACGGTCTTGGAGGTACACAACCATGTGGTCTTAACCTCTTGATGGTCTCTTGCGGTAAGGAGGAGGAATTTAATAGTGCTGAAGTTTTTCGTTGCACACGTCCTGTAGGATCGTAATCAATCCTCCTATAGGTAGAGTCACTTAGCAGACCATACATCTTATCTTTATACACATCACGAGGTAACAAAACAGTTGCATTACCTTTGTCAGCTTTCAGTACCACTACGTCAGGGTCCTCTCTCAGATTTCGTAATGCAGTCCTTTCTGCAGAGGTTAAATTACTGCTTTGAGTAGGAGCCTTCAACAGAGCACGGCAGGTTTCCCTTCTTATTTCGTCTGCAGCATCCAAAGGAAGACGTCGACGGAGGACGTTTTCGCCAGTATGCGACGGCTCACCAGAAGATGACTGGCAGGTGCCCTGTTGAAATATCGTGCGAAGTATTGAACGACGACCGGCTGCAAGCCCGAAACTTGTTTGAACAGTCAATTCGCCGGGAAAATTTTAAAATTCACAGGACTACCAAAGTACGCTGGATCCCGGAGTTGCGAGTGGATCTGGAATAACAGGGAACACAGGAGTCATAAATTTACAAAATGCTGATTTTCGAACAAAAAAAATAGTTTTCCAGACAGAATTAGACCCACGGCAAACGCATCACGGACAGAAGAGTGAAGGAGGCTGCAAAGTACGAGACTGAAAGACTGTTGTGCAAGGACAAAGACCAGAAGAAAAGAATCTACCACGAATTTATGTGGCCCCCAATGGTCAAAACGAAAAGAAGAAAAGGGAGACGCAATGTGTGTGGGAAGAAGATTCTCAACGTTCGCCTGAAATGCACATGTCCTACTTGCAGCACCCATGTAAAATTCCTGGCCGCTACAACAAGCCCACCTCATCATGTTTCTGGTAGTGATGACGAGTGGAAGTGATACACGAGATTTACGACAATGTCACAAGTTGACTAAAATATTGGAACGGTTGATGTAACACATCCAGCACCATCAATGAATAGGACAAAACTATTCGGACACCCATCAATGGACATTAAAATGGTGAGCGTCGATCCTTCATCTTTATGACAGATTTAACCCTGCTTGGGACACTTTCAATGAGGCACCGGTTGGTTGGCTGGGGGTGGGGACCAAAAAGCGAGGTTAACGGTCCCATCGAATAGGGGCGGATGGGGAAGGAATTCGGCCGTGCCTTTTCAAAGGAAACACCCCGTATTTCCGTGAAGCGGTTTAGGGAAATAGGGGAAAACCTAAATCAGGATGGCCAGACGCGGATCTGAACCGTCGATCTCTCGAATGCCAGTCCAGTTCACTAATCACTGCGCCACACCGCTCGGTCGGTGAGGCATCTGAATCTCTCTGGAGGAATGGCAGTGTTAGACACTGGATTTTGGGGCAAAATCTACGCCCTAACTCATCCCAAAGGTGTTCGATCGGGTTCAAATCGGTGCTCTGGATAGGCCATCCACAGACCACTGGCTCACAGATGCTGCTCTGACAGGCTGGATTGTCATGCTGATACACTACTGGCCATTAAAATTGCTACACCACGAAGATGACGTGCTACAGACGCGAAATTTAACCAACACGAAGAAGATGATGTGATATGCAAATGATTACCTTTTCAGAGCATTCACACAAGGTTGGCGCCGGTGGCGACACCTACAACGTTCTGACATGAGGAAAGTTTCCAACCGATTTCTCATATACATACAGCAGTTGACCTGCGTTGCCTGGTGAAACGCTGTTGTGATGCCTCGTGTAAGGAGGAGAAATGCGTACCATCACGTTTGCGACGTTGATAAAGGTCGGATTGTAGCCTATCGCGATTGCGGTTTATCGTATCGCGACATTGCTGCTCGCGTTGGTCGAGATCCAATGACTGTTAGCAGAATATGGAATCGGTGGGTTCAGGAGGGTAATACGGAACGCCCTGCTGGATCGCAACGGCCTCGTATCACTAGCAGTCGAGATGACAGGCATCTTATTCGCATGGCTGTAACGGATCGTGCAGCCACGTCTCGATCCCTGAGTCAACAGACAACAACCATCTGCACGAACAGTTCCAGGACGTTTGCAGCAGCATCGACTATCAGCTCGGAGACCGTGGCTGCGGTTACCCTTGACGCTGCATCACAGACAGGAGCGACTGCGATGGTGTACTCAACGACGAACCTGGGTGCACGAATGGCAAAACGTCATTTTTTCGGATGAATCCAGGTTCTGTTTACAACATCATGATGGTCGCATCCGTGTTTGGCGACATCGCGGTGAACGCACATTGGAAGCGTGTATTCGTCATCGCCATAGGGGCGTATCACCCGGCGTGATGGTATGGGGTGCTATTGGTTACACGTCTTGGTCACCTGTTGTTCGCATTGACAGCACTTTAAACAGTGGACGTTACATTTCAGATGTGTTACGACCCGTGGCTGTACCCTTAATTCGATCCCTGCGGAACCCTACATTTCAGCAGGATAATGTACGACCGCATGTTGCAGGTCCCGCACGGGCCTTTCTGGATACAGAAAATGTTCGACTGCTGCCCTGGCCAGCACATTCTCCAGATCTCTCACCAATTGAAAACGTCTGGTCAATGGTGGCCGAGCAACTGGCTTGTCACCATACGCCAGTCACTACTCCTGATGAACTGTGGTATCGTGTTGAAGCTGCATGGGCAGCTGTACCTGTACACGCCATCCAAGCTCTGTTTGACTGAATGCCCAGACGTATCAAGGCCGTTATTACGGACAGAGGTGGTTGTCCTGGGTACTGATTTCTCAGGATCTATGCACCCAAATTGCGTGAAAATGTAATCACATGTCAGTCCTAGTATAATATATTTGTCCAATGAATAGCCGTTTATCATCTGCATTTATTCTTGGTGTAGCAATTTTAATGGCCAGTAGTGTAGAAACAATCAGCCTCTCCGAAGTGTTTCTCTACTGTGCGAAACACACAATGCTGTAAAATGTGTTCACATCCTTCCTCATTTAGTGTTTCCTTAAACGCAATAAGGAGCCCACACCGTAAATACGAAAAACACCCCCATACCGTAATAAAACCTCCTCAGTACTTCACTACTGGTACTACAAATGTTGGCAGATGGCATTTTCCAGGCATTCACCGATCACAAATCGTTCCGCCGGGCTGCCATAGCGTATAGCTTGAGTCACCAGTCCACGTCACTCGTTTCCTGTCATCCACTGACCAGAGGCATCGCTGTTTACGTCTCCTCGTACGTCGCATAACGTCGACAACACAAGTTTCTAGCTTATGAACGCCTACTGGACCTTTTCACCCGAATCTTTTTAACTCCCTACCCACAGTCATTGTGGTAACTGGGCAGCTGATCTCACTTTGGAACTCACGAGTGGTTCCTTCCGTTGATTTCGTGCGATTTTTGACAACCACCCGCCGCAGTGCTGGACAGCTGCTGCCAGTCTTCGTTTACCTGTGGTTGTCCCTTGACGTTTACGCCTCACAATCACCTCACCAACAGTGGACTAGCGCAGACACAGAAGAGTTCAAATGTCACTGACAACTTTTGTTACTCAGGCGACATCCAGTGACCAGTCGACATTGGGAGTTTCTGAACTCTTCTAACACATCCATTCTTCTATTACTGCTTCTCTGAAGACTATATAGCACTCTTTAGACCTCGTCAGACAGAATGTCCTATGAGACATAACATCTCTGTCTTCATATCATTCCAAGAACTAATTTAGCTTATCTTCCACGCGACACGAAAGCTAATTCAGGGTAAGTGATTGTTCTGTCATTAGATAGGACCCATGCAGGTAATTTCACCTTTTGAACACCGAAATGAAGTTTTCAATAACATCCTATCATGTTACTTATAATTCGTCTTGATTGGAAAAATGTTTATTCACATGACTGGTTTCGGTTCCTCTAGAACCATCTTCAGATCTGCAATTTCGGCTACAGAAGTAACCAGTCCACACACAGCAACCTCCACATGCTGCGTCACATGTGTGGACGTGTTACTCCTGTAACCCAAATTGCAGATCTGAATATGGTTCTAGAGGAACCGAAACCGGTCATGTGAATAAACATTTTTCCAATCAAGATGAATTATAAGTAACATTGTATAACCAGTGATTGCGGTATCCCATCAGACATTATGTCTGTTTTTGCAAACATCATAACAAGTTAGTCGTCAGTATTACATCCGTTCGTTGCTAGGAACATGTATATTCAATTTATCGAACTACGACTATAACCGTTCCTTACGAACATAAATAATAAGAGATACCAAAAACTTTTTACAACGTTTTAAACCTATAAAACTATGATTAACATACTGTCACCTTCCCATGCAATTTTTAATCATACCAACACCTAATTACTTAGTAATTACTGAAACTCACAAAACAAAATCTTATTGGCGATGTAAACAAAGCGATTATTTGAACGAATATAATATTTATTGAAATTATGTTTACGCCACAAAATAATATAGGCGTATTTGAAAGCAGAAACATGTTAGGAAGATTTGGGATGCAGTAGTTTCTGTGCAAATAACAAAATTGTAGTCATTGTTTACTCAAAGCATGTCAATGATATTTCCTTAAAAATAGAAGAACTGTGGTTAACTTTGTATCACATTCTAGGCATTTCATTTGTAGCTACCGTATGATGCCACTTTTTGTACTTGCTGTTAATTTTTGTAATTCTATTTCGCGAGTTTTCTTTATGTAACAATTACTGATTGTTATAAAAAACGTATATAAGCAGTGTAAGAGGGACATAATTTTTGTAACTGTAATTGGCGAGTTTTCTCTATGTAACAAATTACTGATTGTTGTAAAAGCTATATAAGTAGTGTATGAGGGAGAGCGACAATAGGCAGTGCGTTGTAAGATTTCAACGAGGACTATGTGACGTAATAAATAGCACAGTACCCTTACACAGCTGTACTTTTACACAGTATCGATCATACGATCCATGCAGCGATCATAAAATAAAGCAAAGACTGCAGTGCAGTCAACAATGTGCGAGTGGGTGAGCAAGAGTCGAGTGTTGGAGTCCGTCTGAGGATGTCGGGTGTGCGAGAGGCTAGAGACGATTGCTCGGTAACGAGGCCGGAGATGAGTGGCAGAATATAGGCGTAATGGGAGACAGTATGTGATTTCTGTTGTGTTTATGTTCGAATGTGTGTGAAATCTTATGAGACTTGACTGCTGAGGTCATCAGTCCCTAAGCTTACACACTACTTAACCTAAATAATTCTAAGGACGAACACACACACCCATGCCCCAGGGAGGACTCGAACCTCCGCCGGGAGCAGCCTCACAGTCCATGACTGCAGCGCCTTAGACCGCTCGGCTAATCCCGCGCGGCTGTTGTGTTTATAAATGTTGGTTTACAAAAGGTGTTTTAATTAATAAAATTCAGTATTTGAGAAAGGACATGTTATAATTTCGTGGTTTTGCTTAGATTTCAGAATGACAGAAGGGCACGACAATGAGCTTGATGCAAAGGAGCTATTACTGATTATGCTAAATTAATTAATATAACTTCATCTTCAGTGTATGCGAATAAGTTCAGTGCGAAACTGGGGGAGGTTATAATCTGAAACAACAACTGTCTTTTTGGTGGTAGGTTCCTATGGGATCAAAATCCTGAAGTCATCGGTCCCTACGCTTACACACTGCTTAATCTAACTTAAACTAACTTACGCTAAGGACAACACACACACCCATGCCCGACGGAGGACTCGAACCTCCGACTGGGGGAGCCGCGCGAACCATGGCAAGGCGCTCTTAGACCGCGCGGCTGACAAATGTCTTTTCACGATCATTGAGATCCATGCGGTTCTCCGGCCCATTTTCGCTTAGCAAACTTCCAGGCAACACCATCTGTAGCGAAGCTCCAAGATCAAAATGAGTAGTTAGCATTAATTATTATTCCGAAGATACTGAGCTACATCCTCCAAATTGCAAGAACTTTATTTACTGCTACCATTAACGTTACGAGAAGACAGGTCACTTTCTTTTGGAAATATACTTTTATCGCCAGTGTTCCAATTACACTGCACCGCATACTTTTGTGCTGGCAGTGTATGTTGATTGTAGTAGCTATACAGAGACAAAAACATTTGCGGAAGACAGACTAGCGCGTAGAGCCCCATCAGAGCAGCCATCGGATTGGAGACCATCAGGAGAACAGAACGCGCACATTTAGAAATACGGCAGCAGTGTGTTGGAGCCTTAATGAAGAGCGCGCAGTTGGGGGCGCCGTCGCAGCTTTGCCTCGGCTGGCTGTTCGTCCCTGTCTCCCCAGCAAGAGGCAGCGGCTGCGCCTCTTTTCTCGGAGGCGGCCAGAGTCGCAGTAATGAGATCGCCCACGAGAAACTCCCTGCGGACCCAGGGCGGCTTCTGCTGACGCAGCACACCAGTCCGCGCTGCCGATACAAGGCAGGGCACACTATATACTGAGATCAGGGGCCGCCAGTGCGAAATAGAGGGGACGCCGGGGGCATTTCCATCTGTCTCCCGTGGCATGGTGTGGAAATTCCAGTACTACAAACAGGGAACGCCACATACTGGCATCGGGAGAAAATACGATGGGAGTCCCACAGGGTTCAGTTATTGGCCCAATATTGTTCTTACTTTATGTTAATGATCTACCCTTTTTGATGAATCGGGAGACGGAATCCATATTGCTAGAAGGCTAATCTGGTGCACAGTGTACGATCCTAGTTGCAGATTGTTTATCTGACGGCTTCCACGGGCAACAAAAATTTGATTTTCTCTATTTGATGTGTAGAGTTGCGTTCTACCCACACTACAGTTCGGTAGTTTTTTTAAACAACATAAATGATGAAGTAAATGGTAGGATTACTTGTAGTCTTGGTAGCACTGGTGGAGGAAAAACGTAGAATAATTTATGAGAGAGAAACTGGCAGCTAAAATTTAATTTTTAATTTTTTTTATTTTTTAAAATTTATTTTGCACATCATATGAACTGCACACCATTCAGTGTTAGTCCTTACAAAATGTAAATGGAATTTAATAAATAACAATAATAAAAATAATGAAGCTTGATTGGCTTTAAACGGAATGTGGGTTAACCAAACACCTGTTGTTTGATAATGAGAGCATTTAGCGACTTACAATAAATATTAAACACTATTTGAAACCTGTCCTAAAATTTTTCTTACTTAAAAAACTCACAACATCAGATATTTAACATATTAATTCGTCTGTAAAGTAATTACAATTTTGGAGCTGTTTCATACATGGAAGTTAGATGAACTGAGGTTGGGGTGTTTACTGGCTAGTCTTGCTTCCACATGATATAAACACTGTTGTGAAGTGGAGCATAGAAGCACGGGAAGAGGAAATATTAGATTGGTGCATAATTCCGTAGCGTGTTTCCACACACATAACACAGACTTTACTCGTTAATAACATATTCCCCTTCACTACTTACAACAGTCTGCAAACGCTCGGGTAGCTCTTCGAGTCCGCGACTGTAGAAATGCCGGCCGGAGTGGCCGTGCGGTTCTAGGCGCTACAGTCTGCAATCGAGCGACCGCTACGGTCGCAGGTTCGAATCCTACCTCGGGCATGGATGTGTGTGATGTCCTTAGGTTAGTTATGTTTAAGTAGTTCTAAGTTCTAGGGGACTGATGACCTCGTAAGTTAAGTCCCATAGTGCTCAGAACCATTTGAACCATTATTTTGTTAATATAGAATAGTACAAGATGTTACAGTTGTTGGCAATAAATGCCAGCAGTGGCGATCACGCTTCGGGGAAGCAATTTATAGTACACCAAAACATCGCTGTTCTACCGGATGCATAACATTGTCTTTTGTGGATGCACGCAGGTCTTTCTGCGAGGAGTTGCTGCTTTGTTTAGACTCTGTCCCTTATGTTAGCTTAAAGAGGTCATTTATCGTCAACAGTAATGGTACAGGATAGGAATGGTCGGAGTTGTTCCCAAGCCAACTGATGACGACAAAGCAGAGACGCACGTATGGCCACCCGCTGATGTTTGCGATTTAGGTTTAGAGCACGCGCTATCCATACACCCGTTGTTTGAACCTTCCCCATTGCATGAAAATGTCGCACGATGGTGCAATGATCACAGTTCATCACATTTGTTAGTTCTCTAGTACAATGACGTGTACCATTATGGATTAATTAGTTTCAACGATCTTCATCAAACCCCTAAGCTTTTCCTGAACGTGAGGTGTCACTAATGTCAAAGCGATCCTCCTTAAAACTTGAAAACCATTGTCTTGCGTGCTCTGTCCAATGCCATTATCCCCATATCCGGCCAAATGCCTCTGACTGCCTCCCCCGTTATCACCGCTCGACTGAACACAAACGGAAGTACATATCGGAAATGTCCTGCTTTCTCCACTTGGCACTCCATTTTCTAGCGTCCACAGCTCCACTCAGTATCTCTAAATGACAAACTGACAATATATAAACTCAAATAGCAACAGTGAACTACAAATAAAAAGGGACAATCGATAAATAAACCGAAATCAAACGGAACACCTTAAAAGAAAACAAAAACGCTACGAACTTATCCAGAAACCTAATAGTAAATGATTTTTGCGTAAAAGCTACTGACTGGTTCGGTACAATACATGGCTCTAAACTTTGAAACTCACATTTCATACAGATTTGTACCGTTAGAAACGTCCCACCTAGTATTAATCTAGTAAAAAACCGGATACGAATGTCAAAGTTCTTGGGAGTGCATATGGATGAAAAGATTTAACTGCAAATGCCATATAGTAGACATTTTAAAATGTTTAGGTTTGCCTACCTCTGCCATACGAATAATTGGTAAATTTGGGGATATAGAAGTCAGTAAGTTGATATGTTTTACACATCTTCATTTGCTTTGGTAATATTCTAGGCCGGCCGTGGTGGCCAAGCGGTTCTAGGCGCTTCACTCTGGAATCGCACGACCGCTACGGTCGCAGGTTCGAATCCTGCCTCGGGCATGGATGTGTGTGAAGTCCTTAGTTAGGTTTAAGTGGTTCTAAGTTCTAGGGGACTGATGACCTCAGATGTCCCATAGCGCTCAGAGCCATTTGAACCATTTAATATTCTAGTGTAGCCCTCACTTAGGAAAAATGAACCGATTAGACAAAAGAAAGTATTCAGAATTATGTGTGAAGTTGATATACATACTCTTACGTCTTCCAGGAATCTCCTTTTAACAGCTGGGCTGCGAGACCGCTACGGTCGCAGGTTCGAATCCTGCCTCGGGCATGGATGTGTGTGATGTCCTTAGGTTAGTTAGGTTTACCTAGTTCTAAGTTCTAAGGACTAATGACCTCAGAAGTTGAGTCCCATAGTGCTCAGAGCCATTTGAACCATTTTAACAGCTGGGAACATTAATCACAACCTCAGAGTACATTTAAACATTTGTGACACTTGTTATCAACAGTTCATCTGAATCGAAGAGGAACATAAATCCACAAGCCCAGCACAAGAAGAAAAAATGATCAGCATGACCCTTTAATGTTCACTTGTCCTTTTGTTTCCGTTTGTTTGTCAACTCCAGCAAGTGGACAAGTTATGTTACCGTAGGTAATTGCACTATGTGCTTGTAAGAGAGGGTAGAACCAGTTTTATGTTAGGTATTTAATAACTTCAAGTTAATCCCTTAACGCCGCCAATTAGTATCGCGCCAAAGCTATTTCAATAAGTAAAATAAGTGTTTTCGTGTGCCTCTAACAATAAGTGCAGATTCTACAAGAAGCTACCAACACCTCTGACATGTGGTTCCACCTGTCGAGAGTTTCACTAGGGTTTCAGATACTTCTAGAGGGACCTGCTATTGGCACCTTCGTTCACAAAACACACACACACACACACACACACACTCACAAGAGAGCAGTTTTTGCCTATTTTTGGAAAATTACAGCTAGATACAGAGGTACAGTAAAATTTTATCATGAATGAGAAGTGTGGGCTCTGTCGTAGGTTTCTGAGTAGTGGGTTACATATGGGATTTGAAACTTCCTGGCAGATTAAAACTGTGTGCCCGACCGAGACTCGAACTCGGGACCTTTGCCTTTCGCGGGCAAGCGCTCTACCATCTGAGCTACCGAAGCACCACTCACGCCCGGTAATCACAGCTTTACTTTTGCCAGTATCTCGTCTCCTACCTTCCAAACTTTACAGAAGCTCTCCTGCGAACCTTGCAGAACTAGCACTCCTGAAAGAAAGAATATAGTGGAGACATGGCTTAGTCACAGCCTGGGGGATGTTTCCAGAATCAGATTTTCACTCTGCGGCGGAGTGTGCGCTGATATGAAACTTCCTGACAGATTAAAACTGTGTGCCCGACCGACACTCGAACTCGGGAGCTTTGCCTTTCGCGGGCAAGTGCTCTACCATCAGCGCACACTCCGCTGCAGAGTGAAAATCTCATTCTGAAAACATCCCCCAGGCTGTGGCTAAGCCATGTCTCCGCTATATCCTTTCTTTCAGGAGTGCTAGTTTTGCAAGTTTCGCAGGAGAGCTTCTGTAAAGTTTGGAAGGTAGGAGACGAGATACTGGCAGAAGTAAAGCTGTGAGTACCGGGCGTGAGTCGTGCTTCGGTAGCTCAGATGGTAGAGCACTTGCCCGCGAAAGACAAAGGTCCTGAGTTCGAGTCTCGGTCGGGTACACAGTTTTAATCTGCCACGAAGTTTCGTATCAGCGCACACTCCACTGCAGAGTGAAAATCTCATTCTAGTATGGGATTTGTTCAAAGTATTTTCACTGGGGGGGGGGGGGGGGGGGGGTGGAATGCAGTGGGGAAGCCAGTAGGCATTTTAGCGAGATCCTCTCCTGGGTTACAGAATCTGTAGTAGAAGTAAGTTGATAGAGGAACATGAGCATAAGATCTGTGCCCTTCACGTGCAGTTGCAACGCGCAAAAGAGGAACTACATAGTTTGAGGAGGGTGGAGGGTGCTGGGGAATGGGAACTAACTGGCAGTTGGCAAGGAGACAGCTAGGAGGAGGTGGTATTCAGACAGTTATGCTTTGCGTATATACAATAGATTTGACCAACTGTCAGAGTTGAGTGGGGTGGAGCCTCCTGTAGCTATAGATGTAAAGAATATGCAGCAGTCCTCAGCAGTTTGGAGGCCTAGGTCAGTTGCAAAGCGTAACAACAGCAGAAGGTTCTGCTGCTATGTGGTTCACACGGTAGATGTGTGTGCCGGCAGTTCCAGTAACTGTTGGGGAGTGAGTACCAGGTCACATGCATTGTGAAGCTTAGTGCAGTGTTGGTTCAGGTGACTGACAGCGTAGCGGAGTTATGTAGGAATTTTACGAATGATGATCAAGTAGTGATAGTGGGTGGAGCAGGAAGCAGTCTTGATAGGGATGGGGAATATGTTGTAGGTGGTGACCTGGTAAAGATAGCTACTGAAACTGGTGGTACTAATGTACATTTCGAGCAACTGTTTCAGCGTCATGATCGGCCTCAATGCGGCTGTTAGGCGCGCTAACATGGGACTGTGGAGGGCGCTGATGGCAGAGGGCATTTCAGTTGTGCCAGTTGGGTCTACCAGTAGATCGGGTTTCATTAGGCGTGGCCTGCACCTCAATAGGTATGGGAAGAGGAGGCTGGACTGACTGCATCTAGAATTGTTCCACGTGAAAGTGCGCTGACGTTTTTTTTTAATAATGTCTGCGAAAGGTTAAGTGAGGCGGTACGTGAGTACCAGCCCAATATTCGCTTCGTCAGTTGCGGGAAACAGCCTAAAAAGCACGTCCAGGCTTTCCGAGACACCGCACCTCGTCATTAACTCGCCGGGCGGCTACGACGCGGCGCCGGATCTCGGAAACTACGTGCTAAAGTGCTCTGCTATCCCGGAGGGCACGAAATGGGATACAATGTACAGAGAACAAGAGCAGTCCTCTCACACTTCTCTGGGTCACCCCTGAGGATGCCTTTGTCCCGGAAGTACACTCGCTATCCAGGACTACGTACTGGATTCTGTTACTTGAAATGTCTTCTAGCCACTCACAACCCGACAACCTGTTTCGCGTGTTCGGAGTTTTATCAACAGGCTGCAGGGCAGCACCACATCTGGTACGCCATCACTCCTCCCCATGCCGACCAAATACACTGGCGGCGGAAATTTGTTCCATCACCAGGATTCGAGCTATCTTATCTCCAATTCCAGCGCCTCCACACAATCCTACGTTAGCATCACTGGCGACGGAGACGACTACCCAGTCGATAAGATTGAGTGAGATACTGCCCATTACAGTGCACGTGACACGACAGCTGTAATGCAGCTCGTAATACAGGAGTTTTACTGCCTCGTTAAAGCACTGTGAGGTACGATATTCCGAGCAAGCTAACGTATTACGGTATCCTGACATCCGTGTTACGGCAATACTGCCAGCTATTGGTTTCTGGAAGCTACCATACGAGGCATAAATTCCAAGACTGGTTTTTGGCAGCTTTCCATGCTAGTTTATGGTGTGCGATTGTCCTCAGCTCTGCATAACTACTGCCGTCTACAGCCATTTGGATCTGCTCGCTGTAAGCACTTTTCCTCGCTCTGAAATATGTATGACAATATATGTAGCCTACATGTGTCCAAACGTTTATTACAGCAACGTATAAAAATTCGAAATAAATGGGTTGAAATTTTTGGTAACAATGTTCCTCCTTTATATATTACATACATACCTAGCGGTGGTCACGAGATTGTACCGTCGCAAGAAGATCATGCTCTGGATGGCCAGGTAGCGTTACCGCGAGGGAAGATCATACTGCTGGGGTTATGGCTGGCGCATTGTGTTGCATATGCGGCTGCTATGTGACCAGCGAGTCAGCTCAGGCTATCCTTATGACGGGACGCCCGTTCTCAGTCAGCAGAGGGCTTCAGTACATTTTGGACGCCAGGAGCCTCCACACGGGGTCCACTAAAGATTACGCTGTATAAAATGTAGTATCATGATCTGTAACGTATTGCTGTCTAAGTTACTCGTCGACGTGCATACATCTCACGTTGTTATCTTGCTGATCTCTACCCGGACGCAAAAAGCTCAAGTCTACTGATGTCAATGATATCAGCCTTTGAGTATATTACCATCAAGAGTGACACAGCCTTGCAAGAACGTATTTACTTTTAAGCCGTTTCTTGTCACAATATGACATCGAATCTTATACACTACTGGCCATTAATATTGCTACACCACGAATATGACGTGCTACAGACGCGAAAATTAACCGACAGGAAGAAGATGCTGTTATATGCAAATGATTAGCTTTTCAGAGCATTCACACAAGATCGGCGCCGGCGGCGACACCTACAACGTGCTGACATGAGGGAAGTTTCCAAACGATGAGAGTGTTCCACCTACCATCTTCGAAGGATGCCATGGGTCTGATGATGGTCATGTGATATGACCGAAACCGGTCACCTATGTTCTTGTAACATACGAGGTGTGATTAAGACTGCATTTTAAAAAGAAGTAATGAGAGCCTCGAAGGACGTTTGGATGCCTCCAATAAATACTAATTAATGGCGTTTATTTTTATTATCCGAGATAATTGCACCACAACTGACCAGTCACACAACCAACTAAACGCAAAGAACGCTGTATTCTGCCTACATGCTGGTCTTCAAGGGACAAGGCGAGACGAACTGAGTGCTGCTTACAGCGCCGAGACCGCACTGTACCAGTAAGTACAGAACGTGGTCCAGACGGCGGCTCCCAGAAGGCTCTCCGCCAGGGCAGCTTTATGTTGGCGACAGCACAGCCAACAGGTAAAGTGGTAAGGCAGATTTATTACTGACCACAGAGGCAGCTCGCCAACTCAATGAAGCTTAGCATTTCTAATATTAATATCAAGGACTCCAATAGAGATTCAAACTAGTGTGTTTCTATTTGTAATTCTCACTGCAACCTGCACAATGCAAGCAGCCAACTAGCGTTCCTAAATTTACAGAATGAAATGTGGATACTTACAGCAGACTTCAACCCACGGTCGCTGCCAGACGATGTGATACCTAACAACAGAAGAAAGAAAACACATTATTTCAAATATTTCTGTCTCTCCTTTTAAAATGATAGTATTTTATTGAGCTTCAGTCACAGTTTTGTTAGAAATTAGCCGGATTTACGTCCTCATCTCTTTGAAATAAGTACCAAACATCCAGATCTCTTTTCAGAAAAATGTTTACAAGCCTTTTTTCTTGTGTTCAACAGTAATATCTCTAGTAAGAATACAGGGCATTTATAAACTAGTTACACAAAAATAGCATCTAATTGTGAAATAACTTACAGAAATGTTTGATACAGCACTGAATGCAGTAACCTTCAAGTTTCTTCCCGCCTAACACTCTTAGTTCCCGACGTTCTCGCTAGATGGTATGTGTGAATGAGTTATTCAAGCAGTCGTCATGGAGTCGTATAATGGTGCAAAGCGTGCGCAGTGTTGTTAATGGTTTAACGAATCCAAATCCGGTATTACAGTTCAGAGACGTTCCAAGATTACATGTGGCAAGCCACCATGTCAAAGACAAACTGTTATTAATATAGGTACAACGATTCCACCGAAACTGATTGTGTATTACATAGGACACCGAATCAGTCACTGGAAGAACTCATTCACACGTGGCACCTTGAAGATATACCATATTCAGTGCTGCGTCAAACATTTCTGTAAATTATTTACCCTTTTCACAATTGAAGGTAGTGTTGTCCAACTAATTTATAAACACCATGTTTGCACTGTGTAGCAAGAACAGGAGAGCCCCTAATTGTAAACCCTGCGGAACCTCAGTAATTTTTCCCCACTAGCAAGAAGATATCTTGGAAATCGCATATGCTATCTAGCATTTACGCTGTGCTACCTCTCATTTAAACATACAGAGTGTTTCAAATATTCCATTACTGGCTTCTAGGGGTTGAAGAGGGGTCCCAGCAGATTTCGGCTTTTGGTTACATGGGCCATACAGCCAACAACGGTTCTTAAGTGCCAAAGATACATAATCGCAAAAAAACCAGAATAGCACAAAATTACGAAGTTACCATACAAATAAACTCTTGAAGGAAAAGAAAAGAACAATTAGACTAACACCAGACAGCCGGCGGCAGTGGTGACGATGACAAACAGTACTATACAGCAACATTATGACATACATGCATATGCTCTTACGGTAAAATACAAAAGACCCGGCTGACGTTGGGGGTCTCATGAAACATGGCACCGGTGCCGTTCCGTTTCGACACCCACGGTCGTTTGGTCGCTGCGTCCCGACCGGGGTCAACTGCCCGGATCCTGGGTCCAAAGGTCTGCATGGCGGCGTCACTGCCCCGCTGTTACAGTTGTCCTTCTGGGAAGCACCCACGTCAGCAAAAGGTTGGCACGACCATAGCACGAGCAGAAATAATAAAAAACTTGTGACAGATAAAAAAGTACCTTAGCAACAGGATGGATTTTTGGGTATACAGGGTGTTACAAAAAGGTACGGCCAAACTTTCAGGAAACACTCCTCACACACAAAGAAATAAAATATGTTATGTGGACATGTGTCCGGAAACGCTTACTTTCCATGTTAGAGCTCATTTTATTACTTCTCTTCAAATCACATTAATCATCGAATGGAAACACACAGCAACAGAACGTACCAGTGTGACTTCACTTTGTTACAGGACATGTTCAAAATGTCCTCCGTTAGCGAGGATACATGCATCCACCCTCCGCCGCATGGAATCCCTGATGCGCTGATGCAGCCCTGGAGAATGGCGTACTGTATCACAGCCGTCCACAATACGAGCACGAAGAGTCTCTACATTTGGTACCGGGGTTGCGTAGACAAGAGCTTTCAAATGCCCCCATAAATGAAAGTCAAGGGTTGAGGTCAGGAGAGCGTGGAGGCCATGGAATTGGTCCGCCTCTACCAATCCATCGGTCACCGAATCTGTTGTTGAGAAGCGTACGAACACTTCGACTGAAATGTGCAGGAGCTACATCGTGCATGAACCACATGTTGTGTCGTACTTGTAAAGGCACATGTTCTAGCAGCACAGGTAGAGTATCCCGTATGAAATGATAATAACGTGTTCCATTGAGCGTAGGTGGAAGAACGAAACTAAAATGGGCTCTAACATGGAAATTAAGCGTTTCCGGACACGTGTCCACATAAGATCTTTTCTTTATTTGTGTGTGAGGAATGTTTCCTGAAAGTTTGGCCATACCTTTTTGTAACACCATGTATAAGAAACTGAAGGGCCGTGCATCATGTGCTCAGCTTCTGCAGTTGCCAGATCATCGCTGACGGAGGAAACCACAACAGTGAGTATACTTCTTTATAGTGTTATTTTTGGACACCTTAATAATGCAATTGATGCATTAGATCTTGGTTTACCACATAGTATTGAAGACGATATTTTGTTAAATTTTCGTTATGACAAAATGAAATTTATGCTGGATGCATATCGCTTACCAGAAAGTTATATTTTTAACGAGAGTGGTAATGTTCCCGTTGTTAGCGAAATGATTAATGACGCTCTTCAAGCAACTGAAAAAATTACACTTAATACATCAATTCCATGGCCAACAATGTGCTTACTTACTATGTGCAATTTTTCACAAAGCACATTTTCGCAAAGCAGATTCAAAATTACGGTGCAGTTTATTGACATTTCTTTCAAAGAATATATTTGGACAATTTGTGGATTATGCTTGTCTAAATTAACAGAAAATGGCAAAACCAATCAGTACAACGTATTTTTCCAAATAGTAAAATTCATTTAATAAGCAAAAGTCCATATTATAGTTTTGGGGTAATTTCTCCGCCTCATATTAAGCAATATGGACGCTGGTGCATGTTTTGTGCAAACACACCATTATTTAGAAGTGTACGTTGTGGTGGTGCCCTCCCTAGTGTATATGAATCAGAAGATGAAGATTCTAATTTTGTTGAAAATTTGCTTGCAGATTGGTAATGGACAACATCATCGAGATGATGCAGATGCCGTACACTCTTCTGGAAGCTCAAGTTCCGACTCCATCCCTGAAAGCACTTACGTACTTGGTGACGAGATTACACTCCAACATGGCAACCTTAATTTTGAGCTATTTGATTCAATTAGAAGTTTCTTCGCAACCTTTGGTTTAACGACCTTATTAGATTTTCTGAAATCTCAGAGCCATGGTATTTCACTGACGTTATTGTCATCAGAGGACCGGATGATGTTAATGAATTGTGTAGACGAATTAATATTATTTCACAAAACTACCCTGGAGAAGTAATCATGTACAAACAAGATGGGGACCACTTCCACATTATCCATGACTGTATCTACTCCTCCAGACGATGCCGATACCGTTTCCGCAATGACTCATTTATTGCCACCAGAATTTAAGAAAACAATCGACGCACCAGTGCCATCGCGGCCATGTCCAACATCGACTGGCTCAATATATTGTTATATCTCTACTTGCAAAAGCGGCCAAGTTGCGGGTTGCGGACAAGTATGGCTCAGAGGACCAAATAAGAGATTACCTGGTGAGTATGAATTTGTACAATGGCAAAGTTTCATCGAAGGATCCCTCTACGTATTGGAAAACTTTGGAATTATTAATCAGCACGGATCAGGGGTCGACAGTCGTGGAACACGTAAACAGTTTTTTTTCCCTCGCGCGATACGCTTGTGGGACGGGGATGGGGGGAAATATGACTTTGTCGCCAATAGTGCCCTCCGCCACACACCGCTTGGTGGCTAGCGGAGTATATATGTAGATGTAGATTCTCCCCCTAACTTGCATATCACTGAAGGGGTCCACGATAATAAACACGAGGCTAGTTGCCAGTCTTCATTCCAATATACAGCCGGAGGTGGTTCATATTCGCAACTCCGGATACATGTCGCCGTAAATATATTTTTTTGTAAAACTTCATTCGAATTAAATTATTCACAATTTTCACAAATAAAAGCGGAACGTGTTTCTAAACTCCTGTACAGAGCAGCTGGTACATAATCCACTAACCTTCAAGTCCTGAATTTGAAAATTTTTCTTCGCAGTGCATGCACTTTCTATTCTCCATCGTTGTCAAAAAGAGGTCTCCTAGGGTTGGGTTTCCTGCTCTTCGCCCTCCTGTTTTTGCTGCCTTTCTTCTCTCCGGCTGCTTTCCGTTTTTCCTTCTCTTCATTTCCTTTTCTCCTCTTTATTTGCCGCTTCGAGGTCACTGTTACAAGGACCTGCTTTAAGTATCGCCCTTCTTTCGACAGGTGCTTTCACATGTTTTCCCTGCGCAGAGTGGGGAGGAGGCCCCGGCAAGATGGCAACTTGACGAGATTTCAGAAAAGCTGTATTGCCTCTAATAGCACGACCAAACTTTCAATAACTAAAGTAACATAATGGTGTCAAGATATAACAGTTTCAACACAATTTCATGAGAAAGGCATGTCTCAGTCTACCTCCACAACAAATACATAAACTCCAGAATGAAATCTTCACTCTGTAGCGGAGTGTGCGCTGATACGGAACATCGTGGCAGCTTAAAACTGTGTGACCGACCGAGACTCGAACTCGAGACCTTTGCCTTTCACGGGCAAGTGCTTTACCGACAGCTACCCAAGCACAACTCACGACCCGTCCTCACACCTTTAATTCTACCAATACCTCCCGCTTGCCAATCTTCACAGAATCTGTCCTGCGAACTTGGCAGAACTAGCATTCCTGGAAGAAAGGATATAACGGAGACATGGCTTTGCCACAGCCTGGTGGATGTTTACAGAATGAAATTTTCACTCTGCAGCGGATCGTGGGATGATTCGAAACTTCGTGGCAGGCAACTGTGACTGGCCGAGACCCGAACTCGAGACCTTTACCTTTCGCGGACAGACAAAGTTTCAATATGGTTCAAATGGCTCTGAGCACTATGGGACTTAACATCTGAGGTCATCAATCCCCTAGAACTTAGAACTGCTTAAACCTAACTAACCTAAGGGCATCACACACATCCGTGCCCGAGGCAGGATTCTAACCTGCGACCGTAGCAGTCGCGCGGTTCCAGACTGTAGCGCCTACAACCGCTCGGCCACACCAGCCGGCAAAGTTTCAATACATAAACTGATTACTTATATCAGGGCTTCTGAAACCCACAAAAAGTATTGTAGCGTTGAGCAATAGCACAGTAAACAGACTTCATGGGGTGTCTGGGCCCTCCAGAAAGAGTAAGTTGTGGTGTGCATACTGTAAGACCTTCGGTACACACACCATCAGATTATTTGACTTGTCGCTCTAACGAAGTAGGCGAGTGTCAGCAATATGTCTCGTGGTCTTATCGTGGCGTGTTTATCTTCTGCCGTTAGGTCAGACGATAGGAATGCCACTTGCACGCTTAGAGTAGCAGAGTGACGGTGACCAACTTTAAACGGAACTTGATTAATTTTCACACGCATTTATTAAAATTATAAAAAGCATAGACATTACGTAAATTGATTCTGGATGCTATTTACAATTGGCAATCTGAAGTTCCTTTGGTCTTGGTACGTTAATCTTATTCACACATATGTCTGATACTTGACAAAGTGTCTATACATTTATCTTCATGGCTATGTACAGAAATATGATAATCTTCTTATGTGCAGACTGAAACTTGACTGTAGAGTGGTGCAGACAAATGCAGACTGGTACAGATTAATGGAGACTGACTAATCGGAGGTATGTACACTAGATATAATACCTCATGCATTCAGGTATTACTGCGCGAGTGTGATCCGTGAGGGGAAAAGGTTCTACGTCAGCAGCAATCTCATTGGCTGCGTTACATATTAATACGCGGATCGGCAGAAGCAGAATTTGGTCCGTCTCTAAGGCAGTGCCATCTCGTAGAGCGGAGACGCACGAGCGCTGCGCCTGCGCTGTTGCGCTTAGCGGGGGCGCGCTCTAGTGGGAAAGTTGTGTACGCGCTGACTACGCCGAACTATGTACACAACATAAGTAAGGATTTTCCGCGACATGGCAGCACCAAACAGCCCGCAGAACCTCAGTGGCTACTTTTCCCGCCGTGGCCACTTTGGCCGGCTTCCCATTATGCAGAGATGAGGCTGCTAGGCAGCTATGGAAAACAGCGTGGATGTAGTGGACAGATTAGTTCCTCCATAAAAGGCAACACGAGAAAGAGCTGGCGGCGTAGAGCCGCTAAGAGCTGGCCGCGTAGCCCTCCGCTTGTCTTGTCCTTTGTGTCCTCAGGAGGGCCGGGACGAGCAGCGGCGCGCTGGTTGCATTAGCGTCCAGCCGTCACAGGCGGGAGGTGCGGCTGTAGCAGAATGGCGGACAGCAGTGACGTCACAGGCGTCGCGGCGCACAAAGGCGCCGTCTCCGGCGGCGCCCGCTCTGGACGCGGTGGCACGACACTCGCTCATCCTCTCCCGCTGGCAGCTGTTGACGTCCACAGACGCGAGCTTCGCAGCACGCGCCACCACGCCAGAGGTCAACGACCCGCGCGGTGGAAAGGCGGGCGACTTTCCCGCTCTGACCTAGCAGGTAGCTGCCGTTTCTAGCGGAGGCTGCGCCCTGGGAGGAGGGCGTAGTTCCGCCAGGCACCCAGCCCTATACTCGCTTCATCATAAGAATAGACCTCATTAAACATTACACAGTGCATTCTTCCGTGTTTGCTGGAACCTCATCGGATTTCATAGATTAAGGCTTTCACGGCAGGTGTTCTCATCACTTAACACTTCCGGGCAGAGATGCCGTAGTCCATACATAAAACTCTCCCCTGACGTTTCGCCTTCGACTGCGGAATAATTCTCTCGCCAAAAGTATGAAACCTAGCCAAATCAGAATTTTATAACAGATACTGACCTGTGTGCTGATAGCACAATTAAATTCAGAGCTTCATTGGCCTTCAGCGAATGAAGCAATTAATTATTGAATAAATTGAAGTGGTGCTCTACTAGCTGAGCAGCTAGTTAGGAAGGCAAATGTTGTCGGCTGCGCCTTCGGCGGTCCGCAACGCGGCTAAATAAATAAGAGCGTGCGAGCTAGAGTCAGGCCGCAGTTCTCGCGCACTCCGTGTCGGAAGCCGCTGCGCGTCTGTGCAGTTGCAAGGAACAGCCGTGGGTGCCGTATTACTTAACTCGGTATGCACGTAAAAATGAGTTCGCATTGGGGTAAAGTGTTAATTGTGGAACGACTCCAGTTATTTATTCTCAGCGTATGTCGTATTTTCATGTGTAGCTGCAGGGCAGACCGTCTTTCATTACTAGCGTGGCGTTTGATAGGTATTAACATCAAATTTTGGCGAGCATTCACTTTGAACATTTACGTCGATAACAACTATTGAACAATTTCGTTATCTAGGGATAATAGGATCAGTAATAGACGCTGAACAGCTCTGATAGTGTAATAGCTGACAATAGAATTGACAGGTTCTGCAAGTTTATGCTTTATCGTTTGCAGAATATAGTGAAAATTGTTATAGTAAACTCCATTTTCTATGAATCCCAGACATTATCCTAAATCCTCAACGTAATGAACTTCAATGATGAATAACTTTATTTCTCCATCAGAGTGGGCACAGTGAACTTTAATTACAGGCATCACGTTTTTGCTAATCACTCTCTGCTTGCCAACACTGTAGTTAGAGAGCCTGTGTTGAGAACGGCAACACTACAATAGAAAATAAATTTTACCACCCGCCGCACATGCAGGTCACATACTCACTGGTTATCTCGGGTATCGCAGAACAACGATTCATCGGCCATGTTTCCTGGTTATGGAATCACTCCAAACGCAGCCACTCGTGTTGTGGTGTTAACGGCAACCTATGAATAGGACAGTGATTCCGTGGTGCAGCTGCTGCCTGTCTCCCAGCAGTGGTGGTGTATGAGACAGAACGTTGCGAGGAGTCCATTACTTTTTCTTGCATGGTAGGTGAGTATCTGGAGGGCTTACGATGTCCTTGATGCACAATGTGATGAACTTGCCTTATGGTGATGAATGGCAGCTAGCTCTGAATGTGGAACAATGCGAGTTAATGTGGATGGGGCAGGAAGAACAGATGTTAAATGTTCAGATACAGCACCTCCTGGCCAAGAGAAGTCTATTAGTGTATCGGCTCTAATCTGAGGGAGAAATTTCTGACTACATACGTTTGGAGCACAACATTGTGTTATAGTGAAACATGGACAGTGGTAAAACAAGAACAGAAGAGTATCGAAACATTTGAGATGTGGTGCTATGGACGAATGTTGAAAATTAGGTGGACTGATAAGGTAAGGGTGAGGAGGTTCTGTGCAGGATCGGACAGGTAAGGAATGTTTAGAAGACACTGACAACGAGAAGGGATAGGATAACCAGACATCTATTAAGACATCAGGGAATGACTGGAGGGTGCTTTAGAGGGCAAGAACTGTACAGGAAGACAGCGATTGGAATACATCTTGCAAATAATGGAGGATGATGTTTGCAAGTGTCGCTCTGAGATGGTTGGCACAGGAGAGGAATTCGTGGTGGGTCGCATCAAAACAGTGAGAGGACTGATGGCTAAAAAAAAGGAAATTGAAATGGCACGAGTTTGTGAGAATTGATGTAGTGAAGGCGAACGTTGCACTTCGGCTTGGTGGGAGAATTCTAGGAAACTGTAGTTCATCTGTAAAGAAGACCACACATAGGATGCTAGTGCGACCGATTCTTCAGTACTGCTCCAGTGTTTGGGATCCGTATGAGGTGGGATTATAGGAAGTCATCGAAGCGATTCACTGGCGGGCTGCTAGATTTGTTACTGGTAGGTTAGAACAACACACCAGTGTTACAGACATGCTTCGGGAAGTGAAATGGGAATTCCTGAAGGGAAGGCGACATTGTTTTCGAGGAACGCTATTGAGATAATACTGAGAAATGGCATCTGAAGCTGACTAGCGAACGATTCTATTGCCTCCAACATACACTGCATGTAAGGAACACGAAGATACAACAAATTAGGGCTTATACGAAGGCATTATAGATGGTCGTTTATCTCCCGCTCTGTTCAGGAGTGGAACAGGAAAGAAAATCACTAGTAGTAGTACAGAGTACCCTCCGCCACGTGGCGTGCTGCGGATTGCGGAGTATGTACGCAGATGTAGATGTAGGTGGGGACAGGAGCTGGCCGACTGGAACGCTGACGTCGAGTATGCTCAACCACACGTTCCCCTTGTGGTCTAACACTGGGCCACTGTCACATCCGAGTGCCCCAGTTAATCTGGATGTTGGACGATTCGACCAACTCACCAAACGGATATCCGAAATGAGGCCTTTTTCAAACATTGCCAGGTGCTAATGACGTTGTCTCACACGACTACACGGCATATCAGTGTCTCACGCAGTTTACACCCGGCAGGACTTGTATCAAAGCTCAACACCACCAGAGGTAATGCACTCTGGTTGCCCTTCCACCTGTCACAGAGATTTGCAACTCTATAATCATTAGCACGGCCAGCGACGGTGTACACACGTACGAAGTTACACTGACTTCGAAGCTAATATTCCTGTTGCTTCACTTTTTTAGTGTGTCTTATTTTCCTGTACCAGCTCATTTGCATAGCAACAAATAACAAAATATTTTACTTGAATCGTCCTCGTAATTACACTACCGGCCATTAAAATTGCTACACCAAGAAGAAACGCAGATGATAAACGGGTATTCGTTGGACAAATATATTATATTACAACTGACATGTGATTACATTTTCGCGCAATTTGGGTGCATAGATCCTGAGAAATCAGTACCCAGAACAACCACCTCTGTCCGTAATAAAGGCCTTGATACGCCTGGGCATTTAGTCAGAGTTCAAATGGTTCAAATGGCTCTGAGCACTATGGGACTTAACATCTGTGGTCATCAGTCCCCTAGAACTTAGAACTACTTAAACCTAACTAACCTAAGGACGTAACACACATCCACGCCCGAGGCAGGATTCGAACCTGCGACCGTAGCGGTCACGCGGTTCCAGACTGAAGCACCTAGAACCGCACGGCCACACCGGCCGGCAGTCAAACAGAGCTCGGATGGCGTGTACAGGTACAGCTGCCCATGCAGCTTCAACACGATACTACTGTTCATCAAGAGTAGTGACTGGCGTATTGTGAGGACCCAGTTGCTCGGCCACCATCGACCAGACGTTTTCAATTGGTGAGAGATCTGGAGAATGTGCTGGCCAGGGCAGCAGTCGAACATTTTCTGTGTCCAGAAAGGCCCGTACAGGACCTGCAACATGCGGTCGTGCATTGTCCTGCTGAAATGTAGGGTTTCGCAGGCATCGAGTGAATGGTAGAGCCACGGGTCGTAGCACATCTGAAATGTAACGCCCACTGTTCAAAGGACCGTCAATGCGAACAAGAGGTGACCGAGACGTGTAACCAATGGTACCCAATCCCGTTACGCCGGGTGATACGCCAGTATGGCGATGACGAATACACGCTTCCAATATGCGTTCATTGCGATGTCGCCAAACACGGATGTGACCATCACGATGCTGTAAACAGAACCTGGATTCATCCGAAAAAAAAATGACGTTTTGCCATTCGTGCACCCAGGTTCGTCGTCGAGTACACCATCGCAGGCGCTCCTGTCTGTGATGCAGCGTCAAGGGTAACCGCAGCCACGGTCTCCGAGCTGATAGTCCATGCTGCTGCAAACGTCCTCGAACTGTTCGTGCAGATGGTTGTTGTCTATTGACTCAGGGATAGAGACGTGGCTGCACGATCCGTTACAGCCATGAGGATAAGATGCCTGTCATCTCGACTGCTAGTGATACAAGGCCGTTGGGATCCAGCACGGCGTTCCGTATTACCCTCCTGAACCCGCCGATTCCATATTCTGCTAACAGTCACTGGATCTCGACCAACGCGAGCAACAATGTCACGATACGATAAACCGCAATCGCGATAGGCTACAATCCGACCTTTATCAAAGTCGGAAACGTGATGGTACGCATTTCTCCTCCTTAGACGAGGCATCACAACAACGTTTCACCAGGCTACGCCGGTCAACTGCTGTTTGTGTATGAGAAATCGTTTGGAAACTTCCCTCATGTCAGCACGTTGTAGGTGTCGCCACCGGCGCCTACCTTGTGTGAATGCTCTGAAAAGATAATCATTTGCATATCACAGTATCTTCTTCCTGTCGGTTAAATTTCGCGTCTGTAGCACGTCATCTTCATGGTGTAGCAATTTTAATGGCCAGGTTTGTACGATAAATCCTGTAGAATATTGCAGCAACAGTGTAATTCGAATAAACGCTGCACTGAGACAGAGCAGGTGCCGCGCTGTTACAACCACACGCTGTGGCCACCCCTCGATATTTTCTGAGGGGTCTGCGCTGAGTGGGTGGTGTGAGGATCGTCACAGCAACTGCGGGGGCGGCGGGGTGCCTCCATTCACGGCGAGGCTCCGGGCAGCGTGGCTGAATGGGGCGCGTCATTACGCGCCGCCTACTGTGCTCTGCCCCGCTCTACTGTGTACGGGCGCTGCCAGCCGTCTGACGTCACACGGCCACGTCCCAGCCCCACTTGAGGCCGAGCCGAGCCGAGGAGACCGCACAACAACAAGGCGCAATCGTTCGCCTCTATAGTGAAGCGCTGTCTCAACACTTTGACCGAACGCTGCCAAACTGACACTTCACTTCTTATTGCTCTTTCTACGATTTCGGTCGCACTGTATGAGGACCACGTGAAGTAAATTCCTCATGATTTTTTCTTCTTCCCTGATTTTGCCTTCCCTCTATTTCCTCGTTATTTCATTGTGTTCTCTTACCCTTAATACGTCTAAACAGTAATGCGCTTCCTGACCTTTACCAGAAACTTTCTCCCGTCCCTCCCGCCTGCCCCATCTTCTTAATGTCGTTTCGAATTTTTGACCTGCCTGCTTCCGCCTCATTGATTTTTGGTAAGTGCTTTCTCACTTCTGTGAACCAGCTGATTGGCGTTGTGCTGTTTTGTGGATCCAAGTGACCATAAAGTGAAATTCTCCTTTACCTGAAACCGTCAGATACATTTTGAGTTTGAGTGTGTATTTCTTCATTACTTTTTCTCACCCACGTACACTCTACTTTTGTTGCTCCGAGTATTTTCTGTACTACCTTACTTTCCTTTTCTCCAACACTTCCATTTTTCCTTTTCCGCTGCATAAAGGCACTCCTGTTTTATGACGGTGTGGTAGTGTTAGATTTTGGTTTCTAGTAAGAGTGATTTTTTAATCTAAACATCTTTCGTTAACCGATTTCCTTCGCATTTTCTGGCTGTTATTTATCTTTTCTTCTTTATGTACACCGTTTGCCTGTATTATGTGCTCTGATTAGTTAAAATGATGCAATCTGTCGATTCCGTCGTATCTTATCCTTAGAAATTTTGGGGCGAATTTAATGTTCCTTATGTATTCTGTCTTCTCGAAAGAAATTTGTAATCTAGTATTTTCCGCCATCTCTCTCAACAGTCTGATTTTTACAGCTTCTGTACCGACGTTTTAGGAAAATAGTGCTAAATCATCCGCATAGGCTAGTCACTTCAGTTTCATGTCCCAGATTTTATATCCTGATGTCTTTAAGCCGAAGGTTACGTTTTAACCTTTTTCAGAACGCAGTAGGAAAGCACTGGGAGAGGACATCACCTTACCTTACATCACCTTTGATTTCAAATGTTCCGATATTTCTCCACGGAATTTTATTTTGCGTTTTGTTCCTGTTACTGTTTCTTTTACTGAAAAAAAAATTCAGTTTAAATCTTCGTGTTCTCTAATTGCTAGTCCTTGTCGGCACAGAAATTGCACGGTAGTAAAAATTGTCTCAAGAGCTAAACGGCCTTTCTTCTTATCAGTATCTAACTGTTCATTCATTTGGGAGGCTACACTTCGGTTAGTGATAGAATTTTGTTTCAGAATACCTTCTTTATGCTTAAACGTATTTTCATGAAGACGAAATTTTTGGAAAGCCTTTTTCCAGTTAGGAAACCCTACGGAAGAAAATGCATCTTTTTTTTTTTTTCAAGAAAATTCTAATAGATTTTTAGCATCCGCCTCTTTGTAGGTTTTGCAAAAAACTTTTTCGGTTGATGTTTCATATTATAGCCATGTATATTTGATCATGCAAGACTTCTGAAATGATCTTCCCTTACCGGACTGTCCAAGTTTCGGCTGTGAACGTTTCGCGCCTAAAGACGACGAAACAATTGCGATACAGGTTGACTTGCAGTATCATCAACTTCCAAGCGCGCCTTTTTGGTAAAAAATTTATCCATTGCAAAGTTAATTCACAATACACTAACACTAAAGTTAACGAATAAAATATAGTCATATGAAATAGTCCACTAGACAATAAAGTCAGAACACTAAACACGTCTGCAGCATGCACTGAACGAAACTATCCACACTGAATGACTGCGACAGCAGATCGGGCATTACATAGCCGGGACGTCGTAATGTCTGAAAGCGTTAAGGCGACGTTAGGCGTAGGGCTCCAGGCGGCCGGTAGCTGTGGCCGAGAGGTTCTAGGCGCTTTAGTCCGGAACTGCGCTGCTGCTACGGTCGCAGGTTCTAATCCTGCCTCTGGCATGGATGTGTGTGCTGTCCTTAGGTTAGTTAGGTTTAGTAGTTCTAAAATTCTAGGGGACTGATGACCTCAAATGTTAAGTCCCATAGTGCCCAGAGCCATTTGCAACATTTGGTTCCAGGCGCTTCTGTTCTAGTCCTTTTGATGTCGCCGCTGCAACAGCGCTGGCCCATTGGCGTCAGACTTTAACCGAAGGTTCGTGCACCGCGACAAATTCTGTGCCCGCAGCACCGTAACACCATCATGGTTCTCACCACTCGTTTTCAGTTAACCTGCTTACTACAATAATAATTATTTGTTTTAACACATTACTGAATGTATTTTAAAAGGTAAGTATCGTCAAACAAGGAAAATAAAAAAATCGAACATAATCTTGTGTTTTTACAAAGCATAATAATTTTCTTAAATTTTTGAGGGGGCTCGGCTCCCATCAGGCCCCATGGAGTCGGCGCCTGTGGCTGTTGGGATGGAACACTTGCATCTGAACAGTATATAAACAACATAATAGGTAAAATTCAAGACTCATAATGTAGAAACTGAAGGGTCATTAATAACCCCAAGAAATAACATACTTAATACTCTTGCACCACTGCGCTTTCCACAATGTACACTCCTGGAAATTGAAATAAGAACACCGTGAATTCATTGTCCCAGGAAGGGGAAACTTTATTGACACATTACTGGGGTGAGATACATCACATGATCACACTGACAGAACCACAGGCACATAGACACAGGCAACAGAGCATGCACAATGTCGGCACTAGTACAGTGTATATCCACCTTTCGCAGCAACGCAGGCTGCTATTCTCCCATGGAGACGATCGTAGAGATGCTGGATGTAGTCCTGTGGAACGGCTTGCCATGCCATTTCCACCTGGCGCCTCAGTTGGACCAGCGTTCGTGCTGGACGTGCAGACCGCGTGAGACGACGCATCATCCAGTCCCAAACATGCTCAATGGGGGACAGATCCGGAGATCTTGCTGGCCAGGGTAGTTGACTTACACCTAGAGCACGTTGGGTGGCACGGGATACATGCGGACGTGCATTGTCCTGTTGGAACAGCAAGTTCCCTTGCCGGTCTAGGAATGGTAGAACGATGGGTTCGATGACGGTTTGGATGTACCGTGCACTATTCAGTGTCCCCTCGACGATCACCAGTGGTGTACGGCCAGTGTAGGAGATCGCTCCCCACACCATGATGCCGGGTGTTGGCCCTGTGTGCCTCGTTCGTATGCAGTCCTGATTGTGGCGCTCACCTGCACGGCGCCAAACACGCATACGACCATCATTGGCACCAATGCAGAAGCGACTCTCATCGCTGAAGACGACACGTCTCCATTCGTCCCTCCATTCACGCCTGTCGCGACACCACTGGAGGCGAGCTGCACGATGTTGGGGCGTGAGCGGAAGACGGCCTAACGGTGTGCGGGACCGTAGCCCAGCTTCATGGAGACGATTGCGAATGGTCCTCGCCGATACCCCAGGAGCAACAGTGTCCCTAATTTGCTGGGAAGTGGCGGTGCGGTCCCCTACGGCACTGCGTAGGATCCTACGGTCTTGGCGTGCATCCGTGCGTCGCTGCGGTCCGGTCCCAGGTCGACGGGCACGTGCACCTTCCGCCGACCACTGGCGACAACATCGATGTACTGTGGAGATCTCACGCCCCATGTGTTGAGCAATTCGGCGGTGCGTCCACCCGGCCTCCCGCATGCCCACTATACGCCCTCGCTCAAAGTCCGTCAACTGCACATACGGTTCACGTCCACGCTGTTGCGGCATGCTACCAGTGTTAAAGACTGCGATGGAGCTCCGTATCCCACGGCAAACTGGCTGACACTGACGGCGGCGGTGCACAAATGCTGCGCAGCTAGCACCATTCGACGGCCAACACCGCGGTTCCTGGTGTGTCCGCTGTGCCGTGCGTGTGATCATTGCTTGTACAGCCCTCTCGCAGTGTCCGGAGCAAGTATGGTGGGTCTGACACACCGGTGTCAATGTGTTCTTTTTTCCATTTCCAGGAGTGTACATAACAGCTATAGGGTTTTTGTAAATACTGTTTAGAAATAGTAATCCCTAGATTAAACTGCAGCAAACCGGAACTGCAAGACGAGAAATAGTTCTGAGGCTTTCAGACAAGGCTAGTTCAGATACGATAACATTTCTCTCTCTCTTTCTATCCAAGTCTTTGCTATCATCTATCACCATATCTTCTTAAAATTTGAATCTATTTGTGTTTTCTTATTTCAATTTCTAATGTATTTTTTAATTTATTACTATTTCCATTGTAATTGCTGAAAACAATAATTGCTGTTTATCTCGAAGAAAACTGTCTATCGACACACAGTCAACACGGATGTAGAAAACATCATTCTTGTGAAACACAACTAGCCCTTTCCTCGCATGAAGAGTGCTACTGAAAAGAGATCTCAAATTGATTCGTATTCCTAGATTTCCAGTAGACCTTACACACTATATTTCACAAGCGGCTTACAGAATATGGAAAGTCATCGATTAAAACAGGAGAGATTTCTGGTAGTGTTATACGCCCTTTGCTGTTCCTTATCTATACAAATCATTTGGCAGACAACCTGAGCAGACGTCTTAGGTTGTTTGCAGGTAAGCCTGCGTTTATCGACTAGTAAAGTCATCAGAAGACAAAACAAATTGCAAAACAATTTAGAAAGGATATCTGAACGGTGCAAAAATTGGCAGTTCACCATATACACTCCTGGAAATGGAAAAAAGAACACATTGACACCGGTGTGTCAGACCCACCATACTTGCTCCGGACACTGCGAGAGGGCTGTACAAGCAATGATCACACGCACGGCACAGCGGACACACCAGGAACCGCGGTGTTGGCCGTCGAATGGCGCTAGCTGCGCAGCATTTGTGCAGCGCCGCCGTCAGTGTCAGCCAGTTTGCCGTGGCATACGGAGCTCCATCGCAGTCTTTAACACTGGTAGCATGCCGCGACAGCGTGGACGTGAACCGTATGTGCAGTTGATGGACTTTGAGCAAGGGCGTATAGTGGGCATGCGGGAGGCCGGGTGGACGTACTGCCGAATTGCTCAACATGTGGGGCGTGAGGTCTCCACAGTACATCGATGTTGTCGCCAGTGGTCGGCGGAAGGTGCACGTGCCCGTCGACCTGGGACCGGACCGCAGCGACGCACGGATGCACGCCAAGACCGTAGGATCCTACGCAGTGCCGTAGGGGACCGCACCGCCACTTCCCAGCAAATTAGGGACACTGTTGCTCCTGGGGTATCGGCGAGGACCGTTCGCAACCGTCTCCATGAAGCTGGGCTACGGTCCCGCACACCGTTAGGCCGTCTTCCGCTCACGCCCCAACATCGTGAAGCCCGCCTCCAGTGGTGTCGCGACAGGCGTGAATGGAGGGACGAATGGAGACGTGTCGTCTTCAGCGATGAGAGTCGCTTCTGCCTTGGTGCCAATGATGGTCGTATGCCTGTTTGGCGCCGTGCAGGTGAGCGCCACAATCAGGACTGCATACGACCGAGGCACACAGGGCCAACACCCGCCATCATGGTGTGGGGAGCGATCTCCTACACTGGCCGTACACCACTGGTGATCGTCGAGGGGACACTGAATAGTGCACGGTACATCCAAACCGTCATCGAACCCATCGTTCTACCATTCCTAGACCGGCAAGGGAACTTGCTGTTCCAACAGGACAATGCACGTCCGCATGTATCCCGTGCCACCCAACGTGCTCTGGAAGGTGTAAGTCAACTACCCTGGCCAGCAAGATCTCCGGATCTGTCCCCCATTGAGCATGTTTGGGACTGGATGAAGCGTCGTCTCACGCGGTCTGCACGTCCAGCACGAACACTGGTCCAACTGAGGCGCCAGGTGGAAATGGCATGGCAAGCCGTTCCACAGGACTACATCCAGCATCTCTACGATCGTCTCCATGGGAGAATAGCAGCCTGCATTGCTGCGAAAGGTGGATATACACTGTACTAGTGCCGACATTGTGCATGCTCTGTTGCCTGTATCTATATGCCTGTGGTTCTGTCAATGTGATCATGTGATGTATCTGACCCCAGGAATGTGTCAATAAAGTTTCCCCTTCCTGGGACAATGAATTCACGGTGTTCTTATTTCAATTTCCAGGAGTGTATAACGAAAAGTGAGAGATCATCCACTTGAGTGCTAAAAGGAATCCGTTGAACTTCGGTTACACGATAGTCAAATCTAATCACCGTAAATTGAACTAAATGCCTAGGAATTACAGTTACGGACAACTTAAATTGGAAGGAACACATAGAAAATGTTGTGGGGAAGGCTAACCAAAGACTGCGTTTTACTGGCAGGACACTTAGAAAATATAACAGATCTACTAAGGAGACTGCCTAAACTACGCTTGTCCGTCTTGTTTTAGAATACTGCTGCGCGGTATGGGATCCTTACCAGGTAGGACTGACGGAGTGCATCGAAAACGTTCAAAGAAGGGTAGCACATTCTGCATTATCGCGAAATAGGGGAGAGAGTGTCATTGAAATGATACAGGACTTCGGATGGACATAATTAAAACAAAGGCGTTTTTCTTTGCGGAGTAATCTTCTCACAAAATTCCAATCATCAACTTTCTCTTCCGAATACGACAATATTTTGTTGACGTCGACCTACATAGAGAGAAACGATCACCATGATAAAATAAGGGAAATCAGAGCTCGTTCGGAAACATATAGGTGTTCGTTCTTTCCACGCGCTATACGAGATTGGAATAATAGAGAATTTTGAAGGTGGTTCGATGAACCCTCAACTAGGTACTTAAATGTGATTTGCAGAGTATCCATGTAGATGTAGATGCAATATGGAATATGTTTCTTAATATCCATGAAACGCTGTAAAATGAATGACGTGTTATGAAATGTAACGCAACAGGTCTCTAAATGGGCAAAAAAAAAAAAAAAAAAAAAATGCCTCTGAGCACTATGGGACTTAACTGCTGAGGTCATCAGTCCCCTAGAACTTAGAACTACTTAAACCTAACCAACCTAAGGACGCGCGGTTCCAGACTGAAGCGCCTAGAACCGCTAGGCCACACTGTCCGGCTAAATGGGCAATGAAAAGAACCAAATAAGGCAATGTACGGTGGATGTTGCAGTGTTTCTCTACCAAATCACTGAAGCATAACCTTCGTCCGTTTGGCCGTGTGGGGGAGGGCGTTATTGTACGGTTCCTCAGCTCGTCGGGTTCCTGGAGCTTGGAACCACAATCAGTGCGCCGCGCTATGAAGCCTCTTTGCAGAAACTGCCACGCACCATGAAGTCAAAACGTGCGGAACGGTGTCGGACAGTGCGCGATAACTCCCGCCCACACACTGTCAATCGGACTAAGGCTTCGCTTCAGCGATTTGCTTGCGAAAATACTGCAATATTCTCCGAACAGCCTGGATCTTTCACCGAGTGATCTCTGGCCCTCCGGCCACCTGAAGAAGACACGAGTGGAACTCGGTTTCAGTTGCACGAGGACGTACAAGAGAGGCTGCGGCCGACCTCGTTCTACGAAACGGGAACTGATCGTCACGCCTCCCAGTGCGATAGACGTCTTAACGCGTGTGGACGTTACTTTTGAGTGAAGCCACTGCACGGTCTCGTTGTGGCGGGTGTTCGATTTCCATTTGAGTGTCCCTTATACTTGTGTTGTACATGCAGAAATTTGTATAGTGTAGAACCAGGGTCAGCTGGGATATTGAGCGACATTCCGTGTTGGTACGGTCGATAAGGCCCTTGCCACATGTAAAAGTAAGGTACTCTACAGTAGTTAATGTTTCCAGTGATTTGTCGCCAAATCTGTAACTTCACAGCAGTGAATCTCTTCGGTTTTTTATGCTCAATACGTTACATTTATTGACTGACCCAACCGTCGATGTGCTGCTAGACTTCCTTGTTGCCTAAAAATGTTCCTAGATACTGGCTGATTCAGCTGATCCTACCCGCAATGTTATATACAGCCTTCAAAACCACGCGCGAGATTCGCATACTCACCCGCTCGCTACGCGCAAAGTATTAGTCCTACAGAAAAATGAAGATGGGCTTTTTTTGGAGGAAATTTAATGTAGTTAAATTTGGTACTGGGATACATTTTCGTTAGAGGAGGTAGTTTTCCAGTTATTGAAGGAAATCTTACGAAAGTGACCTTCAAACGCATCCCTATTCCCTCACTCAGCCCCCATCGGAAGGATTTCTGGTAAATCGTTCACGACGCTGCCTCGTACCATTATACAAAAATTTGCGACTGCACGAATTATTTCCCACATTAGTCCTTTTTTTGTCTTCATTGACTACCGTTATTACGTCATCAGCTTACTCCAGCAATTAAAAATAGTAAAAATGACTTTTGTGTAAATTTTATCTAACAATTTTGTGAGTTTTAACAGCATAATACAATAATTACATTGTTGCATTCGTCAAGCCTTGCGACTACGAAGCTCCTTTTCTATTAAGGGATAAGTTTGGATCGAATTACCTACATAATTAGTTTTAGCGTAACGTTTACAAAAGTAGTTTTTCTTTCATTACCCTCACTAATAATATTAACAAATAGCCAAGATGCCGATGCCTTAACAGACCAGCCAATGGAGACCAAGGGAAGTCCAACGTTGGGAATAATTCATGTAGTCGGAAAATTTTGTACAGTGGTAAGAGGGAGCGCCAGAATGAACATACTAGAAATCCTGACTGATGAGGGATGAGTGTAGAGTGAAGGTGTATGTGAATGTCACTTTTGTACGTATTTCTTTGATAACTCGAAAACTATGGCCTCCAGCAGAAACGTATCCCCGTACAAAATTTAATTACATTAAATTTTCGACAAAAAAGATCCCCCTTCATTTCTTCTGTAGGACTAACAGTTCGCGCGTAGCGAGCGAGTGAATATGCAAAACTCGCGCGTGGTTTTCGAGGACAGATATAAGACTGCGTGTAGCAAAAAGGTCTGTTCATTTTTTCTGTAGGGCATATAGTTTGTGCCTAATGAGCGAGAGAATATGAAAATGACGCATGAGGCCAGATATACCATTGCAGGTTGCATAAAACAACATCGGTAGGGGCAGGTGAATCAGTAAACCGCCTGGCCTCACATTCCTACACGTTATCCAAGAACAGTACCCGCGATACTGGAGTGAGAATGAAGGAAGATTTAGTAGTATTAAAAAAGTGATAAACCATGAGCGATTATGAGGCGTTGAAAAATTTGCATACGATAGGGAAGCATGAACATGAGCTTCAAACCAGTTGAAAGATTAATCATATGCGGAGGAAAAGGAATCAGGTGTTTAGAGACAAAAACTCGAGGCCGTTCATAGGAAACCAGGATTGTTGTCACAATGGAAGCTGTACTTCGTCGTAACGATTTCCTGTGTAAGCGGCATGATTGTGCACAGATTTCGGTACGCAATGTAATGCGTCGGTGCTATCAGTCGTTCACTGACAGCGTAACTTCGAGACTAAGCAGAAAACTAGTTTAGTACCTCAAATACTAGCATATGTCGTGTTTCTCATGTCGATGTAGCAACTAAAAGTACTTTCATGATGTGTTATGGACTACGTATTCCAACTAGAGCAGAAATAATATTCATGAAGCATGTCGACAGGGAAATTTCCTCTTTGTATGCAAACGTATGCGCGATGCGCTGAAATGTATGCACAGAGTGTGCAGGGCGAGTGCGAATTCTTCCCTAAGCCGAAAGTGGGCCGCATTGTGCGGATGTCTGAATATGCGTCATACAGCAGAGCGCGAGAATATCGATACGAGGGATGTGTAATTAGGGGAAAGATAGATACCGCATACGAGAAAACTAGAGAGGCCTTTGAGGAAAGAGAAGCAACTGTATGAATATCAAGATTGTCAGGTGCAAAACAGCTACTGAGCAAAGAAGGGAAAGGTGGAAGTAACACAGTCTAAGACAAAAATAATTAAGCAAACAAATAGAGACGTACCATGAAGAAATTATCCGGATGGGACGGAAATCAATAGATGTGCTGGATATACAGACAAGCAAATGATTACAACTGCGGAAAAATAGGATGGTTTATTCAAAAGAAAGAGCTTCACAAACTGAGCAAGTCAGTAACGCGTTGATACATCTCAAGATTTTGACGATCTAACGCGCCAATTGGACAGAATTTTGCACGATTTCCCTCAGGAGTTCATCCAACGACTCTGTCAGTCAATGTCAAGCCAAATAGCTGCTTGCATAAGGACCAGAGGTGGACCAATGCGTTATTGACATGCTTAATTTGTGAAGCTCTTGATAAATCATCCGGTTGTTCGGAAATTGTAATCATTTGTTTGTTTGTATATGTATATGAACTCCATTGCTTTCCGTTCCTTTGAGATCTTCGTGGCGTCTCTTTCATTGTTTCTTTTTCTTGTGGTGCATATGAAGTGGCTAGACACGGAGAATGACCTTCATGACAATTCTGTAAAACGGGAAAAGAAAGATCGTTCAGCACTCTTCTCGCAGTATCACATTTCCCGTCTCTTCTTCACTTAAGTCAAAACACGGCCCCTGGAGTAGACAACATTGCGTGAGAATCACTGAGATCCTTGGGAGATACGGTCATGCCAAAACTATTCGACAAGGTCTGCAAGGTATATGAGACAAGCGAAATACTCTCAAAGTTCTAGAATGATGTAAAAACTCCACCAAACAAAGCAGGTCCTGACATTTCGGAACACTATCAAACTATCAGTTTAGTAAGTCATGGTTGCAAAATAATGACATGTACTATTTACACGAGAATGTAATAACTAGTAGAAGTGGACCACAAATAATGTCAGCATGAGTCGCAGGGAAATGTAGGTAAACGTGAGGCAATATTGACCCTACCTTGGAAGACAGGGTGAAGAAAGACAAACCTACGTTTATAGCGTTTGAAGACTTAGGTAAACCTTTTGACAATGTTGCCTGGAATACACTTTCTCAAATTCTGGAGGTATCAGCGATAAACTGCAATGGGCGAAAGGTTATATACAGCTCATACAAAAGTAAGACTGCACATATGAGTTGGAGAATCAATTGAAGTTCAGAAAGAAGAAATAAAAAGTTTGAGTTTTACCTATGACATTATGATTCTATCAGACAGCATAGGACCAGTAAGGGCAGTTGAAAGGAATGGCTAGTGGCCTTAAAGGTGGTTACAAGATAAGCATCAACAATAGAAAAACAAGGATAATGGCATGTAGTCGAATAAAATGGGGCGATGCTGAGGAAATCAGATTAGGAAAGAAGACATTAAAATTAGTATATGAGTTTTGCTATTTGGGCGCCAAAATAACTGAAGACAGGGAAGTAGAGAGGATTTAATAATACACATTGCTGCTCACGTTGGTCGAGATCCAATGACTGTTAGCAGAATATGGAATCGGTAGGTTCAGGACGGTAATACGGGAAGCCGTGCCGGATCCCAACGGCCTCGTATCACTAGCAGTCGAGATGACAGGCATCTTATCCGCATGGCTGTAACGGATCGTGCAGCCACGTCTCGATCCCTGAGTCAGCAGATGGGGACGTATGCAAGACAACAACCATTTGCACGAACATTTCGACGACGTTTGCAGCAACATTGACTATCAGCTCGGAGATCGTGGCTGCGGTTACCCTTGACGCTGCATCACAGACAGGAGCTCCTGCGATGGTGTACTCAACGACGAACCTGGGTGCACGAATGGCAAGACGTCATTTTTCGGATGAATCCAGGTTCTGTTTACAGCATCATGATGGGCGCATCCGTGTTTGGCGACAGCGCGGTGAACGCACATTAGAAGCGTCTATTCGTCATCGCCATGTTGGCGTATCACCCGGCGTGATGATATGGGGTGCCATTGGTTACACGTCTCGGTCACCTCTTGTTCGCATTGACGGCACTTTGAACAGTGGACGTTACATTTCAGATGTGTTACGACCCGTGGCTCTACCCTTCATTCGATCCCTGCGAAAACCTACATTTCAGAAGGATAATGCACGACCGCGCGTTGCAGCTCCTGTACGGGCCTTTCTGGATACAGAAAATGTTCGACTGCTGCCCTGGCCAGCACATTTCTCTCTCACCCATTGAAAACGTCTGGTGAGTGGTGGCCGAGCAACTGGCTCGTCACAATACGCCAGTCACTACTCTTTATGAATTGTGGTATCGTGTTGAAGCCGCATGGGCGGCTGTACCTGTACACGCCATCCAAGCTCTATTTGACTCAATGCCCAGGCGTATCAAGACCGTTATTACGGCCAGAGGTGGTTGTTCTGGGTACTCATTTCTCATGATCTATGCACCCAAATTGCGTGAAAATGGAATCACATGTCAGTTGTAGTGTAATATATTTGTCCAATGAATACCCCTTTATCATCTGCATTTCTTCTTGGTGTAGCAATTTTAATGGCCAGTAGTATATTTATCTGGGGTGCAGCCTTGTGCGGAAGTCATTCGAGGACCATAAGCAAAGACAAATTAATAGGACAAATTCTGAAGCATCAGTACGGTACTGGAAGGAAGGGCGGGGGATAATATTGTGCTGGTGCATAAGTTCGTAGCATTTTCCGATCTGTTTAAAGCTACACGTAAGAGAGGCTTCAGTCATCAAGAATATATTCTGTTTCTTTATTTACAACAGTCTCCCGACGCTGAGGAAACTTTTCGGTTCCCCAACTGTACAAATCTCATGGTTTTGTGGCGAAGAACTCCACAAGCCTCGTTCGGAGCGCATTTTCATTCGGGAAGGAGCTCTCTTGAAGGTTTTTAGATAGAGAGCAGAAGGGTGCAAATGTGTGGGCGTAAGATCAGGCGAATAAGGTGGGTGCGGAATGACTTCCCAACCCAACTCCTGTACAGCGTTTTTTGTCAGTCTAGCGGAATGCGGGCGGGCGTTATCGTAGAGTAACATCGCTTCAGGCACTCTTTCTCGTCATTGTTCTTGGACGCGTCTGCAAGACCCTTCAATTGTAGACAACAAAAGTCAGCATGGATGGTTACGCCTTGAGGAAGCAACACGTAATATAACACACCGTCACTGTTCCACCAGATGCACAACATCTTTTCTGCACGCGGGCAGGTCTTTGTATGGGGAGCTGCTACTGTTTGAGCCCAAGTATTCCTTCTTTTCCTCATGTTGGCATAAACACACCATCTGTCGTCACCAGTAACGATGTAAGATAGAAATGGCCGGTGTTGTTCACGAACCAATTGATGACGAGCTAGCAGAGATGCATACGAGGTCTGTCTAATAAGTATCCGACCTATGATTTTCCCTTGAAATACAGACGATGGCGCAGCGCCACTGTACCCAGTAAAGGAAGGGACCTTTATGCGCAGTATGAGTTGTACCCCCACCTTCCAGCGCGTCCGTCGCTGCCTGGCGACCGCTGAGTGAGGTGCTACGCAACGTGTTGGTCGGATTACCGATTCTCTCAAGATGACTGAACGTGTTGAACAAAGATGCCGCATCAAATTTTGTCAAAAGCTTGGTGATTCTCAAAGAGCAACAATTCGTCAGATTCAACATGTGTTTGGAGACGATTCGATGGGTGTAACACAAATTAAGGAGTGGTTCAACCGATTCAAAAATGGCCGCACGTCAGTGGAGAGTGACCAGCGTTCTGGCATGCCCCAAACTGCTCGGAGAGCAGCTGTTGTTCAGAGGGTGCAAAATTTGGTGATGGCAGATCACCGTTTGACCGTGCGGGAGATTGCTCCAGAGGTTAGAGTGAGTAAATATTCTACACATGCAATTTTGCGTGATGATTTGAATATGCACCGAGTGTCTGCGAAATTCGTACCCAAGTTGTTGTCGCTAGAACAAAAAGGCCTTCGTTTTGATGTTGAACAGGACCTTCTGCACACCACCAACACTTATCCTGGTTTTCTGAACACCGTGATAACTAGAGATGAGTCATGGGTGTACGGTTACAACCTAGATAAGATGGTCATCGCACTGGAAGCATCCCGAGTCTCCAAGGCTGGAGAAAGTGCGGCAGGTGAGAAGCTACATCAAGGTGACGCTGACTGTCTTCTCTGGTGTCCGTGGAATTGTGCATCAAGAATACGCACCGGAAGGACAAACAGTGACAAAGGAGCACTATCAAGACGTTCTCCAGCGACTCCGTGACACAGTTCGGCGAAAAACTGTCAACTGCATCACGACAACGCGCCCGCACATTCATCCCACGATCCAAAATTTCTTGGCCAAAAATGGAATTACAGCCGTTTGCCAACCTCCCTATTCTTCAGACATGACCCCTTGTGACTTCTGGTTGTTTCCAAAATTGAAAACGCCACTGAAAGGAGCCAGTTTTGAGAGTAGAGAAATAATGCGGGCCGGCCGCGGTGGTCTAGCGGTTCTGGCGCTGCAGTCCGGAACCGCGGGACTGCTACGGTCGCAGGTTCGAATCCTGCCTCGGGCATGGGTGTGTGTGATGTCCTTAGGTTAGTTAGGTTTAAGTAGTTCTAAGTTCTAGGGGACTTATGACCTAAGATGTTGAGTCCCATAGTGCTCAGAGCCATTTGAACCATTTTTGAAATAATGCGGGACACGACGACGGAGCTGAACACCATTCCAAAAGAAGACTTCCAGAGGTGTTCCCAGCAATGGAAGGATAAGTGGGCTTAGTGTGTGCAAGCACAAGGAGCCTTCTTTGAAGGGGTTTAGGGTTCCAACCCCATCCGGTATTCGAAATATTTTTCTGACCAAAGGTCGGATACCTTTTAGACAGGCCTCGTATATGGCCACCTGCTAAGTTTTGTGATTTTGGCTTGGAGATGCGGTACCCATACGCCCAATTTTTGAACCTTCCTCATCGCACGCAGTCGCACCATGGTGGAATGATCACAGTCCATCACATTTGTCAGTTCTCGAGCACACTGACATGGACCATTATGGATTAATGCGTTTGAACGACCTTCATCAAACTCAGAAGGGCTTCCTCAACGTCGCTAGGATGTCGTTATGGTGTTGTGCCGTTATTGTTCTCAAGAAAACTCTAAATGCAGAAGGATATGATTAACTTTTACAGCACGGTGTACTGTCTGCCATAAAGGAACAGTTCAGTACAATAATTCTTTGTTTCAGCATGACATTGCACCCTGTCATGAAGCAGTACCTATGAGGCAAATGTTTGCGGACAGTAACATTCCTAAAATGGACTGTTTGCCCAGAGTATCGACCTGAACACGATGCAACACCTTTGGGATGAGTTAGACCTAAGAGTACAACATCAGCACCTCCTGTGATTTCGGCACATGATGAAGAATGGACTACTATTCATCAACAGACATTCAGTCACCTCATTTTAAGCGTCCGCAGCAGAGCTGAAGTCTCCATACAGGCGAATGATGGACACACTCCACACCGATCTCCACATACAGGAGCCCTGGTAGTTTTCATCACACCGTCACAAGTATAAACTACAGGAATATGTAAGCAAGTAGCTAACTAAGCAGGTTAGTCGAGATCTCGTATCTTCTGACCAATTTATTTCCTACCATTGGTCCCTTATATCAGAATGGTCGATATAGACACGCCTGTCGTCTGTACACTATTGATCCACAGGATTTCGAATGTCATGTATAACATCAATAATGCTAGCGGGTCTTCTTTTGCTTTCTGTTAAACATCCTGCGTCACATATAGCTTACTGCCTCCTACCTGCTACAGATTTAATCAGCTGTCACTTCGTCCTAGTTGTTAAATTCGTGCAGGGCGTGTGTACCAAAGGTTTTCTCGGCGTGTATATGCAGTACAAACTTGTTGCATAAGATCGCAGTGTAAGCGAGGCATTTCGGAAAGTCTATTTCCCCACACCACGGATAAAGCTAGAACGAGAGCTTATCCCTGCCGTGTCAGCGTTTGAAAGCAATATCTACGTCAACTGACGGAGGACAAAAGCCGAGTTTTTGTCGCAACTGGAGCATACATATACAGTTTTTCATGTTTATTGCTGAAATCAACTGAACGGTTTATTGTAGTAGTATTACGTATATATTGTTAACCTAATGTCTCCGAAATTCTCGATATTAATGGGATGGTCATCGTTCTGTATTTTTGGATTTTTGGAGAATTGAGCAGGCAACGAATAGTTTGTAACGCTGTATTGACAGTTCTGTCTTTTTACAGGCGACAGGATCCCAGTTGTTGAGTGAATTACTATATTTCTTGTACTCACCGTCACTTAGTTCGCAACTTCCATACAAGGCTAAATATCAATTTGACAGGGAGAATTTAGTTTGCTGGTGATTTCTGAACAATTCGTCTGAAATATTTTATTACGTTTTCCTAAGAAATGACATCTGTTTCTACGCATAATATTTGGTTTTTAGACGAAATAACCGTTGATGTTTAACGACATTTGCTTAGACCAGTATAGATATCGAAATAGTATTAAGGTAAGAAGCGTGACATATCAGAAAACACTAAACGTAGAGAAAACTCTTGCAGTAAATAAGATATTTACATACTGTCGTCTCAAAATGTTCCTCATTCATCGAGTTTTTGAGCTGAGGACCAACCTAGTGGTGTGTAGGTAGATGTGTAATGATCCTTATGATTCAGTTCAAATAATCCCTCTCAAATAGGAGGCCATTCGCGTCTGATTGTCTGGTAACGAAATCGCTCTTAGCTACAGCCAGTAAATTCACTGACGTACTCTCGAAATCTGTGTTCGTCCTTTTGTTTTCTTTAATCAACTTTATCTGTGGAATGAAATATTACTTCCTTTTCACGAATGTTTCATTCCAACCAAACGCTGCAAAAGATTTCACCGTTGTAATAAAGAAAGCTTCTCTGAAAATACTAAACGCCGCCTCTGTTCAGCTGATAGAGATGCTGGTTTCAATCATAGTCTAACATACACAGTTACGACACTCACCGTTGTGAAAATTGTTACTGTCTGACAATCGCCCCTTGCGCGAGAAACCAGCGGTGAGATTAACGTTTGTGTTTAATTTTTCTTATTAATTAAAGAAATAGTTATTGTATTTTTACGTTCGATGCATTAGTAAATTATCGAGAGACTTGGAATTATCGTGAAATAAATGCAGAAACAGCGGAATATCATTTATTCAGTCCCATTAGCTATAACTTATTCATGAGGAAATACTTTCGAATATGTAAATAATTGCAGCTGATACCGCTTAAATCAAGAGAATATAAAACATATTCGTGCATGAGAAACATATATTTCTCTAGTTGTCTGTTCCTATTAAGACAGGTAATCCTAACAATTTTGTTTTTATCCAAATGATGTGCACGTTATTACACTTCATTATTTTTCAGTACACGAACATCTTTGCAAATGAAACAGCTTTTGCTTCGAAAGCGAAAGTGTTCAAGATTCTTACCGTTTGTGGCTCACATGCAGCAACAATAATGGAGCTGGTTTCTTCCTTATGGGGTAACAGATTTATTGGTCTTGACGTTTTATTATCACGTCTGTGAGGTTTTGCCTTCAGCTGCAGTTGTGATGGCTTACTTGGTACGTTACTCAATGTAGGTTTTGCATTCCATACAAGTTTCCTGCGTTCCCGATTCACTGATTGAACCGGAAGGGTAGTGAACAAAACTTAACGATGTTGACTACATATACGAAATCTTTCTGCAAAAGATCAGGTGTTCTTATGCTTACCAAGTTTTTTTTTTTTTTTTGTCCTTCAAGGAAAACGACATTTTTCAATAAATGTCTGTAATGTAAGTCTGCAGGCTTTCGTGGCCGTTATTACTGAAGTTAAAATTTTCTGGGTTATTAGGCCACGTCATGTTACTTCTAAAATGATCTACATTTCGACCCCTCTGCTGGGATCCTCCTCAGGGTCTTCTGGTATCCACTACCGCTGGGGAAGATCCCAGTAGAGGGGTCGAAACGTAGATCATTTTAGAAGAAATATAACGCGGCCTAATAACCCAGAAGATTTTAACTTAAATGCCTGTAAGTCGCAAGAGAATCGTAAATAAACTGCTTCGTTATGTGTCGTCATTTTTGTCAACTTTAGGTATTGCAAGAACTAATCAATATAAACGGTTATATTGGTACTCATTCGATATCGCATTGTGAAATGTCCCTTGCTGGCCGCTTGGAGCGCTGCTGTTGCACAGTCTAACAAATATGAGCAGCAGCATCGCGACTGTTTGTGTTACACTGTGGTATCAGTATAATGGCGCCAAAAGCAGTCTGTATCCTCAGTGGTCTAAACTACTCTCCTTTTCCATTTTGTGACGGTGTGCAGTTGTGTCACGGTCCGTTTCCTTACACGAGGAGTGTCTGATAGGTAATACAACACATTTTCGTTTCCCGAAATCAGGTAGTTTTTATTCCGGATTCCAACATACAACATTATTCCCCACTATTTTGGTTACAAACCTTATTTTTCAACATAACCTGCGTTCAACCCGATGGCCTTACGCCGCTTTCCTGGGACGGCCTGTGTGACCGCATGGTACCACTCTACCGGTAGACGTCGCAGCCAACGTCAAGCTGCGTCAATAACCTCCATGGAGTACACCCTACATTGGACCAAACAGGTGGAAGTCGGAAGTCGCGGGATCCGGGCTGTAGGGTGGATGAGGAACAACAGTCCAATGAAGTTTTGTGAACTCCTCTCGGGTGCGCAGATTTTGAGAGGCTTTGCTTTGTCATGGAGAAGGAGCAGTGTTTGATTTTGATCCATCGATCAGCTCGAATGAGTGTCCGTGCGTTCCAACGTTGCAGGAGTCCCAGCTGTGTGCAGTCCCCAGCACATGGGAGACCGGACAGGTCTGCGTGACCTTGTTGCGATGACGCCTCGCCCAACGACTCACCCTGCTTTTGTTTGCTACCAGGTCCCCGTAGACATTCTGCAAACGCCTGTGAATATTTGCTATGCTCTGGTCTTGAACCAAAAGAAACTAACACCTCTGCGCTTGGAATGCACCTCCGTTACAGATGCCATTTTGAAGACTACATCGCACCGCCACCTATCGGAACTTCACGAAACTATAGAGACTGAAGCGGGAATGTTCCGCGATGTCTCACAACAAATTTCGCATTTTGTCAACCGTAAATGGCCGAGGAAAAAGAAGTATTGGTCACTTATTGGACGCCCCTCATATACAGCAAGCAACGGGGGCGGGCGTTTAGATCTACGATCAGTCACGCCTCGACATTTCCAGCAGTGGCCCTGACGATTGTTCACGTAGCTATGGAGATTCGCGTCGACTTTCACCGCTGCAGGCTGCTACCTCTCCTGCATGACCGCTTGAAAGGCCGTTTGCCAAACCACGCTGAGTGCAAAGGGATGTTTGAAGGTAATTTTCGTTCGTTTTTCTTGATTAATTCTAAAACTGCGGACTCTAGCGATAACGCATCCCAGGACAACATTTAACTACATTAAATTTCCTACAAAATGGATCGTTCATTTTTGTGTATAGGACTAACAGCGCGTAGCCAGCCGGGTGAGACAAAAATCTCGCGCGCGGTTTTTAAAGGGCAGATGTAACAACGAAGGTTGTATAAAACGACATCGGTAGGGGCAGCTGACATCGTGTATGCCCTACCAGGCCTGCTAGCAAAACTAAGAAGAACAACACTAACGCACTTTGGTGGCCGTCCTACATGTCAGAGAGAATTTCAGCTCTAATCAATTATTTGAACGCCTACTGTGTGCTAAGTTTCATTGACATCTGACCACCCCTTCTGGGTTGTTGACTTTTTCTGCCACGCAGTGTATTTCACACATACTCTACCATTATGATACTTGGCGTCTGAACTGACTGTCCAATTAAGTTTCATGAGAAAAAATTATCGAGTGCCAAAATTTTCGACTGCAAAGCGTCGGCGTGAAGATGAAAGGAGAAGGGGCTTGTCCCTAATCCGTCAAATGCTTTTTTTTGCATAACAGCAGTTATCTGAAATCACAAACACCTAGTTAAAGTCGATTAGTGGACTTAATAAACTGAAAACCGAATTCCGGGTACGTCAAATCTTTCTCTGCTCGTGTAAACTCATTATACAAGTGGAACACAAAAAGTGACAAAGGAAACGTTAATTGGCAGCGAATACGCTATATCCGAAGAATACTAATCCAATAAAACAGAGCAGAGCGCAGAATTGTTACGCAGTTTACAGTAAAAGAAACAGTGTGTGCTATGTTCAAATAACATACGGGAATGGAGCCGTGTGAAATCGTGGAAATGGCGGATATTTCGACGGGAGCACAGCCCGTCACTTTCAAGGCAAAACTGCGGCAAGTAAGCGATGTGCAAGGGAATTTAAAACCTTGTTCCCATGTCTAATTCCTTACGGTTGATTGAGGGTTAGTTTGGCATTAACTAACGAACCTGTTTCGAAATAATCATAACGTGTAAGCTTTCACGGTCGGCGTCTTCATTAGTTAAAACTTCCGGACTGAGAGGCCGTGGTCGATCTGTAAAACTACTTCTTCAAAAAAATGGTTCAAATGGCTCTGAACACTATGGAACTTAACATCTATGGTCATCAGTCCCCTAGAACTTAGAACTACTTAAACCTAACTAACCTAAGGACATCACACAACACCCAGCCATCACGAGGCAGAGAAAATCCCTGACCCCGCCGGGAATCGAACTACTTCTTCCTGACGTTTCGTTGACAACTGCGGCAGCATCTTCCTAGGTGAGTGAACGACTGGCTGCCAGGCCGTGGACGTCCCGCTTATATAGGCCTCATAGAGGGCACCGCCATACGTCACGTGGGGCCGACTGTAAGCGTATCTCTGACTAACATCATTATTCTCGATTGAAGGTAATCGATTGTCACATCCTTGGTGCAAAGTCGACCACTATATCTTATCTAACTTTAAGCCTTCCTCTTTTCAGTCCAAGTCGACACTTCCTTTAGTGTTCGGTTAAATGGGTATTGACACTTCTTTTCGTCCATCCAATACAAACCTTCCCACAGGAGCCATACAGTCCAGGAGTTGCTAAGGGGTGTCGACCGTCTTCCGCCAATCTTACACATTAACTAGTCTTCTTGGTGGGTCTAAAGATTCTTTCAACTTGAAACTTGCCCAGAACTTTCCCAATACAGTCCCCAATATTGCGAATAAATGAAAAAAACTTCTCCAGCTGGCAGTTGTTGTTGCTGAATGTTGTCACACAGTTTTCTTCTGGGATGGAGTGCTCGATCTATCTCGTTGTCAGCGTATCCATTTTTCTTAAAAGCCACTCGCAAATGATTTCGTTCATCTTGCAAATAAACTGGCTCACAGATCTTATTAGCTCTGTCCACCAATGTTTTAATGACACCTCTATTCTGTTTCGAAATGTATTGACTTTCACTTACTTTTTATTCAATGACCAGTAGTATGGGCAGGCAGATGGAGTTCCAATGGAAGCCTGTTGTCACTTATTCTTGCCAGTTTGTTTATGGAAGACGTCGGGGAACTTGACGGCTTTGAAACATACTTTTTTTTTTTAAGATATATAGACAATACCTTTGTTGTTTGGCCTCTTGGTAGTGGGAATTTCAACGGCGTTATAGAACACATTTATTCCACCCATATGAATATTTGTTTCATGATTAAGGTGGATAAGTGTGACGGTTTCCCTTCCTTGGTGTTTTCGTCAGGAGGATGGTGGGTGGTACGTTGGGACGAGATGTTCGTACGAAGCCTACTCACACTGACTTGCATCTGCACGCTGCCATCTGTCACCACACGGCTCTGCGCGAAGGGGTGCTTCGTACATTGGTTCACGGGACCCACATCATGTCAGTCCCTGAGAGTCTTGCCAACTGAGTTAACCTATCTTGAGGTCACCTTCCGTCAGAATGGATGTTGTGAAACACACAGCAGACGTGCACCGCGTTAGTGATTATGATACCGACTTGGCACCAACTTCTACGGCCTTTCTGCCTTTATATGATCACCATGCACACGTACACAGGCCGCACAATGGGTTGGTCGAGCAGCTGCTGGGGTATAGCCTCCTATTCTAGCACCTGTGCTTGTCGGAGCTCCTGAAGTGTCCTAGCGGTTTGAAGACGTGCAGCGATACGTCGATCGAGAGCGTCCCAGACATGCTCTATGGGGTTTGGGTCTGGAGAACAAGCAGGCCACTCCATTCGCCTGATATCTTGTGTTTCAAGGTACTCCTCCATGATGGCAGCTCCGTGGGCCGTGCGTCATCATCCATCAGGAGGAAGGTGGGACTCGCTGCACCCCCGAAAAAGGGTTGGCATACTCTGGTGCATAATGACGTCCCGATACACCTTGTAAGTAGGTTGTTTATGTTTTTTTATTGGTAACGCCACCTCTGTATGAAAATCACTGACTGTGCTGTGTGCAGTCTGTGGCTGCTTTGCATTGTTGTAATACTCGCCATTGTAGTGTTGGGCAGCAGCAGCTGGATGCGAACAGCGCGTAGCGTTGCGCAGTTGGAGGTGAGCCGCCAGCAGTGGTGGATGTGGGGAGAGAGATGGCGGAGTTTTGAAATTTGTAAGACTGGATGTAACTGATATATATATTATGACTATTAACGTAAATACATTGTTTGTTCTCTATTAGAATCTTTCATTTGCTAAGCCTATCAGGAGTTAGTGCCTTCCGTAGTTTGAATCTTTTATTTAGCTGGCAGTAGTGGCGCTCGCTGTATTGCAGTAGTTCGAGTAACCAAGATTTTTGTGAGGTAAGTGATTTGCGAAACGTATAGGTTAATGTTAGTCAGGGCCATTCTTTTGTAGGGATTTTTGAAAGTTTTTGCGTTGTGCTAAAAATATTGTGTGTCAGTATAAGCACAGTCATGTATAAATTATTCTAAGGGGACGTTCCAACCTGACCTGTTACAGTTCCTCTGTCAAAGACATGCAGGGGCGTACGTGCACCAATCATAATCTCACCCCACACCATCAAACCACGATCTCCAAACAGGTCCCTTTCAAGGATACTAAGGGGTTGGTATCTGGTTCCTGGTTCACGCCAGATGAAAACCCGGCGAGAATCACTGTTCAGACTATACACGGACTCGTCCGTGAACATAGCCTGGAACCACTGTTCCAGTGACCATGTACTGTGTTCTTTAGGGGCTCTCCTGTGACCAGGGGTCAGTGGAATGCACCTTGCAGGTCTCCAGGCAAATAAACCATATCTGTTCGTCTGTCGACTGTGTGTCTGGAGACATCTGTTCCAGCGGCTGTGGTAAGGTCCCGAGCAAGACTAAATGCAGTACTCCGTGGCCGTCTGCGGGCACTGATGATGAGATATCGGTCTTATGGTGTTGTACACTGGACGTCCCGTACTGTAGCGCCTGGACACGTTTCCCGTCTGCTGGAATCGTTGCTATAATCTTGAGATTACACTTTATGGCACACGGAGGGCACACGGACCAACCTTCAGTTGCCCTAGTATTCTACCCCTCACAACGTCATCAATATGTGTTCTTTGAGCCATTTTCAACACACAGTCACCATTAGCACGTCTGAAACCGTCTGCACACTTACTCGCTGCACCGTACTCTGACATGCACCAACACACCTCTGCGTATGTGGACTGCTGCCAGCGCCACCGTGCGACGACCGCAGGTCAAATGCACCGTATGGTCATGCCCCGAAGTGATATAAACCCGCAAACCGCCCGCCAGAGCGCTGTTTCACCATGTATCCTTAACAGATGAGCATAATTGTAGTAGCCAGACTATTAGGACTGTGGAGGACTGGTGTACTGCCCAGGAGGACAAGCCGAGTGCCAAAACCCAATTACCCAGAAACGCTACTCAACGGAAGAGGAGTCAAAATAAGAGAGAACGCGTCTAGGCTTATCCATAATATTCGACCGTTCCTGAGAAAAGAGGCACCTTACGTGCATCTTAGCGAGCAAATAGTTCAGTCGAAGCGGTGGCATTGGCCAGGCCGCACGCAGCTGCACACGTTTGCGCCCCGGGATCCAAACGCAAATACTCTGTTGTTTTTCGTTTATGTGCCCACGTGCGTAGATGACTATGACATGAATTGTTTTCAGTGTATGTTGGAGCAAAGTTCTGCTTATTCATCTGCTAACTGTATATTTGATAAAAATAAATAAATGAATGGAAAAATGTTTTAAATTGTTTTCGGTGAAATTTCTGTAGTGTGTCTTAATTGAGCAAGCAGTAAAGGAAACAAAAGAAACATTCGGAGTAGGTATTAAAATCCATGGAGAAGAAATAAAAACTTTGAGGTTCCCCGATGACATTGTAATTCTGTCAGAGACAGCAAAGGACTTGGTAGAGCAGTTTAATGGAATGGACAGTGTCTTGAAAGGATGATATAAGATGAACATCAACAAAAGCAAAACGAGGATAATGGAATGTAGTCCAATTAAGTCGGGTGATGCTGAGGGAATTAGATTAGGAAATGAGACACTTAAAGTAGTAAAGGAGTTTTGCTATTTGGGGAGTAAAATAACTGATGATGGTCGAAGTAGAGAGGACATAAAATGTAGACTGGCAATGGCAAGGAAAGCGTTTCTGAAGAAGAGAAATTTGTTAACATCGAGTATAGATTTAAGTGTCAGGAAGTCGTTTCTGAAAGTATTTGTATGGAGTGTAGCCATGTATGGAAGTGAAACATGGACGATAAGTAGTTTGGACAAGAGGAGAATAGAAGCTTTCGAAATGTGGTGCTACAGAAGAATGCTGAAGATTAGATGGGTAGATCACATAACTAATGAGGAAGTACTGAATAGGATTGGGGAGAAGAGAAGTTTGTGGCACAACTTGACCAGAAGAAGGGATCGGGTGGTAGGACATGTTCTGAGGCATCAGGGGATCACCAATTTAGTATTGGAGGGTAGCATGGAGGGTAAAAATCATAGAGGGAGACCAAGAGATGAATATAGTAAGCAGATTCAGAAGTATGTAAGTTGCAGTAAGTACTGGGAGATGAAGAAGCTTGCACAGGATAGAGTAGCATGGAGAGCTGCATCAAACCCATCTCAGGACTGAAGACCACAACAACAACAACAACATCTTAATTCATAATCAAGAGCCAATTTTCTAAAAAGTGATCCGTCATGCGTGCTTTGCCGCGAAAGTTTTGCCAACGTGTAAAAACTTGAGCAATGTTTGCGAAGAAAAGATGGCTGTGGCAATCCTGTCTTCGCATGATGCTCGTGGTGTTCTTCTACGATCGGTGCCATGCAAGGATATGCACCAAAGCTTCCTGAATAATAAACACAAGAACAAAATATATGAATTAAGAATCGATATAAGAATGAAATCCAATAATATGAGAACTTAAGAAGTCTGTAACCCCTGAAAATACTATACACACATATATAATAAATATATGACGCTTACTATAAAATGCAGTTGTAGTTTTACAATTAATACAACGCTTTCGTATCCCTTGACTTGATAAGACACATTTGTGTAGTAACCTTCTACGGACATGGGTAGATAAATTTAAAAAGTAAAATAAAAAAAACAATAATCGGGTTTAGAAAACGTCGCAAGAGTGACAGACCGCAACGCTGGTCACTATGCTATCGACTGGGCTGAACTTACATTTTTTTTTAAATATATCGTTATTAAAGAATTACTAGAGTATTTTTAAAGTTGCATCCACGAACATTGGTATTTGACTTCCGGTTACAAATTAAAAAATAGTTGTTTCATTGTTTTTCGAAATTGATCCTCCAAAGGAGTGAAAAAGAGGATGAGTCTTTCACGAAAATATTTTATTTTGAAAGCACTTTCAAAGCTAAACCTGTGAAAATTTAAATTTGACATCTCAGTTCGAAATTGAGCCCCTATGGGAATGCAACAGCGGCTGAAAGCTTTTATCGAAATATTTCATCGTGGAAGCACTTTTGAAGCTATATCAATGAAAATTTGTATGTGGCTTCTCTGTTACAAATAAAACACACTGTTTTTGGGTAGTCAACCTCTAAATGGATGAAATAGTATCTGATTCCCTGACTCATCATCGCCCAGCCCAAACCGCTAGAGATAGGAACTTGAGGTTTGCAGAGGGTGTGGATCTTGCGCTGTAGGCATAGCTTAATAAAAGAATTGTCCGAAATTCCACTACTAAGGGGGTACATAGGGGATGGAAGGTTTTTTTGAAAGAATGTCGCTATCAAGGGAATTTTGAAACTAGAACTACGATAACTGATATTTGGTTTCTCAGTCATAAAATTAAAAATTCAATCATTAAGGGGTTAAAATAGTGCGTGAAAGTTTTCTTGAAAGTTAATAGTTACTACAGAACTACTAAAGCATTTTTAAGACTACATCTATGACAACTGCTATTTGACTTCAAGGGTAGAAATAAAAAAAAAGTATCTGTTTCAGTGTTTCCGGTAATTCATCCCCGAAGTGAGTGCAATAGGGAATGAAAATTTGTAATAAAATATTTCGTCACATTAAAAAAAATTTAATTTAAATTTATGACAATTGTTATTTCCCTTTTGGGTTAGATATGAAGAAATTTGTTACGGGATGAAAGTTGCTACATCTCCGCAAGAACGCAAAAGACGTGATTAACAATAACATTAGAATCCAGCTACCAAAATCGCTTTTTGGTCATAAGTACATTCGGAAAAGACCATGCTTATATGGCCATCATTAGCGTGAAAGCTCTAGAAGGTCATGCAGTTTGTGAACAACATAACAATGCGATTAAATTAAAACAAAAGTATCTCTGCAGGCCAGACAGTCTACACGAGCGAAGCAGCGAACCTAAGCTGGTTATATACTGTGGTGTCACCGCCAGACACCACACTTGCTAGGTGGTAGCTTAAATCGGCCGCGGTCCATTTAGTACATGTCGGACCCGCGTGTCGCCACTGTGTGATCGCAGACCTAGCGCCACCACAAGGCAGGTCTCGTGATACGAACAAGCACTCGCCCCGAGTTGTACGTCGACATTGCTAGCGACAATACGGACGAAGCCTTCCTCTCATTTGCCGAGAGACAGTTAGAATAGCCTTCTGCTAAGTCCATGGCTACGACCTAGCAAGGCGCCATTAGCCTTACCTACTTTGAGAGTTATAGTATAAATGTCTCAAGAAGAACGCTGTATTCATCACATAATAAAAGTTAAGTATAAAGCAGCTACGTACTTTTCTTGCTACCATTCAATAGTTATCCTGTTCCAGAATTCACGCCCGTCGGCGTGTGTGTACGCGTGCCTTTCAATCGGCTACCTCAAGTGGCGTAACAGTCTTGTTACGTCACTACATATACTACATATATTTTATGTCTGTGCATGGAAATTGTACTTGCGTCTGAAGTAATTGCTTTGCTTACATAAAAGCGAAGAATTTATGTGATCAAATAATTTTTATTACTTATAAGATGAAATTTGCATTCTGTTCGGACATAAAATACAAAACGGACAAACACTGAAAGACGTCCGGTTGTAATTAAGTGCAAAACAAACAACCAAACAACAAGAAAACAAAGAGAAAATCGTCAGCTCCAGCTCCCAATTTCTCTCTTACGCATTCATTTACGTTTTTTGCCCTACCAGTGCTACCACTACTAGCAGTAATCCTAGTATTCAATACGTCGTTTCTGCAGTGTGCCAGAGCTACCGAACCGCAATTTTGGTAGAGTGCAGCTCTACCTGCAGCTAATGGGAATGACGATATTTAGGCCGGTAGCTGTTATGATGCTGTTAGTTAATGTCTCCACTCGTTACTCAAACTAATGTATTCTCGGGCAGTTATAACGACTTCCCCTGTTTATACCGGTAAGAACACGATTTATGGCAATCTTTATCCTGAAGAGAACGTAACTTCTCGAACTGTTTTTGAGTTCACTCATGATTTGATCGGAAACTGTTACAATAGTTCAGAATATGTTAGACAAATACCTGTGGTGAACACCGACGTTGTGGACACAACGCGGCAATACAGGAAGGACCGTTCCTAATGGATACAATGAAAAGAAAACAATTCCGTGACTTCATGAAAACCTGAAAACTAAAAAACTGCGAATACGTGAAGGCGTACAGAAATATGCAGTTGTTGACGAAATGGAATCAAAACAGAGACACCGTGATATCAGCAAGTTCCATAACGACACATTTCGAGAAGTGAATTCAAAGAATGACATCGTGCAAAAGTCAAGTGTTGACTTGGATTACAACGAGAATAAGAGACACGTGGACTGGAACGATTCCCTGCTGAAAATGTACCAGATGACTAGGAGCAGGCTGAGAAAATATTTTCAGAAGGTTTTTCGCCATTTGCTGGGCGTTCCTTGCTTCAGTGCATACGTTCTGTACAAAAAACGTGCCGGCGAAGAGAGCAGATTGGAATTCATGATTATTTCCAGGCAGCAGTTTGCAGCATACCCTGCATGAACTGGACGCCTACCCCTAACATCAGAAGTGAGCTGTTTTATAAACTGGCCCTTGGCAGCATTTTTGCCCAGCACAACGAAGAGAAAACCACAAAGACGGTGGAGTATGCACGAGGAGAGGCCTTCGAAAACGCGTGTTGAATATGAAGTTCCTCTCTGAACAATACATTGTTTCTAAATATTTCACACGTAAAACGACCTGTAATATAAAATTTCATTTTCTCCTTTAACAAGGAATTGTTTTACAGCTTGAACAAGGAATGTGGCGCTATAGTATCTGAGTAGTGGCGAGCTGGCGCCAGTGTTATTTTGTTCATGTATCGTTGACATCGATTGTGGTTGAGGTAAGCTATCTTTCCTTTTCGCGTGTCTTATCTTCCGGGTTGGCGGGCGAAGCGAGTTGGTTGTTAGCCTTCGACGGGTAACCCTGTAGATATCGTTACATTCGCTGAGAGACGAGTGTCAACGGCTGCCGAACGAGTGTGATGACCGTTATATGTCGTGGTGTGAAGTTGGTCGGGCGTTCTGGCGACATGGGCGGCTTGGAGATACAAGTTCTGTGACTTCGCTGGGAACAAAATTTCAAGAGAAGCGGTGAAACTGTGGAACCCGCTCCCTCGTACTGCGTACGTGATATGAAGTAAGCGGTCGTAATTGTGTTTTGTTGACCTCCGCACTCAGAGCCATTTGAACTTTATTATTGTGCTGAGACTTTCATAGTCGAACTTTAAGATGTTGTGGAAGAGTTCAGTTGGTTTAGTTAAATGATGGCCGTTATTTGAAAGTTTTCTCAGAAGTTTTACTAGTGCTTTGTGTCTCTTGTAATCAAATGATTTTATATTGGCATTTTCTAAGCCTTCATGGACAGTTGTCCATGTGTAAAATGCTTAAGGTTAAAGTTGCGATTTTGTCAGTAGTGTAACGTGTTCCTTTACACGCTTACACATATATCGAGTCAAAAGTTCTGCCGAGTGTTTCTATGTCTCAGAGTTATTGGAATGTCTTTGTGATAAGGGCAGAAACTTTGGATTGTGCTAGCGCTTTGGCAGGGAGTGAACTGTCGTCCGAGGTCGAGACCTGGCAGTGTTTAAGAACCTGGCCACTACAGGGAGTTGTTCACATACCGCCTTCCAGAGTTTAGTATTTATCTTTGGCGGGTTAAGCTCGTCGAGATATAAATGTATATTTATGTAACCTGTTCGTATATGAACCTGTTTCCTTAAATATTAGGGACTGGCAACTGGCTAAACCTTAAACTGCATAGCATCTGCTCAGTTCCTTGTGCAGGTCTTTCTAGTAATTTTTTATTAACACGTCTGAGCACGTGAACTTTTATTATTAAAGATCAGTGTTTCTGCTGTAGTTTTTTTTTATTTAGTGGTTCTATCATGTTATGTAATTGGATCTTAGCTTGGCACTAGTGTTCAAGTGTCATTAAGTCGGCCTTTACTGGTAATTGATAATTGTTATGCTTAAGGTTTCTATAAATGCCTGGCACATTAAGTTTTTTTAACTGTCTCCTAAGGAACTGTTTATTTGAGTTGGGCTTCTAACTGTATTTGCAAAGCTTTGTTTAGTGGCTCATCCACAAATTGTAATTGTCAAATTCCTTAAAAGGCGTAATGTCAATAAATTGTGACTACCAACCATGATTCCATCCCGCTTCCTCTTTTATGGTATTTAAGATATGGTGTGTAAGTGAAGTACGATTAAGGAAACCACGTACCAGTATCACCTCTTCTTGTCTAATACTACAGTTCAGTGTATACGTCAAACCATTCATAGTGGTAGTTACATATATTGGCAGTGAGTCTCTGGCATTGCTCCAGCCGGAACATATTGTCATGTTGACCCAATATTTCGGCTGTCGACCTGACCGCCATCTTCATGTGAGTAAGCCTCCGCACTAACTAGCCGGAACTGAAGTCAAACACGTGGGGGCGGCTCCTTTATACAGGGTGTTACAAAAAGGTACGGCCAAACTTTCAGGAAACATTCCTCACACACAAATGAAGAAAATATGTTATGTGGACATGTGTCCGGAAACGCTTAATTTCCATGTTAGAGCTCATTTTAGTTTCGTCAGTATGTACTGTACTTCCTCGATTCACCGCTATGATTTCATACGGGATACTCTACCTGTGCTGCTAGAACATGTGCCTTTACAAGTACGACACAACATGTGATTCATGCACGATGGGGCTCCTGCACATTTCAGTCGAAGTGTTCGTACGCTTCTCAACAACAGATTCGGTGACCGGTGGATTGGTAGAGGCGGACCAATTCCATGGCCTCCACGCTCCCCTGACCTCAACCCTCTTGACTTTCATTTATGGGGGCATTTGAAAGCTCTTGTCTACGCAACCCCGGTACCAAATGTAGAGACTCTTCGTGCTTGTACTGTGGACGGCTGTGATACAGTACGCCATTCTCCAGGGCTGCATCAGCGCATCAGGGATTCCATGCGACGGAGGGTGGATGCATGTATCCTCGCTAACGGAGGACATTTTGAACATTTCCTGTAACAAAGTGTTTGAAGTCACGCTGGTACGTTCTGTTGCTGTGTGTTTCCATTCCATGGTTAATGTGATTTAAAGAGAAGTAATAAAATGAGCTCTAACATGGAAAGTAAGCGTTTCCGGACACATGTCCACATAACATATTTTCTTTCTTTGTGTGTGAGGAATGTTTCCTGAAAGTTTGGCCGTACCTTTTTGTAACACCCTGTATACTGCCCCTAGGTCCACCACGCGTGCGCGAACGTAACTACCTTCTAGCGCAAGACACAACACCGCAAAGGGGGTGAAAACTCATGGAAATGATAAATCGATATCAAATGCTATTGGCAGCTTTTGATGACCGAAACAAAGATCGTTGCTTTTTAATGTCAAATAAAACAGGGTTAAAACTCTTACTTAAAGGATACCCCCTATCTCTGTTTATAATATTGCCAGCTAGCCAGATTTCAAAGACTTCTTTCACTATACGGCCACAATACCACGACGCAGGGCAACCACTTGTGCCTCATCGTAAAATATTTTCTGTCCTTCAGTAAGAAAATGTTCGCAGCTGCAGACTTTCCTGGCTGAAATTAACGCGGGAGGCTATGGTGCTGCACGCATTTATCCTGGACCGTACGAATCGTTTTCCCGGAATGGCAGGGACTCTTGTACACACCGCCGGCCGCGGTGGCCATGCGGTTCTAAGCGCTTCAGTCCGGAACTGCGCGACTGCTACGGTCGCAAATTCGAATCCTGCCTCGGGCATGGATGTGTGTGATGTCCTTAGGTTAGTTAGGTTTAAGTAGTTCTAAGTTCTAGGGGACTGATGACCTCAGATGTTAAGTCCCATAGCGCTCAGAGCCATTTGAACCATTTTTTTGTACACACCGGGCTTCCTCAAACCCAAATCATCCTCCACCGAGCCAGCAGAGCTCTGGTCTTAGCTATCGGACGGAATACACTATTAATACCAAATTTCTTAAAAATTCTTTCTATTTTTGAAGATATGCTTCTCGCAAAAGGTACGAATGTCACCGATCTGCTTGTATGTTCTGTTGGTTACCGTGAAAGTCCAACCTAGAGAGCACGACGGATCTGATTGTCAGCATAGCCATTCTGCTTAAACACATCGTTGTTGTGAAACGCAACTAGTTCTTTTCGCACACGAAGTGTTGAGTGCTGTTGACAAGGGATTTCGAATTGATTTGCTGTTCCTAGATTGCCAGTAGGTGTTACACACTGTATCTCACAAGCTGCTTATGGAGTATCGCCTCAGTTATGTGACTGGATTCGTGGTTTCCTGTCAGAGAGGTCACGGTTGGCAGTAATTGACGGAAAGTCATCGAGTAAAACAGGAGTGATTTCTGGCCTTCGGAAAGGTAGTGTCATAGGCACTCTGCTGTTCCTTACTCGTATATTAACTATTTAGGAGACAATCTGAGCAGCCATCTTAGGTTGTTCGCAAATTATGCTGTCGTTTATCGTCTAGTAAACTCATCAGAATAACAAAAAAAGTTACAAAAAGGTTTAGAAAAGATATCCGAATGGTACAAAAATTGGCAGTTGACGCTAAATAATGAAAAGTGTGAGATCATGTACATGAGTGCTAAAAGGAATCGTTGAAACTTCGGTTACACGATAAATCAGTCAAATCTAAACGCCTTAAATTCAACTAAATACCAAGGAATTACAATTATAAACAACTTAAATTGGAAGGAATACAGAGAAAACGTTGTGGGGAAGTCAAACCAAAGACTGCCTTTTATTCACAGAACACTTAGAAAATGTAACAGATCTACTAAAGAGACTGCCTAGATTACGCTTGTCCGTCCTCTTTTGGAGTACTGCTGCGCGGTGTGGAATCCTTACCAAGTAGAATTAACGGGGTACATTGGGAAAGTTCAACGAAGAGCAGCAGACTTTTTATTATCGTGAAATATGGGAGAGAGTGTCACGGACATGATATGGGATATGGGATGGACACCATTAAAACAAAGGCGTTTATCGTTGCGGCAGAATCTTCTTCTCACGAAATTACAATCACCCGCTTTCTCCTCCGCATGCGAAAATATTTTGCTGACGTGACCTACATAGGGAGAAAAGATCACGATAGCAAAATAAGGGATATACGAGCTCGCACGTAAAGATATAAGTGTTCGTTACTTCTGCGCGCTGTTCGGGAGCGCAATAATAGAGAATTATTAAGAAGAGGGTTCGATGAATCCTCTGCCAGGCACTTAAATGTGATTTGCAGAGTATCCATGTAGATGTAGATCTTAAGAGATAAACCAGCGCCACAGCGCCATCCAGCGCTTGACAGCGGGTAGGGGGGTGGGGGAGTCAACTACGCACTGAAGCAGGGGAGCGCACACGAAGAGTAAACACTTACGGCATTTAGTGTATACTGAGTTAGGTTAGTGGGTGCGTCTAGTGCGGCGTCAAGGTTGTGCTTTACGCTGATGAGAGGAAGTAAAGGGAGAAACCTGGTACAGGCACGGTGCCAACACCTCTCGGATGGCACCACGGGGGTCGTCGTACTTAGCGTCCACATGTGACGCACAGACCACCGTCGGCAGCAACATGTGCTCTCCATCGGTCCAGGACGATAGTGCGAAGTCTAGAGTCAGATACTTGACGCCATCACCCCTCCTCCAAAAATGGTTCAAATGGCTCTGAGCACTATGGGACTTAACATCTGAGGTCATCAGTCCCCTAGAACTTAGAACTACTTAAACCTAACTAACCTAAGGACGTCACACACTTCCATGCCCTAGGCCGGATTCGAACCTGCGACCGCAGCGGTCGTGCGGTTCCAGACTGAAGCGTCTAGAACCGCTCGGCCACACCGGCCGGCTTCCCCTGCTCCCCTTGCGGCCAAATATTGGTGGTGAGAAATTCCTACACGACCGGTATTCGAACGCACGAAAATACACTCGCCAGTACGGCGGTGGATTCTTTTGTTTACTACGGGAGGAGACTGATTGCACGCTATAGCGCAGTTCACTTTAGTACAACAGAGATAAGAAAAATTACTTAAGTCTGTACAATCCATTTCCACAGGAATGAGAATTAATAACTATATCTGTACGCTAAACTGATACAGACAAATTACGTCTCTCGCTCAGAGCACATTGAACAACAGCTTTCGATTATAGTTGTCGTTAAGCCGTTGATCACACAGTTGGCCTACGAGAAGTCGATGCTGTCGTCTTACTCAGTGATCGTGAACTGGACTGAGCTGTCTTGCGCTCGGTCGTAAGTAGACGAGCAGATGGGGCTGCGTAGTAGGACTGGTGATCTTTTCAGAAACATCGGGAATCCGATATATCGATATTTAACAAGTTATAATTAATGGCGCTCGAGATATCCATATATCGACGGGGAAAATATCGACTTGGCCTATAAAAATATCGGTTGCACATTGTAAATATACTGCCGATTTTAGAGCTGTATATTTAAGTACAGATTTATTATTAGATATTCTGTGCATCAACAAGATATAGGGTGGCACCATCCTGAGATAGGCAGAATGCAGAGGACTTAGTACCTCTATCCGATGACACTAAAGCATACATGGGTGGAGCCACTCTACTGAAGGAAACACTACCAAATGAGGTTGGTTCGGTACTGATGTGGCTAGAACGTCAGTGACGGCTGAATAGTTTCCACTCTGAAACTCCGACCGAAGACTCCCACAGAGAAACTGACGACTGAACCGTGAGGCAAGCGTTACATAGCTGCACGCAGAGATACAGTGAGTCTGCACTATTGGTGACTGACGCAGAGTGATATCACGCTTCTACTTCATTGGCTTCTCGTGTTGAGTGATAGCATACAACCAGGGCACCCAGACAGGGCGATCGCCGCTGGCGTCCTCTGTTGAAGACTGCCTAAATACTGCCATGTTGGATCCGCCTTGACGTTTAGGCCACCCGGTCGCCACTAATGACTGAAGGGCGGCCTATACAGCAGGGGTTGTAGCATGCAGTCACAACAAGGGAGAAGACGTCCGATTATGTAAGTATGAGTAAAGTATGGTGACGGTGACATGCCAGCGGTAATGCAGCTGAAACTTCAATAGTGGGTGAACAGTGTGATAGACAGTACTGTCAGCAATGTACTGCATTATGATAACCATACTTCAGCTTCAAAGGTGTACTGCCAGCTATTGATTTCACAAAGCTGCAATACGAGAATATTGATTTATAGCATCTCTCCACGGTATTCTATCCTCTGCACTAGCGGCACAGCACAATCTTGGGCTAGCTATCACGACTTTGTATCTAAAACACAGTTTTCTTCTTCTTCAAAACTGAGAGAGTTCTTGAAAACTAAGAAAAAGTTTTCATAAAACATAGAACACTCTTCTTGAAAACCAACACGGTCTTCTTTGGTAAACAGAAAGGGCATCCTTGGAAACACAGTGAAACTTGTCTTCGACAAACTGGTAACTCCTTTGGAAGATTGGGAACTCTTCTTCGAAGAACTAAAACTCTTCTTACTAAAATAATCAAAGATTATTCCAAAAAAATAAAAATAATCCCTTTTGTAGACGCAAAATACCCTGCAGAGAAACTGAAAACCCTTTTTCGGGGAAAAACAATTCCCTCGTTTACAAAAAAATATTAAAGCTTCTGTTAGGAGCAAAACGCTTTTTCCAAAAAATAGCTGTAAACTCTTCTTCGGACAGAGTTAAAAGTTTTTATTTGAAAAGACAAAAGCGTTTGTGTTTCGGAATACAATGATGTAGACTATTTAAACCTTCAGTCTAACTATGAATACTGCGCCCCACACCTACCAACATAACCTAGATTTCCGGCTAGCTACAGATTAGTACATCACCAAAATTTAGATTTTCAAAAATAATACAGACGCAAAACAAATATTGTCAGTGTTCCGGTTTCTTTCTGTTCGCATAAATATGATGTCAGGCGTGAGATCATCATTACGTTGTTGAACAAAATCCTCATCAGGTAGCTGTAGGTTCAGTTGGGTTCAAAGTTTTGTCGCAAGTTATTACTGGCTACTGAGGCGCGTAGTTTCCGGAGACTTCACAAGATTCTACACACTTCAGGAATTTACGCTACGTTAGCAGCCAGTTCAAATCAAATGGCTCTAAGCACTTTGGGACTTAACATCTGATGTCATGTCCCCTAAACTTAGAACTACTTAAACCTAACTAACCTAAGGACATCACACACATCCATGCCCTAGGCAGGATTCGAACCTGCGACGGTAATAGCCGCATGGTTCCGGACTGAGGCGCCTAGAACCGCTCGGCCACCGCGGCCGGCTAGCAACGAGTCGGGAGCGTGTAAACCCTTTCGTGATAGTAGGATACGGCTCAGGAGTCTGGCCGTAAGAAGAATGCAGCGTAACATACCCCTACGTTCAGCAGCGGCATACAGGACAACACCTGCGGAGGGGGGGGGGGGGGCGCTTCTTGTGCTAATGGGGATCTGTCCACTGGACATTAAAATCCGTGAGCAGGCCGCCTGGTACTGGGCGAAAACGGATAAGATAAGGAAGATACTTGGGGTTTACGCTGGGGATAAAAATGCAATTAAAAAGAGGGGGATCGAACTATGGCAGGAACAGTGGAACAACGAAGATACGGGGCGCAGAACCTATGAGCTGTTACCGGACATAGAGGAACGAGTAAAGCTTACGTACTTCATGCCTACAAGAGGAATGCTGCACTTTCTTACTGGACATCGACCCTACACCCGCGTGTGACTGTGGCGCTGTGCAAGGCACGCCAGAACATGTGGTGTATGAGTGCCACCTCTTCGATGACGTAGCCAACGACCTACGACAACAACTTCCGAATAACGACACGTACCATCTACTAAGGCATGACAACACCTTCAATGTCTTGAACAAACTGACAGACGAAATTTCGAAAAAAGTCCTCAAGAACTTTCTAAGGGACAACCATTAATCAGTAAAAATTACACCAACTCAGACTCCGTGCACCTTTCCTGTTCCGCCGGGACTTGGCCAGCCGCTTCACGGCTGGAACCCGCCTTGCTCTGGACTAGGGTGGGAGGGTGAACAATAACCGGATACGACCACGCACCAATTATGATACTAGATGTAAAATTAGATTAGATGTAGAAGATAGGATAAGGCTTTTAGGATTGACTGCAGCGATACCAAGTTACTGGCCAGCCCTGTGCCAGGGGCATGTCCACTGGGATTAGCTCAGTGGGCCAGGCCAACATCCATCAGGTTCATAGAGCACTGGCACACCTGTAACGCTGCAGGTAGCATAAGTTAACTCATAGATTAAGTAGAAATAGGAACCACATAGCGGAAAGAACATAACCAAGATTACCTGTAGTGTAGAATAGAGAGCTGCATTTTCTGTATGAAAATAGGACCCACTAATGTTAATATGTATAATGTAATGAGTTGAATAAAGAATTAAAAAAAAAACCTTTCGTGTTGCCTCGCGACATGTGTCATTGGACACGTAGCAACGCCGTGGAGCAGATACCTCAGTTGCTCTGTACATTTAGTGTGTGTGAGAGAGTCTGAGAGATGAATGATGTATCTGGAAGCTAAGGGAAGCTTTGAAACTCTCTCACACGCGAAGCATGTGCAAGCAGGTTTCTCAATTTTGCTTCCACAGTCACTGAACATCGTTCGAAGTTCGACATTATCGGCGACATGTCTGTATACAACGCTGCGGATTAAAATTGAAGCTTCATGAAAGCTGCGCTCAATAAATGTGAAACTGTCACTGTGTGTGCCACATGCTTGGACACGTGAATGATTATCATTTGAGCACAAACATTCAAAGTTGTCAAGAGTAATGGCATCTGTATACACGGTGTAGTCACGTTAATGTGATCACCTCCTACGTTCGATGTCAACATGCAACAACTACTCACACACGTCCGGTGGCAGCACTAGCAGTGGAGGGTATATCAAGTTTGCCGGAGGGGTGTGGGGGGGGGGGGGTTGGGGTGAGGGGGGCGCCATATACAGTGCAGTCGTTGTCGTGAGGCGGAAACGGAGCGATTTAGCGATTTATCTGGCGTTCAAAATGACATATTCATTGAACTATGGGAAAAAAATCGAAATTTGTGGTACGTCCTATGACACCAAACTGCTAAGATCATCGGCCCCTAAGCTTACACACTACTTAATCTAACTTAAGCTAACTTACGTTAAAGACGAAACACACACACCCATGCCCGAGGGAGCTGCCGCGCGAACCTTGACAAGGCGCCTCAGACCGTACGGCTACCCCGCGCGGCTGAATATTGGGCCAGGGGTGGAAGCATAAATCTGTAATCTGTTCACATGGCGCCGTGGTTGAAATAAACCATACACGGTGAAATGACACTGTCCACAATCAAACTGTTCCATGACGCCGTGGTTAAAGTACATCATACATGGCGAAGCGTCACTTTCCACAATCAGTGCGGAGGCAACTGTGGTGCACCACGGGCCATAGATGACAGGGATGGACGATGACTCCGGATATGTGTGTCTACATGCAGTTGTTGAACAACTGACCCAAATGAACCAACGGGCTACCAACAGTGTCTCCTCAATGACTGGTCTGGGAATGTTGCTGGGCGTGGTCCGCCTGATTCATAAATCAATGCTAACTACCGTTCATTGGCAATGAGGTCTGGGATTTGCACGCCAGTACCGCAACTGGGCGTCCACTGAGTTCAAAAAATGGTTCCAACGGCTCTAAGCGCTATGGTACATAACATCTGAGGTCATCAGTCCCCTAGAACTTAGAACTACTTATACCTAACTAACCTATGGGCATCAGCTGCACAGTCCATGACTGCAGCACCTTAAACCGCTCGGCTAATCCCGCGCGGTGGCCCTGTTTCGTAGTAGGCACATGGTCCGGCATGGGCCCTTATAATTTTTTTCCACGCGTGATCCCATCGATGCGTATAAGGCGCGAATGGCGTCGTGTAGTCTAGCCATCCGTGCTGCTTTCACCTGGTTCCAAAGTTCATCTGTGATCGGTGGCACTGGGTCACAGCACTGCAGTCGTCGTTCCACCATATCCCACACATTTTCGACTGACGACAAGTCTGGTGATATGGCAGGCCAGGGCAAAAGGCTGACATCCTGTGACACAAAGAAGGCACGTGTCCGCGCAGCAACACGTGGTCTTGCATTGTCTCGCTGAAAAATGGTATCTGGGATGTTGTGCGGAAAGGGTGTGGCTACGGGTCCCAGGACGTCATTCACGTAGGTCACACTGGTCACAATGCCCTGGACACGCACTAACTGTGATTTCTGGGTGTAACCAATAGCAGCCCACACCATAAGGCCATGAGTTGGCGCTGTGTGCCCTGTGCGAATGCAGTCACTGTGATTCCGCTTCTCCTGTCTGCTGCGAACCAAAATGCGGCCATCATTTTCGAACAAACAGAACCTGGATTCGCCAGAAAAAAACTATCTGATACCATTCCTGTCCCCAGTGACGTCGTTGGACACAACATTGTGGTTCAAATGGCTCTGAGCACTATGGGACTTAACATCTGAGGTCATCAGCCCCCTAGAACTTATAACTACTTCAACCTAACTAACCTAAGGACATCACACGCATCCATGCCTGAGGCAGGATTCGAACCTGCGACCGTAGCGGTTGCGCGGTTCCAGACTGTAGCGCCTAGAAACGCTCGGCCATTGCGGCCGGCTCCACATTGCAGTAGCATGTGTAATAAACGGCGACGGACTGTCACCTCTGATAGTGTACGATGTGTTAGTGTTCCACTGTCGCACCAGAGCCGAGGACGACTCAGATCTGTCCCGAAATGCCATTCGGATGAGGTGTCGATCTTCTCGGGGGGCAGCCTGGGTTGAGCGACCTGAGCCGTCTCCTCGTGTTCTACAGCCTTCCTCGAACGATTCTGCACACACCCATTGCACTACCGAAACACTTCGCCCCACACGAGCAGCAATTTCACGGGTGGATGCATCACATGCTCTCATGCTAATAAAGCGCCCTCCTTCAAACTCACTGATTTGACGGTATGGTTAGGCCAAACGTCTGCGAGGCACTCTGCACGCCTGCTCGCGCCACTCTCATCCATCACCTTCGGCTCCTAGCGACAACGAGAGCCGCAGGCTCATTTTTTCGGTAGAAGATGTTGCACCGCGATGTCTATGTTGGACCTCGAACCCGTGAACCGACATGGCTCAAATGGCTCTGAGCACTATGGGACTCAACTGCTGAGGTCATTAGTCCCCTAGAACTTAGAACTAGTTAAACCTAACTAACCTAAGGACATCACATATATCCATGCCCGAGGCAGGATTCGAACCTGCGACCGTAGCGGTCTAGCGGTTCCAGACTGCAGCGCCTTTAACCGCACGGACACTTCGGCCGGCGAACCGACATGTTTCAAATGCTAAACACTTCTGCAGAACATACTAATGTATATGTCGTGTGAATATGAACGTCCTATCTCTAGTCGTTCAAGGTGTTCTGTTTTTTTTTTTTCCTCCTTCTTTTGAACAGAAGTGTACTTTCCTGTACAATTACATCAGCGAGATAATGTACTAACAGGATGATTTTGGTTAGACGCAGTCATTTATATATTTGTAGCAGTTCTAGGCTCCCAGTGAATTACGCAGGATGTGCAACAAGAATTTTACAAAGAATTGTGATACGTATTTTTATCGGCTAACTACGGACTGCAGCCTATCACACTATAAAGCCGCAACTACAACGGCGGAAGCGTAATACCGTCCGTCCCGTCAAACTCAGCTCTTAACTTCCTCTTTATTACGCTGCAACAGCAAATTCTCATTATTAAGGTTAGATATAGATTGTGACTCGGTGTCTGGGCGATCGAATTTAAATGCACAGTACTTAAAATGCTTCGTCCGCCTCAAGGACGAAGTCTGATGCACGCGATCGTTCTGTGCACTAGCACACTTGCGTAGCCATCTGCGAGTACCAGCCCGGTGGGATTTTGTTGATTCTGGAAGAAGCGAGAGCGCTGGCTAGTGTGTCGGAGTAACGAGATGGCGTGTTCACAAACAGGTACGGGGGAGGGGTTCCCTGCCCCCCTCCCACAACTCTCCCTTTCCCCCACACAAGCCTCGGCGGGAGCATAAATAAACTCGGGCTGCGTGTTTTCCGCCGCTCTGCGGTGTATTTTCTTAAGCGGGCCGCCCGCCCGCCTGCGCCCAGGTTACACCGGCCCGCGTTGCGCACGCGGGGAGGGAGGGGGGGGGGGGGCGGCGACGATTCTAGGGGCGTCGTTACGTCACACGGTGTTCTGTAAACACGCGGCCGCCCGCCAGACCGAGTGAGCGCTTACGCATATCAAAGCTGGTATCCGAGTGGACTGGCGACACGTATACAACACAGCACAGCTCCAGGGGGGGCGATATCGAACGGAAAGTGTCGGTACCTTGGGGCGACTTTCACAAACTATTAGAGTAGATATTCTGTAGCGGCTCCAATGTCTTCGTCGCCGTTTTTAAAATCTATTTGTAATAGAGACGTATTCACACATATCAGATAGAGTGATACGACGGTCACTCCAAAATAAATGCACACTATTTTTGTAAAAATACAGTTTTCATTCTGTATGTGTGAAAGTTTTACAGTGTGTAGATACATCCTTCCCGCTTGTTTTCAAACTTAGTTCAACCTGTTCCCGTGAGCGGTGCCGTCACAACACGTCTTCAACATGGCTGCTACACTTGACGTTCGTTAGAAGAAACGTGCTGTCATAGAATTTTGTGCTGTGAAAATAGTGGGAAACATCCACAAGAGATTGAAAAAGGTGTATGGAGATGCTGCTGTCGATTGCAGTACGGTTAGTCGGTGGGCAAGCAGGTTACATGATGAAATCTCGCAGCGGCAGGCCTCCTACTGCACACACTCCAGACAATGTGCTGAGAGTTAAAGAATTGGTGACTGCTGACAGACGCATCACAGCGAACGAATTGTCACGCTACGTTGGGATAGGGGAAGGAAGTGTTTGCAAAATACTGAAAGTGTTGGCGTTAAAAAAGGTTTGAGCCAGGTGGGTTCCCAGGATGTTGACAGTCGCTGACAAAGGAACAAGAAAAACGGTATGCAGCCAACTAACAGTACGAGAATGGTGGAGATGAATTTCTTGGAACAATTGTGACAGGTGATGAAACATGGCTCCATAATTTTTTACTATAGACGAAGAGACAATAAATGGAGTGGCATCATGCGAATTCACCCAAGAAAAAAAAATTCAAAACCACACCTTCTGCTGGAAAAGTTATGGCTACGGTGTTTTTCGATTCCGAAGGACTGTTGCTTGTGGACATCATGCCAAGTGGAACCACCATAAATTCTGATGCGTATGTGACGACACTGAAGAAACCTCAAGCTCGACTGAGTCATGTTCGACCACATCGGTAAAAGCAGGATGTTTTGCTGTTGCACGACAATGCACGGCCACATGTTAGTCAAAAAACCGTGGAAGCGATCATAAAACTCGGATGGACAGCTCTGGAACACGCACCTTACAGTCCTGACCTGGCTCCATGTGATTATCATCTCTTTGGGAAACTGAAAAACTCTCTTCGTGGAACAAGGTTTGAAGATGATGAATCCCTTGTGCACGCTGCCAAACAGTGGCTCCAACAGGTTGGTGCAGAATTTTACCGTGCGGGTATACAGGCGCTGATTCCAAGATGGCGTGAGGCAGTTGAGAGGTATGTAAATTATGTGGAGAAATGAAAATATTGTTCCTAAAGGATGTATCTACACACTGTAAAACTTTCAAACATATAGAATAAAAGACGGATTTAAAATAAAATAGTGTGCATTTCTTTTGGAGTGACCCTCGTACAAGCAGTAAAGCAAGCAATGTTTTTATTTTGTACATCTACATCTATACTGCGAAAGCGACCTGGAGGTGTGTTTTCCGACGGTACGTCTCGTGCCGTTGTCTGATCTTTGCTTTCCTGATCCATTTGCGAATTGCGAGTGATGAGAATGATTGTCGGCAAACCTCCATTTCTCAATTTTTTTATTGTGCTATTTTCGAGAGACGTATCTGGGACGAAATCAGTCTCTCGAAATTAATAGTAAACCTCTTCGTGATTCACGAAAACTCTTCGTGATGCACGATACCTCTCCTGTAGCATCTGCCACTGCAATATGTTGAGCTTTTCAATGATGCTCTCGCCCCGAGTAAACGATCCAGTAACGAAACGAACCGCTCTTCAATGCGTCTTCTTTCTCTTTCCTCTATTAATCTATACGTGTAAGGGTCCCATATTGATGAACAACACACAAGAATACATCGAACAAGTATTTCTTAAGTCAGTTCTTTCGTGGATGAATTACATTTTCTTAAAATTCTTCCTATGACTCTCAGTCTGGAATCTGCTTCTTCTGCTATTTGTTTTATGCGGTCATTCCATTTAAGGTCACTCCAGATGGTTACGTAAAACCATTTTACGCTAGCTACTCTTTCCATCGATTTCTCACCAATAGTACAATTGTAGAATATTGGATTGCTCTTCCCATGCATGCGTAATGTGTGACACGTATTTCCGTTCAGAGTCATCTACCAATCTTTGCACCACCCACCAGTTCTCTGTACGTCCTTCTGGAAATCGACGCTGTCTTCTGGCGTTGTTTCATTCTTGTAGACATCCTCATCATCGGTGAACAATCTTAAAGAGCTTCCGATGTTATCTGGCGTTCATAAACCAAGCGCGAGGTTTTCATATTCTCTCGCACGCTACCTGCAGATTATTAATCCTACAGAAAAAAAATGAACAGGGCCGTTTTGTAGAAATTTTAATGTAGTCAGATTTCGTACTGGGATACGTTTTCTCTGGACACCGTACTTTTCGAGTTATTCAACAAAAACGTGCAAAAGTGACCTTCAAACGCACCTCCACCCCCACAGTCATTCCTTACCAATGAGAGTTACTAGTATGTTGTTTATGGTAATTCCACCTACAATCGCACAAAAATTTCCGACTACACGAACTATTCCTGATACTCCACCTTTTATGGTCTCTGCTGATTGGGCTATTACGAGAACAGCCTAGACGGCTAGTTAATTTAAACGTGCCCATAAGGGTCATCGACGAAAAACGACTTTTTTAAACGTTACGCTGAACCTAATTACGTTGACAATTCGATGTAAACTTAAGGTTTACAAGCCCAGTAGTTTCTTAGTCAGAACGCCTGACGAATACAACGACGCAATTGTTTGTTATATGGTGTTAAAATTCAAAGAATTGTCAATTTTGCAATTTGTAACTGTTGAACTAAGCTGGTGGCGTTGTAAGGGCAGTTAACGAAGACCAGTAAAAGTAGAATGTGGGAAATAATTAGTGCAGTTTGTATCCTGTTACAAGGCAGTGCCATGAACATATGGTTCAAATGGCTCTGAGCACTATGGGACTTAACTTCTGAGGTCATCAGTCGCCTAGAACTTAGAACTAATTAAACCTAACTAACCTAAGGACATCACACACATCCATGCCCGAGGCAGAATTCGAACCTGCGACCGTAGCGGTCGCTCGGTTCCAGACTGTAGCGCCCAGAACCGCACGGCCACTCCGGCCGGCTGCCATGAACAACGAAGTAGGAATCCTGACCGGGGAGAGTTGACTGTGGAAGTCGGTGTTCATTTTTCCTGAATCTCGAAAAGTAATGCCTTCAGAAGAAACGTATCCCAGTACAAAATTTGGGTACGTTAAATTTCCTACTGTTCCTGTTCACCTGTCCTGTTCATTGTTTTCTATAGGGATAATAGTTTGCGCGTAGCGAGCGAGAGAATGCGAATATTTCGCAGGTCGTTTATGAAAGCCAGGTATAACATTTCGGGTTGCATAAAACGACAGCGGTAGGGACAACTAAACCACTCTATATTGTAAACAATAACGGTACTATCACAGTTCCTTGGGGAAATCCTGAAGTTACCTTTACATCTGCCGATTTTGTTCATTAACAGCGACGTGTTGTGTTCCGACTGCTAAGAAGTCTTGAGTCCAGTCGCAGATCTTGTCAGAGACTCGGTGAGGTCGTATTTTGTTCACTAAATTACAGTGCGGGACTGTGTCAAATGCCTTCCTGGAGACGAGGAAGAATCCATCTGCCTGAGAGCCGATGTCTGCAATGCTGTGGATCTCATGGACGAACAGAGCGATCTCAGTTTCGCAGAATCTCTGTTTTGTGGAATCCATATTGATTTTCGTTATAAAATACAATTTTAAAATAAATGGAAGTTCAGAAATGAAATTACAGAACAGATTGCTAGAAAATCAAGATAATAGAACGCAAAAGTAAAAACAACTTAATAAAAGGCAAAAGTAAATACATTAAATCCTACCTAAACTTGTCGTTGTTTCTCCATACGGTCACTCAAAAATAATATTTTATCCATTCCTTTTGCTAATACTCTGCCACGAGTCTTTCAAAATGAAGGCTCGGAGGGCACATATGAGTCTCGAACTGTCTACGGGGAAGACGGAGGGGGAGGGGGGGGAGGAGGGGGGAAAACTTTTCATGTAATCCCCTAGCTCTAAAGGATTATTCCACAGGGAGCAAACAGATTACGCCAAATAAATGCACACTCCATCTCTCTGATCAGGGCAGGTTTTGCGCTAATGCCTCATGATGACTTCAAAAGTCGTACAAATTACAAGAAAAGAGTCAGTATCTCCGTCGGTGTCATCGGCAACAACACGATTAATTGCTGATAAAAGCTTTCTTGTGGGTACTTCTCTAACATAACCTTTGGCATTATAAAAATGTATATTTCTGAATGTAGGATCAAGCAAGCGGGATACTGTAGCAAATAGTTATCTCAGATATGCACAAATCAGCTTTGTATTTGCTTGTTGAGCTCAGCTCTTACTGTCCCTGTAACAATGCTGTAATCAGTATCATTCAGACCATTTATCTGCCCTTTTAGGCGAGCGGAATGTCACTCAGATTGGCAGAGAGTCGCCCAGGTTCTCGCACGCCCACCCTATCGCTGGCGAGCTCACCGCTCCTTCAGCTGTTGGCCTGTTCGCGCTCGCGCGTTCAACTGTTCAAACCGTTCGATGTGAGTCATGCAGCCAAAATTTAGCGTAAATAATGAAAATGTAGTAAATCATTACAAGGATCACTCGATAGGACACCTGCCATAACGCATTGATATGAGGAAGAGTAGCAGTTGGGAAGTGCCGAATAAAACTACTGCAGTATGATCAGTTTTTCCGTGTCCTTATTCAGGAAATACACTAATCAAAAGTATCCGGACACGCATAAGTAATGCGATACTGACCACCAGAGGTCGCCGCGCGTCTAGGCGCCTAGCCACGGTTCGCGCAGCTCCACCCGTCGGAGGTTCGAGTCCTCCCTCGGGCATGGGCGTGTGTGTGTGTGTCTGTTGTCCTTAGCGTTAGGTGGTTTAAGTTACATCAAGTAGTGTTCAAGCCTAGTGACTGGCGACCTCAGCAGTTTGGTCGTATAGGAACTTACCACAAATTTCCACCAGATGTCAAGAGAGGCGAATCCGCCAGTAGAAAAGGAGGCCGGACGTATTTCTGTTGTCAGTAGAGAAGCGGTCACGAGAGCTCACTGACGTTGAATATGGTCCGGTCACTGAATGTCATCGAGTAACGAATCCATCAGAGACATTTCAACCCTTCTAAAGCTGACCGAGTCGACTGTTATTGATCTGATTGTGAAGTGGAAACGGGAAAGAACGGTCACAGCTGAACCAAGATCAGGTAGAGCTCATGTACTAAAGGACAGGGACCGTCCACCATTGCAGAGGATAATCGCTCAAGTCAGCGGAAGGAATCATTTGCGAGTTCCAAAGTGCCACCACAGCAGTCCAGTCACAACAGTGACTGCGTGTAGTGAGTTAAGACGAATGGGGTACAATCGTCGAACGGCTCCTCATGAGCGACACCACTGGACACAGTGAAACACTGCAGGAGGCTGCCACACCCATTCCCTCCCCCCTCCCCCGATTATCGATCGTGACATATAATAACTATGCTGTGTTTCTGTAAGATCTCTGTGGGCAGTCAGTAGGTTTAGAGATGATCTTTGACTCCCTCTCCTTCTGGACTTAGAGCTTGTTGTAATAGTAAGGAATAGGAGTAGGACTAGGATATTACTAAAAATATCGGGTATCCGATACATCGATACTTAAGAAAATAACATATATCGACGAAAAGAGAAACGACATACCGGCCTATAAAAGTACCGGCTGCACATTGTTCATATACAGCCGGTTTTTGAGCTGTATATTTATTATTGGATATTCTGTACATCAACAAGGTACTAGCATACTTATCCTCAGAGGAAGGATTGAAAGGCAAACGATGCTCGTTCACGTTTGGCGATAACCACTTTGCTAACGATGGTAACTGCACGTAAGTGTTACAATCAAAGGCGTCCGTTGGGCCTGTCGTTCGGCTTCGTCACATATCGGATTTGTGAGAAAAACTTCGTGCCCAGTTCCCTGTTTCCTTCACTTCTGCAAACACGGGCGACCTAGAGGTGGTAGTATCCAAATTGCGTGGTCGAGTTAAACGTTGCTATTTGTGTTGGTAGCGCTGAGCGCCGATTACGTCAGCTTCTCCCCTCTCACGTCTCCGCCCACTGCAGAGACCAATCTTGATATTTAGCTTTTTTGTTCATTGTCCACAGAAACTTTTTTCAAGAACGCCGATATGAAGAAATAGCACAGTAGTTACCTTAGAAATTGTTTCTAAACCCAAGTGGCGTGCTACTTGTTCACATCGGAAATCTTGTTATTCTTTGATGTAAGATCTCCCGCCGGCCGGAGTGGCCGAGCGGTTCTAGGCGCTACAGTCTGGGACCGAGCTGCTGCTACGGTCACAGCTTCGAATCCTGCCTCGGGCATGGGTGTGTGTAATGTCCTTAGGTTAGTTAGGTTTAAGTAGTTCTAAGTTCCAGGGGACTGATGACCTCAGAAGTTAAGTCCCATAGTGCTCAGTGCCATTTTGTAAGGTCTGCCAGTTATGCAAAACATCGTTTTTTCCGTTCCCCAATAATGTTTCAGCACCTCTGTGACATCATCAGTGACTTTCTGTTTTATTTAATCTGTAATGTGAACAGTTTTACTAAATGATTACGAAATTATGTTAATATTTAGTTCAAACAATCAATTCGTTTCGTTTTGTTGTTTGTTTGAACTAAATATCCACATAATTTTGTAATCATTTACTAACATTATTCACGTTACAGGTTAAACAAAACAGAAATCCACTGATGATGGCACAGAGGTGCTGAAACATGTTTGGGAACTTGGAAAAAACGATGTTTTGCCTAACTGGCGGACCTTACATCCAACAATTTTAACTGCAAACACAGTAAACACAAGGGGCTGCAAATCCAAATGATGAATATCTCGTTATTCCGTTCACACCGCCTCAATCGATTGGAGTCGGACTCCTTTGTGCCACCTGTACTTGCTTCACACATTCAAAGAAGATAGACCGCACGTGATGAAAGCTCAAAAAGTAGGAAGACTCCTTCACACATGAAAGAAAAATTATGTTCTACTACAATTTCAATAGAACAATTTCAATTATTTACCGAAAATTGCGAAAAACATATATCATAAAATAAAAATATCAAGGATTGATGAAAAAATTATCACCGATATGTGTCGAAACGCTCTAGGAATTCTTCGGTTTATTGATATATCGATTTTTAGAAACAGCTCTATTCATGACGTTCTAACAGAAAAACAGTGAAGCTGAGGTGTTCAGGCGCCAAGGGCAACTGGTAAGCAATGTCTTTCAAGAGTTCGTGTGTTATTTGTATGTTTTGGTACGTAGCTATGTGTTACAGAATAGTGATTGATGAATAACTTGAGCTTAAATAAAAAAAAATCTGTGCTTGATACTTCAGTAGCGTGCTTAAGTACAGAGTGAATGTGAGAGTAAGTTGTTTCTATAGAAATCTGCTGGTTTAGGAGAGGGCGAGTGGAAATGGGCGATTTGGAGTGATGAATCACGCTATACGTTCTGGGAATCCGATGGAAGGGTTTGTCTTTGTCGAATGCTAGCAGAACTTTGCCTGCCATTGTGAATAGTATCAACAGTGAAGTTTGGAGGAGATGGAGTTACAGTAAGCCGGTGTGTTTCATCGTTAGGGAGCAGTCCACTTATCGCGCTTAAGGAAAACGTTAAAATGCGGAAGGAGGAGAACACATTTACAGCATTGTGTTGTGCTTACAGTAGCTGGAGACGACAGCCGACTGCGTCAGCATGACAGCACGCTCTGTTATAAAGCGGCATCTGTCAGGCAATGGTTTTTGGACAACAACACTCTTGAAAGGAACCCGCCTCCCGTGAGTTCCGACCTGAATTCAGTGGAACACTTTTGGCAAGAGCTGGAACGTTGAACTCGCTCCGGACCCCAGCACCCAGCAACACTACCTTCTCTGGTTTCTACTCTTGAGGAAGAATGGGCTGGCATTCCTTCACAGACGTTCAGCCACTTCTCTGAAAGTATTCAAGTCACCTTTAAGGCGAAGCGTGGACACACTTCACCTTAATGTCGACTGACAGATGTCCGGGTACTTTTGACCAGATAGTATATTTTCTAAAGTTGCTCTCACATATGAGAGAAAGAGGTGCTTGTGCTCGGTTTCTGGGTTGGGAGTGTGGTATCGTGGTTAAATCAGTCGTGCGCGGATTTGTGTTTGTGTGGTGGTGGAGGGTGGGGGGAGTAGGGGGGGCGATGAGAGAGGCGTTCTGTGGGGCTATCAGATGAGCGATACGTGTAGCAGGGGCTGCGCACGGGACGGCGCCGCTCTGCTGATCTAATCTGGCCAGCTAGGCGCGCGTAAGCTCCACCGCAGCTGACGTCACACGATCCAGCGGCGCGAGGAATGCGACCCGCCCGCATTTATTTTGGGGCCGGAATTAGTTTCGCTCATATAACGCCCCGCTGGCGGGACTGATGGGTTCCCACCGTGTCAGAAGCGCCTGAGCCGGTAACCCCAGAGCACAGTGGCTGGAAACGCTGGAGTCCAGTACGCTGGAAACAACGGGAGCAGCCGGCCGTGGACTGTAGTTGATCCTTGACAGCTGCAGCTTCGTGGGCCCGTTTCAGCCAACAGCGTAACGCGATTTTGTAAATGTCTCCGTGTCAGCGCCTCCTTCCCTCTTTGCATCGTCAGTCCTCCGACTGATTTCGTGCAGCGCTGCATTACTTCCTCTTCTGTGCCAACGTCCTCGTCCCAGAGAAGCCTTTGCATCCAACGGCCTCAATCATTTGTTTAGACATATTACAGTCTCCTTGTAAATCATGTTACTTTCTTTGAAAAACATTTTATGGAATGTGATGGCTTTATATACAACTGGTTTCAATCACACTTAACAATCAGAATGCAAATAAGTCAGACAATGTTAGAAGGACATAAAATTTTACTGACTGGGTAGAAATCACGAACAGTTGCCACTCATATATACAGCGTGCTCTAAAATTCCCCTTAGAAACGTATAGGACTTGGCGATGGGACTGAGAAGAGGATATTTTGAATTGGAACCCACGTCCAGAAAAGTAGCGTTTCCGTGCTACAGCCTTTTAAAAACGTGGTTGCTAGGTATGTACGCAGCAGGGTAGTCATGGTGTGGGGGGGAGGGGGGGGGGGGCAGCGCTTACGTAGGACCCGATGCTGTCATTTGACGTCTGTCCTACCCCGCTGACAAGTTTCTAGCCTCATGCATTTGTCTGACTGTTAGAGCAACATGACTGATACACGTTTGCAGAACACACATAGATGATACTTTTGCACGGCGAGTCTCACGGTAATGGAATAACTGGTAGTCGCCTTTTTCCGGATATGTGTTCAACTCAAAATATTTCTTTTCAGTCCCCTCTACAGGTCCCGGAAGTGCGTAAGGGGAATTTGAGAACGATGAGGGGTGACATGGTCACTGTGAAGGTGACAGCGATCCAAAGTTACGAAATTATGTAAGAAGTACAAATTGTTTCTGATCACAAATGTTGTTTATTTAGCACACTTAACGACGACACGGTATTACGGGTCTTGATTGGTTCCTGTTCTACTTTACCATGCTTTTACTCTATGTGACGACGCCAATTATGGCTATATATTTCATTGCTTACTCTGTTAATTCGATGAAGACAGATATATCTGAGGGCGATTGTTATGATTGAATCAGGTAATTGAATAAACAAATATTTACGACCAGAGACTGTTTTAGTTCTTAAATATCTGAGTGAATTTCTACTTAAGATTCAGTAAGCAGAATTTGTACATAATCCAGCTGATACTAGAGTTATAATACATTAGAGCGAACGCATCAACAGCGATACTTTTTTCAAAGAGTTACTAAATGGTTCTCTGAAAATATATTCCCTTAATTTTAAGAAACCACAGTATATTGTTCTGTACGTAGTAGTTAGAAAGTCCCGTTGCACCTGAAGTACATGTCCATAACAATGTATGATCGGGCCACGGACAGTATGTTCCAAAAAGCCACGCTAAAACGCGAGTTTTCAAAATGGTTCAAATGGTTCTAAGCACTATGGGACTTAACATCTGAGGTCATCACTCCCCTAGAGTTAGAAGCTACATAAACCTAACCAACCTAAAGACATCACACACATCCAAGCCCGAGGCAGGATTCGAATCTGCGACCATAGCAGTAACGCGATTCCGGACTGAAGCGCCTAGAACCGCTCGTCCACAGCGGCCGGCTGCGAGTTTTCAAGGGTCCTGTCTCCGGTTCTGTTGATCACAGAGATAAGGGATCAAGTGTTCTGGATAGCACTAAGCCTAGCGACCATTTGTATATCCATCTGAAGTAATGGCATGCTGTAGCTATGTAACTACCTGCAGCACACCTTCGAAACGTAAACGTTACACACTTTCTCCATCCTACACAAATTGGTCAAATCGGTTCGTTCTTTTCCATTAGGTGTTGTCTAGGGTGTTTCTTAGACGGCTTATAAAGGCACCATTTATTTATGGGCGGTTCCTGACGATACCCCGAAAAACTGTTACCAGACGCACCAATTGTGAGAATGGCTACCTCTGTAATTGCGTTCATGACAAATAGTCTAAATTTTCTATAATTTCTATTCGTGGAAAATATTCCAAACTCTTACTATGTGGTCTTAAGATGATGTTCTCGGGAAACTTAAACCAGGATTTCCGGACGCGGGTTTGAACCATCGTCGCCCCGAATGCGAGTCCAGTGTGCTAGCCACTGCGCCACCTCGCTCGGTGGAAGAGAAGGAGGAGACAGTGATGATGGGAGAGTAAATGACAGTGAAAGAGAAAGAGTGATCGATGAAGACAATAGCAGTAGGAACGACAGGGAGAGGAGATAGTGATAGTGCGAGAGAGTGGCAGTACAAGAGAGAAAGAGGGAGAGAGAGAGAGAGAGAGAGAGAGAGAGAGAGAGAGAGAGAGAGAGAGAGATGAATGGAGATAGTACCAGTGGGAGCAAAAGAGAGAGGGAACAGTGGAAATGAAAAAGACAGATGAGTGAAGACCATACAAAGGCTTCGAGGGTCTGGACCCCCCTCCCCCATACCGGCAAACTTAAACACGAAAAATTTTGTCTATTTTCTTCCATTCCAAAGGACATGCGTGGAGAGGAGACGATGGTGGTTGAAGAGAAAGACAGCAAAATTTAGACGAGGAAGAAAGACACAGTGGCAGCAGGAGAGAAAAGGACAAAGACAATGGCAGTGGAACAGAGATACAGTGGGAGTGGCAGTGAAGGAGACAATGGTAACGAGCAATGGAAGAAGAGAGTCACAGTGAGAGAGACAGACAGGTGGAGGTGTTAATGGGAGAAAAAGGAGACGGTGGGAGAGAGACATATATACACAGCAGCAGTGAGAGGGAGATGATGAATATGAAGGCTTCACTAGAAAGAGTGGCAGGTAAACGGAATGTCCTGTGCTAAAAAGTGCGAATATGTTCACATGCTAAAATTTTTGACGGGGACGGCAGACTATGTCTGAGGCACCTCGTAACCTACTTTCCTGTCAGAGTATATTACAGAAGAGCATATTCGCCTTTTTGTGTTCTGATATGAGTCATTTTCAGCTGGTGGTAAGGTATTTGAGATGTGAACCTCCCATCGTGATCAGTGGTATTGCAACAGTGCTTGTCACATGAACTGCAACTTGATTGCCACGTCACTGCCACGTGACTGCTCTGGGAGCAGTTCATTGTTCGTCTTTCCGCGCTTTTTGAAGACCAATGGCAGATAGCAGCGAGTTCTTTCGAAAGGAGCAAGCGCTTGGTGACATGTGTGTGGAACCATTAATGGACGCAGACTAACAACATGCGACAGGTGATGGGTGAAAGATTCGGTAAGGAGCCACCACATCCTTGTTGGAAGGCCTGTGCAGATGCAGAGCTGCTGAGACGTGACCCGAATACAGCCCTTCGATGTCTACGAGAGTGATCTTTCAATACGCAGTCGCTGTTCTGGGCACCACGGAAATAAGACAATAGAGTTAAATATAGCTGCATGGATAGGATCGAATAAATGTTGATTAACTTTAAAACTGATCAAACATATATATTCAGTAAACTGATCGTGTCCATTTGGATAAAAAATCATTCAGGTGATGTATGGAATATGTAAGTAACTAGCTAGTTTTTTTCCTGAACAGATTTTGCTCTCTAGTGGCACGGATGTTATTCTCAGATGTCTTAACACTTTTCCCATCACCCTCTTCTTGTCAGCGTTTCCCACACGTTCCTTCCTCCATTAACTCTGCGGAGACTATATTTATCACTTAATAGCACATTTAATTTTCAGAATTTTTCTGAGCACCGTCTCTCAAATGCTTTTATTCCACGTTTTTCCTGTTTTCTCACAATCACTGGTTCGCTCCCGGACAAGATCTGAGACGTACACTCTTAAGATATTTTTTCGTCGAAGTAAGGCCAATTTTTGATTCTAGTCCACATCTGTTATGCTTGTGCTATTCCGCTTTTTGCGTCCTGCTTACTTCCTCTGCCAGGTATTGATTTATCTCCAACGTAGGGTACGCCAATATTTAAGTGTGTTTCTAACCTCATTTCTTCAGTTTCTCAATACTTTTAACTTTTTCTGGAACAGTATTAATCAACATTTTGTGCCAACGTCCCATTTCATTAAACATGTTTTGTAGTTCTTCTACATTGTCACAAAATATAGCAATGTGGTCACCACATCTTATCATAGGTATCCTTCCACTTTTATGCTGATAATTAACACGTTAGGTCCGTCTATGTGCAACTGAGTGAGAACTTTTCGAACGGTGGAGCATGAAATGTTCAGCTGTCGTGACACAGCTTCAAGATCGCACAATTACATCCAGCATTCTCAGCCATGGCAGCAGTAAGTTCCTTAACAGTTTGTTACGGGCCGGCCGGAATGGCCGAGCGGTTCTAGGCGCTACAGTCTTGAACAGCGCGACCGCTACGGTCGCAGGTTCGAATCCTGCCTCGGGCATGGATATGTGTGATGTCCTTAGGTTAGTTAGGTTTAAGTAGTTCTAAGTTCTAGGGGACTGATGACCTCAGAAGTTAAGTCCCATAGCGCTCAGAGCAAAATTTGTTACGGAATTGGCCGTCGGTCTCTTCCAGAAGAATTCCCAAATCACCACTTAATTCCAACTTCCGAATAACGTTCTTCAACCTCGGTGTGGGAATAGCACCTCACCACATTCATTTAATGCGCCGGCACTCGCGCAGCGCAGCGGCACTGTTATCGTATTTTCGCTAAATCAGGTTTACCGCAAAAGTACCGCCCATCTTGTCAAGACCGTCGTTGAATGTTCAAAAATGGTTCAAATGGCTCTGAGCACTATGGGACTTAAACAGCTGACGTCATCAGTCCCCTAGACTTAGAACTACTTAAACCTAACTAACCTAAGGACATCGCACACATCCATGCACGAGACAGGATTCGAACCTGCGACCGTAGCGATAGCGCGGTTCCGGACTGAAGCGCCTAGAACCGCTCGGCCACAGCCGCCAGCTCGTTGAATGTCTGCAACTGTAATGCACACTGATGTTTGTATTTCCACCTTACTACTAACAACGCATATACTCCAGCGCACAGTCCGAACATCGTTCCTATGAAGTTGGGTCAACAGTTTTGCGTCTATACTGACTCAATTGGTGAAAGTTTAATTATGAGCAGCGCGTATGTAAGGAATCGGAGTTCATCCAAAAGTGAACCCTACAGGACTTTCTGTGGGCAGCTGAAGCCAGACAGAGTTGCAGACACCCACACCCACACACTGCTACGGCGCCCCCTGCGCAGTGTGGGCCGCCTCCACCTCCAGCTCCACCTCGGGCTGTGCCCGCGCCGTTTGTTTGTGTAAACACGGGCGCGGCCGCACCTGGCCGTGGCTGGCCAGACCGGCCTGTTTACACCGGGGCGCGCGGGGCCTGCGGCTGAGGTAGGCCGGGCCCTCTCGTCTGCCGCTCCCCACTGACTCGCATCGCCTTCTTGTAGCTCCTTTTCAAGGAAATCACCTAGTTAAAACTCTCTGGTCACTGGCACTCTCGAGCGCATCACACTCAATCCAGTCAACACCGGCTCCCTCAGTTTAAGCAATGTTTTAGGGCTGCTCGTTCAAAAAATCGCCGTATAACCATCAAAGTGACAGTGCTCCGACGTTTTGATCACGACGATCGTCTCCAAATGGTTCAAATGGCTCTGAGCACTATGGGACTTAACTTCTGAGGCCATCAGTCCCCTAGAACTTAGAACTACTTAAACCTAAATAACCTAATGACATCACACACATCCATGCCCGAGGCAGGATTCGAACCTGCGACCGTAGCGGTCTCGCGGTTCCGGACTGTAGCGCCTAGAACCGCTCGGCCACCCCGGCCGGCACGAACGTCTCCGCCCGCTCGATTCCGCGACTACTCGTACCCGTGCAAAAAGCTCTCCTCACTGAGGTAACAGCTGAACTTTTGCAGATGTGTCAGAGGAATGCAGTTTAGTTCTTTGCTGCCTAATCCACTGTGGACGAATTTGCTGGTAAGGTCTTATGGAACCAAACTGCTAAGGTCATCGGTCCCTAAGCCTACACACTACTTAAGTTAACTTAAACTAACTTACGCAAAAGGCAACACACACACCCATGCCGATGGAGGACTCGAACCACCGACGTGGGAAGCCGAACGGACCGCGACAAGACGCCACCGTGGACGAACGCTGGACGTATCAGTATGACTGCGAGACGAACGCAGGACCCTAGCAATGGAAACACGTTGATTCACCACTAGTGAAGAGGCCGATCACAGAATCGTCACTGGGCAAAGTGGTTGGTTGGTTGGTTGGTTTGCGGGATTAAAGGGACCAGACTGCGACGGTCATCGGTCCCTTTTTCCAAAAAAATTAAAACCACCCAAAGAGAATAAAAACGAACAGTAGGGAAGACGTCCGACGACACAGGGCAAGAAATATTCCGACAGAGATCAGACAAAACAAATTAAAATCACACAGAGTGTGACGGTGGTTGGCCGACCATAGAAACAAAAAAGGAAAAGCCAACCACCGAGAACACATTAAAAACTCAGTTCAAAATCGGAGGCCAAAAGCCAGAATCAACACTAAAAAACAGAAACACTCAGAGTAAATGATAAAAACCTCCTGCCCGAATAAAACGCAAAACTAAGCCAGCCATAGCAGGGTCATCTGTTAAAAGGGCAGGGAGCGTGTCAGGCAGTGCGAACGTCTGCCTGAGCACAGCTAAAAGCGGGCACTCCAGTAAAATGTGGACCACAGATAAAACGGAGCCGCAGCGACACAGAGGGGGGTCCTCGCGGCGCAATAAGTGGCCGTGCGTCAGCCGAGTGTGCCCGATGCGCAGCCGGCAGAGGACAACAGACTCCTGGCGGGAGACCCGCATGGACGACCGCCACACAGTCGTCGTCGCCTTGATAGGGCGAAGTTTGTTGGGCATGGGCAGGTTGCGCCATTCAGTGTCCCACAAATGGAAAAGTTTTCGGCGTAAGACTGCCCGCAAATCAGTCACCGGGAGGCCCATCTCCAGAGGTGGTTTAATGGTGGCCTCTTTCGCCAGGCGGTCAACATTTTCATTGCCGGGTATCCCTACATGACCTGGGGTCCAAACAAAGACCACAGAGCGGCCGCAACGTGCGAGAGCATGCAGGGACTCCTGGATAGCCATCACTAGACGGGAACGAGGGAAACACTGGTCGAGAGCAGGGCAAAGTGGCGATGAGTCTTTGTCCGGCCTGCCATGGTGCAGTCCTGACACAGGATACTCGTAACGGACGAAGTGTCACAAAATCTCCTGAGGAGGTTACCCAGGCTGTCAAGACGCAGCGTGGCGGGAAGCTGTCCGACGGCGTGTTCCTGCTCCACGGCAGCGGCCAACCTCTTTCCGCACAGGAAACGGTCACACACGTTGCATCTTTCTGCCATTAAACACTCTAACAAGAAAAAAGAAAAGAAATAAAGTCGCACCACGAAGGAATTATATGAATGGGGCGGAGATCGATATATGTCATGTACAAGTACAGACAAAAAATGGTTCAAATGGCTTTAAGCACTATGGGACTTAAACAGCTGAGGTCATCAGTCCCCTAGAACTTAGAACTACTTAAACCTAACTAACCTAAGGACATCATTCACATCCATGCCCGAGACAGGATTCGAACCTGCGACCGTAGCAGCACCACAGTTCCGGACTAAAGTGTGTCGAAGTATATAAGTAAGATGTCAAAACTCTACTGCCCATCACAATTCGTTTTATGCAGAACCGCTCGGCCACAGCGGCCAGCTAAGTACAGACAAACAAACGACGACAATATCAGAAAAATCGATATATGTGACGTAAAAATAGAAACAAACCAATGTCTCCAATTTCAGAAAAACTGGGTGGTTTATTCAACAGAAAGAGCTTCACAAATTGTGCAAGTCAACAACACGTTGGTACAAAAAATGGCTCTGAGCACTACGAGACTTAACTTCTGAGGTCATCAGTCCCCTAGAACTTAGAACTACTTAAACCTAAGGACAGCACACACATCCATGCCCGAGGCAGGATTCGAACCTGCGACCGTAGCGGTCGCGCGGTTCCAGACTGTAGCGCCTAGAACCGCTCGGCCACTGCGGCCGGCGCGTTGATACACCTCTGTCTGTTACACAAGCAGTTATTCGGCTTGGCATTGATTGCTAGAGTTGTTGGATGTCGTCCTGAGGGATATCGTGTCACATTCTGTGCAATTGGCGCGTTAGATCGTGAAAATCCCGAGCTGGCTTCAGGGTCCTGTCCATAGCCCAGCAAATGTTCTCAGTTGGTTGGAGATTCGGCGACCTTGCTGGCCAAGGTAGGGTGTGGCAAGCTCGAAGGCAAGCAGTAGAAAGTCTCTCCGTATGCGCAACGGCATTAGCTTCCTAAAAATTAAGCATAGGATGGCTTCCCATGAACGGCAATAAAAGAGGATTTAGAATATTTTCGACGCACCGCCATGCTGTAACGGTGCCGTGTGTAACAACCAAAGCGGACCTGTCTAGTTTGGGCGTATGCCGAGCGACAGTCACCGTTATCTTGAGCGTCTTCTGATAGGTCTCTGCTGGTCATCGTGGATCAATTAGAAGTGGGTCTCGTCACTCACGACAATCCTACTCCAGTCACTGAAACTTCAGGCCGAAGACGTGTCTGGAGTCGCCTATTATTAAACGTCTATTATGAAACGGACTAATGGCTTCTGGGATAGAGTGATAAACGAGGCCATAGAGATTAGAATTTCTGACAACATCTTAAATAGAGACGGTGGATTGCAGCTGAGTACAGCGTTGGATCCGGTGTTGAGGGAGTTGAAGCAGTCCCGGCAGTCGGGCGGCCAAAACATACCATATGTGGTGCGGAACCGAGCACCAGTGACGTCACGAGCGACGTCACGATCGACGGCGCGGCTTATAAGCACGGCAATGACAACCACACGACAGTCATCCACTTGACAATGGCAGAGGAGATCTCTGCCGAAAGCTCGTGGGCAGTAAGCCACTTGATGCGGTCTGAAACCCGAGAATGTTTTATTAACTTGACTTTGATATAAATTACATTAAGTGTTGAGTCACCTTTAAACAGGCAATGAGCTATTTTTTTTTATCGTCAACATATTAGGTGTAGTATGCACGTACAATTGGATTTGAAGCCCTGATAACAATAAGAAATATGCACTGATGCTCTTCATGTGGAGTTACCACATGCAAATGGCACACAGAGGTGGGTGAGGTAAGTGGATCTTGTAATGTTGCAAGTAGATACTGCTGTTGTTGTTAAAACTCTGTAAGACTGAGCACCCACATAAACAGAAACTAAACCATGCTGGGGGGGAGGAGGGGGGGAAGTGAGAAGCTTGCGCGGCTCAATGATATCAACTACCGTACCGTAGGCGCAACCAAAACGCAGGGGAATCTGTTGAGAGGCCTGACAAACGTGTGGTTCCTGAAGAGGTGCAGCAGCCATTTCAGTAGTTGCAGGGGCAACGTCTGGTTCACTAACCGATCTGGCTTAGTAACATCTACATCTACATTTATACTCCGCAAGCCACCCAACGGTGTGTGGCGGAGGGCACTTTACGTGGCACTGTCATTACCTCCCTTTCGTGTTCCAGTCGCGGATGGTTCGCCGGAAGAACGACTGCCGGAAAGCTTAAGTGCGCGGTCGAATCTCTCTGATTTTACATTCGTGATCTCCTCAGGAGGTATAAGTAGGGAGGAAGCATATATTCGATACCTCATCCAGAAAAGCACCCTCTCGAAACTTGGACAGCAAGCTACACCGCGATGCAGAGCGCCTCTCTTGCAGAGTCTGCCACTTGAGTTTGCTAAACATCTCTGTAACGCTATCACGCTTACCAAATAACCCCGTGACGAAACGCGCCGCTCTTCTTTGGATCTTCTCTAATTCCTCCGTCAACCCGATCTGGAACAGATCCTGCACTGATGAGCAATACTCAAGTATAGGTCGAACGAGTGCTTTGTAAGCCACCTCCCTTGTTGATGGACTACATTTTCTAAGGACTCTCCCAATGAATCTCAACCTGGTACCCGCCTTACCAACAATTAATTTTATATGATCATTCCACTTCAAATCGTTCCGCACGCATACTCCGAGATATTTTACAGACGCAACTGCTACCAATGTTTGTTCCGCTATCATATAATCATACAATAAGGGATCCTTCTTTCTACGTATTCGCAATACATTACATTTGTCTATGTTAAGGATCAGTTGCCACTCCCTGCACCAAGTGCCTATCCGGTGCAGATCTTCCTGCATTTCGCTGCAATTTTCTAATGCAACAACTTCTCTGTATACTACAGCATCATCCGCGAAAAGCCGCATGGAACTTCCGACACTATCTACTAGGTCATTTATATACACTCCTGGAAATGGAAAAAAGAACACATTGACACCGGTGTGTCAGACCCAACATACTTGCTCCGGACACTGCGAGAGGGCTGTACAAGCAATGATCACACGCACGGCACAGCGGACACACCAGGAACCGCGGTGTTGGCCGTCGAATGGCGCTAGCTGCGCAGCATTTGTGCACCGCCGCCGTCAGTGTCAGCCAGTTTGCCGTGGCATACGGAGCTCCATCGCAGTCTTTAACACTGGTAGCAAGCCGCGACAGCGTGGACGTGAACCGTATGTGCAGTTGACGGACTTTGAGCGAGGGCGTATAGTGGGCATGCGGGAGGCCGGGTGGACGTACCGCCGAATTGCTCAACACGTGGGGCGTGAGGTCTCCACAGTACATCGATGTTGTCGCCAGTGGTCGGCGGAAGGTGCACGTGCCCGTCGACCTGGGACCGGACCGCAGCGACGCACGGATGCACGCCAAGACCGTAGGATCCTACGCAGTGCCGTAGGGGACCGCACCGCCACTTCCCAGCAAATTAGGGACACTGTTGCTCCTGGGGTATCGGCGAGGACCATTCGCAACCGTCTCCATGAAGCTGGGCTACGGTCCCGCACACCGTTAGGCCGTCTTCCGCTCACGCCCCAACATCGTGCAGCCCGCCTCCAGTGGTGTCGCGACAGGCGTGAATGGAGGGACGAATGGAGACGTGTCGTCTTCAGCGATGAGAGTCGCTTCTGCCTTGGTGCCAATGATGGTCGTATGCGTGTCTGGCGCCGTGCAGGTGAGCGCCACAATCAGGACTGCATACGACCGAGGCACACAGGTCCAACACCCGGCATCATGGTGTGGGGAGCGATCTCCTACACTGGCCGTACACCACTGGTGATCGTCGAGGGGACACTGAATAGTGCACGGTACATCCAAACCGTCATCGAACCCATCGTTCTACCATTCCTAGACCGGCAAGGGAACTTGCTGTTCCAACAGGACAATGCACGTCCGCATGTATCCCGTGCCACCCAACGTGCTCTAGAAGGTGTAAGTCAACTACCCTGGCCAGCAAGATCTCCGGATCTGTCCCCCATTGAGCATGTTTGGGGCTGGATGAAGCGTCGTCTCACGCGGTCTGCACGTCCAGCACGAACGCTGGTCCAACTGAGGCGCCAGATGGAAATGGCATGGCAAGCCATTCCACAGGACTACATCCAGCATCTCTACGATCGTCTCCATGGGAGAATAACAGCCTGCATTGCTGCGAAAGGTGGATATACACTGTACTAGTGCCGACATTGTGCATGCTCTGTTGCCTGTGTCTATGTGCCTATGGTTCTGTCAGTGTGATCATGTGATGTATCTGACCCCAGGAATGTGTCAATAAAGTTTCCCCTTCCTGGGACAATGAATTCACGGTGTTCTTATTTCAATTTTCAGGAGTGTAAAATGTAGACTGGCAATGGCAAGGAAAGCTTTTCTGAAAAAGAGAAATTTGTTAACATCGAGTATAGATTTAAGTGTCAGGAAATCATTTCTGAAAGTATTTGTATGGAGTGTAGCCATGTATGGAAGTGAAACATGGACGATAAATACACTCCTGGAAATTGAAATAAGAACACCGTGAATTCATTGTCCCAGGAAGGGGAAACTTTATTGACACATTCCTGGGGTCAGATACATCACATGATCACACTGACAGAACCACAGGCACATAGACACAGGCAACAGAACATGCACAATGTCGGCACTAGTACAGTGTATATCCACCTTTCGCAGCAATGCAGGCTGCTATTCTCCCATGGAGACGATCGTAGAGATGCTGGATGTAGTCCTGTGGAACGGCTTGCCATGCCATTTCCACCTGGCGCCTCAGTTGGACCAGCGTTCGTGCTGGACGTGCAGACCGCGTGAGACGACGCTTCATCCAGTCCCAAACATGCTCAATGGGGGACAGATCCGGAGATCTTGCTGGCCAGGGTAGTTGACTTACACCTTCTAGAGCACGTTGGGTGGCACGGGATACATGCGGACGTGCATTGTCCTGTTGGAACAGCAAGTTCCCTTGCCGGTCTAGGAATGGTAGAACGATGGGTTCGATGACGGTTTGGATGTACCGTGCACTATTCAGTGTCCCCTCGACGATCACCAGTGGTGTACGGCCAGGGTAGGAGATCGCTCCCCACACCATGATGCCGGGTGTTGGCCCTGTGTGCCTCGGTCGTATGCAGTCCTGATTGTGGCGCTCACCTGCACGGCGCCAAACACGCATACGACCATCATTGGCACCAAGGCAGAAGCGACTCTCATCGCTGAAGACGACACGTCTCCATTCGTCCCTCCATTCACGCCTGTCGCGACACCACTGGAGGCGGGCTGCACGATGTTGGGGCGTGAGCGGAAGACGGCCTAACGGTGTGCGGGACCGTAGCCCAGCTTCATGGAGACGGTTGCGAATGGTCCTCGCCGATACCCCAGGAGCAACAGTGTCCCTAATTTGCTGGGAAGTGGCGGTGCGGTCCCCTACGGCACTGCGTAGGATCCTACGGTCTTGGCGTGCATCCGTGCGTCGCTGCGGTCCGGTCCCAGGTCGACGGGCACGTGCACCTTCCGCCGACCACTGGCGACAACATCGATGTACTGTGGAGACCTCACGCCCCACGTGTTGAGCAATTCGGCAGTACGTCCACCCGGCCTCCCGCATGCCCACTATACGCCCTCGTTCAAAGTCCGTCAACTGCACATACGGTTCACGTCCACGCTGTCGCGGCATGCTGCCAGTGTTAAAGACTGCGATGGAGCTCCGTATGCCACGGCAAACTGGCTGACACTGACGGCGGCGGTGCACAAATGCTGCGCAGCTAGCGCCATTCGACGGCCAACACCGCGGTTCCTGGTGTGTCCGCTGTGCCGTGCGTGTGATCATTGCTTGTACAGCCCTCTCGCAGTGTCCGGAGCAAGTATAGTGGGTCTGACACACCGGTGTCAATGTGTTCTTTTTTCCATTTCCAGGAGTGTAGTTTGGACAAGAAGAGAATAGGAGCAAGTATGGTGGGTCTGACACACCGGTGTCAATGTGTTCTTTTTTCCATTTCCAGGAGTGTATATCCTCTCTACTTCGACCGTTATGAGTTATTTTGCTGCCCAAATAGCAAAACTCCTTTACTACTTTAAGTGTCTGATTTCCTAATCTAATTCCCTCAGCATCACCCGACTTAATTTGACTACATTCCATTATCCTCGTTTTGCTTTTGTTGATGTTCATCTTATATCGTCCTTTCAAGACACTGTCCATTCCATTCAACTGCTCTTCCAAGTCCTTTGCTGTCTCTGACAGAATTACAATGTCATCGGCGAACCTCAAAGTTTTTATTTCTTCTCCATGGATTTTAATACCCACTCCGAATTTTTCTTTTGTTTCCTTTACTGCTTGCTCAATATACAGATTGAACAACATCGGGGAGAGTCTACAACCCTGTCTTACTCCCTTCCCAACCACTGCTTCCCTTTCATGTCCCTCAACTCTTATAACTGCCATCTGGTTTCTGTACAAATTGTAAATAGCCTTTCGCTCCCTGTATTTTACCCCTGCCACCTTTAGAATTTGAAAGAGAGTATTCCAGTCAACATTGTCAAAAGCTTTCTCTAAATCTACAAATGCTAGAAACGTAGGTTTGCCTTTCCTTAATCTTTCTTCTAAGATAAGTCGTAAGGTCAGTATTGCCTCACGTGTTCCAGTGTTTCTACGGAATCCAAACTGATCTCCCCCGAGGTTGGCTTCTACTAGTTTTTTCTATCTGAAAAAATAAAATCTCTGGTAAGTAAAAATTCAATCTCATTACTTTTCTCACACACCTCGCAGGTAAGTTCAGTTACCAAGATAAGCTTGTGTAAATACAGGTATTTTTTTCTTTCCTGCTAGCTCTCCACCTAACTTCTCAGTCGCGAGCCGCCACTGCTTCGGACTGAAGACAACAACACCTACAATTCTAATAATGTCTACCGTTTTTCCTCCAGATGTGACGAATTCTGTTGTAATTGCATGAAGAAGAACCCTGCCGAGGGGTGAGTGCCACAGTGCTGGTTGCAGCAGAAATCGCTGGCCAAAATGTCTACCGGCAGGTTCTGCTGGAGAGAGTCTCGGCTTGGGTTTCATTCTCGCTGTAAACTGCGGGAGGCGAGAAGCAGCCAGAAACAAAAGAGGCGTGGAAGCAGCGCTTTGTGTGCGCCTGTCATGGCGCGCAGACCGATATCTGGCCGGCGTTCATTACGTGCCTGACGCGACGGCGCCAATATGGCGGACAAACCAGGAAGCAGCTGCGTGCAGCCCGTGGCGTCTCTCAGGGAGACAGAAACAGTCCGCTAGTATCCGATTATAAGATTAAGCAGCCGATTACCTGGCTCTGGACGGGTATGTAGTTGTTCCAGTCTTTTACCAATCAGTCTCCTCCTTCCCTTTTTCTTTGTTTGTCTCATCTTTTGGCCCCTCTCACAATCTCGTCCTCCTTCTCTTTCTATCCTTCATTCCCCTCTCCCTGTTCATATTCTCCTGCTTGTTTTGTATGTCCATCTCCTCCTCTCTTGTCACAGTCTGCGCAGCTTCCCCCGCTGGACGTTTAAGTCCTCCCTCGGGCGTGTGTGTGCGCGTGTGTATGTGTGTGTGTGTGTGTGTGTGTTTTGTCCTTATGTCCTTAGCGTAAGTTAGTTTAAGGTAGATTAAGTAGTGTGTAAGGTTAGGGAGCGATGAACTCAGCAGTTTGGTCCTATAAGACCTCAACACAAGTTTCAGTTTTCCTCTCTGTCAACTTCCTCCTCCCCTACGCCGCGCGGGATTAGCCGAGCGGTCTCAGGCGCTGCAGTTATGGACTGTGCGGCTGGTACCGGCGGGGGTTCGAGTCCTCCCTCGGGCATGGGTGTGTGTGTTTGTCCATAAGATAATTTAGGTTAAGTAGTGTGTAAGCTTATGGAATGATGACCTTAGCGGTTAAGTCCCATAAGATTTCACACACATTTTTTTCCTCCCCTACGCTATCTCTCCATCTACTCCTCCACCTATCTGTGTCAATCTTCTCCTTTCCCCTCACTATCCATCTGATCCTCCTCCTCTTCTCTCTCCACATTATCACGCTCACACCAGTAGGAGGCTGGTGGTTCCTACACCCATAATATTCCTTTCATTTCGTAACTAATATGTCTACCGAACTTGACAGGAATAGTTCCAGGGGTTTACCTGTAGCTTTGCCCACATGCACACGTCAGATATGTTTCACATATGTTTGCACACATGTTTCACCTGCAGATTTACCTCATTTCACTCTGCAGTTTCATTTTCACGCAGCTTAGTGCTTATGACGTCGTAGCTCCTGAACCACGCTAAGTTCAACGATATAATTTTGCTGTTACGATATAATTTTGCTGTTACCTAGTATGTGTAAATACTGTCTGAAAAGTGTGTCACAATTACAGTTGGTTGTAAAGAAGTAATTAATTAAAACGTCACGCTACATGTGGCAGTCTTACTACACGAAGAACGAAAATGTAGTAAGCGATAAAATTTATTCCTTTCATCATTTTGTGAGTGTTGTCAGCGAACAAAAGTATCATTATGGTTTGAAATTATTGAAATTAAGAATAACTTTTGTTGGAAGTCACTTAACTGCTTCATACTCAAATACTAGATTACTAAAGTATGGCTACTGACACGTCGCAGACAACATTGAATGTTCACCGCCCCTCCCCCCTCTCTCACCCTACGCCCCTAAGCCTGTGATAGGTAGGTGTTCTTACACTCACAGAAATTATTTCTAGTCAGAAAGTGACATGTGTACCAATACTGGTTGACATTCATTGTTTTAGGAGGGGTTGTGGAACATATTTAGACATATACATACATCCATTTATATAATATACGGGGTGAAAAGTATTTAAACCGACAAACTCTGGGAGGTTGTAGGGGACATCAAAACAAAAATTTTTCCCTAATGTCATTTTTTTCCTATCAGGAGCATTTAAACCGGTAGAGGAAGATTTCTCTGGCGGCAAATTAATTAAACCAAAAAACAATTTTCCATTTTTTTATGACCAAGAGACAACACATTAACACAACCCAATTTCAGTTACAGTAGATTTTCAAAAATGCCTCCATTGACACGAAAACAAAGGTTACACCGTCGCATCATGTTCTGTCTGACACGGGCAAAAACCCCAGGAGTATCCTGAATTGTTCCTGCTGCTGCTACTATCCGGGCAACCAGATCCTCTTCTGATGCAACAGGAGTTGCGAAAACAAGGTTGCGCATCTCTCCCCACACAAAAAAGTCTAGAGGGGACATATCTGCGGATTGAGCAGGCAATGGTAGAGGACCACCTTTGCCAATCCACGTTTCTGGGAACCGTCGGTCCAGGAATCGACGCACACGACGACTGAAATGTGCTGGCACCCCGTCATGTTGAAACCACATGCGTTGTAGAGAGTGGAACGTCTTCCAGCAATTCTGACTATGCTCTGGCGAGAAAATTGTAATAGTACCTGCCATTTAATGGCCTAGGTAGCAGATAGGGCCCAATTAAACAGTCCCCAACAACACCGACCCACACATTAACGAAGAACCACACTTTATGAGCGCTAGTAACTGTGGCATGGGGGTTATTCTCACTCCAAACATGCGAATTGTGCATGTTGAAGACGCCATCACGCCCGAACGTTGCTTTATCGGTAAACAACACAGAGGATGGAAATGTAGGATGCATTTCATACTGTTCCAGGTACCACTGCGAAAAGTGTGCTCTGGATGGATAATCAACTGGCTCCAGGTTGTGTACACGCTGTAAGTGAAATGGACGTAACAACTGGTCTGTTCTTACATTCGTCTGATTCGTCACCATGTTACGTGCAACTGCACGAGTGCTGACCGCATCTCGTGGTCGTGCGGTAGCGTTCTCGCTTCCCACGCCCGGGTTCCCGGGTTCGATTCCCGGCGGGGTCAGGGATTTTCTCTGCCTCGTGATGGCTGGGTGTTGTGTGCTGTTCTTAGGTTAGTTAGGTTTAATTAGTTCTAAGATCTAGGGGACTGATGACCATAGATGTTAAGTCCCATAGTGCTCAGAGCCATTTGAACGAGTGCTGATTGAAGGATGCCGCTCCACATGCTGCAAGACAGCTTCCTTAAATTGCAGAGTTATTTCCGTGCGACGGGGTCCCTGTCCAGGTAATCTGCTAAATGACCCGGTCTCACGTAGACGTTGGTACACTGCAGCAAAGGTCGTATGATGCGGGATACGTTGATTAGGATATTGTTGTTGAGAAACCCGCTGTGCAGCTCGTCCGTTGTGGTGCGCTACGTAGTACGTACCAACCATATCAGTGTACACACTCCAGGTGTATCGTTCCATTAGTAAACAGAGACAGTGCACTACTACACTGGTGGACAGCAGTTGCCTGCGTAATACGCCCTCTAACAACTGAAGAGCGTAATACGGCCTCCAGCGGTTTAAATAGTCCTCATAGGAAAAAATGACATTAGGGAAAAATATTTGTTTTGATGTCCCCTACAACCTCTCAGAGTTTGTCGGTTTAAATGCTTTTCACCCTGTATATTCATGTAAGGATGTAGAACATCTTGAGCAGACAGCATCGTACATCTGTTGGGGAAGTAGTACTAATGAGTGATTTGAAATGGTATGTGTGGTGGTAGCCTTTAAATGGGCCGCGGTCCGTTAGTATACGTCGGACCCGCGTGTCGCCACTATCAGTGATTGCAGACCGAGCGCCGCCACACGGCAGGTCTAGTCTAGAGAGACTCCCTAGCACTCGCCCTAGTTGTACAGCCGACTTTGCTAGCGATGGTTAACTGTCTACATGCGCTCTCATTTGCAGAGACGATAGTTTAGCATAGCCTTCAGCTACGTCATTTGCTACGACCTAGAAAGGCGCCATATTCAGTAATTAGAATGAATTCTGAACAGACAATATTGTGAATCATGTACCGTCAAGAGTGACGTTCATCATTAATGGATTAAAGTTAAGTATCAAACTAATTACGTCCGCTTTCTGAATTCTGTTTCCTTGTCAAGTTCCAGACCTCACGTCAGTATAGTTCTTCCCTCCTCACGCCAGCTTGCGTGAGTTAAAACGCGTGCATTTCGGCCACTAGTAACACGGTGTTGGCTCTTCTGCCAACACAACAGCATGAACATGCAAAGTCATTTTTGGGGTGGGTGACTAGATGTGTTTGAAGAGTTCTGGGAAATTGTGGTACGTAAGTAAAGGAAGGGGCGTACAAGACGTCCGATTCTAGAATACTGCTGCAGCGTTTGCTGTCTGTACAGGTAAACGTGGCAGCAGACACGAAACTAACCCACAGACAGACAAGTAAGATTGTAACAGGTCGACATAGGGAACTGCTCGTTGGAAACAAACGGGAATTTTTAGAGGTAAGTGATGTTCTCAGGAAAGCTGGTAGGGTAAATTTAGTGGTCCGATGTTCGAGGAGAAGCGTGAGACAGCTGCGCCACCTGCAACACATCGATCACTTGTGTACACCTGGTGAGACTAAGACAAGGAGTGAACACAGCCATACACACAAAATGCGAAGAGGACAGGAAGCACTCTCTATATCAATCGCATACTGTTTCGAGGAATACATAAATATGTATTGTCTAATAAGAGGTGTGGAAGCATCCATATGTAATGTGGAAATTACCACTACATGTCATGAGAGATGGAACTGCCACTATGAAAGGAGGCGGGGAGTGATGTGTAGTGAGCAGAGAAGCAGTAAGAACAGAGCAGGTTGCTCAGGAGAGCTCAATGACTTTGAACGTGGACTATAATTGGATGTCAACTGACTGACTAATCCATCAGAGACATTTATACCCTTCTAAAGCCAAACAAGTTGACAGTTCGTCAACTGTGAAGTGGAAGGCTGCCATACAAATGTCCAGGCGTTGCGTTCGGCCACCCGATAACGGGTTACGTACGAAGTGTTGCCGACGTCGCAGGGGCAGCTTCTTTACGCAGCGTCCTGTGTACATCGTTGGCCATTGAAAATGCAACTCAGCGTAGACGACGTGGACAAACGTCAAACTAGTACGAAGTGTGCTTCATGCTTGTATGTGCAAATGATTTCATCTCTGATTTTATCAAACAGACCGCCTTCGCAAGTTGTACCCTTTTAAGATGTCTCATTTCATTTTCCTGGTTGAATACGACATCCACTAATCACTACTGACATCTGTTTGCCTCATTAGGCACCGGTATTCACTTTCTTCTGATGGGTCACCTGCATAACACAGCCAGCAGATGGCGAATGATTTTAATTGTTGCATAAATTGAAAGCGAAGATCTCAAGCTATGCAGTAAGACCATAGGTACCGCCAGTATCAAAATAGATTTAACATACCGGACGTTCAGACACGTTTCCCACATCTTTTAAACAGTGTATCTTCTTAAGAAATGAGCGGCCCAGGTGTACACCCTGTGGTCTGGCTTGACCACGGCAGATCAGTCATAGAGCCTCTAGAGAAGGAAAGTTAGGTCCTTCTGTTCACAGAGGCAGTTGCGTTACGCCTCTGCCCCACATTTTGGTGGCAAGTGAGGTTTTATCCTCGGCCCCCATGAGTAAATTCGTTGTTTTCCCTTGGGATCTTTCCTTCTTCCTTTTTTTCCTTTCTTTGAGTCATGAATCTTTTGACTGGTTTGATGCGGCACGCCACGAATTCCTCTTCCGTGCCAATTTCATCATCTCAGCGTAGTAGCACATGCAACGTGCGTCCTCAATTATTTGCTGGGTGCATTCCAATCTGTGTCTTCCTCTGCAGTTTTTGCCCTCTACAGCTCCCTCTGTTACCATGGAAGTCACTCCCTCATGTCTTAACAGATGCATTGTCATCCTGTCCCTCCTCATTATCAGTGTTTTCCACATATTCCTTTCCTCTTACACTTTGCGCAGATAGGGCCCACACCTAATTTTTAAAATTCTGCTGTAGCACCACACCTCAAATGCTTTGATTCTCTTCCGTTCCTGTTTTCCCACAGTGCATGTGTCACTACCATATAATGCTGTGCTCCAAACGTACATTCTCAGAAATTTCTTCCTCAAATTGAGGCCTATTTTTGATACTAGTAGACTTCTCTTGGGCAGGAATGCCGTTTTCGCCAGTGCTTATCTGCTTTTGATATCCTCCTTACTCCGTCCGTCATTGGTTATTTTTCAGAATGAGATTTTCACTCTGCGTGCGTGATATGAAACTTCCTGGCAGATTAAAACTGTGTGCCGGACTTACTCTCAGTCCGTATTCTGTACTCATTAGACTGTTCAGTCCATTTAACAGATCCTGATCTGAACAGTCTGTCGCTTGCTTGCTAAACATAAACACCTGAGTCTGTTTAATGGCGGGGCGCATATGTAGTACAGTTAACGTTATGTTATGCTAGATCAAAGTAAAATGCAAGTCTTGCATGTATGAAGTGCTCGATCAGCATTTAATCTGTATAATCTGTGTAAACATACACAAACATAGCACAAACCATTTCAGATGAGAATACTTCGATGTTGTACCGAGACCATCTCATCCGAAATATGTAGAAATAGGCCATTATTAACCAACATGCTACTGTATTACACATCCAAATACACAATACTACAAATTATTTTCACCACGCTCATTGTGTTACGTTTTCTTTTTTCTATTTTTCTTTGACATTTGCATTATATAAATTAATTCTCATCAACTAGGTAGTAACAAATTATATTGAATCATTTTAACAGTAGTTAAGCATTCAATTCGCTGTAACCTCAGTGAAATCTTTATATATTATGTTCTTTACGATATTAAAAAAAGCATTAACAGCTGTATACCAATAAGATTGTAACAATGAGAAGTCTTTGCTATTAGATTCAGAAGCATCCGATCCACCTTATATTTCAAGGCTGTGGGTTTGTCTCCACTGTTAATGAAACAAATAGATTAATGTCGACATAAACAGTACCTGTCCTGCCTGTATTTACTTTTGCCTGTAACACATCTGTGAAGAGCTTAAGGCGACAGTCGTAAATCACAAGTGACAGCCAAAGATTAAGATTCATATTTAATATTGAAACAGAAAGAGTCGGTAACTCCTTTGAAACGGAACACCGTCACACTGAGACAAAGAAATATATTTCTTTTTAGAGGATCGCATAACGGGGATCATTTGTAGAATAATAGTTTGGATCTCATATTCAAATCAGGTCTGAGTCTAATAGCCTAATTCATTTATTTACTCTAAAATTTCAATACATAACACAAACAATGGTTCAAATAGCCCTGAGCACTATGCGACTAAACATCTGAGGTCATCAGTCTCCTAGAACTTAGAACTACTTAAACCTAACTAACCTAAGGACATCACACACATCCATGCCTGAGGCAGGATTCGAACCTGCGACTGTAACGCCTAGAACCCCTCGGCCACAACGGCCGGCACATAACCCATTGACAGAGAATAATTTCCAACGGAATGAACATAAAGTATCGTATCGTTGACTGAGAAATTACTCCAACACAACGAGCACAAAGTCACCTAAATCACTGTCATCATGAATGTCTCGCCTTCCCCCTTCTTCACTTTCACTGAGATATCCGTGTCATCAGCGAATCGTATCGTTGATATCCTTTCATCTTGAATTTTAATATCACTCCTGGACCTTCCTTTTGTTTCCAAAATTGCTTCTTCGATGTAGAGATTGAACAGTAGGGGCGAAAGGCTACATCCTTCACCATTTTTAATCCGGGCACATTGTTCTTGGTAGTCCAATCTTATTATTTCCTCTTGGCTCTTGTACATATTGCATATTACCCGTCTTTCCCTACAGTGTACCCCCTACTTCTCTCAGAATTTTGAACATCTTCCACTATTTTATATTGTCGAACATTTTTCCAGTTCGACAAGTCCTATGAACGCGGCTTCCTTTTTTCTTTAGTCTTGCTTCCATTATCAACTGCAACGTCAGAATTGCCTCTCTGCCGCCTTTACCTTTCCTAAAGCCAAATTGATCGTTATCTAATACATCCCCATTTTTTTCCATTCTTCTGTATATTATTCTTGTTAGCAACTTGGATGGATGAGCTGTTAAGCTGACTGTGCGATAATTCTCGCACTTGTCAACTCTTCCAGTCTTCGGAATTGCGTGGGTGATATTTTTCCGAAAGTCAGACGGTATGTCGCCAGATTCATACATTCTACACAACAAAGAGAATAGTCGTTTTGTTGTCACTTCCCCCAATGATGTTGTCCAATCACATGAATCTTGTCCGTACTTAGGTGCAAAAAGCTCGAGCAATGAATAGACTATGGGTGGTAGTCCATGCCATCTTCTTGCATTTTAAGATGCACCTTGTAAGCCAAGAACGGCAAATTTCTGCAGTGTTCCCCTGAATTCACGTATATAAAGTTTAATTACCGCTGGTCATTGTAGCAATGGCTGAGTATTCTCTGCTCCACGCATCCACGTAGAGTATTTCTAGAAGTGAGGAGTTTGGTTTACAGAAGAATAATTTTGGACGTTATGCGAGCCTGCCGTGGAGGGGGAGAAGATATGAGGTCCTGACGCTTACTGGGCCGCACGTGTGTCGAGTACCGAGCAAGTGTCACGTTTCGCATTAGCGATGTCCACCTGATCAGCCGTCTATTTGCGGAATCTGCTACGGAACTTGAGTCGCCTCATTAACTTCATTGCTTCGTGGGTCGTCGACTGGTTTACTTTGCATTTGCGAACTCCAGAGATTTGGAAAGCGGTCTTCCAGGTAGATGAGGTATAAAAAGGTATACGAGAATACACCTCCGCAGAGCGATGGCGGGACATTCACGATGACAGTGATTTAGGTGACTTTGTGCTCGTTGTGTTGGAGCAATTTCTCAGTCAACGATACGATACTTTATGTTCATTTCGTTGGAAATTATTCTCTGTCAATGTGTTATGTGCCGGTCGTTGTGGCGGAGCGGTTCTAGGCGTTTCAGTCCTGAACCGCGCGACCGTACGGTCGCAGGTTCGAATCCTGCCTCGGGCATAGATGTGTGTGATGTCCTTAGGTTAGTTAGGTTTAAGTAGTTCTAAGTTCTAGGAGACTGATGACCTCAGATGTTTAGTCGCATAGTGCTCAGGGTCATTTGAACCACTGTTTGTGTTATGTATTGAAATTTTAGAGTAAATAAATGAAGTAGGCTATTAGACTCAGACCTGATTTGAATATGAGATCTATTATTCTACAAACGATCCCCGTTATGCGATCCTCTAAAAAGAAATATATTTCTTTGTCTCAGTGTGACGGTGTTCCGTTTCAAAGGAGTTACCGACTCTTTCTGTTTCAATATTAAATATGAATCTTAATCTTTGGCTATGACTTGTGATTTACGACTGTCACCTTAAGCTCTTCACAGATGTGTTACAGGCAAAAGTAAATACAGGCAGGACAAGTACTGTTTATGTCGACATTAATCTATTTATTTCATTAACAGTGGAGACAAACCCACAGCCTTGAAATATAAGGTGGATCGGATGCTTCTGAATCTAATAGCAAAGACTTCTCATTGTTACAATCTTATTGGTATACAGCTGTTAATGCTTTTTTTAATATCGTAAAGAACATAATATATAAAGATTTCACTGGGGTTACAGCGAATTGAATGCTTAACAACTGTTAAAATGATTCAATATAATTTGTTACTACCTAGTTGATGAGAATTAATTTATATAATGCAAATGTCAAAGAAAAATAGAAAAAAGAAAACGTAACACAATGAGCGTGGTGAAAATAATTTGTAGTATTGTGTATTTGGATGTGTAATACAGTAGCATGTTGGTTAATAATGGCCTATTTCTACATATTTCGGATGAGATGGTCTCGGTACAACATCGAAGTATTCTCATCTGAAATGGTTTGTGCTATGTTTGTGTATATTTACACAGATTATACAGATTAAATGCTGATCGAGCACTTCATACATGGAAGGCATGCATTTTACTTTGATCTAGCATAACATAACGTTAACTGTGCTACATATGCGCCCCGCCATTAAACACACTCAGGTGTTTATGTTTAGTAAGCAAGTGACAAGAGCCAAGCCAGACACTTGTCCGCCCTGCCTTGCAAACCCCAGCACGCCGCCACGGACCTTTGCGCGACAGTGAGTTGCAATTTCCAGCGCTCACTTTAAGGCGACGGCCGTCCGTCAGCCAGTGCCTTCTATTCCGGCCGCAGTGCTGGAGAGTCGATCGTGTTAAGACGGACCCACTTGGAACTGCGCCAGGAGCAGGGAGGGGGGCCACCGCTGTGCAATTGTTTCGCGTCTGCAGGGGACGGGGCATTAACTGGCGTCACGGAATTTAGTCTCGGCCGGTCGCCCCCGTAATTACGAAGCAATTTGCGACTGTCCGGCGACGACGAGGCAGCCGACACTCCGTCTTGTTAGACCAGACGACAAGGAGAAGGCTCGCAGCTTCGGACATTACTTACCAGTGTTTTCCCCGCAGCGCCAGCTAGACCTCCGTCCCTACAAGACGGGCTGGCCTCTAGTGCGGCTCTTGTTGACTTTGCAGATCTTTAAACCTGCGTTCTTGTTGTAGCACTGTAGCCCTACTCAAGGTAGTCAGTAGCTAGTCAAGCACTTTCGTGCGCACCAGCGGTAAGACACAAACAACACCTCGACTGCACGATGCCAGCGGCAGTGTTAGCGACGACTGAGCTGTGCTGCGGCTCGCGTTGCTGCTGTTTGTAGGTTTCTGCCTACTGTTGGAGGCCAGACGGCATCGTTGCGGTTGTTTGTCTTCTTCACGTGTTGACTGGCGTCACTCAGTTTCGCAAGAGTTGCCTGTCCGCTAGTGGCAGCAGCGGCGGTTATCGATATGTAGTAACTGTTGCCCTATCTTTGGGGCGACGTCGTTGTTTTTCCGGGTCGTGTGAGTGGGCCAGTTCGGTTGCGGACTCAGAAGCAGACAGGTCCGCGCAGTGCGAGAACACGCCGGGACCGCCGGTGGCGCGCGTGGACTGCCGGATGGAAGGGCTGTGGTCACGAGGGTGCACGACCGCGTCGTAAACCGGATCCAGCAAGCTTTGAGTGCATTTCAATCCAAGTAGAGAAACATCCACCACTGTGACATTTCGCGATTCTCCAGTGACTTGGGTTCGTGTTGCTGCTTGTAGTGTCGCCGAGGCGAAGAGCAGCGAGTTGAGTGCTTGGCGAAGGCGGATCTGATTAGCTTTCCTCGACTTCCTATTGCTAATTACTGCGTTCAATTTGTTACAATTTGTTAAGTCCATCCAGCGATAATTCTTCTTACCTGGTGGCCGCTAACGCCCGAGTTACCTGCCATGGGGGTTAGTGTATGTAACGGCAGTGTACGCTTCCTCGCCTTGCAGCTGCTGTCGGGTAAGGCGTGTAGTTTGGACAGCTTTCTTGACTGTAGGTCTGTTGGTGATTCTTCTACTCTGGTGGTAGTGATTCCTTTCTCGTTTCGGGCGCTCTAAGCGCAGTATTCTGGGGACGTAGTGCAGACCGTCGGTTCCGGCTTTGGCGTATTGTTCTATCGTTGAATTTGGTTTATCGGACGTCAGGTAGCTTCAGCAAGATTATCATTAGTCATTCGTTAGACTGCCACTAGTCTGAGTTACCATCTTGTGAAGTGAATGCAACTCTTGGCTCCCTATCTCATCGCTCGCGAAAGTGTTTGTTGCCGGACCTTCTTAGAGGTCGATTCCTGGAGCACCGTCTGTGGCCCCTTGGTTCTTGTAACATATGTGTGTTCTAAAAGGAGGTCTGATGGCCAATGTAACGCTCCTTCAGCCCACGCCTACTGCTGGTATAATCTGCCTCAGTACTCTTTAAGGAACTCGTGTACTGGTCCTTATCACTGTATTATTTATTACAGTACCTTGTAATGCCTACATTAAAGGTTAAAAATGTCTAGTTTATAGTTGTGGTCGCCTTATGGAATAAATCTAGCAGTGTGGTGTTCAGTGGATGTTACAAAGTTTACTATCATCTTATTTCACCCGTTTGGTGATCAGTTGCTTGTTTTTTAATTAACCTTTGCTATTGTATTCGCTGTTTTACAGCACGTTTCTAAATTTTCTATATTACTGCCGTTCCTGGCGTGTAAGCCCTTCAGCCGTTATTGTGGTCACTTGCCTTAAAATTCTAATCTGGTATTTGTATTTAAGCAGTAACCGTTTAAAGCCTTAATTATTGCCATTCTTGGCGTCTCATGCCTTCTGCTGTGTTTTTGGCGGCTTTCCTTCAATATTTCAATACCTAATTTGTAAGTTGCAGCGAAATTAAACGATTCCTAACTTATTGCCATTCCTGGCGTGTAAGGGCTTCTGCCCAGATCACAGTGGCTTGCTTTTAAAACATTACCTGTTATATCTGTATGTAATGGTGATTTGCTAAATTGTACCTCACTGAAAACACGGTTATTTACACAGTTGTTTATTCCTTCATTAATAACGGGTGGTATTTTATTTTATGTTGAGTCTGGAATTACTGGTTCGAAATAAATTGTGTGTAACTGTAAAAGGCAACTAATAGTAACTGCTTACGGCCCCGTCCACAATCGTACCCGAATCCTGCCTTCCCTTGACTGTCAGGTTTGAACGACAGCGGAGTTACGAAACACGGTTTTCCAAAATATCTCCACCAAAGAAGACGTAGTAAATATTCCAGAATTCACACCAGCAACAGCTGCCAAGATAACTGACATAGAAGCAGGTACTTGCAAAGCAGCTTAAACCACTTCATAAAGACAAGTCTTGCGGTCGAGATTGTATGCCAATTTGGTTGCTTTCGGAGTGTGACAAAAGTTGTGGTGCACCTCCTAACATCGTGGAGGACCTCCGTTTGCCCGGTGTAGTACAGTAAATCGGCGTCGCGTGGACTCAAGAAGTCGTTGGGGTTCCCTGCAGAAACATTGAGCCATGCTGCCTCTAAAGCCGTCCGTAATTGCGAAAGTACTCCCAGTCCAGGATTTTGTGCACTAATTGACCTCTCGATCGTTTCCCATAAATGCTCCATGGCATTCACGTCGAGTGATCTGTGTTGCCAAATCACTCGCTCGAACCGTCCGCCATGTCCTTCAAACTAATAACGGACAATTGTAGCCCGGTGACACGGCGCATTGCCACCCATAAAATTCCATCCTTGATCTGGAACATAAAGTCCATATATATATATATATATATATATATATATATATATATATATATATATATATATTTGGTCATCAGTCTACTGACTGGTTTGATGCGGCCCGCCACGAATTCCGTTCCTGTGCTAACCTCTTCATCTCAGAGTAGCACTTGCAACCTACGTCCTCAATTATTTGCTTGACGTATTCCAATCTCTGTCTTCCTCTACAGTTTTTGCCCTCTACAGCTCCCTCTAGTACCATGGAAGTCAATCCCTCATGTCTTAGCAGATGTCCTATCATCCTGTCCCTTCTCCTTATCAGTGTTTTCCACATATTCCTTTCCTCTCCGATTCTAGCCGGCCGGAGTGCCCGTGCGGTTCTGGGCGCTACAGTCAGGAGCCGAGCGACCGCTACGGTCGCAGGTTCGCATCCTGCCTCGGGCGTGGATGTGTGTGATGTCCTTAGGTTAGTTAGGTTTAATTACTTCTACGTTCTAGGCGACTGATGACCTCCGAAGTTAAGTCGCATAGTGCTCAGAGCCATTTGAACCAAATCCTCTCCGATTCTCCGTAGAACCTCCTCATTCCTTACCTTATCAGTCCACCTAATTTTCAACATTCGTCTATAGCGCCACATCTCAAATACTTCGATTCTCTTCCGGTTTTCCCAGAGTCCATGTTTCACTACCATACAATGCTGTACTCCAGACGTACATCCTCAGAAATTTCTTCCTCAAATTAAGGCCGGTATTTGATATTAGTAGACTTCTCTTGGCCAGAAATGCCTTTTTTGCCATAGCGAGTCTGCTTTTGATGTCCTCCTTGCTCCGTCCGTCATTGGTTATTTTACTGCCTAGGTAGCAGAATTCCTTAACTTCATTGACTTCGTGACCATCAATCCTGATGTTAAGTTTCTCGCTGTTCTCGTTTCTACTACTTCTCATTACCTTCGTCTTTCTCCGATTTACTCTCAAAGCATACTGTGTACTCATTAGACTGTTCATTCCGTTCAGCAGATCATTTAATTCTTCTTCACTTTCATTCAGGATAGCAATGTCATCAGCGAATCGTATCATTGATATCCTTTCACCTTGTATTTTAATTCCACTCCTGAACCTTTCTTTTATTTCCATCATTACTTCCTCGATGTACAGATTGAAGAGTAGGGGCGAAAGGCTACAGCCTTGTCTTACACCCTTCTTAATACGAGCACTTCGTTCTTGATCGTCCACTCTTATTATTCCCTCTTGGTTGTTGTACATATTGTATATGACCCGTCTCTCCCTATAGCTTACCACTACTTTTTTCAGAATCTCGAACAGCTTGCACCATTTTATATTATCGAACGCTTTTTCCAGGTCGACAAATCCTATGAAAGTGTCTTGATTTTTCTTTAGCCTTGCTTCCATTATTAGCAGTAACGACAGAATTGCCTCCCTCGTCCCCTTACTTTTCCTAAAGCCAAACTGATCGTCACCTAGCGCATTCTCAATTTTCTTTTCCATTCTTCTGTATTTTATTCTTGTAAGCATCTTCGATGCATGAGCTGTTAAGCTGATTGTGCGATAATTCTCGCACTTGTCAGCTCTTGCCGTCTTCGGAATTGTGTGGATGATGCTTTTTCGAAAGTCACATGGTATGTCGCCAGACTCATATGTTCTACACACCAATATGGCTGCAAATGGTCTCCAAGTAGCTGAACATAGCCATTTACAACGAACGGTTCAGTTGGACCAGAGGACACAGTCCATTCCATGTAAACACAGTTCATATCATTACGGATCCAGCACCAGCTCCAATGTGCCTTGTTGACAACTTCTGTCCATGGCTTCGAAGGGGCCGGGCAGCACTCGAACTTTTCCATCAGCTCTTGGCAGCTGAAATCGGGACTCATCTGACCAAGCCACGATTTTCCAGTCGTCTAGAGTCGAACCTATATGGTCACGAACCCAGGACAGGCGCTGCAGGCGACGTCGTGCTGTTACTAAAGGTCTGCCGGTCTGTGTGGCCGAGCGGTTCTAGGTGCTTCAGTCTGGAACCGCGCTACAGCTACGGCCGCAGGTTCGAATCCTGCCTCGGGCATGGATGTGTGTGATGTCCTTAGGTTAGGTAGGTTTAAGTAGTTCTAAGTTCTGGGGGACTGATGACCTCCGATGTCATGTCCCATAGTGCTCAGAGCCATTGAACCATTTTTTTTATCGTCTGCTGCTACTGCCCATTAACACCAAATTTCGTCGCGCTGTCCTAACGGATACGTTCGTCGTACATCCAACACTGATTTCTGTGGTTATTTTATACAGTGTTGCTTGTCTGTTAGCACTGACAATTGTACGCAAACGCCACTGGCCTCGGTAGTTACGTAAAGACTGTTGGCCGCTGCGTTGTCCGTGGTGAGGATTAACGCCTGAAATGCGGTATTCTCGGCACACTCTTTACGCTGTGGACCTCAGAATACTGAATACCCAAACGATTTCCAAAAGAGAATGACACATGCATCTAGCTCCAACTACCGTCCCGTGTTCAAAGTCTTAATTCCCGTCGTGCGGCTACAACCACGCCCGAACCCTTTTCTCAAGAATCGTCTGAATACAAACGGAGCGCCACTTCGCTCCCTTCTTATACCTTGTATACGCGATACTACCGCCGTCTGTATATGTGACAGTCGCTATCCTATAAGTTTTGTCACGTCACAATAGCCCCGTACTTTTCAATCACACAGGTTGAGTCATAAGGAAAGGTACTTGCGTTAAAGGGTGACAGTGATTCTGAACAAAACAAGTCATATGAACATACGTCGCGTTATTAACAGTTCCCGAGGAAACTAATGAAAGAGAAAAATGGGAAACAGGTGAAATGCAGGTGACAGTAAATGAAAAACTGTGATCTAATGTTTTGGTTAACAGTCTACGTTACCTCACAAAATATAGTCAAAATATCCACCGGCAACTGCAATGTATTTTGCAGTTCTTGCGGACAGATATTGTGTTGATCTGAACTCATTCCTGCGGCCCCTTACTTGAGCACACGCATGTGAACTACGAGCGAGATTTTCCTTCTTTGTATCCACTTTGCGCTTGTAGAGTTCGCTTTTAAGCCAACCCCTCAAACAGTAATCTCATGGTGTAAGATCGGTGGCTAAGAAATGACTCCACGGCGCCCGACGCAAAGGCCAGATATCTTTCCGTAAGGTTCTGTGTGAAGTGCGCATTGAACTAGTCAGTAAAGAGAAATACTACGTGGCCTTTGGTTGTATTCACATGTGAGTGCTACTGAAAAAGGATATTTGACAGACGAGCGTGATTTTCAAACTGCCGTATTTTGGATGAGGTTAAGAATAAGGAACAAGTTCACTTGAAGTTTTCTGTTCAAAATCACAAATACTAACACTCCTCGAAGCACGTACCTTTCTTCCTGACGCACCCTGTATATAACCGCTCATTCAACGAAACATCCCCACCTAAGAACTGGAACGCTGCACAGGTAGCAACAGTGCGAAAATCCCAAATCGCTGACATGAATTTGCAGTAGAATTTTGAAACATATACTGTTTAGAACATTATAATTTACCTTGAACAAAAGGGGCTTTTGACACACAACCAGCATTGATTCAGAAAATGTCATTCTTGCCACTGGAACTTTATTCAAATAATGAGTGATATCGACATAGCACCTTAACAATTTAAGGTGATATGTCGATATCACTCATTACTTTATTTAACGAAAGGCTTTTGATAGCATTTCTCACAAGCGAGCTCCAGTCAAATTTCGTGTCAATGGAGTATCGCTTCAGTTGTGTGACTGGTTTCCTGATTTCATGTCAGAGATCACAGTTCACAGTAATTTAAGGGATGTCAGTAATTATATCTGGTTTTCCCGAACTAAGTGTTATAGGCCCTCTGCTGTTGCTAATCTATGTTAACGATTTAGGATACAATCTGATTGATTGCAGGTTCAGCATCTAGTAAAGTTATCAGAAGATCAAAACCAATTGCAAAATTATTTGGATATCTGTATGACCCAAAAATTGGCTATTGACTCTAAAGAATAAGGAGCGTGGCGCTTTCCACGTGAGTACTACAAAGAATCGATTAGATTTAGGTTACGTGATAAATCATAATTTATATGGTTGTCACATGAACTAAATACCTGAGGACTACAATTACGAATAACGTAAACTGGACGCACGGCACAGACAATACTATGAGGAAGGTGCCCCAGAGACTGTGTTTTACTGGCAGAACACTCAACAGAGGCAACAGCTCTACTAGATAAACTGCCTGCACTACGTTTGTCCGTTCTCTGCTGAAGTACTGCTGCGCGGTTGCAAGATTTTTTCTCGGAATTTCAATCCTCAACTTTCTCCTCCGAATGTGAAAATATTTTGTTGACGCCCGGCTACATAGTGACGAACGACTATTCTAATAAAAACAGGAAAAATCAGATCTCAGACGGAAATATTTAGTGTTTATTTTCCCCACGTGCTATTCCAGAGTGGGACGATAGATAAATAGCCTCAGAGTAGTTGGATGAACACTCTGCCACTTTCGGACTAGTCACGTAGATGAATATCTACACTCCTGGAAATTGAAATAAGAACACCGTGAATTCATTGTCCCAGGAAGGGGAAACTTTATTGACACATTCCTGGGGTCAGATACATCACATGATCACACTGACAGAACCACAGGCACATAGACACAGGCAACAGAGCATGCACAATGTCGGCACTAGTACAGTGTATATCCACCTTTCGCAGCAATGCAGGCTGCTATTCTCCCATGGAGACGATCGTAGAGATGCTGGATGTAGTCCTGTGGAACGGCTTGCCATGCCATTTCCACCTGGCGCCTCAGTTGGACCAGCGTTCGTGCTGGACGTGCAGACCGCGTGAGACGACGCTTCATCCAGTCCCAAACTTGCTCAATGGGGGACAGATCCGGAGATCTTGCTGGCCAGGATAGTTGACTTACACCTTCTAGAGCACGTTGGGTGGCACGGGATACATGCGGACGTGCATTGTCCTGTTGGAACAGCAAGTTCCCTTGCCGGTCTAGGAATGGTAGAACGATGGGTTCGATGACGGTTTGGATGTACCGTGCACTATTCAGTGTCCCCTCGACGATCACCAGTGGTGTACGGCCAGTGTAGGAGATCGCTCCCCACACCATGATGCCGGGTGTTGGCCCTATGTGCCTCGGTCGTATGCAGTCCTGATTGTGGCGCTCACCTGCACGGCGCCAAACACGCATACGACCATCATTGGCACCAAGGCAGAAGCGACTCTCATCGCTGAAGACGACACGTCTCCATTCGTCCCTCCATTCACACCTGTCGCGACACCACTGGAGGCGGGCTGCACGATGTTGGGGCGTGAGCGGAAGATGGCCTAACGGTGTGCGGGACCGTAGCCCAGCTTCATGGAGACGGTTGCGAATGGTCCTCGCCGATACCCCAGGAGCAACAGTGTCCCTAATTTGCTGGGAAGTGGCGGTGTGGTCCCCTACGGCACTGCGTAGGATCCTACGGTCTTGGCGTGCATCCGTGCGTCGCTGCGGTCCGGTCCCAGGTCGATGGGCACGTGCACCTTCCGTCGACCACTGGCGACAACATCGATGTACTGTGGAGACCTCACGCCCCACGTGTTGAGCAATTCGGTGGTCCGTCCACCCGGCCTCCCGCATGCCCACTATACGCCCTCGCTCAAAGTCCGTCAACTGCACATACGGTTCACGTCCGCGCTGTCGCGGCATGCTACCAGTGTTCAAGACTGCGATGGAGCTCCGTATGCCACGGCAAACTGGCTGACACTGACGGCGGCGGTGCACAAATGCTGCGCAGCTAGCGCCATTCGACGGCCAACACCGCGGTTCCTGGTGTATCCGCTGTGCCGTGCGTGTGATCATTGCTTGTACAGCCCTCTCGCAGTGTCCGGAGCAAGTATGGTGGGTCTGACACACCGGTGTCAATGTGTTCTTTTTTCCATTTCCAGGAGTGTATTTCAGCGAAAGGAGCTAGTTTCCGAGACAGACCCCAACGACGGGGAGAGTGTAGTTGTGTAGCTTGCAGAAGTGAACGTGGAGCTGGTTACAGAGGATGTCGACAACATAGAGGTAGCCCCCTCCAGCGCACCATCGGAATCCAGCCCAGATGGTGCCGCCAGTCTTCGGGCTACACTGCGAACACCTAGTAACTGCTGAAAAGACGCAAATTAGGGAGATACAAGAAGGAGAAAAAGCAGCTGAATAGTATCTTCCATTTCTGTAGCAGCGCACTGAAGTGCACCGTTTCAGTCAGGAGCTGGCACAGCTCCAAATAAGAGGCGACTTGTTTGGAATTTGTGATCTTTAGAGTCAAATCTTAAATTTCATGAGTGCTTGAGTATATATCCGGCATAGTTCAGCGTTTTAACAATTGTCTAGAGCATATTACCACCGTCCTTAATATGGATAGGGACTGTGATTGCTGTGTTCAGATGCGAGCTGAACTGGTGACCTTCACCCACTACTCCAGGCAGCGCTGGCTTTGGTTACCCACCTTGAGGCATTAGCTTGGGTCCGGATTGGGGATCCAAGGGACGTCCAGCACGTTCCACGTGTCCTCTGATGGGCCCACCACGTGGCTGCCCTGGATACTGCCCACATTGAGGTCACCTGTGGTCGAGCAAGAGATCGTTCCAAGGTGTGACAAGCAGCGAAAGACTTTTCGAGGGACTGATGAAAAAACCTCCCCGGTTCGTCTGAATTTTCAAGAGATATTCGGGTCAGATAAACACAATGGGTCAGATGCAGCTGCTTGCTCTCTTTCAGGGGAAGACTCTCGACCTCCAATGTCTGGACAGTGACCGAGGGTGGGACTAATGGTAATTGGGAGCTCTAACGACAGGTGAGTAATGCGGCCTCTAGGGATATGGCTGCCAAGGAGAGGAAGGAATCCAGTGTGCACTCTGTGTGCATTCCGGGAGAGGTCGCTCCAGATGCGGAACGAGTGATTCTGGACGCCATGAAGAGCACAGGGTGCGGCCGGCTACACGTGCTGGCTGATGGCGGAACTAACGACGTGCGCCGTTTTGGATCGGAAGAGATTCTCTCTGGATTCTGGCGGTTAGCTGAATGCTGTAATGACCGCCAGACTTGCTGCCAGTTGAAGACGGAACTCACCAGGTGGCTCGGGCTTTTGCTACAGATCCGAGTGGAAGGTCTGCGACTGTGAAGGCAGCATATTTCTCACTTGCGCCATAGGGTGGTGGGTTTCTGAGTTCCGCTTATTAGGTGAGGGTCCACTTCACACAGCACGCGGCTACACGGATACTGGGGGCTGTGTGGAGGGGACTGGGCGGTTTTTTCTGTTAGAAATTACAGAAAGATCGTCAGTCTAAAAGGGTACAGGGTAAAAGCAGGATTAGGATAGACGTACCGGTAGTCGCTATTGTAGCAGTAAATTTTTATAAGTGTGTTTGGAAAGAACCGAAGCTCCATGCGCTAATGGAAAAGACTGCAGCTCAGGCACTAAACGTTGGCTAAAGCCGTAGGTAGGTACAGCCGGAATTTTTACCTTGGACCTAACCGTATTCAGAAAGGATGGATGGGTGTGTTCACTGTTGTCAGACGTAATTTACCTTATAGTGCAATTGTAGCAGAGAGTTCCTGTGAATTAGTGTGGGTAGAGATTTAGTTGAGAACCGGAATACAGATGCAGATGATACAGTTGCTGAACGGCTCAAAGAAAACTTGAGTCTCTTTTCGAATGGGTACCCCACTCTCACAGTTGTAGTTGGTGATGACGTTAATGTACTCTCGATATGTTAGTGAAAATACAGGTTTGTGGTGGTGCGCATAGAACACCATCCGAAGTCGTACTCAATTCTTACTCTGAAAATTGTTTTGAACGACTAGTTAAGGGCCGGCCAGAGAGGCCGTGCGGTTCTAGGCGCTCCAGTCTGGAGCCGAGCGACAGCTACGGTCACAGGTTCGAATCCTGCCTCGGGCATGGATGTGTGTGATGTCCTTAGGTTAGTTAGGTTTAATTAGTTCTAAGTTCTAGGCGACTGATGACCTCAGAAGTTAAGTCGCATAGTGCTTAGAACCATTTGAACCATTTTGAACTAGTTCAGGAGCCCACTCGGACTATAAATAGCTGCGAAAACATACTTGACCATTTAGAAGCAAATAATCCTGAGCAAATAGGGAGCATCATGACAGGTAAGGCATTAGTGACCAAAAGATTGTTATAGTTAGACTCAATACCGTAACATCCAAACCCACCAAAGAAAAGCAGAAAACACATCTACTTATAAAAGCATATAAAAATTCGCTTGACACCTTCCTAAGAGACAGTCTCTACTCCTTCCAACCTCATTGCATAAGCATAGCCCAGGGGTGCTATTAATTCAAAGAAATCGTACCAACGGCAATTAAGAGATATACACCAATTAAATTAATAACAGATGAAGAGATGTTACTGAACCATCATGATACACAAAGCAGTTCAGAATACCGGTGTGGAGGCAACGAAATATGCTAGCCAATTTTAAAAGAACGCAGAACCTCCACTGTGTTTCACTGAAGCCCGAAACTTAGCGCAGACTCCAATGAGAGATGGTTCAAATGGCTCTGAGCACTATGGAACATCTATGGTCATCAGTCCCCTAGAACTTAGAACTACTTAAACCTAACTAACCTAAGGACATCACACAACACCCAGCCATCACGAGGCAGAGAAAATCCCTGACCCCGCCGGGAATCGAACCCGGGACCAATGAGAGATGCTTTTAATAGTTTCCACAACAAAACTCCATCTCGAAATCTGGCAGGAAATTCATTCTAGTCGTACGTAAAGTACACTATCAGCAAGAGACAATCAATACCTTCACGCTAATGTTACTGATGGCGGTGCCACTAAAACAGAATTACTAAATACAGTTTTCCGAAGTTGCTTAACCAAAGAAGGCGAAGTAAATATTCCAGAATTAGAATCAAGAACAACTGCTAACATGAATAACTTTGGCTTAGATACTCTCAGTGCAGCGAAGCAACTTGATTAAAGTCAAGGCCTCTGGTCCAGACTGTATACTAGTTAGGTTCCTTTCACAGCATGCTGATACAGCAACTCTATACTTAGCAGTCATATACAACCGCTCGATCGTAGAAAGATCCATACCTAAAGAAGAGAAAGTTCCACAGGTCACAGCAATAGTCAAGAGAGGAAATAGTTGTAATGCTCCGGATTACAGACCCATATCACTAATGTAGATTTGCAGTAGGTTTTTGAAACATATGCAGTGTTCGAAAATGCCTCGAGGTAAACAATTTATTGACAAATAGCCAACACTGATCGAGAAAACATTGATCTTGTGAAATTCATCTAGCTCTTTATTTGCCCGAAGTAATGTCTCCTATCGATAGGAGATGTCAAGCTGATTCCGTGTTTTTACATTTCCAGAACGCTTTTGACAACGTTCCTCACAAGCGACTTCTGAATAAATTGCATGCCTATGGAGTATCGTCTCTGTTGTGTGACTGCCGGCCGGAGTGGCCGAGCGGTTCTAGGAGCTACAGTCTGGAACCGCGCGACCGCTACACCTCGGGCATGGATGTGTGTGATGTCCTTACGTTAGTTAGGTTTAAGTAGTTCTAAGTTCTAGGGATAATTGGTACCCGTGGTCTAGGGGTAGCGTCTTTGATTCATAATAACGTCTTCGGTCCTGGGTTCGATCCCCACCACTGCCTAAATTTTGATAAATAATCAGCATTGGCGGCCTAAGACTTCCGGCATAAGAAGTCAGCCTCATTCTGCCAACGGCATTGTCAAAGAGGGCGGAGGAGAGGATAGAGGTTCAGGGCACTCTCTTGTCCTAGGGGTGGGAAATTGCCCCTAAAGGCGGAAGAATCAGCAATGATCAACGACATGAGGATGCAGAAGGCAATGGAAACCAATGCATTAAAGACACGTAACGTGTATCCACAGGACATGTGGCCTGTAATTGAAGAAGTGTCATGATGATCTCTCGATTGGCAAAAGATTCCGGAATAGTCCCCCATTCGGATCTCCTGGAGGGGACTGCCAAGGGGGAGGTAACCATGAGAAAAAGATTGAATAATCAACGAAAGGATAACGTTCTACGAGTCGGGGCGTGGAATATCAGAAGCTTGAACGTGGTAGGGAAACTAGAAAATCTGAAAAGGGAAATGCAAAGGCTCAACCTAGATATAGTAGGGGTCAGTGAAGTGAAGTGGAAGGAAGACAAGGATTTCTGGTCAGATGAGTATCGGGTAATATCAACAGCAGCAGAAAATGGTATAACAGGTGTATGATTCGTTATGAATAGGAAGGTAGGGCAGAGGGTGTGTTACTGTGAACAGTTCAGTGACCGGGTTGTTCTAATCAGAATCGACAGCAGACAAACACCGACAACGATACTTCAATAAAATTCTTCAGGGTATCAGACCGCATCGTCATAATTTAAAATGCGCCAACGTTTCGGCCAGCGTTGCAGCTAGCCTTCATCAGGGCCTTACGTTAACTGCTAAATGAACACACTTGGTTCCTTAAATAGCTGCACGAGAAAACCGTGTCGTTACTTGATTGGCTGTAAAAGGAGGAGGGGTGAAAGGTATGCTTTATTGGCGTTTCCTTTATTATCTGTCATTGGCTGAAACAGCTGTTTTTTATTGGTCTTTATATTAATCCACGCCATTGGAGAATAGCGAACAGGTGATGGCTGTGACGTCACACTGTTTCCATGCTGTCCAGAAGCCGGCTGCGGCGTGCCATTGCTTTGTGTGCTCGCGACCACTACTGCGACTCTCCGCGTGTCTGCATGGGCCGCCACGGCTCTGCCGCCGCTCCGTAGCCCTGCTATTGCGGGCAGCCAAGACCTCGGAAGCTTGTACCCGTCCTCTCTATTCATGTTGGCGGGTCTTTTGGCTATTTCTATCGCCTCTCTAATCTTTCTTTTGAAAGTGAGAGGCTGTTTCGCCAGGACGCGGGCTTCTTGAAAAAATATTGGTTTCCCGCACTCGTCTCGGTGTTCCGCCACTGCTGACTTAGTGTGTTGTTTCAGGCGGATATATCTTTCATGTTCCGAGAGCCTTGTGCTAGTCGGACGTCCCGTCTCACCTATGTAGACTAATCCACACGCACAACCAATTTCATACACGCCAGCTGTGTGTAGTTTGTCAACTGCAGCCTTGGTAGAACCGAGCATGTCTGATATTTTGTTTCTGCTTCGGAAAATTGGTTTGATGTCGGCTTTTCGTAGAATTTTGCCAATACGTTCGGTGACCCCTTGTACATATGGTAACACAGCAATGCTCTGTGCCTCCTTCTCCTCTTCCCTATTAGTCTTCTCCCTTGTCGACATGGTGCTGTCTATCATCTGCTTCCCATAGCCATTAGTTCCGAAGATGGACCTGAGGCGTTCAAGTTCTGTCTTCAGATGTTCTTCGTCGCTTATCCTGTACGCTCTCTTCGTTAGCGTGTGCAGGGCGGACTTCTTCTGCGTGGGGTGATGGTGGGAGGAGGCGTGAAGGTACCTGTCCGTATTGGTTGGTTTCCTGTACACTTTGTGGCCAACACCATCGCACCTGTAGTACTGGGTGTGCAAAATTATTCCGTACTTGTTTTTGTTTCACGACAAAAAGAAGCTGCTTTTGTCGCAATATGTTATGTGGATTCACGTATATTTGTTTCTGCTTAGGAATTTTAAGACATTGTAAGTGTACTACTCTTAATATATATATAGTATCTGTTTTCCGTACTTTCTCGCATTTAATGCAGAACTCCAGAATTTTCGTTGGGGTGTGAGAAAGAGTACTGCTAAAAGTATTGTTTTAGCACCTTTTAATAACATGTGACCACAGTTACGTAACTACCGTTGCATTTTTAGCAAACTACAAAGACGACTGTTCTAGTAACAAAAACTACAAAGGATACTCAATGGCGAGAAGCAGCATCATTCACAAGAGAATGACATACTCGTTCCATGAAAAAATGTTGTGAAGTTGAATTCAATTCTGTCAAAAGCTACTAACATAAAGTTCTCCACTGCATGTGAGATAATACGGAAAACGGATGCGAAGAAAATCAAAGAGAAATACCTTATTGCAGTGCATGTGTTGTTAAGAATGATGCAGCGTTCCTTCAGACATACAAGCATATGCGGGAATCACATAATGAGTGTACGATTACGGGTTGTGACTCAGGAACGACGACATGTGGGAATTTTAGTCCAGCCAGCAGTCGTGAACGGTTAGCCGAAGCGGACAAGGCGACTGCTCACGTAAGGCGGGAAATCCGACTTCGAGTCCTGGTCGGACACAAATTTTCACTGTTGTCATTCCTTTATACAGCTGATGGCTGTTCTATTCACAACTGCGAATACTTTTCATATGAAGTGGAATACGTGCACTATACGAGTATTTACGGGGCCTTTAAATCGAGCATTTCACACGTGGATTCGTAAGCAGGTAGAAACATACGCTACTGCATAGAATGTCATACGACGAAACTATGTTCTGTTTTATATGGAACAAGAACAAATATGGAGTCGTTTAACCCCTCCGAAAAGTATGCACGAGAGACAAACTCAAGCAGAATGCGTGGAACATACTTACAATGCAATTCAAAGCGTGTAATGAACAAAAGAAGTCGGAATTAGGGACACCGTGCAATGAAAGAAGCTTACTATGAAATGAAAACAACCACCGGTATCTCGATAGGAGCACACCGTGCTAAGGCTTTAACGGCAGCAAGTAAGTGCCATGAAAGCGAATTTAAAACCTCCGTTGGCAGAGTAACTTTGTAAATATGCACATACACACACGCACACACATACCCACCCACCTACCCACACACACACACACACACACACACACATTAACAATGAACTGGTGAGGTGGTATCAACTATGTCCCTCCGTTTTTTGATAAAGGAAAGAACAGGATGCAGGATTCCATGCAGAATTTATACAAAAACCACCGTCTCTATTTATACGGTTATTTGCAAATTTAATTTGAACTGCTTCCTGTGGAAATATTTGCAGTTTTCGAGGACGTCACCCCACTACGTTCCCATTAAGTTACGAGGGCTGTCCAGAAAGTAAGTTACGATCGGTCGCGAAATGGAAACGACTATGAAAATCCGATAAAGCTTTGCAATGATGTGTTGGGCAGTGTCTCTAGTATGACTCTAGGTAGAATTATGTCGCTCTTTTCATTCCTGAGCTCTTAGTGAGCGCGTAAAGATGTTATAGAAAATAGTGTCTCCCGCCAAGTACGAGGGCCTGGTGAGAATTTTCCCCTGAAGCTATGCAACCAACATTACATAACTGTCGTGCGGTTTCTTCTTCAAGACAATTCTCAGCCTCATTCTGCAGGGGCAATGAAGATGTCCCTGCATAGTTTCAATTGGAAATGTTTGGTTACTCACAATACAGCCCGTAATTGTCTCCCACTGAGTTCCATGTCTGCTCACATGAACCGCTGGCTATGAAGACAACATTTTGGCACAGACAACGAGCTTTAGGCGAGCGTAGAGAATTGGCGGAAAGCACTGGCGGCTGCCTTCTATGATGAGAGTATTGGAAAGTTGGTACACCGCTACGACGAATGTCTGAGTCAGAACGGCGACTACGTAAGGAAGTAGCTGAAAGATGTAGCTAACTGTTACAAATGAAACATTTCTGATTTTCACTGTGATTTTCATTTCGCGGTCAATCGTAACTTACTTTCTGGACAGACCTCGTATTTGAACATTATATACGAGGGTGAGTCAAATGAAAATCTTAAATTTGTAATAACAAATCGAAATTTCGCGCCGTTATCCTGTAAGTTGGTAAGCGTGCTACAAACAGCGTGCAGAATGGCCTGTTGGTGGCAGCATAGTGCAGATGCACACATACCGCAGTATCAGTATAAAGATGACCGCCACACTTGCGACTTGCACCAGGGAAGAACAGCGTTCTGTTATTCGGTTTTTGCGTAGTGAAGGTGTGAAAGCTCTTGAAATTCATCGACGAATCAAGGTTCAGTAGAGTGATTCAAGTCTACGAATGGAGAAGGAAGTTCGCAAATGGTGTGACTTCAGTGGAAGATGCTCCTCGTCCAGGTCAGATACAACCAGTTGTGACTCCACAGAACATTGCAGCAGTTGAAGCCATAGTGAAGGAAAACCGCCGAGTGACACTGAATGACATTACAGCATGTTTACAGATTAGTCATGGGTCAGCACACCACAATGTGCATGATGTGCTCCAGTTTCACAAAGTGGCTGCAAGATGGGTGCCACGGCAGCTGACTCCTGAAATGAGAGAACGACGTGTTGATGCTTGTGAAGAACGTTTTCGGCGCTTTGAACGAGAAGGTGATGGCTTCCCTGCAAGAATCGTTACTGGGGACGAAACCTAGGTTCACTTTCACCAACCGGAAACGAAGAGAGCGAGCAAGGAATGGCGCCATTCCTCATCACCAAAACCAAAGAAGTTTCGAACAGAACCGTCAGCAGGGAAGGTTACGCCGACTCTCTTTTGGGACGAAGAAGGAGTCATTTTGGGGCATTACATGCCAAGAGGGACCACTGTCACCAGTGCATCATACACAGATCTCCTAAAAAATCATCTGCGGCCTGCAGTCAAATCAAAGCGACGTGGATTGTTGTCAGCAGGTGTCCTTTTGCAGCATGACAATGCAAGGCCCCACACTGCCCGTACAACAGTTGCAACGGTCACAGACCTGCATTTTGAGTGTCTTCCTCATCCACCATACCAGACGTTGCCCCAAGTGCTTTCTATATGTGGACCACTCAGAGACGCAATGGGAGGAAAGTAGTTCCGTTCTGATGAAGAGGTACGCCACGCAGCGCATGAGTGGTTGCGCGGACTACCAAAAGAATTTTTTTCTAAAGGTATTTGTGCACTTTGTAAGCGCTGGAGGACTTGCATTGAGCGTGGGGGAGATTATGTTGAAAAGTGATGCAGCTTTGTACCACTTCTGCACAATAAGTGATATTTTAAAAAAAATTAAAGTTTTCATAAGACTCGCCCTCGTATGTTAGGAGAAGCTGAGGTCTCACCAAGATGTCTAGCGCAGCTCTGGATGAAACGTCAGGAACGAAAAAGTTTCAGGGACCACGACCACATAAACCGCAAGATTCACCGGCAACGGGACACTGTGGCGGTCCCACACGCGCTCCCTCGCGTGATTCATTGAGTGGGAACTGTAGAGTTGAAAAATTGTGGGTCGCTCCCTCCCAAGTCGGCAGCCGCCTGAACTGAGTGAGGCCGAGCTCTTAATTAACGCCGAAGCCGTGTGTACCCTGCTAGCAGGGAGGGCGGGTGTCTAAACGGAAGCGAGGCCGGAGGGCTTCCGGAACGGGAGGGTAGGGGGTGGAAAATACGGCCCGGGTTCCGGAACCGCCTCTCCCACTGGCCGGCAGTTTAGTTCGATCCGCAGGGCGGCGCGCCGCGGGAAATTGCAGATTATTTGCGGTGTCAACGGCCGCGTCAGCAGCGCCAGCCGCCGGCCGCGAGGTGGGGAAGGGTGGGGTGGGGATGGGAAGGGGGAGGGAGGGTTGGGGAGGGGAGGGTGGCGGCGACGTCGATAACCAGCGAGGCGGCTGGGGCGGCCGCGCCTCGTCCGCGACCCACAGGTGCGGCGGACAGCCTGCCGGCCGCGCAGCGGGGATTACAGGCGTCCTCTCTAATGTGGAACTCACCACTATCTGTCACAACATCCCGACGCAACAGTACAAAAGGGGGCCGCGAGTACTGTTGGGGCAGGGTTGTTTGGGGGAGGAGACCAGACAGCGAGGTCATCAGTCTCATCGGATTAGGGAAGGATGGGGAAGGAAGTCGGCCGTGCCCTTTCAAAGGAACCATCCCGGCATTTCAGATGTGTTACGACCCGTGGCTTTGCCCTTCATTCGATCCCTGCGAAATCTTACATTTCAACAGTATAATGCACGACCGCAAGTTGCAGGTCCTGTACGGGCCTTTCTGGATACAGAAAATGTTCGACTGCTGCCCTGGCCAGCATATTCTCCAGATCTCTCACCAGTTGAAAACGTCTGGTCAATGGTGGCCGCGCAACTGGGTCGTCACAATACGCCAGTCACTACTCTTGATGAACACGCCATCCAAGCTCTGTTTGACTCAATGCCCAGGTGTATCAAGGCCGCTATTACGGCCAGAGGGGGTTGTTCTGGGTACTGATTTCTCAGGATCTATGCGCCCAAATTGCGTGAAAATGTAATCACGTGTCAGTTGCAGTATAATATATTTGTCCAATGAATATCCGTTTATCATCTGAATTTCTTCTTGGTGTAGCAATTTTAATGGCCAGTACTGTAGATTCTTCAGAAGATCCAAACAGGCTACCTCTGATAAGTGGACAAGAGGATACGTAATTTACTTGAAATAAGTCTCGGGATGCCATTACGATGCGTTCATTAGGTAACATACTAAAATAGTAACAAAATAATATTTTGAAACGATTCCTCTCAAAGTCATTAATATTCGACAGCTAGGCAAAACCGACTATAATATAAGAACACGCTCCGAACGCTCTCTCGCAGACTAGGGAAATTGGCGCACAGCCAAAATGTCTCTCGCTTACATCTTAAAACTTCGTAGCTCGTCGTACGTCTTTGGTAATTTAACAACATCCATTTGTCTGCCGCATTAACTGATTTATTGCATGCCGATATTGTGGTATTAAAGCCCTGATGACCCTTAGCCTCCTCCTACTATTTCCTGTGCCAAAAAAGAACTTTAATGAAGTAAGTTCTGAGTATCGCACCAGGAGAGTTGTGGTTCCCCTAAGTACACACTGCCAAGCATGGTGCCCTGTCAGGGTTCGCATACTCCTCCCCACTGCCATGATTCGCTACGGCATTATCTGGTCCACTCGTCACCGCTATCTTCGTCGGAACCAGCTTCCTACTCACCGCCGTCGTATTCTGCAGCGCCGCTTAAGGCAACGAATTACTTCTGCTATCTGTCGGGTTCTACTAAACGTAAAATTTAGGAAATAAAATACGTTCCAAAATATTCGCCAGCTACCGACAGTAAGTCAGTAGTCCTAAATCCACTAGAGCGACATTCCGATACGGCAGCTACCGTAACAACCTCCCCACTCAAAAGCGCCCTTGGAGAAAAACTGCAAAGAAATGGCGAACAAAGAAGTCCTAGCAAATCAAACAAAGCACTGGAAACCCAATCATCGGATTCATCTCAGACTGTCGCAACGGCTATCCCTAAAGCACCCACGTCAACCAACCAACAGAACTGGCGAAAACAAAACAAAAGATGCCGTAGCTCGTCTTCCTCTACACGTGAGAACGATAGTGTTCGCCCGGTATCAACTGAGGAAGAGGACATTACGGATGAAGAATGTGTTTATGGTAATCATCCCTACAGCTTCGACAAAAGTGGTGAACACTGGATACGCTGAACCAAGTGACATAGATGGGCCCATGAGCTGTGTTCTGGTGCCGAAAAGAAGGGACGGAAATCTTTTCTTTGTGATGTCTGTCAAAAGTTTACTTTTTCAAATCTGAGCATTTTGTAACTTGCCACAGTTATCTCATTTAGTGAAAAAACAATGAAACAGCGGTTTGGAAACATGTACAATTCAGCAATAGGAAACGTACACAATACAATACAAAATTTTAAATTAATGATTGTCACCAGCCGATATTAGGGATCCTAAAAAAATTCAGACATATACACATAAATCATAGCATCCTTCATCTTTAAAAAGAAATATTTCACATTAATAATTTTTTCTTCGTGTGGTCAGTATTCCCAAGCGTGTTTCTATACATCTCCGGAACACAAAGTGATCTTCCCCAAGGTCGGCCTCTTGCAATTTTTCCATCTTTTGTAAATAATTAGACGCTGTAGTCTGCAACCATGGTATATTCCACTTTGTTTCGCTAGTTCTGACACCTGTCGGTACATGCATTGTTTTGAATAAGAAGTTTACATTATTTAAGTAGACAAAGGGTATTACGCCACTTCCTGTATCTTAAGTACTTGATGGAACAGTTTTGCTATAGCTGGAAATATAAAAAGGTGGTTTATTGTTAATGCAGTGCACATCTACACCTATATTTAAATCTACATGGACACTCTGGAAATCACAATTAAGTGCCTGTAAGAGGGTTCATCGAACCACCTTCACAATAATTCTCTACTATTCCACTCTCGAACAGCGCACGGAAGAAACGAACACCTTTATCTTTCCGTGACAGCTCTGATGTCCCTTAATTTATTATGATGATCGTTTCTCCCCACGTAGAACGACGTAAACCAGAAATTTTCGCATTCAAAAGAGAAAGTTGGTGATTGAAATTTCGTGAAAAGATCCCGCCGTGACTAGAAACGCCTTTGTTTTAATGATGGCCACCCCAAATTCTATATAATGTCCGCGACACTCTCTCCCCTATTTCTCCATAGTACAAGACGTGGTGCTCTTCTTTGAACTTTCTCGGTGTACTCCATTAGTTCTATCTGGTAAGGGTCCCACAGTGCACAGCAATATTCCGAAAAAGGACGGACAAGAGTGGTGTAGGCAATCTCGATTTGTTACATCTTCTAAGTGTTCTGCCAATAAATCGCAGTCTTTGGTTCGCTTTCGCCTCACCACTTTCTATGTGTTCTTTCCGATTTAAGTAATTCCTAGGCGCTTAGTTCAATCTGCGGGCCGGCCGTTGTGGCCGAGCGGTTCTAGGGGCTTCAGTCCGGAACCGCGCGACTGTTACGGTCGCAGGTTCGAATCCTGCCTCGGGCATGGACGTGTGTGATGTCCTTAGGTTAGTTAGGTTTAAGTAGTTCTAGGGGAGTGATGACCTCAGATGTTAAGTCCCGTGGTGCTCAGAGCCATTTGAACAATTTTTCAGTCTGCGGCCTTCAGATTTGATTTACCGTGTAACCGAAGTTTAACGGACTCCTTTTAGTGCTCTTGTGGATGACTTCATACTTTTAAATATTTAGAGTCAATTGCTGATTTTCGTACTATACAGATATGTTTTCTAAATCGTTTTGCAATTTGTTTTGATATTCTGATGACTTCACTAGACGGTTAATGACAGCATCTCCTGCAAACAGCCTATGACGGCTGCTCAGATTGTCTCCTAAATCGTCTGTATAGATAAGGAACAACAGAGGGCCTATAACACTATCTTGTGCTACGCCAGAAATCACTTCTATTCTACTTGATGACTTTCCGTTAATTACTACGAACTGTGACCTGTCTGACAGGAAATCACGAATCCAGTCACATAACTGAGACGATATTCCATAAGTACACAACTGGTTGCAAGCCGATTGTGAGGCGTAGTGTCAAAAGCCTTCTGGAAATCTAGAAATACGCAATAAATTTGAAATCCCTTGAAAATAGCACTCAGCACTTCGTGTGAGTAAAGAGCTAGTTGTGTTTTACAAGAACGATGGTTTTTAAATCCGTGTTAACTGTGTGACAATAGACCGTTCTCTTGTAGGTAATCCAAAATTTTCGAACACAATATATGTTTCAAAATCCTGCTGCATATCGTCGTTAATGATACGGGCCTCTAATTTAGTGGATTACTCCTATTACCTTTCTTCAATATTAGTGTAACCTGTGCAACTTTCCGGTCTTTGGGTACGCATCTTTCGTCGAGCGAGCGATTGTATACGATTGTTAAGTATGGAGCTATTGCATCCGCATACTCTGAAAGGAACTTAACAGGTTTACAGTCTGGACCGGAAAACTTACTTATGTTAAGAGACTTAAAATTGGTTCAAATGGCTCTCAGCACTATGGGACTTAACATCTGAGGTCATCAATCCCTAGAACCTAGAACTACTTAAACCTAACTAACCTAAGGACATCACACACATCCATGCCTGAGGCAGGATTCGAACCTGCCACCGTAGCGGTCGCGAGGTTCCAGTACCTAGAACCGCTCGGCCACAGTGGCCGGCTGCTCCGAGGATACCAACTTCTAAGTTACTAATGTTGGGAACTGTTCTTGATTCGAATTCTTGAATTTTACTTCGACTTCAGAGGGCTGTGTTTAGTAACCGTGCTTTGGCAGTAATGTAATCGATAGTATTTCCATTGCTATCGCGCAGGGAAAGCGTTGATTCTGTCTTGCCGTTAGCAGACTTCACAAACGACTAGGATCTCTTGGGATTTTCTGCCAGTTCGAGACAAAGCTTCGTTGTAGAAACTATTATAAGCATCTCGCATAGAATCCCGCGCCAAATTTCGAGCTTCTCTAAAAGATCGCCACTCTTAGGCATTTTACGCTCGTTTAAATTTGGCATGCTTGTTTCGTTGTTTCTGCAACAGTGTTCCGACCCGTCTTCTGTACCATGGGGGCTCAGCTCCGTCGTTTGTTAATTTATTTGGTACAAATTTCTCAATTGCTGTCGACACTATTTCTCTGAATTCAAGTCACGTCTGGTCAACATTTGCATTATTAATTTGGGAGGAGATGAGGGAAGGCGTCCAGGAAATTTTTATCTGATTTTTTTGCACAGATTTATTTTTCGTTTATTTTTGGAGGATTTGGGAGTTACGGTTTCCAGTCTCGGTACGAGAACCCTGTGTTCACTAACCCCTGTATCCGTTTTGATGCTAGTTATTGGTTCAGGGTTATTTGTTGCGAAGAGGTCAAGTGTGTTTTCACAACCGTTTACTATTCGAGTGGGCTCATGAACTAATGGCTCGAAATAATTTTCAGAGAATGGGTTTAGCACAATTTCGGTGATGTTTTGTGCGTACTGGTAGCTCCGGTTTTAAACATCGCGAACACATCGAAGGTAAATTAAAGTCACCATCAACTACAATTATAAGAGTCAGGTACGTGTTTGAAATTAGGCCTAAGTTTTCTCTGAACCTTTCAAATATTGTATTATCTTGACTGGGAGGTCGGTAAAAGGACATCTGCGGCTCTCCCCGTCGGAGGTTCGAGTCCTCCCTCGGGCATGGTGTGCGTGCTGTCCTTAAAGTAAGTTAGTTTAAGTTAGATTAAGTAGTGTGTAAGTCGAGGGACCGATAACCTCAGCAGTAGCGTAAGTTAATTTAAGTTAGATTAAGTAGTGTGTAAGCCTAGGGACCAATGACCTCAGCAGTTTGGCCCCATAGGAACTTACTACAAATTTTTTTTAAAAAAAGGATACAATTATTATTTTCTTCCAGTTGCCAAGAATAACCTCTAACCATGCTAAGTCACAGAAGCTATCTACTGCAATTTCGCTACAAGTTAATCTACTACTAATAGCAACAAGCATGCCACCGCGAACTGCATTTGTCCTATCCCTTCTGAAAACCGTTAGCCCCTTCGCAAAAATTTCGGCTGAGCTTATCTCCGGCTTTAGCTAGCTTTCAGTGCCTATAATGCTTTCAGGATCAGTGCTTTCCATTAGCGGTTGGAGCTCCAGTACTTTCCGAACACAGTTACGACAATTTACAACTGTTATCCGATGGTTCCTGTATCTACGTTCTTCCTGTGTTCGACCTACACGCTTTGAGACTGAAGCCTTTTTTCCCGAGACGTTCTAAGCTAAGAAACCGCCCAGTCCGCGCCACACAACCCCTGCTACCCGTGTAGCCGCCTCCTGCGTGTAGTGAACTCCCGACCTACTCAGTGGAACCGGAAACCCCACCACCCTATGGTGCAACTCGAGGAATCTGCAGCCTGCACGGTCCCAGAACCGTCTGAGTCTCTGATTCAGACCCTCCACTAGGCTCTGTACCAGAGGTCCGCAATCGGTGCTGTCGACTAAGCTGCAAATGGTGAGCTCTACTTTCATCTCGCAAGCAAGACTGGCAGCATTTGCCACTTGCGATGGTCTCTCGCAACAAGAGATATATCTTCTAACCTAAAGCAGCACACATCGTTGATACCGACGTGACACACCACCTGCAGCTCTCTGTACCCCGTGCTCATTATGACGTCTGGAAGGACACGTTCCACGTCTGGAATGACTCCACCCGGCATGCACACGGAGTTCACATTGTCTTTCTTCCCCTCTTTGGCAACCACGACTCTAAGGCACCCCATTATGCGCCTAACATTGGAGCTACCACATACCAATAAACCCAACCTCTGCAGGGTGATAGGTGTCCTTTGAAACAGAACAGGCAACTGCATCTGACAGCCAATGTGCGTAATGTGCGGTCCCCTGAGAAGTCTTTCACCACCTGGCATGCCCCGACCATGGGTGAGATGTCAACCTCAGTGCGAGCAGTAACTGGGCTGCCACTGTTACAGATCGATCGGTGAACTCGTGAGTCGTCCTGGACGTCAGTTGGATGCGCACAGCGGCCCACAACAGTGATCCAATCCACTGCAGTCTCAAGCTGGGTAACCGAAGTCATCACAGCCTGGAGCTGAGAGTGAAGTATCACCATCTATGCTCACATCTCCACACAGGAATGACAGTTCTTGTCCACACTAAGGACCATGAGAAACTACACTACACAGACAAAAAAAAGTCTGTCAACACATGCTATGGAACTCTATTGTAGACAGGGAGGAAAATTTCTTGCGTCTAATAAATTACATTAAAATGCAGAGATTCAAAAAATAAGCTACCAAAGCACTCAGGTGAGACTTAATGATTCACTCCTGATTAGGGACTTGCAGTATGTTAAAAAGCGGTTTTCTTCCGACATAAACGTAAACATGAGAACTGTCTCCATTAAGTATTAAATCAACTTGCATAAATTCAAGAAAAGGAACTACCAAAGCACCCAGACGAAACTATACTATCCGCTACTGGTTGGGAACCCATAAAATGTCACACAATGGGTTACTTGCCTATTGATGATTGTGTCTCGACCGACTGCTGCCGCTGTGTAACAGATTAAGTTTCAACGCACAGTTTGTCTGTAGTTGACATATAACTGAATGTTCTTTCTGATGAAGTCCTCGGGATTTGGTGAACAAATAAATGATGCATGAATGGCTGATTGACTGACTGAATGAATGAATGAACTGGCTGACGTGGTCAAGACGCACGTTATGAGCGCGTGGTAATACATTCATTCTAGTGGGATGTACTTTTGTCGTCTCCCACACCTATATCAGCCCTCCTGTGCGACTTTCATTTCGTGTCTGTCGAGCTCCTTCTATTCAGCCAGGGCAGAATTTTGTATGGAGGGTTCTGGAAAGCACGTTTCATGACACGAAAAATGTACAGCAGTAAGTAGTGATTCGAAAGAACCATGACGTGAGGTTGCAAATGTTTGGAAACAGTTGTACAGATTTATTCCTGTATTTCCCGTCGCCCTGTTCGCGACCAACCCTCGCTCGTGTTTATTTACCTCTGCGCACACCACACGAAGGGTAACAGCAAACTGAGTCTCGTACGGGATAACAGTCAACGCACTGAGTGGCGAACGGCGAGCAACCTGACACCCTCCATTCCAGCCAGCGAGCCGGCAACCAGCGGACTCTTCTGAGGCGGACAGAGGAGCGCAGTGTCCCGGCCGCAGAGTTTGGCCCTGGCGGAGAAAAAGCTCTGAAGAAACCCTCAGCAAGCACTCTTTTTTCCGACGAGCAGTGTGCCGTATGGTGGACCATCCATGAGCCGCGCTATCCTATGCTTGCCAATCTTTCCTTACACTAAGGAACCTGAAACAAGTTCCACCCAAGATTAGTTAAAGAGTCGAACTCCCGTGCATAAAACAGCCACAAACGACTGATTACTTTACAGATGAGTTATTGTGTTAAATATTTGACGGTACGCATATGCAAATGAGAAAAAATTATAAAAGGTTTGAGATCGTGTTTAAAGTTTGTGGGAAGTCGCTGAGTGCTCTCGTTATCAATCCATGGATGAGTGTTGTTTGGGTAACTGGCACTCCGTTTTAAGCGAAAGCTGGTTTTCCACACATCTCAGTGTTTATGACGTCACATCTGGTGAACTATATATCGTACAGCGATATAATTTTGCAAGTACATTCAGTGGTATAAGTATATACCGTTTGCAAAATGCGTTGCGAATCGACTTAGCAGTAGAGAAGTAATAAATTGAAACGTCATGCCTGAAGTTGAAGTTTTACTGGATGTCCAACGAAAATTTTCCATTCATGATTTTTGCGGGAGGATTTCAGCGACAAAAAGTTTCGTAAAGCTTTGAAATAACGTAGACGGTTTTTTGGAAGCCACTTTGTGCTCTGATTCGCAAATATTAGATGACCACTGCCTGGATAGTTCGCACGTTGCATTAAGGCAAATCACGTTTCTAACTGTAACATTTGTCTTACTGTGTATTTGAGAGTTAGAAAATTATCTCGTCTGGACCTTGCATGGGTTGCTGAAATCCCATATTTAATATTTTTCTGGTAATTTATCTTATTAGAGTAAATTAGCTGTCGCTATTACAGCAGCTGGGCCTATATGTCACTGATTAATATATTTAAGTATAACTTTGTCTTATTACATACGTCAAGGACTCATGGAATTAGACTTGAAATTATTCTTATTACTTGACAATATATTGAAGTTTGAAATGGCCTTATTTAAACTATAGCCTAAGTAAGTTGTGAATGTAAATAATGAAACTGTATACTTCTATATACAAAAGGAAATATCCAGACCTATTGACTCAACATCGTCCTTCCCAAACCGCTTTGCATAGAAACTTATTTGGAGACGGTGTTGATCCTACATTACGGCATCGATTAACGAATTCTTCGAAATTCCACCACTCAGGGAATGAAATGGAGAACGAAATAATTTTTGAAAAATTTCGCTATTAAGGCTATTTTGAAGCTATAACTACAAAAATTGCTATATGGTTTCCCGTTTGGAGATTAAAGAATACGTGTTATAGCCTTTTTTTTTTGGAAATTCAGCCCCTAAGGGAGTGAAAAGTATTATGAAAGTATTTTATTACGAAAGCATTTTTAAAACTAAAAGCCGACCTGAGTGGCCGAGCGGTTCTAGGCGCTTCAGTCTGGAACTGCACGACTGTTACGGTCGCAGGTTCGAATCCTGCCTCGGGCATGGATGTGTGTGATGTCCTTAGGTTAGTTAGGTGTAAGTAGTTCTAAATTCTAGGGGACTGATGCCCTCAGATGTTAAGTCCCTTAGCGCTCAGAGCCATTTGAACCAAAACTAAATCCACGAAAATTTGTATTTGGCTTCTCATTCAGAAATAAAAAATACGTATTTCAGTTTTTTGAATGTTCAAACTCTTATGGGGTGGGGAAATAGGCGGTGAAAGTTTTTGTGGCAATATTTTATTATAAAAGCTTATTTGAATCCACATGTACGAAAATTTGTATTTGAATTCTCGGTTAGAAACGAAAGACGCATGTTTCAGTGGTTTTGGAGAACCACCTCTCACGGGGTGAAACACGTGAACAAAATATTGAAACATTTTGAAACTAAATAAAAATTTCTCTGCCAGAATTAAAGGAGTATGTGTTACGGGATGAAATTTTCTATGGAAATATCACCACAAGAATTCTGAAGGCAGGGTTAACAAAAACTTCAGACTCCATCTACCATAATCGCTTTTTGGTCAGACGTTCATTTGGAGAAGACTGTATCAGGCTTCTATGGTCCTAATGAGCGTAAGAAGATTAGAAGTAGTTGCATTTCGTGAACTAAACCAAAGTAAGCTATTGAACAGTCACTGCGACGAGTGGCCTTTTCCAAGATTGCGTAGAAAAAGAAACGGATCTTATAAATTAATTTTTTAATTCACTTAATGTAGCATTCGTGAGTTTCCCACGTGCGTGCAGTAAATGCGGAAACGTGAACTACGGCGACGGTATTACCAAATGAGGACCGACGTGCTGTCATTCTTTTATTGGCTGCCTAAGGTCCGACACCGGTAAACATCCATCGGAGAATGAAGAATGTGTACGGGACAGCACGTCCGCCAAAGACCACTGCTGGGACGACGCTGCTGCTTCGTGATACTGTAACACTCTTCCCCGTACCGCAAATGTCGTATCGCAGAAGTTACGCCAACTGAAGTGGGCGACACTCGACCACCCGCTCTATAGCCCTGATCTCTCCCCACACGGCTATCACGCTTTGCGTCACTTAGAGAAAGCCTTAAAGGTCCAGCGAGTCCTGTCTGACGAGGATGTGTGGCAGGCAGTTGACTTGTTCACGCAGCAGGACACCGTGTTCTACCTGGTGCGTCGGTGGAATGATTGCCTCAATGGTTCAAATGGCTCTGAGCACTATGGGACTTAACATCTGAGGTCATCAGCCCCCTAGAACTACTTAAACCTAACTAACCTAAGGACATCACATACATTTATGCCCGAGGCAGGATTCGAACCTGCGACCGTAGCGGCCGCGCTGTTCCAGATTGAAGTGCCTAGAACTGCTCTGCCACAGCGGCCGGCGATTGCCTCAATGTTCGCTGCGATTTTGCCTGATTCCGTTTTTTGCAACTCTCCGTGTTCGTTATGAACTGGCTCATGAACGACATCGACGATTGTTATCCTGCATCGTTACTGGTGACAAGTAATGGTGTCTTTATGTTAACATAGAGAAAAGAAAGGAATGGTTGAGCCCAAACAAAGCACCAATACCCCGTACAAAGACCTGCGCATCCACAAGAGATAATATTGTGCATCTAGTGCAATAGCGACGGTGTGGTGTATTACGAACTGCTTCCCTGTGGTGTAAACATCACTGCTGACGTTTACTGTCGACAACTCACACGTCTTGCAGACGCAGTCCGAGAACAACGACCAGGAAGACTGCGTGGAGTGATGTCACCCCGCGATAACGCCCAGATGCATTCTGATACACTGACAAAAAGCACTGTACTCGAATTAGATTGGGAAATCATTCCGCACCTACATTATTCACCTGATCTTAAGCCGTCAGATTTTCAGCTTTTCCGATCTCTATCGAACACCCTTCAAGAACTTCCTAGCCGGATTAAAATCCGCTTCAAACATGGCTCGATGAATTCTTCGCCTCAAAACAACGTGATTTCTAGAGTCGCGGGGTCGAAAAGTTACTCCAGTGTTGGAGACTGATGTAACTAGTCAAGGAGAATATATTAGTGAGGACTTAAGCCTCTGTTTTATGTATCTGTTGGCCGGCTGCTATGGCCGAGCGGTTCTATGCGCTTCAGTCCGGAACTGCGCTGCTGCTACGGTCGCAGGTTCGAATCCTGTCTCGGAAATGGATATGTGTGATGTCCTTAGGTTAGTTAGGTTTAAGTAGTTCTAAGTCTAGGGGACTGACGACCTCAGATGTTAAGTCCCATAGTGCTTAGAGCCATTTTTTATGTATCTGTTGTGTTTATTAAACTCACGGAGAAGCAGAGGTTCCTCCATTTTTGCGGCGATGACACCCTGTGTGGTGTCACCGCCAGACACCACACTTGCGAGGTGGTAGCCTTTAAATCGGCCGGACCCGCGTGTCGCCACTGTCAGTAATTGCAGACCGAGCGCCACCACACGGCAGGTCTAGAGAGACGTCCTGGCACTCGCCCCAGTTGTACAGCCGACGTTCATAGCAATGGTTCACTGACAAATACGCTCTCATTTGCCGAGACGATAGTTAGCATAGCCTTCAGCTACATTTGCTACGACCTAGCAAGGCACCGTATTCTATTGATATTTATTATGTGAAGCATGTATCATCAAGAGCGATGTTCTACAATTGTGGATTAAAGTTAAGTATTATATCAATAACGTACTTTATTTGCAATTCTCAAGATATTGTCCTGTTCCAGACCTCACGCCAGTCAGCGTGTAATTAAACGCGTGCATTTCGGCCTCCTCTAGAAAAACAGTGATGGCTCTTCTGCCAACACTACACCCTGAAGTTGTTTCTTCAGTTTTATGAGGGTAGCACAACACACTTTAGAGTTGGTCGTTGCACAGTGAGAGAGGACATCAAACAGAATAACCGCTTCAGAGTTCCACAGGACATCGCCATGACTTTACCGGCTGAAAGCGCGGCTTCAAACCTTTTCTTCGAAGGAGAGGTTGTGCGGCGCCATTCATGGACTGCCATTTGGTTTCGAGTGGAAGTGATAAACCCATGTTTCATCGCCTGTGACGATCTTCGACAAAAAGGTGTCACGATCAGCCATATAACCTGCAAGGAGCACCGCGAAGATGGTCCTTCATTGCTCTCTATGGCCTTCTGTTAGGCAGCGGGGAACTCAGCGGTCACACACCAATTGGTGGACCAGTGTGCCAGCACTGCCAACAGACAAGTCTAGTTGAGAACCGAGGTGTCTGTTTGTGACCCGTCGACCACATCGAGTGAGGGTGTCCACACGTTCCACCTATCGGAACTGCATGGAAATACAGACGCTGAAGGGGGAATATTCCACAATGTCTGCCAACAAATTTCACATTTTTTCAACCGAATCTGGCCGCAAAAAAATGTGTTCCATTACATATTGAACTCCTCTCGTACCTTGGTACGAAGAAACTTTTGACTTCGGTAGATGTGTGAATACTCATGGGCTTGTGAGCTATGCTTGCGTATGTGGATGTCATTCAGTTATTTCTGGGAAAAGTTAAATACAATTTGTTTTATTTGCCTCAAAACTTACGTATGTGCGACATCAGAGGAAACTTGTGACGGGTCCCCACTCTTACTCGATGAGCACGTCCAATCTAGTTAGACTACCGCAGCACCTGGCTGGTGATTTCATGTCACCCGTTTTCGTCCCCAGCCCCCGTCGAACGTCTTACAAGCATTTTTATAATCTGTATAGATTTATAATCGTCTCTTGTAAATACAATAAAAAGGAAAAAGACTGGTTTAGCAGACGGTTTGTAATAATCAATTCCACATTGAAATTCAGCCATGGCTGCCAGCGACATACACGTGATTGGTCTGTAGACAAAAATTGTGGCGAACCTGAGGGTATGATCCATACACCCTTTCCTTTCTAGACATAGAACAAAATGGGTGTAACAACTTACGGTGTTTATTACAATTTAAGAAAAAATCTCCACTAATTTAGCTGTTTTCTTGGAACTAATTGAAGGTGGATGTGTATCAGTACTCCCTGAAACCATAAGAAACCATAACAAAATTCCCCCCCCCCCTCTCTCTCTCTCTCTCTCTCTCTCTCTCTCTCTCTCTCTCTCTCTGTGTGTGTGTGTGTGTGTGTGTGTGTGTGTGTGTGTGTGTGTGTGTGTGTGTGTGTGTGTGTATCGAAATGGATATTTCATTGCTTACCAGAAAGAAGCTCGTTAATCGAAGGGGCAAAGACCTGATGGTGACTGAACCTACTGAAAGACTCAGACCTTCAGACTGCACTGCATTGATTTTATTGCTCACTTTAAATTATCAAATATGCCTTGAAACACGTCATTCGATGGTTTTCATTATTGTCGATGGTTTTGAGGAAAACAGCCATAATTTTATCCCGCTTCTCAGACTGTGCCGCGCGGGGTAACCGCGCGTTGTAAGGCGCCTTCTCACGGTTCGCGCGGCTGCCCCCGTCGGAGGTTCGAGTCCTCCCTCGGTATGTGTGTGTGTGTTGTCCTTAGCGTAAGCTAGTTTAAGTTAGATTAAGTAGGGCGTAAGCCTAGGAACCGTTATGGTCCCATAGAAACTTACCACAGATTTCCGAAAAAAATTTTCTCGTACATACGTAAGCTACATACGTAAGTTTCCATTGCAGGTGGGTTTAGTTAAAATCATGCAGATCGTACTGTCGCGTCATCGCATAAGAAATATTTTCATCGCTAAAATATATGACGCGTTGGAGCGACCTTCATCTCTCCGAAGATGGTTAATTTTTCAGCGGCTCAGCGGTGGGGGGCGGGGGGGGGGGGCAGCGGGCGTGGGAGGGGGGGCGGGGCGGGGGGGGGGGGGGAAGGTGCAAATTCAACAAAAACTTCATCAGAAGCAGTGCACACCCTAAAAAAATTGCGGTGTGTAATGTGACGCTGCAAATTCACAAATGATTTTGATGAATCTATTGGAGTAATTTCATTAATATGTTTTTGAAATCACACATTTCTCTATATGTCTAGGATGAGCTGCGTTATGTACTCAAGTGCGTAGCTATTTGGGCCGGCCGATGTGGCAGACTGGTTCTAAGCGCTTCAGACTGGGATCGCGCGACCACTACGGTCGCAGGTTCGAGTCCTGCCTCGGGCATGGATGTGTGTGATGTCCTTAGGTTAGTTAGGTTTAAGTAGTTTTAAGTTCTAGGGGATTGATGACCTCAGATGTTAAGTCCCGTAGTGCTCAGAGCCATTTGAACCATTTTTTGCATAGGTATTCAGCAAAATTAAGGGAACAAACTGGGAGCCCGAGCGTGCAAAAGAAAATGATAAAGACAGCTTATTCGTTCCCCCACTTATTACCCGACTAGATTCGAGCAACTAATACTCCTGTTATGAGAACGTAGGCTTCCGCGGCCGGTGTCATAGTGATTAAAATTCTTCTGGGTATTATGCCTCGTGATTGCTGAAAACTAACAACAATAATAAACTAAAACCGACGTTTCGGCCGAATTGCAACGGCCTTTGTCAGGGCACGACTCGGTTTGCTTGGGGATATGTGCTTCTATTTATTACAGACTATTGTTAATTTTTAGCAATGACGCGGCATAGTACCCAGAAGAATTTTAATCACCAATACCCCTGTTGGCTACACGGCAAGTGGCAGCCTCCGTCGTAAAGTAGCCTGACTTTAGAAACAGGTCTTATTGCTGCAGATCTGGAAAACTATTTTCTCCAGAAAATACAATCATGTGAATATTAAGCTATCAAAACGAAATAAACAGTTTCTATTTAATATAACCGTAAAAAAAAGCGGCATTTCTGCATAGTAGCAGCGTTCTTCGGGGTTTATTTAGCTACATTTGGTCGGCGCAAGCAGAAATACTATTAGTCAGTATAGTAACAGCTCACTATAATGGCAATGTACATATTAAATGTCTATGGTTGCCTCATCTTCAGCTAATACATAGCGGGTGGACAAGTTGATGGAAACAACAAAGACACAACATATTATCAAGCCTAATGCGCTGTAGGAAAACTGCCGGCCTTGGCAGTCGTTCCTGAGTGGATAAAAGCAAGTCCTGTTTGGTTTCGAGGGAATCTCATTCCGTTTTTCTTGCAAATTAGTGGCAAATACAGGTGAGGATGATGGAGGCGCTTGGCGATCACGCGCCCTCTCTCCAAACTAGACTGCAAGTGCTCAACAACGTTTAGACCTGGTGACTCTGGTGGCCAGGAGAGAAGGAGAATTCGTTGTCCTGCTCACAAAACCAGTCCTGGACGATGAAAGCTGTCGTGTTGAAACGCGGCCTCACCACTGGGGAAGAAACGTTGTACCGTGGTATGGACCTGATCAGCCAAAATGGTCGCACAATATTTGGTAGTAATGCCAACTTGCAGAGTAGTTATGGGGCACGCTGAATACCACGATACGGCTGTCCAAATAGCCACCAAACCCTGTCTTTCACTCCTGCGACATAAACCCGGCCGTAACTAGGAATCATTGTGCAGCGAGATACCTCCAACCAAACGACCTTCTTCCATCGCTCTATACTCCACGTTTTACAATTCTTATTCCATGTTTTCCTTTTGTAAGCATTTTCATCACTAAAGAGCGGCTTTTGAATTCCAGCTCGCTCTTCAATTCCCTCCTCACGGAGCTCCCTTCGTGTTGTTTTTTGCGCTGAGAGGGTTTGCGAGTGCGACATTCAGTTCTGCGGTGACTTTAGCAGCTGCCGTCCTCATTATTTTTGGTTACAGCCCTCTTCAATGACCACCCGCACTATCACTCACTCCACGTTTTCTTCTGCGTTGCGACTTTGCGGATGACGTTTCTCTGCTGCCCCCCTACGCGGTATAAATGTTCCGATAAGGCCCCTCTTGAAAGAACAAACGCTTCGGCTACATTCGTTACCGAAGCTCCCGCCAAACTAGCACCAGTAACTTGCTCGCGTTCTGATTCACTTACCTCCGACAGAATCCAACCGCAACTATAATGAACACTATTCTGATCACGAATGACACCCAACGAATTGAGGACATTGCACAACCCGCAGGCTTGGCTATGATCAATGTTCAGGCGCTCATTGCTCGCGGTGATTCCATAGCTGTGTCCAAACCCTGTATACCCAGACTTATTAAGGATCCCTGAAGGTTTTCCTTCACGTCACTGATTCACTAAATGAATAATGACAAGAGGGGTTCATGTCGTCTGTATGAGATACCCCGTGCCTTATAAAATGGAACAAAAAAGAAAACAGCTGGTCCCGGAGGAGGTTCACGAGTCCTCCCTCGGGCATGGGTGTGTGTGTTTTTCCTTAGGATAATTTAAATTAAGTAGTGTGTAAGCTTAGGGACTGATGACCTTAGCAGTTAAGTCCCATAAGATTTTAAAAAATGTGTGTGCGATTTGGGGGAAAAAAATGAAACGAAAAAGCATCATATGATACAGTGAGCACGGGGAATCGCATTCGGCTATAAACAGTGGCGCGAGAGCAACACCAGTTCACAGTCAGGTTGTAGTTCAGGCAGCGAATACACGTAACGCCAAAATTCGAAGCACCCTGAAAAGGTGGCCTGGTCAGTCGTCGAAATATTTTGGGTAAAATGGAGACAACAACTCGGCAGAACACATGGGAGCTGGCCAGTAAACTAGTCCTGCCTAGGAAACGTGAGAGATGACTGGAGCCGCTACTGTTCGGTCGAGTAGCTGCTCAGTTGGCATCACGAGGCAGAGTGCACCCCGAAAAATGGCAACAGCGCACGGCGGCCCAGACGGTCACCTATCCAAGTGCCGGCCACGCCAGACAGCGCATAACTTCGGTGATCTGACGGGAACCGGTGTCTCCACTGCGGCAAGACCGTTGCCTTTGTTTCCGCTGAAAGGATGCCGAATTTGTTGTGGGTTGTGTTGGGTTGTTTGGGGGAGGAGACCAAACAGCGAGGTCACCGGTCTCATCAGATTAGGGAAGGATGGGGAAGGAAATCGGCCGTGCCCTTCTAAAGGAACCATCCCGGTATTTGCCTGGAGCGATTTAGGGAAATCACGGAAAACCTAAATCAGGATGGCCGGACGTGGGGTTGACGTCGTCCTCCCGAATGCGAGTTCCGTGTGCTAACCACTGCGCCACCTCGCTCGGTGGAGTTTGTTGTGGAACGTCTTTGAATATTCCCTCTCCACTGTCTATAGTTTCAGGAAGTTCCGATAGGCGGCGACGCTATACGTAGCCTTCAAAATGGCGTCCGTAACGGAGGTGCGCTCCAAGCAGAGATCTGTCATTGAGTTTCTTTTAGCGGAAAACCAGAGCACCGCAGATAGACATAGGAGCTAGAAGAATGTCTATGGAGACCTGGTAGTGAACTAAAGCACAGTGAGTCGTCAGACGAGGCCTCTCATCACGGCAACAAGGTCTCGCAAACCTATCCGATCTCCCACGTGCTGGTCAGCTGCACGCAGCTGTGTTGTAACATGCGGCCACTCTCATTCGAGGAGATCAAGGGATCACAATCAAACACCTCGCTGTTCAACTGACACACTGTCGGACACACTCGTCCACCAGCTGGGTGTGCAGCCACTGGGTTCCTCGAATCCTAACAGAAGACCATAGAGAACAACGGAGGATCGTCTGCGCGGAATTGCTTGTTCGTTATGAGGCTGATCGTGATAATTTTTTTGTCGAACATCGTCACAGGCGATGAAACATGAGTTCAGCACTTCGAACCGAGTACCACCAGGCTGAGCGGTTCTAGGCGCCACAGCTGGAACTGCGCGACGGCTACGGTCGCCGGTTCGAATCCTGCCTCGGGCATGGATGTGTGTGATGTCCTTAGGTTAGTTAGATTTAAGTAGTTCTAAGTTCTAGGGGACTGATGACCTGAGATGTTAAGTCCCATAGTGCTCAGAGCCATTTGAACCATTTTTGAGTACCACAATCCTTTGAGTGGCGGCACATCACCTCTTCTTAGAAGAAAAAGTTCAAAGCCGTTCCTTCAGCCGTTAAAATCATGGCGACCGTCTTGTGGAACTCTGAACGTGTTATTCTGTTTGATATCATGGTGCAACGATCGACTCTGAAGTATATTGTATTGCCCTCGGGAAACTGAAGAAACAAACGACTTCTCCAAGACAACGTAAGGCCTCACACAAGTTTGCGCACAGAGAGGAGCTCACAAAACTTCACTGGAGTATACTCGTTGTCCACCTGCAACCCGCATCTCGCACCTTCTGACTTCTACTTGTTTGGCACAACGAAGGTTCTCTGGTACGTGGGTGATGGGCGGGTTACTGGTGCAGCAAGAAGTTGGCCCCGACGGTCAACCAATAGGATGGTACCACAGACCCTCCTAGCAAGGTGGCTTAAGGCCTTCGCACTGAACGGAGATTACGTGGAAAAATGAGGTTTTATAGTCAAAAGAGTGGAGAATAATATGGTGTAGTGGACTGCTGAATAAAACCAAACCGCTTTCACAAAAAAAAAAAAAAAATTACGTTAGTTACTGAACGCTCCTCGTAGTACTTCCTCCCACTGCCTCCTTGCGAATCACCCAAGGGAAAGACGGAAAGATTCCACGACACTCGGAGATAAAGCGCCGAATGGAAGAAGAAAAAGGGGAGGGGCAAGCAGGGATGATATGGGAATGAAACACTCTCCGGCAGCCACGGTAATGTAGAACGTTGAATATACGAGATGCAGGTGTCAGACGGTGTCACATGCCGCGAAATTCATGAACTCTTAAACAGAATCTGCGTCGATTACAGTAATGGGGTCACGCGACTGCGCTAGATATCCGTAGAGAGGTTCCGTATCGACGTTTTAACGAACGACTTTCATCGACCAGCTGCCTGTGAAAAACAGTGTGCGGTTCCGATTTTCTGTAAGGCAAAAGAATGGAAGCTCTTTGCGATTTCATGTACATGACTACTTCGAAATTCACATTTAATCGTTTAGGGATGATTTCACATTAGTACTCGACTGCTGCGCAGTCTCGAATAGCGCGTGGAAATACCGAACATTCAAATCTTTCAGTGCGAGATCTGATTTCTCTTATTTTATTACGACGGTCATTTCACCCTACATGTATTTTTGCATTCGTAAGAGAAAGGTGATGATTCAGATTTGGAGAAAAAATTTCGCAGCAACGAAAAACGCCTTTGTTTTATTAATTGCAACTCGAACCGGCTCCCTTACTTCGCAACAGTACCAAATGAGCTGCCGATCTTTCATATTTTTTTGTATCTTTTCTGTGAACCCTACCCGGTAAGGGTCCCATATCGTGCAGCACTATTCCAGAAGAGGAAATACACGTGTTGTGTAGGCACTTTACTTTCAACTATTCTGATAATAAAACGCTGACTTAACGAACGACCTGTATCTAGCAGTAAAGTGTCAAAAGCACTGTCACTTTCTTAATTCCTTAAGGTAAAAATGTAAAGACCTTTGCGACATACACCTGCAAGAATTCTCCACAACACTTTCTATGTGATGCTTACAATTTTTAAATTGTTCGTAATTAGAGTCCGTAGGTACTTATTGTTAGTTGAATCGACAATATTTAAATCTGTGTTATTTATCGTGTTGCTGGAATTCACTGGATTGTTTTAATACCCACATGGAAGAACTCACATGTTAGGATCAATTGCCGCTTTCGAATCCTAGAGATACGTTGTGCAAATCATTACACAATTCTTTTTGATCCTCCGGTGACTGTACTAGAGCGTGAGAGACAGCATCATCTGCAAACAATCTACGACCCCTGCTCAGGTAGTCATCTAAACAGATTATGAACATTAAGACCAACAGAGGGCATATAACACTTGTTTGGGGGGGCCACATATGTTTCTTCTGTTTCAGCAGATAATTTCCCGTCAACTACTACAACTATATATTTACTAAGGTGGTATCTGTTCTTTCGGACGTGTCCGAAAGTACAGATACCATATTAGTACACACACACACACACACACACACACACACACACACACACACACACACACACACACACACACATATATATATATATATATATATATATATATATATATATATATATACAGGGTGTTTCAAAAATGACCGGTATATTTGAAACGGCAATAAAACCTAAACGAGCAGCGATAGAAATACACCGTTTGTTGCAATATGCTTGGGACAACAGTACATTTTCAGGCGGACAAACTTTCGAAATTACAGTAGTTACAATTTTCAACAACAGATGGCGCTGCAAGTGATGTGAAAGATATAGAAGACAACGCAGTCTGTGGGTGCGCCATTCTGTACGTCGTCTTTCTGCTGTAAGCGTATGCTGTTCACAACGTGCAAGTGTGCTGTAGACAACATGGTTTATTCCTTAGAACAGAGGATTTTTCTGGTGTTGGAATTCCACCGCCTAGAACACAGTGTTGTTGCAACAAGACGAAGTTTTCAACGGAGGTTTAATGTAACCAAAGGGCCGAAAAGCGATACAATAAAGGATCTGTTTGAAAAATTTCAACGGACTGGGAATGTGACGGATGAACGTGCTGGAAAGGTAGGGCGACCGCGTACGGTAACCACAGAGGGCAACGCGCAGCTAGTGCAGCAAGTGATCCAACAGCGGCCTCGGGTTTCCGTTCGCCGTGTTGCAGCTGCAGTCCAAATGACGCCAACGTCCACGTATCGTCTCATGCGCCAGAGTTTACACCTCTATCCATACAAAATTCAAACGCGGCAACCCCTCAGCGCCGCTACCATTGCTGCACAAGAGACATTCGCTAACGATATAGTGCACAGGATTGATGACGGCGATATGCATGTGGGCAGCATTTGGTTTACTGACGAAGCTTATTTTCACCTGGACGGCTTCGTCAATAAACAGAACTGGCGCATATGGGGAACCGAAAAGCCCCATGTTGCAGTCCCATCGTCCCTGCATCCTCAAAAAGTACTGGTCTGGGCCGCCATTTCTTCCAAAGGAATCATTGGCCCATTTTTCAGATCCGAAACGATTACTGCATCACGCTATCTGGACATTCTTCGTGAATTTGTGGCGGTACAAACTGCCTTAGACGACACTGCGAACACCTCGTGGTTTATGCAAGATGGTGCCCGGCCACATCGCACGGCCGACGTCTTTAATTTCCTGAATGAATATTTCGATGATCGTGTGATTGCTTTGGGCTATCCGAAACATACAGAAGGCGGCGTGGATTGGCCTCCCTATTCGCCAGACATGAACCCCTGTGACTTCTTTCTGTGGGGACACTTGAAAGACCAGTTGTACCGCCAGAATCCAGAAACAATTGAACAGCTGAAGCAGTACATCTCATCTGCATGTGAAGCCATTCCGCCAGACACGTTGTCAAAGGTTTCGGGTAATTTCATTCAGAGACTACGCCATATTATTGCTACGCATGGTGGATATGTGGAAAATATCGTACTATAGAGTTTCCCAGACCGCAGCGCCATCTGTTGTTGAAAATTGTAACTACTGTAATTTCGAAAGTTTGTCTGCCTGAAAATGTACTGTTGTCCCAAGCATATTGCAACAAACGGTGTATTTCTATCGCTGCTCGTTTAGTTTTTATTGCCGTTTCAAATATACCGGTCATTTTTGAAACACCCTGTATATATATAGTTAAGGCTCACCGGCCACTTGACCATCTTCTTCTTCTGCGCGAATGCACAAATAGTGCCCGAACTCTTACGGGAATCGGCAACGCGTCGCGAGTAATGAGTATAATGGCGGGGGCACTACGAATGTAGTGCGGGACAGTACGTTGAGAATGTGGCTTTCGCGGATGGCGTGCCAGAGATAAGTCCCTGCAGTCACGCTATGCTCTGTGTCCTCGGTGGCTCAGATGGATAGAGCGTCTGCCATGTAAGCAGGAGATCCTGGATTCGAGTCCCGGTCGGGGTACACATTTTCATCTGTCCCCGTTGACGTATGTCAACGCCTGTAAGCAGCTAAGGGAGTTCATTTCATTGTAATTTCATACTACAACTTTTCTGGTAGCAAATCACGAATCGAATCGCACATTTCAATAGAACTTGGGCGATTTATAATTGCTGTACAAGATACCCTAACTGGCGTACTTCTAATCTACTCTGTGGCCGAAGTGAGATTAAAAAAGGATATCAATGATAGGATTCGCAGGCGTGCGTTGCTATCCTCTCTGAAAGAACTGTGGGACCTGTTGAATGAATTGAAGACTACTCTCCACTAATTACAGAGTGTAACCCAAAGAAAGACGGAAGTATAGAGGGGCAGTAGAAATGAGATTAAAGAGGAACGAGATATAAAAGTTTTGGACCACGTAGTAGCCGAAGTGAAGGAATCCTGCTACACTGGAAGCGAGCAGCGCTAGACGGCGAAGCAAGGGGGGGCAAAAGGAGTACACTAGCGTAGGAAACAAGAGACAATCCCTTGTCAAAAGTAGGTCTACTAGCCTCAGATAAAGGCATTAATGTGAGGTTTAAACTTCTGAGAACGTCCTCCAGTATTGTATAAAAATAAATATCTGATCTATACAGATACACCGCAAGCTGTGCACAGCGCATATTACTAGTTTTCTATATTGTTCTATTCGCGTGTTGACAAGGAAAATGGACTGCCTACATACCTCTGTTCGTGCAATAATCTGTATTATACTATTCGCACGAGTCATACATGAGATGTCAGGTTCCTGATTCCTGACGATGTGTAGCGGAGGGTATTTCTGGTGCCACTAACTGATCCCCCCTAGCTGTTGTTGTTGTGGTCTTCAGTCCTGACACTGGTTTGATGCAGCTCTGCATGCTAGTCTATCCTGTGCAAGCTTCTTCATCGCCCAGTACCTACTGCAGCCTACATCCTTCTGAATCTGCTTAGTGTATTCATCTCTTGGTCTCCCTCTACGATTTTTACCCTCCACGCTGCCCTCCAGTACCAAATTGGTGATCCCTTGATGTCTCAGAACATGTCCTACCAACCGATCCCTTCTTCTAGTCAATTTGTGCCACAAACTCCTCTTCTCCCCAATTCTATTCAATACCTCCTCATTAGTTATGTGACCTACCCATCTAATCTTCAGCATTCTTCTGTAGCACCACATTCCGAAAGCTTCTATTCTCTTCTTGTCTAAACTATTTATCATCCATGTTTCACTTCCATACATGACTATACTCCATACAAATACTTTCAGAAACGACTTCCTGACACTTAAATCAATACTCGATGTTAACAAATTTCTCTTCTTCAGAAACGCCTTCCTTGCCATTGCCAGTCTACATTTTATATCCTCTCTACTTCGACCATCATCCCCCCCTAGCTGTATAACTCGCGAAAACGGCGTGGGAAAAATGATGTCGGTAAGCCTCTGTATTAGCTCTGATTTCTCGAATTTTCTAACCGTGGTCATTTCGCGAGCTGTGTGGGAGAAAGTAATATGTTGTTCGACTCTTCCTTTAAAAGCACTCTGTCGAAATTTCAGTAGTAAACCTCTCCGTGATGCGTGACGTCTCCCACTGGATTTTGTTGACCCTCTCTGTAACGCTCTCACGCCAACCTAACGGTCCAGTGACGAAACGCTTCGCCCTTCGTTGGATCTTCTCTCTCTCTTCATCAATCCTGTCTGTTAAGGATCGCGGACTGTTGAATAAATACTCAAGAACTGGTCGAACAAGCGACTTGTAAGCCACTCCCTTCGTGGACCAGTTACATTTCCTTAAGGTTATTCCTATGAATCTCAGTGTTGCGTCTGATACGTCTATTATTTGTTTTACGTGGTCATTCCACTTAATGTCGATATGGATAGTTAGTCGTAGATATTTTGCGGTAGATACTGTTTCCAACAGTTTCTCATCAATAGTGTAGTTGTACAGCAGTGGATTTATTCTCCTACGTACGCACAATAATTTAAATTTATTTACGATCAGGGGCAACTGCCAAATCGATACTGTCTTCTGCAGTTTCTTCATTCTTATAGACAACCGCACCTGCAAACAGTCTTAAAAAGCTTCCGACGCATTCTACTAAACCATTTGCATACACTGTAAACAGTAGCGGTAATGTCAAAAGTTCCTCGGGGTATTCCAGGCATTACCTTTGCACCTGTCGATTTTGTCCCGTTAAGAGCGAAGTGTTGAGTGCTCTCTGCAAGAAATTCTTGATCGAGTCATAAATCTGGTCCGGTACTCGACAAGCTCGCATATTTTTTCATTAAATGGCAGTGCGGGACGGTGTCAAATGCCTCCATGAGTCAAGGAACAGGGGATCAACTTGAGGGTCGTTGTGGACTTCGCGGAAAAGCAGAGCGATCTCTGTTTGCAGAAGCCATGTTGACTTTTATAGAGGAGATTTTCGTTCTTCGAAAATGTCACAGTTCATGAGCATAAAACATGTTCCATAATTCTACAACAGATCGACGTCAACGATATCAGTCCATAATTATGTGCATCTGTCCTACGGACCTTCTTGAAAACAGGAATGACCTGCGCTTTTGTCCAGTCCCTAGGTACTCTTTTGCTCCAGCGAACTACGATAAATTACTGCTATAAGCGGAGCAAGTGCTTTGTAGTATGTTACAGGTATCCCACGTGGATTACTTTCTTCTTCGACTACAGGTTTTCTAAACTTACCGAAAGGAGTTCCTGCTAAAGAGACCCATTTAAGTTGCCCAAGTATGTATTACAGTTTCGTGTGGGCTATACCATCCTGTTACGATAGTTCCAACGCATCCCTGATGCGGTTCGAACTCTATTTCCTCATCGATCTGATCAGGAGTCCGAAAGCTGGAACAGTATTCTAGCATGGGTCACTTTACCGTATTGTACGCACTTTCCCATTACATGTGCGTTGCGTTTTCCGAGACATCCTCCACTAAATTAAGCCTTCCTTTCGCCCTCCCTAGTTCTGATTTCTCGTGACTGTCCCATTCATGCCGTTATTTACTATTGCCCCTATTTGTACAACATGATGTGCTTAGGATGTCCACCACCGTTATTATGTAATCGGACAAAATCAAGTTCTTTTCCTTTGTCGTAACCACGCATTATTTTACATTTATACACATTTAAACAGACGTGGCACTCATTACAGCTTCTCTAAGTCTTTGAGCATTTCCTTGTGATCGTCTATTGACGACTTTTTTCCTGTGCATAACAACACCGTAAACGAATAAAATCACAACGCTGCAGATTGTATCTGACAAATCGTTTATGTATACTGGCAACATTAGAGGCGCTATTTGCAAGGTATCTGTGTGGGGGAGTAATACAACAAGCCATTGGTTATAAGTTTTGCAACAAAACCTTTTTTTTTCACTAAGCAGTTGTTGCTGATCACAGATTATTAGTACAGACATATCCTTACCTTATTATTTTCTCAGCACTCTGATTACTTTTATGCTTGTGACAATCACAATACTTATTCAGCACTCTAGCTTCGACTCAGCTGTAAACTGTGAATAGAGAGCGATTGATACAGTCTTGTGCTTCTTTCCGTACTCATATTCTAATCTGCTTAACACTCCGATTACTTTTACGTATTTAAACAAATGCATTATCTCTCACGGTAACCCAGTTCTATCCCCAGTAGCCATCCTGACCCCCGCTCGGCTCTCTCATGAAGCAAAGAACACCGAAGATGCAGACAGCGTACTATTGAGGCCTTACTTAACATCAGTTTTGTTGAACTTTCGCCATCCAGTATAACGAACTGGTTTCTATCAGCCGAAGGTTCGTCGAGGTAGTCACGTATTCGCGAAGGTACTCCGTGTGATCGAATCTCAGTAGTCCGACGCGGTGCAGCGTCGAATGGATTTCTGGAATCGAGGTGTATGGGACTACCTGTTGACCTGCATTTACGCGGATTCCAAGACGTCGTGTACGAGGGGAGCAAGCGCCGTTTCACACTAGTGGTTATTCCCTCAATCTGGGCTGGTAAGTACTAAAGTGCTGATCTTGCGTTCGGGGCCGTAGAGGACGAGAACTGTAAGGGGAAGGCAGAAATTCCAATATATCCGAGAAATAATTGGTGACGTTTGGTAGAAATATTGCAGTGAGACGAAGAGACCGCCACAGGTGAGGAAACTGTTGCCGGCCACATCGAACCGGTCGGGTGAGTGATGACCCAGAAATTAAAGGTACGTAAAAATGCCAGCAGGTTTTTAAGTAGCGGACGAGAGAGAGAGACGGAAGCGCAGCAGCGGGCCGGGCCCTTCCTTACCTGAGCGGGCTATCCCGGCGCCTGGGGAAACCTCGAACTCGCGACCGCGCAAGCCACGGACCGCACCGGCCACCGCAAGCTGGCCTGCCACTGAGCCAGGCCCAGTTCTCCGCCGGCAGAGTGTGGCGGGGCGGCCGCCAGGCGGCAGCACTGCGCCGCCTGACAGTTGCCGATCAATGCGTGCGCAGCGGCCGCCGTTACGTTACCAACGCACAGCGACCGCGGCGAATACGTTGTTGCTGTCGCGAAAGGGGGCAGGGGCAAGGGCAGCCGCAGGTTTTCACGTCAGCGTGTATTTAGAAATTTTGAGGACATTGCAGTCTGCTTATAATTTCTTCCTATTACTTGCTACAGTTTCCTAATTGTTGTCAACAGTACAATTACTTGTCTTAATTTTATCCATTACGTCTTTAGAGTCGCAGATTTACTTTTTCCCCCATTTAGATTAGATTAGATTAATACTAGTTCCATGGATCATGAATATGATATTTCGTAATGATGTGGAACGAGTCAAATTTTCCAATACATGACATAATTAAGTTAATTTAACAACATAATTAAGTTAATATAACAACTTTTTATGTTTGTTTTTTTTTTCCTTTTTTTTCTTCATTTATATCTAAAAATTCCTCTATGGAGTAGAAGGAGTTGTCATTCAGAAATTCTTTTAACTTCTTCTTAAATACTTGTTGGTTATCTGTCAGACTTTTGATACTATTTGGTAAGTGACCAAAGACTTTAGTGACAGTATAATTTACCCCTTTCTGTGCCAAAGTTAGATTTAATCTTGAATAGTGAAGATCATCATTTCTCCTAGTATTGTAGTTATGCACACTGCTATTACTTTTGAATTGGGTTTGGTTGTTAATAACAAATTTCATAAGAGAGTATATATACTGAGAAGCTACTGTGAATATCCATAGATCCTTAAATAATGTCTGCAGGATGATCTTGGGTGGACTCCAGCTATTATTCTGATTACACACTTTTGTGCAATAAATAATTTATTCCTCAGTGATGAATTACCCCAAAATATGATGCCATATGCAAGCAGTGAGTGAAAATAGGCGTAGTAAGCTAATTTACTAAGATGTTTATCACCAAAATTTGCAATGACCCTTATTGCATAAGTAGCTGAACTCAAACGTTTCAGCAGATCATCAATGTGTTTCTTCCAATTTAATCTCTCATCAATGGACACACATAACAATTTTGAATATTCTACCTTAGCTATATGCTTCTGATTAAGGTCTATATTTATTAATGGCATCATACCATTTACTGTATGGAACTGTATGTACTGTGTCTTATCAAAATTCAGTGAGAGTCTGTTTACAAGGAACCACTTAGTAATTTTCTGAAAGACATTATTGACAATTTCATCAGTTAATTCTTGTTTGTCAGGTGTGATTACTGTACTTGTATCATCAGCAAAGAGAACTAACTTTGCCTCTTCATGAATATAGAATGGCAAGTTATTAATATATATTAAGAACAACAAAGGACCCAAGACTGACCCTTGTGGAACCCCATTCTTGATAGATCCCCAGTTTGAGGAATGTGCTGATCTATGCATATTATGAGAACTGCTTATATCAACTTTCTGCACTCTTCCAGTTAGGTACGAATTAAACCATTTGTACGCTGTCCCACTCATGCCACAATACTTGAGCTTGTCTAGCAGAATTTCATGATTTACACATTCGCGATATTTTCCGTTGGTCACATCGTAAGCTCCATTTCCGCCATCAGTTGTTTTCCTGCATTAAAAATTTCGTTTCGATAACATATTCCAGATTCCGCACTTTCGAAAAACTACTACAAGCTTCAACACCTATTTTCAAATCGACTTAAGAGAAAACTATGTCGTGTTCGGGCTTACACAATACCTACAGAGCAATGCCCGACATAAAACTGTAAATTTTTCACATATCACTTCACACGTGTCCTGTTTTTGTTCTACTAATTTTTGTTTATTTCAAATTAGCTTTCGGCTTACTGGGCTGTCTTCAGGAAACAACTGACTAACATCTGAAAGGGACAGTAGTTCATATCAAAACTTGTAAGCAAAGAAACACTCTACTTGCACAGAATGTTGTGCATCACTTGTTTCTTAAAATCAAAAGTACAGTTTACACAATGGACACTGTTATGTACAATAAATACTTAAAATACGCAATATTACATGCTAAATAGTTATAATGCTAAATTTTATGACGTCTTGACATCCACTGAGAAACAATTAAACTGAGCACTCTTCATTTATGTTGTGCAGCAAACAATTTTTTAACATTACGGTATATTAATAATTTTTACTTATGGACCGTCTGACAGCAACTGAATAAAACACAATTTTAGTGCCACACGCGTTTCACCTTTATTTTCTGCAAGGCATCGTCAGTGGCCTGGAATATGTACATATGTTAGCTATTTTATTTACATTTTTGTCATTGTGCCTATAGGTTATAAACAGTTCTGGTGGTTGGTATTTCCTATTAAGTAGTAATGTTTTGAACTGTACTTACAGGTTGTGTGGACAATTTCCTACATATTACGCTCCTGTTGCGTTTTTAACATTCTAAACTACACTTTAGGTAATCGACTCAATGATTGAAATTTTACTTCATTTTTACATGTTTGCGTTTAACTTCCATTTATCACACAAGAGTTTATTCTTGTCAAGAACGAAATTGCATTTCCACTTAGGAATAAGGGAAAAATGTAGTTGAAAAATAAATTGCTGGTTCATCTGCCAATTGTCATTGCCGCATCACTTATTATTATTAACTTGTACCAGGTGTGGGTATGAAAAAACACATAAATATTTTGCATCCACATTGCACCACATGTCTACATCTACATCTACATGATTACTCTACTATTCACAATAAAGTGCCTGGCAGAGCGTTCAATGAACCACCTTCAAGCTGTCTCTCTACCATTCCACTCTCGAACGGCACGCGGCAAAAACGAGCACTTAAATTTTTCTGTGCGAGCCCTGATTTCTCTTATTTTATCGTGATGATCATTTCTCCCTATGTAGGGAGGTGCCAACAAAATGTTTTCGCAAACAGAGGAGAAAACTGGTGATTGAAATTTCATGAGAAGATCCCGTCGCAACGAAAACCGCCATTGTTTTAATGATTGCCACTCCAATTCACGTATCATGTCGGTGACACTACCTCCCCTGTTTCGCGATAATACAAAAGAGCGGCCCTCCTTTGTACTTTTTCAACGTCCTCCTTCAGTATCACCTGATGCGGATCCCATACCGCACAGCAATACTCCAGAATAGGGTGGACAAGTGTGGTGTAAGCAGTCTCTTTAGTAGACCTGTTGCACCTTCTAAGTGTTCTGTCAATGAAGACTGTCTCTCAAAAAAGGCGTTAATAGCACTTTCATCAGCTTTTTAATTATATATACTTTGCGTTTCTTTTTGATGGTTGTAGGTGTTACGGTATTCAGCCTAGCAGCAGCTGCCTTGTTGTCGCTAATCCCTGTATTCGTCACAATACTCACTATTTGTCCAGGATTATTTGTTGCTAAAAGGTGAAGTATGCTTTCGAAACATTGACGCTTCGAGTGGGCTCATGAACTAATTGTTCAAAATAATTTTCTGAGAAAGCATCACTACAATTTCGGATGACGTTTTATGCCTGCCGCCGGCTTTAACCGTATAATTTTTCCAGCATATCGAAGGTAGATTAAAGCCACCACCGACTATAATTGTATGAGCGGAGTACTTGTTTGAATTGAGACTCAAGTTTTCTTTGAACTGTTCAGCAACTATATCTTCTGAGTCGGGGGTCGGTAAAACGATCCAATTAATAGTTTAGTCCGATGGTAATGTATAACCTCTACCTGTACTATTTCACGCGAAATATCTACTTCAATTTCGCTACAAGGCAAAGCAATAAATACTCCACCACGAACTGTATTCAATCTGAAACTTCCTGGCAGATTAAAAATGTGGTCCCGCGTTCAAGTCTCGGTCCTGCACACAGTTTTAATCTATCAGGAAGTTTAATATTAGCGCACACTCTGAGGCAGAGTCAAAATCTCATTCTGTATTCAGTCTATCCTTTCTGAAAACTGTTAGATCGTTTGAAAAAATTTCGGATGAACTTATTTCCGGCTTTAGCCAGCTCTCTGTACCTGAGACTATTGGAGCTTCAATGCTTTCTACTAGGTATTGGAGTTCTGGTTCTTTGCCAACACAGCTACGACAATTTACAGCTACAATACCAAACGTTTCTACAACTACCTTACTGTGTTTTACCTGCCTACTTTTAGACGGACGTCCCTTCTGTGGTTCCCTAAGACCCTCTAACCTAAACAGATAGCCCAGTCCCTTCCTCACAGCCCCCGCTACCCGTGTAGCCGCCTCCTTTGTGTAGTGGACTCCTGACCTATTAAGCGGAACACGGAAACCCACCACCCTACGGCGTAAGTCAAGGAATCTGCAGCCTACACGGTCACAGAACCGCCTGAGCCTCTGATTCAGACCCTTCACTCTGCTCTGCACCAAACGACCACAGTCGGTTCTATCGACGATGCTGCAGATGGTGAGCTCCGCCTTAACCTCGGAAGCAAGACTGACGGTCTTTACCATTTCCGCTAGCCGCCCGAAACCAGACAGAATCTGCTCCAATCCAAAGCGACACACGTCATTGGTTCCGACATGAGCCACCTCCTGCAGTTGGCTGCACGCTGTACAATGCCCATTTGTGAAATATCGACGTTCGTGTGTCGACTATCAATATCTCTACTTGAAATTAAAGGAAAATATCAAAGTGCGTAGCCCAGTTGTGTTAGCAAATGCAGAAAGATTTTCAAAATACATGTACCTGTTTCCCTACAACAGATATACGCAGAGCTATGAGGACAGCTGCACGATGCCTTACACAATAGCTCTAAAATGGTTATACAACAATTTTCTGCAACTTCTCAAAGAAAATTTCAAATTAATTTCATATTTTGTAATACCAGTTCCAATCTCCTAAAGTTTTTCATCAGAGTAATTCATTTTATAACTCATTTTACATACATCTAACATCATTTTTACGTCATTTTTTCGATTCATCAATCTGCTGATTCGTTTGATGCGCCCTGCTGCGAATTCCTCTCCTGTTCTAACCTCTTCACCTCAAAGTAACACTTGCAGCCAATGTCCTCAATTATTTGCTAGATGTGTTCCAGTATCTGTCTTCCTCTACAGTTTTTGCCCTCTACAGCTCCCTCTAGTATCATGTCTTAACAGATGTCTTGTCATCCTGTCCCCTCTTGTCAATATTTTCCACATATTTCTCTCTCCTCCATTTCTCCGCAGAACCTCCTCATTTCTTACCTCATCAGCCCACTTAATTTTCAATACTCATCTGTAACATCATGTCTCAAATCCCTCTATAATCTTCTGTTACAGTTTTCCCACAGTCCATGTTTCACTACCGCACCGTTCTGTTCTCCAACCGTATATTATCTGAAATTTCTTCCTCAAATAAGACTTCTCTCGGCCAGGAATAGCCTTTTCGTCACTGTTAGTCTGCTTTTGACGTCCTCCTTGCTCCGTCCGTCATTGGTTATCTTGATGCCTAGGTAGCAGAATTCCTTTACTTCATCTACTTCTTGACCATCAACCCTGATGTTAATTTTCTCACTGTTCTCATTTCTGCTACTACTCATTATTTTCTTCTTTCATCGACTTAGTCTCACTCCATATTATGTACTAACTAAACAATTCACACCATTCAGCTGATTCTGTAATTCTTCTTCGCTGAGGATAGCAATGTCATCAGCAAATCGTATCATTGGTATCCTTTCACCCTGAATTTTAATTCCGCTCCTGAACCTTTGTTTTATTTCCTTGTCTTAGACCCTTTATAATCTGAGCACTTCTTTCTTGGCCTTCCACTCTTATTATTCCCTCTAGGCACTTGAACATGTTGTATATTACCCATCTCTCCCTACAGGTTATCCCTATTTTCCTCAAAATTTCGAACGTCCTTCACCATTATACACTGTCGAACGCTATTTCCAGTTCGACAAATCCTATGCATGTGTCTTGATTTTTCTTTAGTCTTGTTTCCATTATCATTTGACCTTGCTTCCGCAACGTCCAAACTGCCTATCTGGTGCCTTTGTCTTTCCTAAAGAGAAACTGGTCGTCGTCTAACACATTCTCACTTTTCGTTTCCATTCTCTGTATGTTATTTTTGTTAGTGGCTTGGCTGTTAAGTTGATTGTGCGATAATTCTTGCACTTGTCAGCTCTTGCCATGTTCGGAATTGTGTGCATAATGTGTCTCCGAAAGTCAGATGGCTTTTCGTCACACTCATATTTTCTACACACTAAATGAACAGTCGTTTTGTTGCCACTTCCACAGTGATTTTAGAATTTCTGATGGAATGTTATCTATCTCTCCCGGATTGTTTGTTCTTAAGTCTTCCACAGCTGCTTTAAATTCTGATTGTAATACTGGAATACCTATCTCTTCTGTATCGACACCTGTTTCTTCTTCTATCATTCAGACAAGTCTCCCCCCCTCACAGTCTTTCAACGTTTATTTCCGCTTATCCGCTCTCTCCTTTGCATTTAACAGTGGAATTTCCACTACAATCTTAATTTTACAACCCTTGCTTTTAATTTCAGCATAGGATCTCTTGACTTTTCTATATGCTGAGACAGTCCTTCCGACAGTCATTTCCTTTTCGATTACTTCACATTTTTCATGCAGCCATTCCGCCTTAGCTTCCTTGCAATTCCTATTTATTTCATTCCTAAGCGACATGTAATTCCGTATTTCCAAATTTCCTTGAATATTCTTGTAGTTCCCTCTTTCATCGATGAAGTATTTCCTGTGTTTCATATGACTTCTTCGCAGTTACCTTCTTTTTGTAGCTGTGTTTTCCTTTCCAACGTCTGTGATTTCCCTTTTTAGAGATGTCCATTCCTCTTCAACTGCACTGCCTACTAAGCTGTTCCTTATTGGTGTATCTATAGCGTTAGAGAACTTCAAACGTATCTCTTCATTGCATAGTACTTCTGTGTCCCACTTCTTTGCATATTGATTCATCCTGATTAATCCCTTACCTTCAGCCTGCTCTTCATCACTACTACATTGTGGTCTTAGTGTATATCTGCTCTTGGGTACGCCTTACAATCTGGCATCTGATTTCGAAATCTCTGCCGGACTATGATGTAATATGGCTAAAATTTTCCTGTACCTCCAGGCCTTTTCCAATTATACCTCTCCCTCTTCTGATTCTTGGACAGAGTATCCGCTATTGCTAACTAAATTCATTGCAGATCCCAATTTATCTCTCTCTTCTCCGATTCCTGGCACCAAGCCCATATTCTCCCGTAACTCTTTCCTCTATTCCTTCTGATACAACTAGATTCCAGTTCGCCATGTTTATTAGATTTACATCCGGCTTTGTGTATTGAGTTAACTGTTCAGTGTCCTCATATACTTTCTCTATCTCTTCATCTTCAGCTTGCGACATCAGCATGTATACCTAACCTATTGTTATCAGTGTTGATTTGCTGTCGATTCTGATCATAAAAACCCTATCACTGAACTATTTACAGTAATAAACTCTCTGCCCTACCTTCCTATTCATACCGAATCCGACTCCAGTTGTATCATTTTTTGCTGCTGTCGATGTTATCCTATATTCATTTCAGCTGAAATACTTGTTTTATTTCCATTTCATTTCACTTACCCTCACTATATTTTGATTCAGCCTTTGCAATTCACTTTTAAGATTTTCTAGCTTCCCTACCATGTTGAAACTTCTGACATTCCACACATGAACTCGTAGAATGTTATCCTTTCTTCATTTATTCACCCTTTTTTTCATGGTCAGTTTTGCCCTCCAGAGATCCAAATGGGGGATTATTCTCGAATGTTTTGAGAATAGAGAGATCACCACAATACTATTTCAGTTACAATCCACATGTCCTGTAGATACACATTGTTTTATGGCTATTTAGTGATAATTTTCGAGGCACTTAAGTCATAATAATCTGGGCTCTGTGGTTACAGCTCCTTTTTCATGTTTGTGAACTAAATGAACTCTCACTAGGAGCAGCTGCCCTTTGCAGGCACATCTGAAAGGGGGAGAGAGAGAGATGTTAGTAGTAAGTGGGAATGTTGGGTGCACTGGGCGATTATTTACCGAGCAAACCCAACCCATCCACAAAAATAGAACATAAGAAAATAAGATGAGATAAGATATAAAAAATTAAGTCGGTAAAAAATTAATCACACAATTAACTATAGATCGTGAAATTCGTCATCATTATTTTCAGTTCTCTTCTTACCTTTATTCTTTAGCTTAATATCACCATCTTTCAAAAAGTTAAATTCCCAGTTAGTTATTATTTTATTAAACTTTTCTGGCAAAATAATTTTAAATTTATCATCAAAATCCATAAAAATTTTCTCCGCATACCTAGTTTTTAAATGTTCACAACCTGTAATGTAATACTATTTACTTACCTCTAGCTCTTTTCAAACAAATTATAATTGCTTATGTTATTTATATTATTCAGTAGAGTACTCATTTATATAGAACAAAATTTTAATAATCTTTTAAATTTTTTCATCTTATCTTCGACTCGAGGCGACTAATGTATGGGATAAATTTAAATTTGACAGTTTTGTCGATAGAAACAATAAACTGCGAGAGAGACATGTTAAATGTAATATTTGTAATGAATATTTTAAACCATCTTTAACTATAGAACATTTCAGAAGGCGGAACCATAATGTAAAAATAAGTGATATCGAAATATGGGGGCCGGCCGCGGTGGTCTAGCGGTTCTAGGCGCTCAGTCCGGAACCGCGGGACTGCTACGGTCGCAGGTTCGAATCCTGCCTCGGGCATGGATGTGTGTGCTGTCCTTTGGTTAGTTAGGTTTAATTAGTTCTAAGTTCTAGGCGACTGATGACCTCAGAAGTTAAGTCGCATAGTGCTCAGAGCCATTTTTTGGAAATATGGGAGGAAATAGAAAACTCAGATTCTCTCCTTTTTATGAGTGTAAAAGTAATAGCAAAGCATAATTTACCTATATATATATGAAACTTCCTGGCAGATTAAAACTGTGTGCCGGACCAAGACTCAAACTCGGGACCTTTGCCTTTGGCAGGCAAGTGCTCTGCCAACTGAGCTACCCAAGCACGACTCACGCCCCATCCTCAAGGCTTTACTTCTGCCAGTACCTCGTCTCCTACCTTCAAAACTTTACAGAAGCCCTCCTACGAACCTTGCAGAACTAGCACTCCTGAAAAAAGGATATTGCGGAGACATGACTTAGCCACAGCCAGGGGAGTATTTCCAGAATGAGATTTTCACTCTGCAGTGGGGTGTGCTCTGATATGAAACTTCCTGGCAGATTAAAACTGTGTGCCGGATCGATACTTGAACTCAGGACCTTTGCCTTTCATAGGCAAGTGCTCTACCATATGAGCTACCCAAGCACAACTCACACCCCATCCTCAAGGCTTTACTTCTGCCAGTACCTCGTCTCCTACCTTCCAAACTTTAAAGAAGCCCTCCTACGAACCTTGCAGAACTAGCAGTCCTGAAAAAAGGATATTGCGGAGATTTGCCTTAGCCATAGCCTGGGGGGTATTTCCAGAATGAGATTTTCACTTTGCAGCGGGGTGTACTCAGATATGAAACTTCCTGGCAGAACAAAACTGTGTGCCTGACTGAGACTCGAAATCGGGACCCTTGGCGAGCAAGTGCTCTACCAGCTGAGCTACCTAAGCACGACTCACACTCCGTCATCACAGCTTTACTTCTGCCAGTACCTCGTCTCCTATCTTCCAAACTTTACACAAAACTCTCCTGCAAACCTTGCAGAACTAGCACTCCTGAAAGAAAGGATATTGCGGAGACATGGCTTAGCCACAGCCTTGGGGATGTTTCCAGAATGATATTTTCGCTCTGCAGCAGAGTGTGCGCTGATATGAAACTTCCTGTCAGATTAAAACCGTGTGCCGAACCGAGACTCAAACTCAGTATCTCCTTCAAAATTGTGAACTATTATGTGAATCAGAATATATATACTAGTTTCTCGATGAGGTTCTTATAGAAACCACATGTATCTTTCTGTATAGGTGCAATACACTTTCTTCGGGACTCCATCTTCACACAATTTAATGTTTACCAGCCATTATTTTACAGTGTATTAAGCACTGAATTCTCCATTAATATAAAACCATCTTTACTATAATTGGGGCAAAGTTGCACTAAAAAATTCTCACTAAATTTTCTTTCATGAAAACTTCCTTTTTGCAAATTGTATTGCATGTAACATTTACGATTTTCAATTTTCACTGATTGTTTACGAATTCTGCAAAGTTCAAAGCCATATTTGTGTTCTTTTGATCTCAAGCAAATATTTTTACAGGTTTTACATTTATAAGATGTATTACAAACTTCATGGTGATTTTTTAAACGTTTTTCATTATAACAGTATTTTGTTGCACTTTCCACAATAAATCTTATTGTCCACACTTTCGTGTTCTGTACCATTGTATAGTATACAAATTTTTCTATCTGTTTTGGAATTATGTTTATCTTTCTTATTATATGGCTTATTACAGTTATGACAGAAATATGATAATACTAAAAAGGCAATCATACTGTTAACTACATCAAATGGTAATGATCTTTATACAGATAAATATTTCTTTCTCAGAACCACTATAGTTAACTGAATTGAAATTCTCAGCACTTAAACATTTATTTGGAAATCCAATAATTGTTCAACATTTTTAATGTCATCTAAAATAAATTGTATTCACCCAAATGATAATATGTCAATTAACTCTTTTAATAATTTGTATTTATCTCTTACTCTGATTTTCGGAATTTCATTTGTAGTTAGTTCTCTGCCAAAAACGTTATTTTTGTGGTATGTTAATGCCACAATTACTGCTCTAGGACAACACAGATTATCATTGTTAATCATTCTTGTGATACATCTTTTAATCTCTTTGTCTTCAGCTAGATTTATAATTTTATTTACCTTGGCCACCTCTAGGAACTGCTATCATCTGAATATTAAATTAGGTATCTGCTATATCCACAGTCTCGTCAGATGTTACTGTATCTCTGTTTTCATTGCACAAAACTTGAAAAAATTATCAAGTATTATTAGATGCTTTATATCCTATGGAAATTAGATAAAACATTTTTGGATTGTTGGTTGTTATATTCAGTTTATCTCCTTTCCTGAAATTAGGTCTCTTTTTAGCTAGATCTACCATAGAATTGAGTGATATCCTTATATAATCTGATAACTGAGTTTTGGAACACTGACATCATGAAAAACGATGTAGTAGTCAACAGACCAAGCTTTAAATTACTTTAATCTGAAATAAATTCTTTTTAGGTGGCTCAGTTTCTTTTTCTTGCTCAAATAGTTTGCTTCTGACTGGGTAAATTTGATCTAGTCTCACCATTTTTTCTTGTTTCTGTGGTCGACCTTTTCAATAACATCATATCTGCAAAGATAATTTATATTAGGTACTCATATTCCCGTTGATCTAGTTTTTTGGACATATTATGGATGAAATCGAAACTCCTGTAGCCCAATAACATTAACTAACTCTTATTTCTTTAATTGACTGTTTTCATTAATACCAAGATCTTTAGCTCTAGCTTTGAGTTCACTACTTTCAAATCATAGAGAGTTCTTGTAGGAGGAGGTAAATTATATGACACAATTAAAAAATTAAATCATCTTTTTTAAACCTGCTATAAACTGGTAAATTATTTCTTATGCAAGATTCACGAAATTGAGCGACTGTAAACTCTCTCCAAGAGACTTCCATTTATTACAGACAGATAAACATTAGCTTTGCAAAAATGTAGTGATTTCATTTTCATTTATTTTGATGTTTCTATTTGTCAGCATTTGTAGATTTAGAGAAAGCTTTTGACAATGTTGACTAGAATACTCTCTTTCAAATTCCAAAGGTGGCAGGGGTAAAATACAGGGAGCAAAAGGCTATTTACAATTTGTACAGAAACCAGATGGCAGTTATGAGTCGAGGGGATGAAAGGGAAGCAGTGGTTGGGAAGGGAGTGAGAGAGGGTTTTAGCCTCTCCTCAATGTTATTCAATCTGTATATCGAGCAAGCAGTAAAGGAAACAAAAGAAAAATTCAGAGTAGGTATTAAAATCCATGGAGAAGAAATAAAAACTTTGAGGTTCACCGATGATATTGTAATTCTGTCAGAGACAGCAAAGGAGCTGGAAGAGCAGCTGAACGGAATGGACAGAGTCTTGAAAGGAGGATGTAAGATGAACATCAACAAAAGCAAAACGAGGATAATGGAATGTAGTCGAACTAAGTCGGGTGATGCTGAGGGAATTAGATTAGGAAATGAGACACTTATAGTTGTAAATGGGTTTTACTATTTGGGGAGCAAAATAACTGATGATGGTAGAAGTAGAGAGGATATAAAATGTAGACTGGCAATGGCAAGGAAAGCGTTTCTGAAGAAGAGAAATTTGCTAACATCGAGTATACATCTAAGTATCTGGAAGTCGTTTCTGAAAGTATTTGTATGGAGTGGAGCCATGTATGGAAGTGAAGCATGGACGATAACTAGTTTGGACAAGAAGAGAATAGAAGCTTTCGAAATGTGGTGTTACAGAAGAATGCTGAAGATTAGGTGGGTAGATCACATAACTAATGAGGAGGTATTGAATAGAATGGGGGAGAAGAGGAGTTTGTGGCACAACTTGACAAGAAGAAGGGACTGGTTGGTAGGACATGTTCTGAGGCATCAAGGGATCACAAATTTAGTATTGGAGGGCAGCGTGGAGGGTAAAAATCGTAGAGGGAGACCAAGAGATGAATACACTAAACAGATTCAGAAGGATGTAGGTTGTAGTAAGTACTGGGAGATGAAGTTTGCACAGAATAGAGTGGCATGGAGAGCTGCATCAAACCAGTCTCAGGACTGAAGACCACAACAACAACAACATTTGTCAGTAAATGTTTTTGAGACCACTTTTAAGTGTTTCTTTTCCACACTTACACACTATTTTCTTTTATTGCATATCTTCCAATTGACGCATCTTGCATCTAATTGAGAGCTTGTCTGTAGATGTATGACTGAAGTAAATACAACTGAAATCTTTAATGTTTTGACAACTAATATATTTTTTTTACAATGTGCTTCACTTAGTTGTTCTCTATTTAACTCCTGTTGATTGTAAAAACAAATAAAATCTTTCATGTCCTTAAATTTTTCCATGGGATTCTTATAATTAGATATAAACTGTTTAAAACGTACTTTTTTATTATTTTATGTATTTCTTCTAAGCATTTTATAACATTCTTTACACATATGTGAATTTTTATCCTTTGTATATGAAAATTATGATCTGACTTCTCCACTTCCCTTTTTTTATACTTCTTCAAAACTTCCATGACTGAGACGATTTTTTACTAGATTAATTGAAATTATTCCTTAATAAATGAATCTGCCTTCTTGTTGCTGTGGTATAGATAGCTGTAAAGGTAAAATACTTGCACTATTTATTTTCTTCCTATCACTTGTATTTTTACTGTGTATTTTTATCTCATTTATGAAATTATAGTGCAATACACACTTCATGAAAAAGAAAATGTAATCTATAATGACATGGTTTTAAAGAAATTACAGAAATAAAGTTTGGATGGAATTCCAGGCACCATAGATCTGATTCCTGAAAAAATTAACAGAGTGCTAAGAATTTTAATGGCCAGCATCATGGCAACTGAAAAATTAAAAAAATAAAAGGAGATTTTATTAAGTAAGGAATTTAAGGTTCCCTGAATTCCAGGTGCTAAATTTTTATACTGTGAATTTTTTAAAAGCAATTCTGGAGTCCAAATACTTTGCCAAAGCAACTTTAAGAAGAAATAAAGATCACTATCTCGAAATTCTCAAACAAATGTTATTCCATATACACAGTGATAAGAGTTTGAATTTATCTACTATTTTTTCTATATAAATAGCATTTATTCCATCAACACCTAATACAACCACTACAATTGCTGAATAATCTTTCATGAATATATCTGAATTTGTGAACTATAAAAATTACCAGTTAAATTTTGGTAATTGGTTTAAAGGTATTTGGGTTCAATTATTCGAAGAGAAAAATGTATTGATCACAATCGAAATTTTATGTTTTATTGAGTATTGTATTAGAGCGTCAATGAGCATCAACCCTGAAAACATTATATGAATAAAAGGAGATTTCATTAAATCTTTAAATAATTACACTCTTCAATACAAAGAAATCCAATATAATAATCCACTTGCCTTACAGTATCAATATATTCAAAATGGAATTAAACAATAAACACCTAATAATTTAGTTCAAAAAATTTGAATATTACTATCTGTAAGAAACTGCAAGAAAGTTGTAATGAGTTTAAGAACAAAGCTTGCTAAAGAAATTAAAGATTATTATATTGCTGTTGAAAAAAATATTTTGTGAATATGTCAACCAAACAAAAAAATATAGTACAAATCAATCTCAAAAAATTATTGAACAACTAGCAATAGAAGTACAGGCAAAAGATCAAGAATTAAAGGGAAAGGAAAAAGAATGCCTTCTCTTAAAAGATGTATATCTGATGTAGTAGAGCTGAAGAAAGAGCAAAGTATATACATTCCCACATCAAAACAGTATGCCAAGAAAATTTATTTTAAATTTGGTGGTGTATTATCTGAAAATCGTCTTTCATGAACATTACCCAGTTATAATAGTAGAAGACCTAAAGACAATAAAATACTTTAGGTCAGAAAATACAAATGTACAGATTATAGATTAGTAGGGAATATGCTTAACACTTATTTTGGTATACACGGTGCAGAGAAAAGAAAAAAATATACAATATGCACTTCAACAGTTTGTCTCACTTTGTTGAGAAATCGAATGATATTGTTGATGAAATAAATGAGAAGAGAAAAAATATTTATGACGAGATATTGAATGTGCCCATTATAGAATTTTAATTTATTCTATGTTAATGGAGTCAATTCCAGTGACATCTAATACTGCAATGAATATTTTTTAATTTATTCAGGAAAAGAATTATCAGTTAAATTTAGGTTCTTGGTTTAAAGGTATTTGGGTTCCACTGTTTAATAACTAATGATATTTTGTGCTTTATTCATTATAGAATTTCAGAGGTGCAGAGCAGTGCCATTGAAAAATTTAAAAATATCAAACGAGATCTTTAATAAATTATAACCTAGAACAATATAATGAATCGTCATCAGACTGAATTAATGTAAGACTGTTTTTTAAAGTATTCATAAACAATACAAATTTCGTCTCATTTGAGACTGAATAACTAATTCACACTTTCATAAGTTAATTTATTTATGAATGTAGAGGTCTCTTCATTCAGGTAACATACAGCTAGAAAGAATAAAAGTGAAAATTTTTCATTCTTAGAGTAGACATTTATTCAGCAAAATTTTTTTTAATGGAAGTATTTTTTCATGCTAGGCCCGGCGAATTACATGGTCTAAAAGTTATATGGAATTAAAGTGTAGATTTCAGAATTAACATTGATGAAGATGATCGTATTTCATTAGAAAACTTATTAAATCAAGGGTGATATTCAATAGCACACCTTTACATATACAACCAAGATCATTAAATATTTACAACTAGATAAACATCAGGACAATTTGTTTTTTGTAGTTCTTGCTCATAAAATTTCCTTCAATATCTTTCAATTTACACATGATTGGTTTGGAATGAATAACTGATTCAGTTTCAAAAATTTCTGTTGACCAATTAGCAGTGTACCCTTTTTCAAAATGTCCTTCAAGTTTGCTAATTCTCACTTTATCTCATTTTTTAAATTTTGGGTATGCTAGAACCACCTCCCAGATGGGTCTCAAATTTTTCTCATTAACTTCTATTGGTTTCATTTTTATAGTTGAATGTTTTGTGTTACTACTTTCATCAGCTAAATTTTTGACCAAGTCAACCCACTTACAATTTCTTTGAAGAGCAAATCTTTTCTGTATCTTTTCTTTGATTGTTCTGTTAAATCTTTCAACAACAGATGCTTTTAATTCACTAAAGGCTGAATAATGATTTCTTCATTAATTCTTAAAATTCTTTATTGAAAAACTCTTTGCCATTACCTGTTTGCAATTTTTTTGGCTTTCTAACAATGGCTATTTTTTCAAAAGCCTCATCTGTATTCTTGCCTGTTTATCTTCAACTGGGATAGCCCAAGCACATTTAGAAGAGATATCGATAACAGTCAATAAATATTTATATCTTTGATTTATCTTCAAAATTCCTTTAAATTTGCTGGAATCCATTACAACTAGATCAGCTTGCCATAGATCATCAATACTAAGAGAAATTACATTTATTCGCTTAAAATTTTTTCTCATTGGTTCATGTGACCCATTAATGATTTCTTCACGGATATTAGGGAGTATCCATTCGCTAACCCCTTAACCTACAAAGTTTTTTGCTTTTACATACTGTACAAAGACTTTTAATTCTTTGTCTTCCAATGTAAGTTGTTAATCTGTGGGGATTATGAGCCTCAGTAAATTTTTTACACTTCATACTGTAGATGTGGTTATGATTATCCATTTATGTAGGATACAAGTTTCATAAGATTTAAATTATTTCACCAAATATAATTAACTTTACATCAACTGGAACAGTTTTAACAGAATATTTTAATCTTATGGTGAGAAAATTTGATTTGTTTACCATTATTGATTGAATACTGTTATTTGTTTGGCATAGTTTATAAGCCACACTTAGATATGTCAAAATCATCAGATTTTAAATCTCTGCTTATATTGTTACCAATAATGACAATTCTTTTAAACCTGAAATCATATTCAAAATTATATATTTTTTGTTAACCTCCAGTCATAGAAGTAAACTCAATAACTTGTTTATCAAATACTTATTCTATAAGAATACTTAAATCATTTAAATATGGAGTTAAATCTGTTTTTGAGAAATAATCTGAAAAAGCTTTTTCAATTCCCTTTTTCATAAAGTAATTAGTTAGATTAGTTTTACTGACTCAATTATTCAGCTGTGTTAGAATACTTGTATATTCAGGTTTCGTAACAACATCTGATAACTCATTCTGTAAATAATATTTGTTTCCCGCAGCCTTTCCATCATTTGGGTCATTTACATTCGCAATCGTTCTACCTTTAAAGGCAATATTACCTGTAGTTACTTTAAAAATAACATTAAATTCTACATGAAATTGTTTAATTAGATTATATATTTTTGGATCTATTAATGATTTAAAATCTTTGGTTTTTGATTGAAAATCTTCAAATTCTGAAATTAATTCATTATTAATTTTTGGGTGTAAATCTAAATCATTATTGATCTTATTTAGAAAAACGTCGATTTATGAAAGTCAAAACATCATTAAACTTGTAATTATCAGACTGCAGTTCTAATGTAATTAGACATAAGTGACCACAAATTACTTCATTGATAATAATGCCACAGCTTGACGTGGTGGACCCCTTAGTGGCCTGCCTCTATGTTTTCTTATTTAATATTTTGTGACTAAAGCATTATCGCTTCATATTAATTTTATACATCACATGCCAGTTTCAAATGTTTTATTTCTGATGAAGGCACTCTTAGAAGTGGCCGAAAGCTAGGTCAACAAGCCTTCATTTTCGCGATGGAGGGCTGCAATTGTTTTAATTTTACTTGTAACTCTTCTTCACTTCCACTCAGGATAGCAATGTCTTCAATGAATCGTATCATTGATATCCTTCCACCTTGACTTTTAATTCCACTACTGAACCTTTCTTTTATTTCCATAATTGCTTCATCGATCCATAGATTGAACAGTAGGGGCGAAAGACTACATGCCTGTCATGTGCCCTTTTTAATCCGAGCATTTAGTTCTTGATCCTCTACTCTTACTTTTCCCTCTTGGCTCTTGTACGTATTGTATATTACCCATCTCTCTCTGTAATTTACCTCAATTTTTCTCAGAATTTGGAAGATCTTGCACCATTTTACATTGTCGAATGCTCATTTTAGATAGACAAAACCTATGAGCGTGTCTTGATTTTCTGTAGCCTTGCTTCCATTGTCAACGTCAGAATTGCTTCTATGGTTGCCTTTCCTAAACACAAACTAATCGCCATCTAGTACATCCTCAATTTTCTTTTCCATTTTTCTGTATGTTATTCTTGTCACCAACTTGGATGCATGAGATCTTAAGCTGATTGTGCGATAATTCACACACTTCTCAGCTATGTAGCCTTCGGACTGTTAGAAATACATTTTCTCAGGAACAAGTACACGTATCAAGTTGAAATTTATGTCACATACTAAGGTCTACAATCCCTTGGCGGGGTAAAAAATTTAAGTTTCTAAGCAACGCAATCAAAAGATACGGCCATTTATGTCATACATTGATACTCACAATCTCGCTAATGAAAATCTATAGACTACTTCCCCATTATCTGGAATCATGAAACTTGGAAAGAAGTAAGGTTTCATAGTTAAACCAAAGGAAAAAATCCGAAACTTCGTAATTTGTAGTTGTTTCACAAGAAAAAAATTACCATTTGTAGACGAACGCAAGTCATATATTGAGGCAAAATGCCTCTTATTTATGGCTAGCTGGATCCGCTATTGCTATGGTAGGTCCGAACCTATAGAGATAAGAGTGGCACATGCAGCAGCGTAGGCATAACGCGACATTGCTTTTATGAAGCCACTCATGACACTCATTATGTTATTCCCAATCCCTTGATTGCTATCCACTGTGCCAGCACAAGAACCAAAACGAGGTCACCACACCACTGTGCCAATTCTAGCCAAGATAATGTTCTAGGACAAAGTCCAGCACCACAGCAAAGAATGGGCTGCATGCTATTCGGGTCTATAACCGCACTTGTGTCACTACAAAAAGGCTGGGTGAGAATCAGTTTATAAATTACATCTCGTCACCCCCCCCCCCCCCGCCTCTCTCTCTCTCTCCCTCTCTCTCTCTCTCTCTCTCTCTCTCTCTCTCCCTCCCTCTGTCTCTGTCTCTGTCTCTCTCTCTCTCTCTCTCTCTCTCTCTCTCTCTCTCTCTCTCTCGCTCTGTGTGTGTGTGTGTGTGTGTGTGTAACATAGTGGATCTATGAGTGAGTTTCACCTGTGAATGCTGAGTCAAATTTTACACCATGAAGCACTTTTTTCTTGTGAGTCTGTTTAGAATTGAAGTGCGTCTGAATTCAGCTTCTGAATCTGCATCATCGTGTGGTTCAATAAACGAAGTACGAAAGAATGCTTCAGTTCTCCATGCATAAAGAACATATGAGACATGGTTGACATCCTTCAATGATAGTTTGTTAACTATTACACAACGTCTTTGCAAAGTAAGCGAAGCTGGATTCTTTTATACCAGTAACGATTATCAAACAGTGCATTTCCGTTTAGGTGGAAGGTTGAGAGATTCTGAAAAAATTGCACAATCCATGAACTGAACACGCTGTGAGGTTTTTACGAATGTCTGTTTGTGATTCTTACGAAGGATAGTGGTAGTGTATAACAATTGTCAGAACAGAGATGCAATAACTACCACAGAGGATGTAGCTAATGTTAAGCTTCGTAAAAATCGTATGAAAGCTTCGGTGTGTGACTGTGAGAGCTTTTGACGATGCTGTCCGTCCGTTTGTTGAGACCCCTTTTTCTCAGGAAGGGGTTGAGGTATCAAGTTGAAATTTATGTCACATACTGATGTGTAAGGTATCTTAGCGTTGTAATGAATGCAAGCTTCAAAGTCAGTGCAGTCAAAAAATACAGCCATGTCACATATTTTGATACTCGCGAACTCACTCATTGAGACCTATTGGGTACTTCCAGTTGACCTACAATGATGAAATTTGGCAAGAAGCGAGGTTTCACAGTACGAGTGAAGGAAATAATCGGAAAATTTTAATCTGTTACTGTATTACATAAACTATATTTATTTTGTAATTTGTTATGGTACTTCTCGAAAGTCTTGAAATCCCGGGACTGACATACTGAGAATATCAGTGTCGGTAACAGGCAAAATTCATTGAGATCCTCGATTCTCCGAACGGCTGAATTGTCTACTTGGACCTGGCCATTTCTTCTTGTCCGCACACTATTCATTTCCATCAAACGTAAAACCATTATAAAAGGACGCAAATCGACGTCAAATGTGCGAGCCGAGCTGTGCTGGGCTCCTATTCCGACCCCCCGTTCCTCTCGCAGTGTGTTCGCTTTGAGACACGCACCATCAACACGCCGACTCATGAATTTCGCAGAACAGTCTCTCGGCGTGCTGTAAAATTCATGTCCGCCAGTGTGAATAGACTCCTGTTACACAGAGCAGCGTAAGGGCTGCAGCAGGCGAGGATTTCAGACAGCCATTAATTTCTTATTGTCGCGTTGCAAATGGCTAAGAGCTGATCCGCGAGTTTTAATTCAAAATTAATTACGGTCCGTGGTGTGAGATCCAGTAGTTGCAAAATAAAAAAAAAAAAAGCCATCAGGGTGCGGCGATTCATGGAACGTGTTTGTTTCCGCTTTAATATCGCCGGATAAGTGGCGAGGCACAAAAGCTCGTTCGTGCGCTCGTAAAGTCTATTTCACACCGCAGCGGAAACGAGCGGACGAGAATGGTGCGTGGTGTAAACGGTTAGGCGGGCGGGACCAGACAGCATTCGGTCGTGTTCTGCTCGCTGGTGTTCTGTGGTGTTCCGCCCATTCTCCTCTTTCAGCGAGCCATCAAAAGAGTATGTCCTCTCCGCTTTGGCGCTAGCAGCAGATAGAACATTCGTCTGCTCCTTTGTTGTTAACCTGACAAGAGAATATACTTATACGGATATGGTGTCTATTCTTTCGGACATGTCCGAAAGAACGGACACCGTATCCATATAACAGTTAAAAGAAAACAGCCCTCAGTCACTAATTTTTAACGAATTTAACCGGGTTTCAACACTGCTAGGAGTGTCTTCTTCAGAATTTAAACTAAAGAATGGTTTATAACATGGTCATAGAATTATGACTAAAAACGTATGAAACAAATTATAAGTACGGAATTATCGTGAAATACTGGCAGTACTTATGTCATTTATAAAATAATAAATATGCCAAAAGGGCATTAGTCACAAAGATATTTAAGATAAAAAAAAAAAAAAAAACTGTGATGGTGAACCGCTAAGGGCTGCTCGTTACTTGCGCGGTTCAGGTTGTAAACGGACTCCATATCCATATAAGTATATAGTTCTGGCAATACCGGCCATGACCTTCTTCTTCTGTGCGGATGCACACATATTCTCCGATCTCTTACGGGGCTTGGTAAGAATGTGTTTCACGAGTAATGAGTGTGTTCGAGTGGGACACTACGAATGTAGTGTGTGGACATACAAGGTGGGAATGTGAGTCTCGCGGGAGGCGTGCGCAGGATAGTCCCTGTAGTCGCACTATCCTCTGTGCCCTCGGTGGCTCAGATGGATAGAGCGTCTGCCATGTAAGCAGCAGATCCCGGGTTCGAGTTCCGGTCGGGGCACGCATATTCACCTGTCCCCGTTGATATATATCAACGCCCGTGAGCAGCTGGCGGTATTAATATAATTCTAATTTGACAAGAGAGTGGTCCAATCCCACATGTCGATTTTAGCTGCTGGGACTCACTGCAAAAAAAAGAGTTATTGACGTTACTTGCATTTTTCGCGCAAAGAACGTGGTAATGGCACCGGTTTGTACAGCCATTCCTGTCTAGCGCGCGATCCGCTGTGACAAAAGAGCGTAGGGTAGTGCTAAAGGTACGTTTACATCTGCGATTTGTATTAGTGTGTTCGGTGGTGCAGAGCTGTTCGGAATTTGCGATGGCTTCCCAAAACGATGTGGAAGACTTCTCATTTTTATCTGCTGGTGTGCTTGCCCTTTTGCATGAAGAAAGAAAAACACACAAAACACAACGAATACAAAAGACTCGATAGAACACTTAAGATCAAACAGGTGTTTGTAAACAAATGTGGCAGAGCAGTGCCAAGAAAGATTGACATTGCGCATGCGCAACTTTTACAGCATGTCGAGTATATCGCGAAAAAGCTATATACAAAATGTACATGCGACATGTATACGTGGGAAGGTCCGCATACAACTTTTACATGAGATGTAGCGCGACAAGTCAAATTTACATGGCGCTCATACAATGTAACCGTATCTTAATATCGGAAGTGAAACAAGCGAATTTGAAGCACCTAAACCATTAACAAAAATGCGCGCTTCATTAATGTCTTGAATAAGAGGCAGTTCGTATCAACAGCTAAACTATTGAACGTGTAATTCTTACAAAGGTCGCTAACAAAGGAAAATAAATCAAGGCTTCCATCAATCTTTACTTGTCTACCTGGCAAATGAAATAAAATTGTTCTTACAAATACATCAAATTATAACAATTCCTACAACACAGTTCTTATGATAACTTATAAATAATGTATACGGGTTGGAAATTAAATAGTGGCAGCTATTTATTCACAACCGATACAAAAGAGTGACATGTTTGCACCTGTTACTGTCCTTCAAAGTTGGCACCTGCATTGTGTAGGACCTGTTCCCTGCAATGTGGAAGGCGTAGTATACCAGAGTCTGTTCTGTTGATGGTATGAATGGAGCGGTCTACTGCCTATCGAATCTCTGGAACAGTTCTGAAGCGAATGCCACGAAGCAGTTCATTCATCTTCGGAATCATATCAAAGTCACAAGGACTTAAGTCCAGGGAGTATGGTGGATGGTACAGTACTTCCCAGTTCCATCGACCGAACAGAGCAGCCACAGCTTGCGCTGTATGCGCCCGCGCATTACCGTACAAAATGATGGGTGGGTTGCGCAGAAAGTGTCGCCGCTTCTTTCGCAGAGCTGGTCGCAGGTGATGCTACAAAAACGAACAGTAATGCTGTGCATTGACGGTACCGTGGAGGGACGTAATGTGTTAGGATAACACCATCACAGTCGTACACGAGTATCACCATAGTGGGGCTCTGACGCACTTTCGACTTTTGCGGCAACTCATAACGACGCCATTCTTTGGACTGGCGTTTCAGTTTGGCCCATGTCTCATCCAGAGTTACAATACGGCGTAATAAAGCCTCTCCTTCACGCTCATAGCGCTCCAAGTGCGTATGATCAGCGTCGTAACGCATCCATTTCTGCATTTCCGTCAAGTCATGCGAAACCCAGGCGTTCCTTCAGGATGCAAAGCACAGTCGTATGCGCTAATCCGGTTTCGTGAGCGAGCTCACGAATCGTACGGCGTCGATCACTGTCCACTAACGCGGCAACAGCAGGCACTTCTTCTTCAGAGACGCTAGGACGACCTATCCGATGCATGACTGCCACAGTTTGCCGATCTTCGTTGAAGACTTTTACCCAACGTGCCACTGTTCTGTAAGGCAATGCCGATTACCCGCATGCCTCTTGAAGACTTTGATGACACTGTCGTGCTGTACGACTTCTGGCACATCCAATCTTGATCCAATTCCGTTGTTCCTGTTTCGAAAACATAGTGACACCGTTACGTTAGACCACTCGCTCGCAAGTGACTGTTTTTCCCTCGATTGTGCACACGCCGGTGACGCGGGACGGGCGAGTCCATTCAAAAAATGGTTCAAATGGCCCTGAGCACTATGGGACTCAACTGCTGTGGTCATAAGTCCCCTAGAACTTAGAACTACTTAAACCTAACTAACCTAAGGACATCACACACATCCATGCCCGAGGCAGGATTCGAACCTGCGACCGTAGCGGTCGTGCGGTTCCAGACTGTAGCGCCTTTAACCGCCCGGCCACTTCGGCCGGCGGCGAGTCCATTTGCTCGGAGGTAAGGTAGGTATGCCAACAACGTGTGCTATCAGCGGCAATAGTAGATTCTACTGCATAGTGTCTCCACAGCGGTGTTGCCACTATTTATGTTCCAACTTACGTATATTTAACAACAATGAAACGGTTCCTTGTTTATTCCCCATCGCTGTCACAATGAGGCTATGTCTTATTGGAATGACGAAAACCAATATTTTCCCTGCAGCAGGCACACATGACGAAAGAAGAATTAATTCTTTCAGGAATGTCATAATAATTACTGGTTCTGTTTAGACAGAATTGCGGTGGAGTAGGAAATGGTCCTCGCCATTGCTCTGCTTGCGGAGCATACTTAAAGCGGTTCTCAAAATGTGTTTATGCAGCTGATAATGCACGAATGACAGAAATTTAAAAATACTGCTCCTCTGATAAAGCTCACATAACATAGAGCTACCGGAAATTATTTTGTGCTCCACTTCCCTTAAAAATACTTTCCACGGTCTTTATACAGGGGCACACTCGTTGCTCTGGACGGAGTCTGAATTATATGAACAGTCTATTCGTCATCCTCCTGAAAGGCAGAGGTACCGTTATGTCCAGGTCAAGAATCCCAAAAAAAGCAGTGAATTATTTTCTGCAACTGGTTAGAAACCATTTCGAATGAATTGTTAAAATTTATTCTTTCCTATTTTTCCAGACTTTGATGGACCGCTTATAAGAGTTTTGCTACTAAACAAGTCTCTTTCTTTATGTTTGAGCCTAGAATGCTTTGAGGTCCCTGGAGACAGTTACAAAGCCGCGGAAACAGCAGTCCACTCAAACTTATCACTGTTGTTGTTGCATATGAATCTGTCATGGCATTAATCGATTACGCAACAGACCCTTTTTTCCCGCCTCGAAATGATAAAGTGCGGTTTGCTCGCTCTTCTGTTACAAAACCTGACTGATCGTCGCTAGACACAGCGTATGTGGAGATAACACAGGAAGCTTCATCTTCACGTCAGCTGCGGACTGGTGGCGTCTCCTCTAAACTTGTACTTCAAGTAAACTTCGTTGTTTCGCAACTTCCTGCACTGCGTGATTTCTTCAGTCTACTTAAGGGGAGACGGGAAACAATTTTTATCCCTGTTCGGCCAATGCAATTTCACCCTTTTAATAGGTTTCGAAATAACTATAAGTGTTAAAACAGTGAAATTTTTGCTGAATGTACACAACATATGTACCTGCATTTACGGGTAAAATGAATAAAATACCTCTTATAGATTTTAGGAAATTTTTTTTATTCTTTCATTAATAAAATTTCACTTTTTTAAATATATGAATTACTATAAAACAGTTTCTGTTGGGTTGGTGGTCCCCAACTCACTTGTAATAACTTATTACCATCTTGAGTACAAATTAAACAAATTTCATATTTCTAAACCAATTAGTTTAGAAAATAATAGTACATGAAAGTCAAAAAGTGTAGTTTTGAGAAAAATCTATTTAAAAAAATGGTTCAAATGGCTCTGAGCACTATGGGACTTAACATCTATGTCATCAGTCCCCTAGAACTTAGAACTACTTAAACCTAACTAACCTAAGGACATCACACGACACCCAGCCATCACGAGGCAGAGAAAATCCCTAACCCCGCCGGAAATCGAACCCGGGAACCCGGGCAAAATCAATTAAAATTTAGTATTGCAATTGTGGTATAGTTGGCCGCCCAGAGTGGCCGAGCGGTTCTAGGCGCTACAGTCTGGAGCCGCGCGACCGCTACGGTCACAGGTTCAAATCCTGCCTCGGGCATGGATGTGTGTGATGTCCCTAGGTTAGTTAGGTTTAAGTAGTTCTAAGTTCTAGGGGACTGATGACATCAGAAGTTAAGTCCCATAGTACTCAGAGCCATTTGAACCATTTTTGTAGTATAGTTGTTGATGAGAATTACTTTCCACTAATAGTTTGCTGCACCATAATGAGCACCATCAGAATCGCACTCATCTTCCTTTCTTCTCTTGGTCCCTCCTCTCTTCTGTCTAGCTTCTTTTGTGTAATTTAAATTAGCAAAGTCTGCTTTACGGATTCTCTTTTTATCTACTTGCACGGAGGATTTTGCGGTATTTCCACTAGACTTTATGCCCAATACTTCCAGACCATTCAGTTTTCCTGTTATACCAACACTGGAGCACAAAATAGCATAATCAGTTCCAAATTTTAGTGTTGTAATCTGAACAAATACAGTTTTCGGTAATTGGGTCCAAAAGACAGAATTCACACATTCATTTAAATTTTACGTTTACCCATGGAGACATTTCTTCAACAAAGTGTCTTTACAAAGATTTCTAAATACAGATTTAATTTAATTTATCTCTGCTGCAGGTAAAGAATTTTTGTGCGTCATATGTTTTGTTGTGGACTGGCAAGACAGCCAATCCACTGTGACGGGTAGCCGAAAGGCAAGCGTTTAAGCTCTCGCAGGCTTGCGGGAGGTCTGGAACAGGTAAGGGAATGTATAGTAGCAAAGAACGTAAGTAACTACTGGAATACTTAACTTCAATTCATAATTGGTGAACATCGGTCCGACGGTACATGTATCACAAGATAAATAGCAAATGATAATGGCGCCTTACTAGGTCGTAGCAAATGACGTAGCTGAAGGCTATGCTAACTATCGTCTCGGCAAATGAGAGCGTAATTTGTCAGTGAACCATCGCTAGCAAAGTCGGCTGTACAACTGGGGCGAGTGCTAGGACGTCTCTCTAGACCTGCCGTGTGGCGGCGCTCGGTCTGCAATCACTGACAGTGGCGACACGCGGGTCCGACATATACCCACGGACCGCGGCCGATTTAAAGGCTACCACCTAGCGAGTGTGGTGTCTGGCGGTGACACCACATGTTTCACTTTTCCTGTACTTGCACCAAGTGTCAGGATCATTCGGGCAAAGACAGTGCTGAGGATTTTCATTTGTGGGGAAAAAAAATTAAATGAGCGTGTGGCGTTGTTGGCCGGGGAAGTTCGGCTGCCGAGTACGTCTTATTTCAGTCGAGGCCACAGTGGGCGACATGCGTACCAGTGGTGATGATGAAATGATGATGATGATGACAACACAACACCTAGTCCACGAGTGGAGAAAATCTCCAACTCGGCCGGGAATCGAACCCGGCCCGCTGCCTTGGAGGCGAGCACGTTACCAGCCAGCTAAGCAGGCGGACCATTTGTGGAAAGCTTATGGAAAAAATAGCCTATATAGCTTTTTTCGTGTCTCCTAAATTCCTAGCATTTCTTCTTATGGCCAATTCAGTAAGCTGCCTGTTTCAACAATTGTCAGGCGACCTTTACCACCTATCTTATTACCATCTTACAGTACTATTTCTGATTCTTCTTTTAATAATTTTCTCAACGTGGATCCCGTTCTCTTCTGGACATTCCCAATGTATTCTAATTTAAAAATTGTGACATTAGGAACATGCTGTTGTTCTGCACATATCCAGTCATAAATCTTGCTGTACCGTCCCTAAATATTGCGTGTATCTGACACCTCTGTTTGCCACTGAGCGTTTAAAACTCCTGAGAACTCCTTCTGCTTCCATCCCACCACTTGGACCAGTATAATTCATATGACAGTCATGTTCATTTTCTTTCTCAGTTTCACTGCTACAAGTTTTACAGTACTTGCTTAGAATATCTACCTCAATTACCTTGCCTACACCAGATGATGTCGCTCCCACGACAGCATTCAGTGAAGTGTGGCTACGTTTCTGCCACCTGGCATCAAAACATGCACAAATTTCACCATTTTAACTGTCATCACTTTCCTTGAGTTCGTCTTCATCTGCTTCCTTCATTCAGATGTTACAAACTTCAGCAACAGCAATTCCAATAATTTCACAGTTAAGTCATAAATTTTGCAGGTGGATTTGAAATGTCAAGTAATGCGCATAAGAGATTGCCTGCCTCCACATATTTACCAATAAATCTGAGACCGTAAACTAGCTTTATGTTATTCTCATACAAATTATTATTTGCCATTTCTGATACTATAAGAACAGCACCACTCTTTGTACAATTCATTGTCAGGTTTGACACAATCCTTCTGCGAGGACATTCTGTCACAAGGATAGGTCACCACCACATATTCTGCACATAGTATTTTTGGAAATAAAACCGCAGAGCATTCTAAGGTTCACCACAAGATTTCGAAACGAGTGTTCATCTTGACAGGCTGTGTGGGAGGAAACTCCTCAAAGACACTGCAGTTTCTTTCTTGAGGTGCTTATTACCTTTACATCTAAACTTCTTAGTTCTTTTGACCCACTAACCTCATTAACCTTTACGTATTTATTTCCTCTGAATTTTAATTTGTGTGAGAGCTTCTTTATTCGTTTATTCGCAACATTTTTATGATAACGTGTGAAACCAGAGAAAATATAAATCAACACTTACTTCATTCTCAACAAACAAGTACAACCAACAGCGCTCGAAAAAATAAGGAAGACAATTGGAACGATGAGTATCAATAGCAGATACAGGGTAGGAAACCTTGACGTAATAAATCAACAGAAGCAAGGAATAACGTACAGTGCAAAAAAGAAGGCGTTCATTTAAATACCAGATGGCACAGAGCGTCATGAAAGCCATTATAATTTACGAAAAAATTGTCGTATTTATATGAAAGAAAAACTGTTTTACGCAGGAAATAGTGGGAATTTCAAATATGCAAAAATCTAAAAATCGATTTTTTGAGCCAATTTGCCTTTCGTCTCCCTTTAACCAGGTCGAAGAAGACTTGAAACGAGTAATGTTCGCCTCGATTGCGATTTGGAAGGCCCTGCCTCGCAGATCTCCATGGGTAACATTGGTCTGCCTTTCACCGGCAGCTCTACATGGTACGTACCTCTGGAAGACTCTTCCAAAGAGCTGTTGTTCATGTTATTTACTCAAGTTCAGGAGTTTTTGTTGGTTGTTAATGGGGCCTAACGGAACTTTGTGGTCACCCTGCACAATAAATCTTTCGGATAGCTTTTGTTTCACAGTTCTGCGGGTTTCATTTTGGAATTTATTTCTTCTTTCTTTTCATTCTTCCATTTATACACTTCACGAACACATTTTACGAAGCTTAACCCGGTCTGCACACTGCTTCACGTTAAGCATTAAACACAATGAATATTAATTCAGCTTTATCTCTATTGTTAATACTTACACTACCGCAAAAGCACCTGGTAATTATTATGGATATGAGTTGCAGATCTCAGTGAACAGTAGCTGCGGACGATCGTTTCAGAGAAACTATCAACGAAAAATGAAATTAGCTTCACAAATTACGATCGCGCCGAGTCCTGTAATCTGTTTACCGATGCGCCATCAGCCAGGGACAAGGACCTGCCATATTGAAACTTCCTGGCGGATTAAAACTGTGTGCCGGACCGAGACTCGGACCTTTGCCTTTGGTGGGCAAGTGCTCTACCACCTGAGCTACCGAAGCACGACTCACGGCCGGTACTCACAGCTTTCCTTCTGACAGTATCTCGTCTCCTACCTTCCAAACTTTACAGAAGCTCCCCTGCGAACTTTGCAGAACTAGCACTCCTGAAAGAAAGGATATTACGGAGACATGGCTTAGCCACAGCCTGGGGGATGTTTTCAGAATGAGATTTTCACTCTGTGCTCCAGTGGCGGACACTTCAAGAAAGGCGTTACGCAATACGGAGAGGTTTATTATCGAAATTACGAGAGAGCACATTCCGGGAAGAGATGGGCAACATATTACTACCGCCCACATATATCTCGCGTAATGATCACAACGAAAAGATCCGAGAAATTAGAGCAAATACGGAGACTTACAAGCAGTCGTTCTTCCCACGCACAATTCGTGAATGGAACAGGGAAGAGGGGATCAGATAGTGGTACAATAAGTACCCTCCGCCACACACCGTAAGGTGGCTCGCGGAGTATAGATGTAGATGTAGATGTTCGGAGTGTGCGCTGATATGAAACTTCCTGGCGGATTAAAACTGTGAAACTGTGTGCCTAACCGATACTCGAACTCGGAACCTTTGCCAATCGCGGGCAAGTGCTCTACCACACAGTTTTAATCCTCCAGGAAGTTTAATATCAGCGCACACTCCGCTGCAGAGTGAAAATCTCATTCTGGAAACCCGCAAACAACGCCACACGCTCATTTCATTTTTTTTTTTTTCGGCTACAGCTCCTGTAGAAATGTACAGTTTTCCGGCCGCCTGGCAAGCAACAGATTTGCCATTTTGAACAATTTTTCAAAATACTCTCAGTGCGTTTTAACAGCTAAAATTTGACAGGGTCTTTCTTTAAGTGTATTTCTCGTGTATGAAAAGTTTCGGGGCGTGTTTCGTAATGTCAAACTGCACCATTCCCTCGTTAGTTGCGTGGGAAGGATATAGGTACCACAGGCGCCCGTGGGATCCAAGAAATCAACAGTACAATTGCCGAAGAAAAAGAAGCATAATTGATAGAAGATTGACAAATCACTTGAAGAGCCAATGAAATGAGTGGACAGTGAAGTATTAACGTTTTACCATTATCAAGTAACTTATTTGTAGTCAGCCTGCTTAGCTGGGTGGTACCGTGCTCGCCTCCCATGCAAGCAAGCCCGGGTTCGATTCCCGGCCGGGTTGGAGATTTTCTCCACTGGTGGACTGGGTGTTGTGTTATCCTCATACCGGCGCACAAGTCCCCTAACGTGGCGTCGAATGAAATAAGACTTGCACCTAGCTGCCTAACTTCCCCAAATAGGGTCCTCCCGGCCAACGATGCTATCTGCTCGTTTCCATTTAACTTATTTGTAAAACAGTATTGTACACTAGGGGCAAAATGAAAGAGCTGGAACTGTTTTAAACAGAGAGGCCCTGTATTTGGAAGGGTGGAGGCTCCATTCTTCTTCCAGCAGTTCTGAATTATTCCAGGCAAATGCCGGGATGGTCACGGCCTACGATCCGTCCCATCCTTACCATTCCAGCCCTGTAAGTCTTAAAATGTCTGTATATGTGAATTAGCTTTGTTTCTCTTAAACTGTAGTATCAAGACACGTCTAATATCCCTGTAAAAAGATCCACAGATGAATGAAACAACAACCACTAATACTACTACGAGGGTAATCCCGAAAGTAAGGTCTTCTATTTTTTTATAAGTACATAGACCTGTTTATTTCTACATTGGTTTACATCAGTTAACAGCTTGAACATTTAGCTATTTTTCTACATAATCACCATTTCTGTCGATGCATTTTTGTAGACCTGCGGCAGTTTTTGTATGCCCATCTCATACTAGCTCTCCGCCATGCTGTTTAGAAAGTTATGAATCTTTTCTATCGGCTCGTCGTCGGAGCTGAATCGCTTGGACCACAATTAACGCTGACAGGTACTGTGAGACTCTGAAAAAACTCAAACGGGCAATTCAGAACCGGAGAAGAGGAATGTTGAGCAAGGGCGTACACATTCTCCATGACAACGCCCGCCCACACAACGCTCTGCAAACCGTTGCTCTCCTCCAATAGTTTCAGTGGAACATAATCACCCACCCACCCTATAGTCCTGGTTATCACATGTTCCCTAGGTTAAAAGAACATTTGGCCGGAAAGCGACTCAGCTCCAGCGTCTACAAAAATGCATCGACAGCAATGGTGATTATGTCGAAAAATAGCCAAATGTTCAAAATGTAAAAGTATGTAAACCATTGTAGAAATAAACAGCTCTATGTACTTATAAAAAAATGGGAGACCTTACTTTTGGGATTACCCTATTATTACTGCTACTATTGAGGACGTGAGAAATGTAATAAATCATTTACATGCTTCCATCATAAGGCAGCAGAGTGAATAAGCACAAGCTTTGTATTTCTTCTGTTCAGACAGGAAGAGCATAATAAATTTTCTAGAATGTAAAGAAGTACAAATATGTACACCCGTGCTCAGAAAAAACAGAACACCTTTAACGATTAGAGACAGGGCGTTAGTATTCACAGCACATGTACATTAGCACCTTCTGCAGAAATAATTACCATTTCAGCCAACTCGATTCAGCCTGTATCCTGTTGCCTTGTAGGCACAGGGTACACCTTCGGCCCTGATAACTTGCTCCACGCACGATGGCATCGAGGCGTACAAGGTGCAAATGGCGTACATGCTGCGTTCACCTGGCTCCAAAATTAGTTTATTGTGGTTGGCATTGAGTCACAGCGCTGTCTGCGTCTTTCCACCATACCCCAATATGTTCGATTGGTGACAAGTCTGGCGATCTGCCGGGCCAGGGCAAAAGGCTGATATCCTGTGACACCAGGAGGGCACGTGTTCGTGCAGCAACACGTGGCCGTGCATTGTCTTGCTGAAAAATGGCGTCTGGCGTGCCGTGCAGAAAGTGTATGGCTACAGGTGACAGGACGTCGTTCACGTAGCTCGCACTGATCGCAGTGCCCTGGACACGCACCAACTGTGATTTATAGTTGCACCCAGTAGCACCACACACAGTAATGTGTTGCGTTGGCGCTGTATGTCTTGTCGAAATGAAGTCACTGTGATACCGCTTCCCCTGTCTGCAGGAAACCAAAATGTGCGGCCATCATTTTCAAACAAACAGAACCTGAATTCGTCCGAAAACATTATCTGATGCCAGTGTTGTCCCCAGTGACGTCTTTCCATACACAATATCCGAATAGCACGTTTCTGAACATTTGTCAAAGGCGGGAGGAGAAATAGACCGGGCGCACATAACCCATGCCGTAGTAAAAATGTCACCCTTGAGAGCGTACGATGTGTTACAATTTCGGCTGCTGTGCACCAACCGAGGAGGACGCCGAGCTGTCCTACAGTGCCACTCGGATGAGGTGTCGATCATCTCGGTGGATGGGCTGGGTGCTGCGACCTAACCAATCTCTTTGTGTTCTACGGATTTTACGTGAACCATTCTGCACACACCCGTGGCACTGCCGAAACACTTTGTCCCACACGAGCAGTAATTTCTCGGATGGATGCGTCACATTCCCTCATGCCAATAATGTTCCCTCTTTCAAACTCACTGATTTGACGATACTATTCGCGCGTAAGTCCATGACGGATCCTGCACGTCTGCTCGACTCACACTGATGCATTAGTGAGCATTATAGTGAGCCGCAAGCGCATTTCATCAGTAGGTGATGTTGCCGCGCGATATCGATGTTGACCTCGAACCCGCAGGCTGACATGTTTCAAATTCTAATAATTTCAACCCACAGTGACAGCGAAAAGAGTGACAATGAGGAGGAACAGGAGGAGGAAGCCGAGATGTGACAGTAAATAAGCATAAGGTGCTGGCGATCTTGCCAAGAGATCAAATGCTGTGCACGAATGGGCACCTAAAAATACAGAGGAGCCTGCCCGGTTAGCCGTGCAGTCTAACGCACGGCTTTCCGGATTGGGAAGGAGCGCCTGGTCCCCGGCACGAATGCGCCCAGAGGACTTGGGTGGAGGTCCGGTGAGCCGGCCAGTCTGTGGATGGTTTTTAGGCGGTTTTCCATCTGCCTCGGGGAATGCCGGCTGCCCCTTATTCCGCCTCAGCTCCACTATGTCGGCGATTGCTGCGCAAACAAGTTCTCCACGTAGGCGTACACCACCACTACTCTACCTCGCAAACATAGGGGTTACACTCGTCTGGTGTGAGACGTTCCCTGGGGGGGGGGGGGTTCCACTGGGGGGGCCAACCCGCACAATAACCCTGAAAGAGTGGATCGGTGTGGGGCAGCGGAAGGGTGAAGTGGACTACGGTAGTCGTCGTAGGGTTGTGGACCACTGCGGCTGCGGCGAGGACGGAGCCTCTCCGTCGTTTCTAGGCCCCTAGTTAATATACAATACAATACAATGATACATAGGATTAGTAATAAATAGAATAAGCAGTGCTGTTTCTTTACTATTAACTATTTGTGTGTGTGTGTGTGTGTGTTTGTTATGTGTATGCGTGCGTGCGTGCCATGTGTTTCTGCGTATGTGTGACTGGCGGTCAACTGCTCGAAGAAACCATTCCGAGGTATTCACCGTCCGTCATATTCGGTGAAGGTACTAACAAATCTCTCCTCTATCCTATCATCTTTTTATGTTCTTCTTAAAACACAACAGAATTTATTTATATTTCAACCTTAAATTATTGTTATTTTGAAAAGTATCATCCTTTGTAAAAGTTGTAGACAAAACAAAAGAAAAGAAAACTGTAAAAAGATAAAAAACAAAAATTGTTATCTGTTTTAAACATCAGATAACAGGTCTATAATTTGGCAATAAATAAATAATCATTTCTGCAGAACATACCAATGTAACTATTCTGTCAATATGAACGTAACATCCGTAATCTTTCAAGGTGTTCTGTTTTTTTTCTGAAGATCAGGATATCTATTACAAACATATGGACCACCTGACCATACTTTTGGTTGGTTTCACTTCAGTTGCAATTACTTGGCTGATGTATCACTGTTGCTGCGCCCCAGGACAGTATCCCCGGCGGACACTAAGAATTTGTCCAAATACCTGGGCAGGTCCCGGAAGCCGAACCAGCTGTGTCAGTGACCGGTAGGCTCCCGGCTAGGGCGAAATGTTGAGCGAGTTGCAACAATCACGGAGGCTGCAGCAACACGAGGGAATGACCCAGCGCCCAAGGCTGCAATCGAAGCATAGTGACACCACGGAAACCGAGAAATACCGTCAACTACTGACAAAGATTCAGAAGGATGTAGGTTGCAGTAGGTACTGGGAGATGAAAAAGCTTGCACAGGATAGAGTAGCATGGAGAGCTGCATCAAACCAGTCTCAGGACTGAAGACCACAACAACAACAACTGACAAAGAAGAGTTTCGTAACGACAACAATAAGTATTCAGGTGTCGAGTCAGCAGGAAAGATCCTATGAAAGATAAAGTTTCAAAAATCTGAAGTCATTAGGAGAGCTGAGAGTGAAGGAAGAGCAGGACGCATGGTGTCATAGCCATGCCCACTGCCGCAGAGAGTGCAGGAAGCTCCAGTATAAATACCCCACAGTTCTTACACTACTGGCCATTAAAATTGCTACACCACGAAGATGACGTGCTACAGACATGACATTTAACCCACAGGAAGAAGATGCTGTGATATGCAAATGATTAGCTTTTCAGAGCATTCACACAAGGTTGGCGCCGGTGGTGACACCTACAACGTGCTGGCATGAGGAAAGTTTCCAACCGATTTCTCATACACAAACAGCAGTTGACCGGCGTTGCCTGGTGAAACGTTGTTGTGATGCCTCGTGCAAGGAGGAGAAATATGTACCATCACGTTTCCGACTTTGATAAAGGTCGGATTGTAGCCTATCGCGATTGCGGTTTATCGTACCGCGACATTGCTGCTCGAGTTGGTCGACATCCAATGACTGTTAGCAGAATATGGAATCGGTGGGTTCAGGAGGGTAATACGGAACGCCGTGTTGGATCCCAACGGCCTCGTATCACTAGCAGTCGAGATGACAGGCATGTTATCCGCATCGTGCAGCCACGTCTCGATCCCTGAGTCAACAGATGGGGACGTTTACAAGACAACAACCATCTGCACGAACTGTTCGACGACGTTTGCAGAAGCATGGACTATCAGCACGGAAACGCTGCATCATAGACAGGAGCACCTGCGATGGTGTACTCGATGACGAACCTGGGTGCACGAATGGCAAAACGTCAATTTTTCGGATGAATGCAGGTTCTGTTTACAGCATCACGATGGTCGCATCCGTGTTTGGCGACATCGCGGTGAACGCACATTGGAAGCGTGTATTCGTCATAGACATACTGGCGTATCACCCTGCGTGATGGTATGGGGTGCCACTGGTTACACGTCTCGGTCACCTCTTGTTCGCATTGACGGCACTTTGAACAGTGGACGTTACATTTCAGATGTGTTATGACCCGTGGCTCTGCCATTCATTCGATCCCTGCGAAACCCTACATTTCAGCAGGATAATGCACGACCGCATGTTGCAGGTCCTGTACGGGCCTTTCTGGATACAGAAAATGCTCGACTGCTGCCCTGGCCAGCACATTCTCCAGATCTCTCACCAATTGAAAACGTCTGGTCAATGGTGGCCGAGCAACTGTCTCGTCACAATACGCCAGTCACTACTCTTGATGACCTGTGGTATCGCGTTGAAGCTGCATGGGCAGCTGTACCTGTACACGCCATCCAAGCTCTGTTTGACTCAATGCCCAGGCGTATCAAGGCCGTTATTACGGCCAGAGGTGGTTGTTCTGGGTACTGATTTTTCAGGATCTATGCACCCAAATTGCGTGAAAATGTAATCACATGTCAGTTCTAGTATAATACATTTGTCCAATGAATACCCGTTTATCATCTGCATTTCTTCTTGGAGTAGCAATTTTAATGGCCAGTAGTGTAACAAATTCTGATTGCTAACTGCCGACTCTCCAGTGCATAGCCCCAGCCCGTGTGTCAGTTGTAGCTATCCAGTGCGACGAGAGGCTACAGGGGTCGGCCCTCGGCACGCCTCGCTGTCTTTGGTTGCCCACTGAACCGTGAGTCCGGCTGGAAAGCTGCACTGCCACTTTCCACGGCCACATGCTGGGGTGCAGCCCTGCAGGCCTGCTGGAGGCTTCAACTGCGACCTCTGGACGCTGTCAGTCATCTGCCTTTGAGAATGGGGCGCTGCAGACCCTCATCCCGTTCCTGTGGCAGACATCTGTCCTGCCGGCTCCTGTCCTGTGTTTGCAGAAAGACAATTTTTCTACTCATACTGTTGGCTTTACCATGCCCTTTCCCTGGATTGTGCATTACCTCGTAATCAAATACACTCAAACAGAGGGCTCACCTTGCTAATCTGCTGCAAGAGTCCTTCAGTCTTAATAACCATTTTAGAGCAGCGTCATCCATCACTGCCGTAAACTTTTGGCCATATAAATAGCAGTCGAAGTATGTGATGATTAAATCGACAGTATTTTGGCTATACGTTGACGACACTTTTATAGTGTGGCCTCATGGTCTGGACCGTCTCCAAGAATTTTTGCGTCACATGAACTCCATACATGAAACCATGAAGTTTACCATGGAGACAGAGAAAGATGGTCGCTTGCCATTTTTAGACGTCTTGGTGCGACATAAGAGTGATGGCACTCTTGGTCACTCGGTGTACAGAAAGCCCACTCATACAGACATGTATATGCAAGCTACTAGTTGCCACCATCCAGCACAAACAATGGGCGTTCTCAAAACCTTGATCTACCGTGCCGATACCATCTCTGTCGCCGACAGTCTTCAAGGGAACTGGAACACCTGCAAAAAGTATTTTTGAAGAAGGCTTTTCAACTAGGCAAGTGAACAGAGTGATGAAGACCTACAAACGACGTAACAAGGAAGAGGAAGAGGCCTTCAGGTCGACTGTTTATCTATCATTTAAAGGGGAATATTTCTTCACAGATAGACAGAATATTGAGAAAGTATCAAGTGAGAGTCATCTTTCGCCCTCCTTCCAAAATTTAATCACTGGTGGGATCCATTAAAGACGACCTGGGCCTGCGTAAAGCAGGTGTTTACAAGGTTCCGTGTGGATGCGGCAAATCATATATAGGGCAAACAACACGAACTGTGCAGGAACGCATTGTGGAACACCAACGGCATACTCGCCTTCTCCAACCCACCAAGTCCGCAATCGCCGAACATTGTATTTCCACAGACCACTCCATGAATTACAACGACACAAAAATTTTGGCCCATACATCAAACTTTTGGAGCTCGATTATCAATGAATCTGTGGAAATAAAATTGTCTGACAACGAGACTCTCACAATCGAGATAGCAGTTATCAGCTAAACTCTGCTTGGAATCCTGTTATAGAGTAACTTAGTAGTCGACGTAGTTATCTGCAGAAAGATGAAAATCGACCTGATATCGATACGCCAAGCTTTCACCGTGGAGGGCTCGAGGCGCAGCGCACGGAGTTGTTATGAACGCGCACGCTGAGCAGCGCATGCGCAATGTCACCTCAGTATGGCTTTAAATAGCAGAGCTCAGCGCGTACTCGCCAGTACTACTACAGTGACACTCACCTGAAGATGACCAGAAGACTCTGCGCCGAAATATTGTGGCAGGACGTTACTGACATCCGGCAGTTCTCCCGTGTTTTTATGGAACAGCAGTGGAAGTACGCAATACTGTAGATTACCACCAGAATGTGCTTCTCAGTTGTGGAATAATTTTACTCTGCTTCGTTCAACTGTCATGATGCGTACGCCACATGGTGCTCTTCTATGGCAGCCCCCAGGGCTGTATTGATTGCATCACATAACGGAATAAATGCTTTTTCAAAATCCGGGAATATCAAAACTGGGTCCAGTATCACTGCTCGCTTTAAAGTATGGAATGCCGTCTGACATTGGTGGACCATTCAAGTCTTGCTGCTTTCCATAAAAAATGATTTAAAAGTAAAGTAATTTCAGTATAGTCCTTTACTAATCGATGATAATAATTACACAGGCCAATGACACTTTGTACTGTATAACTGTCTCTGGTGGCGAACAATTCTGAACTCCTGGAGCAAGCCGGCCCTGGTGGCCGAGCGGTTCTAGGCGCTTCAGTCCGGAACCGCGCGACTGCTACGGCGCAGGGTCGAATCTTGCCTCGGGCATGGAGGTGTGTGATGTGTGTGTGAAATCTTATGGGACTTAACTGCTAAGGTCATCAGTCCCTAAGCTTACACACTACTTAACCTAAATTATCCTAAGGACAAACACATACACCCATGCCCAAGGGAGGACTCGAACCTCCGCTGGGACCAGCCGCACGTTCCATGACTGCAGCGCCTCAGACCGCTCGGCTAATCCCACGCGGCTATGTGTGATGTCCTTAGGTTAGTTAGGTTTAAGTAGTTTCAAGTTCTTGGGGACTGATGCCCTCAGATGTTAAGTCCCATAGTGCTCAGAGCCATTTGAACCATTTTTGAACTTGCACCAAACATCGACCTGTTCTCACACTGTTCTTACTAATTATATGGACAAAATAATATATACTCCAGGAAATGGAAAAAAGAACACATTGACACCGGTGTGTCAGACCCACCATACTTGCTCCGGACACTGCGAGAGGGCTGTACAAGCAATGATCACACGCACGGCACAGCGGACACACCAGGAACCGCGGTGTTGGCCGTCGAATGGCGCTAGCTGCGCAGCATTTGTGCACCGCCGCCGTCAGTGTCAGCCAGTTTGCCGTGGCATACGGAGCTCCATCGCAGTCTTTAACACTGGTAGCATGCCGCGACAGCGTGGACGTGAACCGTATGTGCAGTTGACGGACTTTGAGCGAGGGCGTATAGTGGGCATGCGGGAGGCCGGGTGGACGTACCGCCGAATTGCTCAACACGTGGGGCGTGAGGTCTCCACAGTACATCGATGTTGTCGCCAGTGGTCGGCGGAAGGTGCACGTGCCCGTCGACCTGGGACCGGACCACAGCGACGCACGGATGCACGCCAAGACCGTAGGATCCTACGCAGTGCCGTAGGGGACCGCACCACCACTTCCCAGCAAATTAGGGACACTGTTGCTCCTGGGGTATCGGCGAGGACCATTCGCAACCGTCTCCATGAAGCTGGGCTACGGTCCCGCACACCGTTAGGCCGTCTTCCGCTCACGCCCCAACATCGTGCAGCCCGCCTCCAGTGGTGTCGCGACAGGCGTGAATGGAGGGACGAATGGAGACGTGTCGTCTTCAGCGATGAGAGTCGCTTCTGCCTTGGTGCCAATGATGGTCGTATGCGTGTTTGGCGCCGTGCAGGTGAGCGCCACAATCAGGACTGCATACGACCGAGGCACACAGGGCCAACACCCGGCATCATGGTGTGGGGAGCGATCTCCTACACTGGCCGTACACCACTGGTGATCGTCGAGGGGACACTGAATAGTGCACGGTACATCCAAACCGTCATCGAACCCATCGTTCTACCATTCCTAGACCGGCAAGGGGACTTGCTGTTCCAACAGGACAATGCACGTCCGCATGTATCCCGTGCCACCCAACGTGCTCTAGAAGGTGTAAGTCAACTACCCTGGCCAGCAAGATCTCCGGATCTGTCCCCCATTGAGCATGTTTAGGACTGGATGAAGCGTCGTCTCACGCGGTCTGCACGTCCAGCACGAACGCTGGTCCAACTGAGGCGCCAGGTGGAAATGGCATGGCAAGCCGTTCCACAGGACTACATCCAGCATCTCTACGATCGTCTCCATGGGAGAATAGCAGCCTGCATTGCTGCGAAAGGTGGATATACACTGTACTAGTGCCGACATTGTGCATGCTCTGTTGCCTGTGTCTATGTGCCTGTGGTTCTGTCAGTGTGATCATGTGATGTATCTGACCCCAGGAATGTGTCAATAAAGTTTCCCCTTCCAGGGACAATGAATTCACGGTGTTCTTATTTCAATTTCCAGGAGTGTAATTTCATTGCTGCAAAATGAGATTTATCAATGCTTAGCATTAGTCGTGTTGTTCTCAATCTTTTGAATGCCTCCTCCAGCTGTTGAAAGCACTATTATGCCATCCAGATAGATCAAACATTGATTTGGTTTCAATCCCCGAAGTACACCATCCCGTAACCTTTGAAAGATGATGGATGCAAATGTGATTCGACGATATCTGAAATGACCCCGCGGGGGCGAAAAAAGCTGTCTTTGGTCAATGCTATGGCTCTACTTTTCTTTGATAATATCTGCTGTTTAAACCAATTGTGAAGAAATAGTTACCCTGAGCCAAGTTGTCGAGAGTCTCTGTTATGTTTCGTATCGGATATGCATTGCTGATCATGCGAGCATTGAGATATACACTAAAACGCCAAGGAAACTAGTATAGGCATGGGCTGCGGTCGGTAACGCCTGTATAAGACAAGTGTCTGGCGAAGTCGTTAGATCGGTTACTGCTGCTACAGCGGCAGGTTAATAAGATTTAAGTGAGGTTGAATGTGGTGCTATAGTCGGCGCACGACCGATGCGACACAGCATATCCGACGTAGCGGTGAATTGCGGACTTTTCGTACGACCATTTCACTTGCGTACCGTGAATATCAGGAATCCGGTAAAACGTGAAATATCCGACATCGCTGAGGCCGGAAAAAAGATCCTGCAAGAACGGAAGCAATGACGACTGAAGAGAATCGTTCAACGTGACAGAAGTGCAACACTCCCGTAAATCGCTGCAGATTTCATTCCTGGAACATCAACAAGTATCAGCGTGCGAATGATTCAACGAAACATCATCGATATGGGCTTTCAGAGCCGAAGGCTCACTCTTGTACCCTTGATGACTGCACGACACAAAGCTTTACTCCTCACCTTGCCCGTCAACACGGACTTTGGACTGTTGATGATTGGAAACATGTTGCCTGGTCGGACGAGTCTAGTTTCAAATTGTATTTAGCGGATGGACGTGTTCGAGTATGGAGACAACCTCATGAATCCATGGACCCTGCATGTCAGCAGGAGACTGTTCAAGCTGGTGGGGGCTCTGTAACGGCGTGGGGCGTGCGCAGTTGCGGTGCTATGTTACCCTGATACGTCTATATACGATTCTGACAGATGACGCGTACGTAAGCATCCTGTCTGATCACCTGCACTCATTCATGTCTATTGTGCAGTCCGACGGACTTGAGCAATTCCAGAAGGACCCTGCAACACCACATATGTACATAATTGCTACAGAGTGGCTCCACGAACGCTCTTCTGAGTTTAAACACTTCCGCTGGCCACCAGACTGAGCATATCTGGGATGCGTTGCAACGTGTTGTTCAGAAGAGATCTCCATCCCCTCGTACTCTTACGGACTTATGGACAGCCCTACAGAATTCATGGTGTCAGTTCCCTCCAGCGCTACTTCAGGTATTAGTCGAGTTCATGCCACGTTGTGGTGCGGCACTTCTGCGTGCTCGCTGGGGCCCTGCATGACATTAGGCAGTTGTACCAGTTTCTTCGGCTCTCCAGTGTAGGTAGTCACAGCAAAATCTGTATTGTTTAGTTCCATCTGGTGACTTTTTTATGGGTGTCTGCGAGAGGGACTATCACTATACTCAGTAACACCGTCAGCTAGCTGCCGGTCGGTAAATTCCTCCACTGTGGGTTGCATACACATCGCAACTTGATAGGGGTTCTTGTACACGGGAGCATTATCTCCTGTTCGTATTCTATGTTGCGTGGGTGGCGTTGCTGGTAACGGACCACTCGGATTAAACAAATCCATGAACTGCAATAACAAAGCTTCCATTGCTTATCTATCATTTCCCTGTAAATGTTTCCCTTTCTGGTGTAGTGCAGATACATTGACAGTTTGCTTGCAGCAGAGGTCCTCACTTGATCTATCTACTGTACATCTAAGTCATCTACCTCTAAAATGAGCAAATTAGCAATTAGTAGCCCTTTGGCTGACCACTTCCTCCCTACAAAAATTATCAAGACTGATCATAAAATCTCCTTTGGCGTCGCTGTCGCGTATTATACTTCTGCGTAAGAAGCAGTGCGACTTGTCCAATTCTTCGTTAGTTTCCAATCGCTCTGCAACATATAATAAATCCTTAGGTAGTTCCGTATCTGTGCTCACCCAGATTAACGTCCCTCTACCTTGTGATATTGTATCACGCAAATTGATATTTAGTGCCAATTGAGGAGCTACCTGACCGAATAGTAGCGGCTCCGGTCACAGAAAACCATCATAACGACCGGGAGAGTGGTGTGCCTACCACACGCCCCTCCTCTCCACATGCTCAGCTGAGGATGGCACGGCGGTCGGATGGTCCCGATGGACCACTTGTGGCCTGAAGACGGAGTGCTTTGCATGGTTGGTGAATCTTGCAGCAATGTAAAGCTTGTAGGTGTTGCCCCTAACAGGAACAATGTCCCATCAAGTGGAATTGCGCGCTGCAAAAGGTCAATTTTTTGTGGTTTAGCGAGAAATTTGAGTCCAAGGATTTCGCAATACCCCTGAACAATATGCGGTAATACTTCTGCATGTTCCTGAAATCAATTATTTCCACCGTTAAAACTGAACACAATTGGAACAGCTTCGCGTTATTCTCATCCACTCCGCATAACCTAAACCATGGGAACCACAGTCTCTTTCTGCCCAAAAGATCCAGACTGACTACTGACACATTAGCCACTGTGTCCACCAAGAATTTATATTCCCCACCATTTACTTTGCCTGGCAAAAGATGCTGTGTCTCTCAATACGATTCTGCAGTCACATGTTCTACAGGGCAAGCCATCCGACGGATGTGACAAAGCCGTTCCCATTCAACGACCGATCATTAGGACGTTGCTTGTACCATGCTTCCTTTCGACAATCACGCGCTTTGTGATCCACCTCCCGACGTCCATAACATTCGGGCTGACGACATTGTTGCCTGATGCAGCCTGTGCGCCCACATCTCAAACACTTCACTTCAGGAGAACAGCAGCGCGGGGTAGCCGCTCGGTCTAGGGGGCCTTGTCACGGTCCGTGCGGCTCCCCATGTAGGATGTTCGAGTCCTCCCTCGGGCATGGTGTCCTTAGCGTAAGTTAGTTTCAGTTAGATTAAGTAGTGTGTAGGCTTAGGGACCGATGACCTCAGCAGTTTGGTCTCATAAAACGTTACAACAAATTTCCAAATTTTCAGTAGATCACTCTGTCTTCGTACAGCAACGTCGATCTCCTCCAATTGCGAAGCAATCCTTTTTTTTTCCTGAGTGTTTAGTCTCCTAATTGGTTTGATACGGTCATGTCCTATGCTAACCCCTTCATCTCAGAGTAGCACCTGCAACCTACATCCTCAATTATTTACTGGATTAACCCTAATTATCACTTGGTGTCTCCGGTCTGACCCTCCTTGACATATGTGGTTAGCTGCTGCGGGATCGACGGAATGGGCGGTTAGCAAGGTTTCATTTTCTCCTGAATCAAGGAGCATTCAGGACGCAACGGCTTCCCATTTCTCTATTCTCCTACGCAGTGTTACATTGTCTTGCCCCTGTTGCTTTGTAATTTGTAAGAATGCGGCTATCTGCCCCTTCAAAAATTCCATCCTTTCATTGAGAGTCGCTCGTAGTGTGTCTGCCATTCGTGTGAACTCCATCTGCTGTTATAACAGAAAAGAAGGAACTGCACCACAACAGGCAAAAAAAAAAAAAAAAAAAAAAAAAAAAAAATTTAAACTACACTTAATCTTCACCGTCTATCATAGCCCAATGAGACTCTGTGCACTGGTATGCTTTGTGACGAACCCTCCTACATGTACTACAGGTAGCTTGAACACATGACAAGTCGTGCTCACATGCATTACGGACACCTCACTGGCTGCAAGTAAATTTCTCTAGTCTTTCCACGGAACTGAGAAAAGTCTATCGGTTCCTGCCGTCTAACAAACGACACTTGTGAACGTTCTGTGAAGTCCCCTACAGCTTAACATGACCATAAAAAATACAGAACAAGAAAGAAAACAAATATCAGTCACTCACCACAGCACACTGTTACAAACTTCAACTCACAGCTGTTGACTTTGCATTTGAGCTGCGCAGGCGGTCGACTGCTGTTGCCCAAGACGTGTGGGTGTGGCACCAGGCTGGCAACCACTTGCTGAAACCAGATATAAGGGCCTAGTCCCAGACTCCTGCAGTTGTCAGGAGAGAGCCGGGTGGGACGCGGTGGTGAGCACCTCCCTACACTCGAGAGCACCAAGAAAACGTCATTGACAGTAACACATTTATTATACAGTAACACAGGATTGTTTTCCAAAGCGCCGCACCACAGCCGGGCAGGCGGGACAGTGCCTCGTCAGCAGCAGATAGCCGGCGTGCACTCCACATGTACGGTTAACACAGCGAAGTAATGGGTGGCAGCTGCTACGTCACAGGCGGCCGTCGACTACAGACTCCAGCTGCTCTTTGCATCGATCTCGAAAGTGGTATCGTATACATAGAAGACATTCACTCAGGAGTCTCGCCCAAGATCCACGAGAAGTACTCGCTGACTTGCAGAGGTCGGATGAGCCACCATTTAGGAAACAGCAGCCAGCAGCTTCGGTGTCTGGGGAACGGGATGAGGAGCAATGGTGCCCACCCACTCCAAGGCAGATGGCGGACAGCGACCAGGCTAGCCAAGTCAAGCCTCCAGCGGACCTGGAGGCTGACGGCAGCCTCCGTGCCCCCTCAGTGTTGTCCCGTAACTTAGCAGCAGCAGCTACATCTACACCCATACTCCGGAAGCCACCTGACGGCATGTGGCGGAGGGTACCTTGACTTATCAGTTCTCCCTTCTACTTCAGTCTCGTATTGTTCGTGGAAAAAAGAATTGTCGGTATGCCTCTGTGTGGGCTCTAATCTCTCTGATTTTATCCTCATGGTCTCTTCGCGAGATATACGTAGGAGGGAGCAATATACTGATGACTCCTCACTGAAGGTATGTTCTTGAAACTACCGAGCTACTGAGCGTCTCTCTTGCAGAGTCTTCCACTGGAGTTTATCTATCATCTCCGTAACGCTTTCGCGATTACTAAGTGATCCTGTAACGAAGCGCGCTGCTCTCCGTTGGCTCTTCTCTATCTCTTCTATCAACCCTATCTGGCACGGATCCCACACCGGTGAGGAGTATTCAAGCAGTGGGTGAACAACTGTACTGTAACCTACTTCCTTTGTTTTCGGATTGCATTTCCTTAGGACTCTTCCAATGAATCTCAATGTGGCACCTGATTTACCGACGATTAATTTTATATGGTCATTCCATTTTAAATCAGTCCTAATGCCTACTCCCAGATAATTTATGGAATTAACTGCTTCCAGTTGCTGACCTGCTATATTTTAGCTAAATGATTAAGGATCTTTACGCAGCGCTTTACACTTGTCTGCATTGAGATTCAATTGCCATTCGCTGCACCATGCATCAATTCGTTGCAGATCCTCCTGCATTTCAGTACAATTTTCCATTGTTACAACCTCTCGATATACCGGTACTACAGCATCATCCGCAAAAAGCCTCAGTGAAGTTCCGGTGTTATCCACAAGGTCATTTATGTATATTGTGAATAGTAACGGTCCTAAGACACTCCCCTGCAGCACACCTGAAATCACTCTTACTTCGGAAGATTTCTCTCCATTGAGAATGACATGCTGCGTTCTGTTATGTAGGAACTCTTCAATCCAATGGCACATCTGGTCTGATAGTCCATATGCTCTTACTTTGTTCATTAAACGACTGTAGGGAACTGTATCAAACGCCTTGCGGAAGTCAAGAAACACGGCGTCTACCTGGGAACCCGTGTCTGAGTCTCGTGGACGAATAGCGCGAGTTGGGTTTCACACGTTCGTCTTTTTCGAAACCCATGCTGATTCCTACAGAGTAGATTTCTGGTGTCCAGAAAAGTCATTAGACTCGAACATAATACGTGTTCCAAAATTCTACAACTGATCGACGTTAGAGATACAGGTCTATAGTTCTGCACATCTGTTCGACGTCCCTTCTTGAAAACGGGGATGACCTGTGCCCTTTTCCAATCCTTTGGAACGCTACGCTCTTCTAGGGACCTACGGTACACCGCTGCAAGAAGGGGGGCAAGTTCCTCCGCGTACTCTGTGTAAAATCGAACTGGTATCCCATTAGGTCCAGCGGCCTTTCCTCTTTTGAGCGATTTTAACTGTTTTTCTATCCCTCTGTCATGTGTTTCGATATCTACCATTTTGTCATCTGTGCGACAATCTAGAGAAGGAACTACAGTGCAGACTTCCAGCCAGACTCGTTCTTCCATAGACGATAAAAGACAGATAGGCGCTCCGAGTGGCGACCCCACGGCGTATCCCCGCACTGGACAGCTGCGGCTGACACAGGGGTCGCTGGCGCTTCTCATACGCTCTACAGACAAGGAGATGGCTATGACGTCATGTGTCCTAGTTTTTTCTCGCTATCAGCTCTCCTTGTGACGTCAGACTTTAGAAACTTCACCTTTCAGAGGCTCTTTTCTGCTGGCTCTATCTCAATAGTTACTGTTGCGTTATCCCTAGCCTTCCTTCCGAAATTCTGCATCGTCACTGGTGTAACTGTATCTCTCGGTTTCCACGATGCCATTATGGTTTGCTTGCAGGCCTGCGCACTCGGTCCTTCTCTCATGCTGCGATACCTTGGCATTTCCCCCTAGCTGGCTGTCTGCTGGTTACTGACACAGACGGCTGGCCTTCCAAGGTAGTACTTGGACGAATTTATACTGGCTGCAAGGGGTGCTATCCTGGGTTTCTCATATAACAACCGAATAGATAATCATTTGTTCCCAATATCACGCTGTCTAAACTCTAATAAACTGTATGCATCTACATCTACATGACTACTCTGCAATTCACAATAAAGTTCATGGCAGAGGCTTCATCGATCTACCTTCAAACCATCTCTCTCCCGTTCCACATTCAAAGATTGCGTGGGAGAAACGAACACTAAAGTCTTTCCGTTTGAGCTCTGGTTTGTCATACTTTATTATGACGATCATTTCTTCCTACGTAGGTAGGCACTAACAAAATATTTTCGCAATCTGAGGGAATGTTGTTGATTGAAATTTCATGGGACTATACAGCCGCAACGAAAAGCGCCTTTGTTTTAATGATTACCATCCCCATTCACGTATCTTGTGTGTGGCGCTTCTCCTCCCTTTCGCAATAGTACAAAACGAACTGGCCTTGCACTTTTTCGACGTTCTTCGTCATTAATCCCTTCTGATGCGGATCCCACAGCGTACAACAATGAGCCAGAAGAGGACGGAGAAGCAAAGTCTCTTTAGTAGACCTGTTGCATTTTCTAAGTGTTCCGGCAGTAAATCGTAGTCTTTGGTTTGCTGTACAAACTGTGCGCGGGTCACTGACATCACACATAGTCCTTCTACGGCGCGACCTTGCTGAGAGAACTTTCCACCTGAAGGCAGACGGAGGGTCATCCACTTATTTATTTATTTAGCGTATGGCTCATAACATCACAGTAAAAATTACAGAAACAACATGATTTTAAAAAAATCACATATGTATAAACAGAGCAATAAATAACAGTTTGTATATAAGGACACCGTCAATTGTAAATTTACACTCACAGAAGAGCAATCACAAGCAGACGTCCAGCTTAGATAATAAATAGTCAATTGCCTCTTGGGTCACCATTGGGAAATCCTGTGGGTCACCCTCGTATGCCCTTAGTGGGCATTCTTGCACGATGTGTTTGACCTTCTGTCTCTCAACGCCACAGTCGCAAGCGGCCGAAGGAAGTTTACCCCATCTGTGTAAGGACTCGGCGCATCTCCCACAGTTGGTTCTGATGCGATGAAGAGTTGACCAGACTTTGCGAGGGCAATCAAATCCTTTTGGTGTACTAAAGATGCATGGCATACTGTGGCAGTTTAGTTTTGCTCTCCCATTACTCTTTCCATCGGTCATTTATTTTGAAGTTGGTTTGGTGCAGAGCCCGTGCGGTCTTTAGTGGAGGATGCTTAGACCGAGGTCGGTTTCCTTGGATGTCGTGAGTATCTTCATGGATTTGTAATTGAGGGTTGGTCATGATTTTTTGAAATTCTCTAACCAGGGCGTGTTCACGGCGCAGGTTAGGAGGGGCTATGTCACTGAGAACGGGCAGCCACACTGTAGGAGTTGGCCTGATTGTGCCTGATATAATACGCATTGTTGCATTAAGTTGGCTATCTACCATGTGTGTGTGTGTGTGTGTGTGTGTGTGTGCTGTTGAGCCACACTGGGGCACAGTATTCTGCCACTGGATATACCAAGCCAAGTTCAAATGGTTCAAATGGCTCTGAGCACTATGGGACTTAACTTCTATGGTCATCAGTCCCCTAGAACTTAGAACTACTTAAACCTAACTAACCTAAGCACATCACATACATCCAAGCCCGATGCAGGATTCGAACCTGCGACCGTAGCGGCCGCGCGGTTCCAGACTGTAGCGCCTTTAACCGCTTGGCCACCCCGGCCGGCCCAAGCCAAGTGCGGATGTTCTTAAGGTAGATGCTGTGGAGCCCCAAGTGGTGCCACAGATCTTCTGCAATATGTTGTTGCGTGTTTCAAGTTTCGCTGCAGTTTTCGTCAGGTCTTCTGACTGGCAGCTACATGCAGCAGTGTCCCTGGGCTCGTTGCTCGGCGCCTTGCTGTACTCCCTGTACACCGCCGACGCTCCAAAGGTGGCTCGCGTAGAATTGGCTCTGCACAGCTTGATACTGCGCTGTTCGCTCGCAACGTGAACGTCCAGACAATGAGGCGCCGCCTACATCTCTGGTGCGATGCAGTGGCAGCATGGGCGGCGAACAGGAGTCACACATTCATGGCCGTCCGAAGGAATCTGCCGCCAGATCTGCCGTTATTAAACATCATGGGAGGTCTCATCCATAGAGTAAATATCTCTGGAGTGAGCATTCACATGCGCAGAACAGATTTTGTGTTGTCATCATAGATTGCCGGCCTGGTCACGTGTTCTCGGAACGTCGTGTGTTTGTCCGTATAGCGCCCTGTATATTTAGAATGTCACTACATCCCTAGTACAGACGGATTCTTTTCGTACGTGTCGTAGATTATTTATATATGTTGCGCAGACATTTAAAAAGTATCTATTTGATACCGGGAATAAACCAGCTACGTAACTTTTAAGGCAAGTGATATTACATCCTGCTTCTTTGCGATAGGTGTCACAGTTCAGACGCACTCGATTTTTGGTAGTTTACGGTATGATACGGCACTTTATAGTATTACAGAGCCTGACGTACAATTTTGCAGTGATAGTCCTGCAAAACGACTTGACAGTACGCTAGTACTTTTGCAAGTGTCCAAAAAACACCGAATTTGCCACACATTAGCAATTATATCCCTGCTAATTCGTCCTTTTTTTCTCGTATTTCTGCGTATTTATTTTCTCGTTTTTGCCACCTAAAGCACAACTTTTCTTACTGGTGGCACTTTGAGGTATTTATTTAACGCATTTTAAGTACTTGCTCCCAGTTTATTACATGAATAGTAGACTGAGTAATCTATATACATAATCGACACGTCACTGATAAATGCATGGAGGATAGTACTTACTGAAACAACTAACCATTCCCTTTCCTGTTCCACTAGCAAGTTTACGAGAGGAAGCGATTGTTTGTAAGCTTTTGTACGAGCCGTAATATCTGTTATATAGTCATAAAATCGTAGAAAAATAGGTCTACAAATCAAGCCTAAATTATAAGGCGTCTCGAAATTTTTAAACATATGCAGTGTCTCTTACTAATGTGATAACTGTAATTAGAGCAACATGGTGTGTACCCATGAAAAGTTACTATCCCTCCTTTCACATACTTTTCTTTGCATCCGTAGCGACAATAGTAATTCACCTCGCTATTACACTATCAACAAGCGGTGAAACACGACAAAAGCTCTTGATATTATAAACTTCAAACGCTGCAGAAAGCACACACGCACAGCGAAGTCCCGAAAACACGTGACAATCCTGGTTTAATGTTGACAACATGCGCAGAACGCAATGCTCACTCCAGAGATATTTACTCTATGGTCTCATCCCACGGACGGAGACCGAGAAGTATCTTGGGGCTGTCCTCGACCAAAGGCTCAACTGGGCCCCTCATATTCGTGACATCATAAACAGAGCAGTGGGCGCCTCTGCGCCTCAAGCCGCTGCTTACTTCACAGGCGTCGCGTGTTGGACCGTGCAATCGTGGGGTGGGGGAAGGCCGCTGACTCTCACATCGCGGCGCAGCAGAGGACACAGTAGCGAGCTCTGGAACTCGCTCTGCACCTCAGAGGCTGTGTTCAACTCGTCTGCTCAAAGACACTGGAATGCCGCTGCTGAAGGACGGAATCCCGCTGACTGCAAGTGCCTTCTACGCAAAATCGGGCCAATCCGGCTATCGGTTCATCACGGTTCTGGACAAACAACCATAACACAGGCCGACAACACGTTGGCCTGAACTGCTCCGCAGCAGCCTGAGGTGGACTCACCTCCACATCACCGGAGGCCATTCTTGCTGAGAGAAGGACAGACATCTCCGCATTACCTGAGGCCAATGCATCAACTCTGGTATGACGTAGCATCACACCAAGATGTTCAGCGGGAATAACATTTTGATGTTTAACCTGCACACATACCGAGCAAGGAATGATCCGCAATTATAGCCAGCGACAGTGTGGTTGTAGTCCGGGCAGCACAACTCGCAGTACCACAAGAAGCTGGCTGGGTCGATCGTCGAAATGTTGTGCACCGGAATTAAACAGAAACTCACTAGGCCACTCGCAAACTCGCTGTTAATCAATCACCTCGAGAAGACTTGAGAGATCACAGATGATTAACTTGGTTGCTGTACTCGAATGTGTCGCTCATGTTTCTTGTATACCTCCTCGACTCTTCTGATGGTCTGCTCCACGTAACACTTCTGCCCACATTCCTATGGAGTGCGATAAACACGCGACGTTGGGAGACCTAGACCGTCTTTAACTGGACAAGGAATACGTTTTATCTTGTGAGACCTTAACTTTTCCCTTCAAATTGAATGTTCAAATAACTTACGGGTTTGCTGCCGGGTGACGTCGTCGACCACCGCCGATATTTCGACAGGAGCACACCCTCGGACAGAATTAGTGCTACCTCACCTGTTGATTAATAGTCACTATCGATATTTCTGATGTTGGTTATCTTTGTTTGTGTTGACACTTGTTCTGTGTGTGGTATCTTCCTTGTTTCTTCACTGTGAACCGAGGAATTAAATTCCCTTGCACATCGCTTCCTCCTTGCATTTGTGCCTTGAGAATGACAGGGTGTGCTCCTGTCGAAATATCGGCGGTGGTCGACGACGTCATCCGGCAGCAAACCCGTAAGTTATTTGAACACATTTTATTTTAGTTGAACGGAGCGAAATACACTGCATGCCAAGTTTCCGTGGACGTCTACCGATCTTTTTGGATGTTGGGCCAAACTAATGGTCAGCTCCACTGTACCCTGACCTTCCTAACAAGGCGTCTAGATGAAAAAATTGTATGTAAGTCCGCTAAAATCAAACATCTCATTAACACACTACCGGTAAACAGGGTTGTGTATCGTGCAATCCTCGCTCTAGTACGAGAAAGGATTCGTGACGCTCGACGAATCCCAGATGTCACTTCAAAAGAGGTTCTTCAATTCCATCTTTACACATCGTCTAAATTCTGCAGAGTCTTGGGAATTCGTAGACAACACTGTATTATATATAAGCACAGTCAATATATTTAACATCGTCTGCTCGCCAGAAAGCAAAATTCAGTCGCTTGCACAAAAAGCCAAGAAAAGACACAGGTAGCAATACTGTAATTACTCTCACTGACAAACACCTGGACGAGGATGCAATGAAGACCCTTTTGATACATGCGTAAATTTGGTGCGTGCTCCAAAAATGCTACCAATGAAAGGTTACATCACCTCTGTCCTGCTTTTTGCATCTTCTCTCTCGAAGGAAACGCCAGGAGATACTCGCAGTGAAACCTGTACAGCACTTACCAGCGCACCAATGTCCAATGGAGGAGCACTGACAAATTTGGCTGACGACAAGGAAAGCTTAGTTCCACTAGCCGAGATGGACAACGCTGCGGTGTTGATGTAAGGTGAAGACTGCAATAAGACGATTTTGCATCCCTTGAGTGACATTGCATACAGACAGGGAAATGTCGACCCCACGAAAACTGCTCAGTGATTAAGTCTAGCCACGCAACATTACTAAGCGTCTTCAACATGAGCAGCAGTGCCACTCTCTAAGATAGACAACGAAGGAATTCGCCGTAGTTAGTAATACTGGAACATACAAACACCGCTCGATAAAATACTTGGAACGCATTCTCAGTGGATATGTGAGAAAATGCGAGTACCATATTCGCAACCCTGCTGACTTTGTACTACACCTCAAGCAACACCGGCTTCAGGATATGGATATTATGGTGAGCTCCGATGCAGTCGCCCTTTTTACTAGAGTTCCGCTTTGTGATTAGTTGGAACTAATTGCGGAAAATTTCGACTATTTATTTACATAGCATTTTACGTGTGTTCTGACATCAGCTTATTTCCAGTTTGACTGAAAATACACTCTAAGAAGAAAAAAGACGCACCATGAAGTAGTTATACGAATGGGACGGAAATCGGAAGATATGACGTACAGACAATCAAATTATTACAATTTCAGAAAAACGGGATCATTTATTCAAGAGAAAGAGCTTGACAAGTAACGCGTTAGTCCACCCCTGGCCCTTATGTAAGCAGGTATTCGGCGTGGCATTGCCTGATAAGAGTTACTGGCTGTCCTCCTACATTCTGTCCAACTGGCGCCTTAGATTGTCCAAATCAGGAGCTTGTTGGACGGCTCTGCCCGTAGTGCTCCAAACGTTAGGAGAGATACCCGCTGATCTTGCTGTCCATGGTAGGGTTTGGCAAGCACGAAAACAAGCAGTATCCCACTTGTCCTGAGCGTCCACAGACACGACTTCGACCTGGAATCTGAGTGACTGGAGTAGAACAGTCTTCAGTGATGACTCACCCTTCGAAATGACCCCTGATGACCAGTGCATCCGTGTCGGGAAACGTCCGGGACATCTGTGGGATACCAATGTGACCGTCGCCAGCCACGCGACCCGGCAGCAGGTGTGATGGTCTGCGGTGCCATTTCTTTTAGTAACACAGCCCCTTTGGTTGTAACCCGCGTCACCATTACAGCACAGCGGTACGTCCCGTTTTGTTGTCCTTCACGGCAGGCCATTCTGGGCTTACATTTCAGCAATATAAGAAACGCCCTCACACTGCGAAGTTTCTACATAACTTGGCCCGCAACGTTACCGGATCTGTTCCAATTCGGAACGTTTGGAGTATTATGGGCAGGGCCCTCCGATTTCTCAGGATTTTGAGGCCAACGACAGAATTTGCCACAATATCCCTCAGGAGGATCTGTAACAACTCTTGAATACCAAGCCGAATAACTGCTTGCATAAGGGTCAGAGGTGGACTAACTCGTTATTGACTTGCTCTCTTTGTCAAGCTCTTTCTCTTGAATAAGTCGTCCAATATTTTCCGAAAATGTAATGATTTGTTTGTCTTTCCATGTACGTCACATCCTTTCGGATAATTCCTTCGTGGTACGTCGTTGAGGGTATTAGGAACAAAGCGATGGCGTGTCGATGGTCAGTCTTTTATAGCCCGTCATAGCGTTCCTATACATGTGACACTTTGAAGCAGGGACTCTAGAGGCCGCCAAGTTGAAAGCAACGTGTTTCTATCGGTATATGGGTGACATGTTTGTGGTGTGGCCAAATAAAGCAGAAAAGCTTTAAGAGTTCCTGGGTTCACGACGGAACTTAACAAGAGAGCCAACTATCTTTCCTCGGCGTGTTATATAAAAGAAGAATGGACGAATTCATGAGTCACGGAGTATACAGAAACCCTACGTACACAGACCTCTTCATCCATGCCTAGAGCCATCGCCAACCGTCATAAAGAAATTTGTTGCTAAATACACTGGTCCATAGAGCTCGAACACTTTCATACAAGGAGAGCCTCGCTAGAGAATTACAGTACCTACGGCTGATGTTCCAAAGGAAAGGGTACTCGTGTCGTTAAACTGAACGGGCTATGCACTCAAAATCAACAAATCCTGAGAAAGAGACAGAGACCGAGGAACAGAAAACAAAATTTGCTTACCCAATATCCGGAAATAGTGGTAGACACCTACAAAAACATGCCATCCAGTGCATTTCACTACCTTCAATAAAAATACGACTATAAAATCTTATTTCTATTGTTAAAGACGACCTAGATCTCTCAAAGCCAGTTGTGTATCGTATTCTATGTTAATATTGAGTGTCTTACTAACCATCATAGAAGTCGGGAAGAGATGCAAGGAAGATCAGCGATACAGCCGACTAAAACAACCAAGCAAAGTAGCTGTTGCCGAGCACTGCCTCCAATGTAAGCACGAAATGTAATCCGTGGTGCAAACGCCAAGTTTCTGACACAGCATAACTTAGGAGTCTATCGAAATAGAGATCCCAAAAAACCCTAACAAATGGGCAAGGCTTGGGATCCAGTGCTCAATTTATTAAAATCCTGCCAGTAATCACATCCAGCAGAGCTGGAAAACTCCGAGGGAATTTGCGTTTCATGGAATATCAGCGCTGGTTCTGGAAAACAAAAGAGCATGAAAGGGCATAGTGGACGTCGGGAATCGAAGTCACTTGTCGACGGTAAATAGTGGTGCGAGACCAACAATAATTCACACAGTCTGATTGCAGTCCAGGCAGCGGGTACATATAACAGCAAAACTCGCAGCACCTGCAGAACAGAGGTGGGTTCGTCGTCCAAATGTTGAGCGTAAAAACGAAAACGCCAGTGCAGCTGAACACCCGGAAACGCATCGTCAATCATTCTGTTGCAGGGCACGCTGTATTGGCTTTCCGTGCCGAATGTTGGTGAAACGGCGTGACGTCATTAGTAATACAGGAAGCGAGAAGCGGGAATTGAGAATACTAGCATTTCCAAACCACACGAATCCAGTGAAATAACTGTGGGTTTTCTGGGATGTTCCATATTTGCTGAAATTGCTTAGAAACCATGTTTTAGATCAGGGGTGTCCAACATTTTAGCTCACCCGAACCACACTGTAAGGAAACGAGGACTTTTCGGCCGCACATAATATACGTGACTGTAACAATAACCGTTGAAAAAAAAAAAAAGATCGGGATGGACCAATTACACAATAAAATAATGTGACAGGAGTTTCAAATTGAAATTATTCAGTTTATCATAACGTTACCCAGATGGAATTTTTTTGATATTTTTTAGCCGATTGTTTGATAGATGCTCACGACATTGGCTGCATTGACATTTGATTTGGGTTGAATGAGGCCCGTGGGTTGGACACTCCTGTTCTGGATAATGGAGTAACTATGCCCGACATCACAGTCTTGAACAGGAAGCTTTGTGAAAATCTCTTAGAAACACAGAGAAGGAATTAGCTCCCGTAGAAGTAAGGGGACGAGCTCCGCAGAATGTAGGAATGGCAGCACAGTTCTTTCCACACTGTTGTCCCCGAGTTGTTAAATACCTGCTAAATAAAGAACAGGAAGGATATTTAATTCAACTGATGTTTTAAACTCAAGGGTTCCTAAGGATGGCAGGGCATTTCTTCGGAGTGGCTGTGGTCTTCACTTTCAAAGACACAAGAATACACTAAACGCTTCTTTGAGGTTTGTTTCAACATGCGTCATGGAAAGACTCTATGTCTACTGCCTTTCCAGAGGATTTTAATAATTCCAGTGAACTGTCTCTTTGGACTTTATAATGACATAAAGAATATAGGAACTTCGTACATCTTGACTTTCACGCTAAACCAAAAACTTTTTTTCTAAAAATTGGTAGTCTGTTCGCATCTTAGAACAATCCAACGCCTTTCGTGCTGAAATATTGACTGCAAATACAGAAGACATCCCCTTGTTGGTAAATACGTCCCTTATGGAGAGTATTGGTGAGATGCCGTCAGACCCTCCTCCAATGGAAGAGAATGAACAGGACTTCATAAGAAACTTCCTGGCAGATTAAAACTGTGTGCCCGACCGAGACTCGAACTCATTCTGGTAACATCCCCCAGGCTGTGGCTAAGCCATGTCTCCGCTATATCCTTTCTTTCAGGAGTGCTAGTTCTGCAAGGTTCGCAGGAGAGCTTCTGTAAAGTTTGGAAGGTAGGAGACGAGATACTGGCAGAACTGGAGCTGTGAGACCGGGCGTGAGTCGTGCTTCGGTAGCTCAGATGGTAGAGCACTTGCCCGCGAAAGGCAAAGGTCCCGAGTTCGAGTCTCAGTCGGGCACACAGTTTTAATCTTCCAGGAAGTTTCATATTAGCGCACACTCCGCTGCAGAGTAAAAATCTCATTCTAGGACTTCATAAGTTCGTCACAAGCGAGTTGTGTATTAACATAACTGGACATATGACAGCTGATCCTTGGATTGCACTAATTTCAGCGAACACGAACTAGATTTGTTGCAGTTTCCTAGTGATGAACCAGCAACTTGTGATGACTGTAAATGGCAAGGTGCACTCAACATTTTGCCGATTAAATAGCATTTAAATGCTGTTTAGGTTTTTATGTTGGTAACCACACGTAGAGCTCTGTATGAAAATCACTAACTGTGCTGTGTGAAGTCTGTGGCTGATTTGCATTGTTGTAATATTCGCTATTGTAGTGTTGGGCTGTTGGCTGTTAAGAGCGCGTAGCGTTGCGTAGTTGGAGGTGAGCCGCCAGCGGTGGTGGATGTGGGGAGAGAGATGGCGGAATTTTGAGAGCGGACGATCTGAACGTGTGTCCATCAGAAAGAGTAAATTTGTAATACTGGATATCATGAACTGATATATATATATGATCACTTTTGAACATTATTAAGGTAAATATATTGTTTGTTCTCTATCAAAATCTTTCATTTTCTAACTATTCCTATTAGTAGTTAGTGACTTCAGTAGTTAGAATTCTTTATTTAGCTGGCAGTATTGGCGCTCGCTGTATTGCAGTAGTTCGAGTAACGAAGATTTTTGTGAGGTAAGTGATTCATGAAGGGTATAGGTTATTGTTAGTCAGGGCCATTCTTTTGTAGGGATTATTGAAAGTCAGATTGCGTTGCGCTAAAAATACTGTGTGTCAGATTAGTGTTGATCAGAATAAGTAAAGGGAGAAATGTCTGAGTACGTTCAGTTCTGCTCAGTTGTTTTAAAATCAAATAACGTAAGAGGTTTTCTAGCACTGTCATTTTTAAATTTTTCTAAGTGGACGTTTCAAGATTACATCACGGATAATGACTGGATCTCCGTAATCTCCATAAATGGGCTCACCTCTCCTTCAGCTGGCTGGTTCAATAAAATAAAGGAGTTTGGAGTGATATTTTGCATTTTCATGGGCGACATGAAGCTAAGTGTGACGGAGTGATGACAGAGTTAATTTCTGCAAGTTTCCTGAAATTCATCAGAGAGTGATTTGTCTCTACGTCTGAAAAAGAACCTTCGTAAAATAAGGCATCTGAACACAATAGCTAAAACAAAGAACATAAAAAAAACCTTGCCGTGAAGGAAATCTTCAGTGCATTGCGTCGTCATCTTTCTGAGCTACAATGTGTATTCATGAACGCAGTAAGATGTTCTAGGTCTTAATATTAAGTCTTTACAGGTAGTTGTTGTTATAAGTTTTGGTTTCTTACAATTTTAGACTTTAGCGATGCTTAATCATGTTCGTAAGCACTTAACAATACAGAGTTCATAAGCCTAGCGTTGGGCCCTCTCGGTAGAACAGTGTTCCCCTTGACGACACACGCTTTAGCCAATAGGAGCCTGACCCCCGGCGTGGCCTACCTGATTGTACAAGGGTTATTCGGAAAGAAGGTAACGATCGGTTGCGAAATGGAAAATACAGTGAAAATCTGATGAAGCTTTGCACAGATGTGTTGAGCACTGTGTCTAGTACGCCCGTCGATCGCATCATGTCTCTGTTTTCAGTTCTGAGCTCACAATCAGAACGTAAAGATGGCTAGAAATTAGCGTCTCCCGCCAAGTACGAGGGCCAGGCGAAAGATTTCGCCTAAAGCTATGCAATCCACATAACATAACTGTCATGCGGTTCGTTCTACACGACAATTCTCGGCCGCACTCTGCAGGGGTAATGAAGATGCTGCTGCAACGGTTTCGATGGCAAGTGTTTGACCACCCACAATACAGCCCGTAATTTTCTACCCCTGAGGTTCATCTCTGCTCAAATCAACCGCTGGCTATGAAGACAATATTTTGAAACAGACAACGAGCTGCAGTCTAGTGTAGAAAATTGTCGAAAAACCCTGGTGGCTGTCTTCTATAATGAGGGATTTGAAAAGTTGGTACAACGCTCGACAGATGTCTAGTAGCTGGGAGGTGTAGCTAACCGTTGCAAATAAAACAGTTTTGATTTCACTGTGGTTTCCATTTCGCGACCTATCGATCCTTACTTTCAGACTAGCCCTCGCATTCTACGAGTAGGTGCCTCGAGTCTGTTGGAAACTCGTGCTACTCCTGATGGGTACATCCCTTCCCACATCGCTGTATTGCGGGTTGCCGGACACACAGGTGCGCAGTGAGTAGCGCCAGACCGACGGCTGTTTCTTTCGGCGGAGAAACATCTCTGCCGCACCTCCCGCAGGCGCCAATCCGAGACTACGGTGATATCAACCGACCGGGGAAGACAACCGGCAACGAAGTCGACATCTCCGATACAAACAGCCAATCACGCGACTCCACAGGAATCAGTATCATAACCCGCGACAGATCACGGAGACGTTCCACGCGGTCACAACTAGCAATTATTCAGTCACAGTGGGAATTTTGGGACTCTGTCCTGCAATACGTCTTAGTAGTGGCGGCCTCGTCACAATAAAAAGCACAGTCAACTACTGTATCGCTATTTGGGCTTACAAGGGAGTGGTCCACTCCGACATGTCGAAACCTTCCCTGAATGTGGTCGCTTAGGAAGAATACACCGAAAGAAATGCACTGTCAAAATTATAGCTGCTAAGGTGCACTGCAAGCAAGTACTTTCTATAATGTTAAAGTTACTCATTTTCGTCGCACGAAGAACAGCTTATTACTTCGGTTTGTTCAGCCCTTCGTGCCTAGCTCGCGAAACGGCGATTGAGCAGACACAGCCAAGGCACTGGAACGTAGTTTCGCGTAGCGCAAAATCCAAAGTGTACACATGCGAATTTTAGGCACTTAAACCATACCACAGATGTCTCAAATAACTACTTTTTGAATAACTTCCAGTTCATATCGACTGCTAAAGTGTTGCAGCTGTGACCGCTACGCAAGTTGACTAGCAAAGGAAGCAAAATCAGGGCAGTGTATCATGCTACATTACAGACGATTTCCATCGATAGGGACTTCAATTTGTTGAAATCAAATATTCTATAACAATTCCTGTAGCAGAGTTCTTATGATAATTTTTGAATAATGTATGTTTTACTAGCAATTGAACAGTTCTTTGTTTATTCCCTGTAGTCCTCACAAAAATGTGAATTGCCTATTAAGTGACGAAAAGAAACACACCTGATAAAAGAAAAAAAATAATGCAATCAAGCATGACTGCTGACAACAGATTTATTGGAACGGTATCCTGGAATGTATCACAGTAGTGACGGACTTATATTGTAAACAGCACCACGAAATACTGTGTCGATATTTGGACTTAGGCAGAAACTGTATTAATGGACGTACTGTGTACTTGTGTTTAGGAGTTTGTCAAGGTATTTGTGAGATATGATAAACTATAAAGTTTTATGGACACAGACATACATTCAGAGTGACATATGTCACCGGCGGAAGAGCACGTCACGACACAGTCACGCCGAGAATGCTTGAGAGGTCGCTAGTTGATTCTCTACTGTCGCGAAAGGCAAACATTCAGTCATCATCGTGCAAGGTGAAGCTGCGTGTTTTCTGAGACTGCAGTGGTTTGTGTTAATACACACATCAGAAAAAGTTTTGCATCGCCTCGGTTCCGAGAGTTCCGGAACCTGTACATAAAATTGGAATAGAGATCAACATCATTTCCTCCCTTTTTATTGCTCATGAAAACTACACATTGCACCATACAGCGAGACCTTCAGAGGTGGTAGTCCAGATAACTCACTGGTACCTCTAATACCCAGTAGCACGTCCTCTTGCATTGATGCATACCTGTATTCGTCGTGGCATACTATCCACAAGTTCATCAAGGGACTGTTGGTCTAGATAGTCCCACTCCTCAACGGCGATTCGGTGTAGACCCCTCACAGTGGTTGCTGGGTCACGTCGTCCATAAACATCCCTTTTCAATCTATCCCAGGCATGTTCGATAGGGTTCACGTCTGGAGAACATGCTGGCCACTCTAGTCGACCGATGTCGTTATCCTGAACGAAGTCATTCACAAGATGTGCACGACGGAGGCGTGAATTGTCATCCATGAAGACGAATGCCTCGCCAATATGCTCCCGATATGGTTGCACTATGGGTCGCTGGATGGCGTTCACGTACCGTACAGCTGTTACGGCGCCTTCCATGACCACCAGTCGCGTATGTTGGCCCCACATAATGTCACCCCACAACATCAGGGAACCTCCAGCTTGCTGCACTCGCTCAATAGTGTTCAGCCTGACCGGGTTGCCTCCAAACACGTCTCCGACGATTGTCTGGTTGACGGCATATGCGACACTCGTCGGTGAAGAGAACGTGATGCTAATCCTGAGCAGTCCATTCGGCATGTTGTTGGCCCCTCTGCACCGCGCTGGATGGTGTCGTGGATGCAAAGTGGACCTCGTCATGGACGTCGGGAGTGAAGTTGCCCATCATGCATCCTATTGCGCACAGTTTGGGCCGTAACACGACGTACTGTGGCTGCACTAAAAGCATTATTCAACATGGTGGCGTTGTGTCAGCGTTCCTCCGAGCCATAATCTGTAGGTAGCGGTCTCCACTGCAGTAACAGCCCTTGGGCGGCCTGAGTGAGGCATATCATCGACAGTTCCTGTCTCTCTGTATGTTCTCCGTATCCAAACAACATCGCTTTGGTTCACTCCGAGACGGCTGGACACTTCCCTTGCTGAGAGCCCTTCCTGGCACATAGTAACAATGCGAATGCGATCGAACCGCTGTATTGACTGTCTAGGCATGGTTGAACTACAGTCAACACGAGCCGTGTACCTCCTTCCTGGTGGAATGACTGGAACTGATCGGCTGTCGGACCCCCTCCGTCTAATAGGAGCTGCTCATGCATGGTTGTTTACATCTTTGGGCGGGTTTAGTGACATCTCTGAACAGTCAAAGGGACCGTGTCTGTGATACAATATCCACAGTCAACATCTATCTTCTTCTGTTCTGGGAACCGGGGTGATGCAAAACTTTTTTTATGTGTGTAGGATTATGCTCTCAAAGGGAAACCATCACATGAATTTACTACCGACATCTCCGCATGAGGCTACTGGAGGCTGTCACGAGGAATCATCATTCATTCATTCATATATTCATACATATTGTTCCGTCAGTTCAGTCATGAAGGGTGTGGCTCGAGCGAATGCTATACACTAACAGGCAGAAGCAACCACTGCTTAGTACTTCTGTGAAACATACTAACAACGCCGAGAGAGATGGCGCAGTGTTCGGCACACTGGACCGCGTTCGGGAGAGTGATGGTACAAACCCGCGTCGGGCCATCCTGCTTTACGTTTGCCATGATTTCCCTAAACCGCTTGAGGCAAATTCCGAAATAGTTCCTTCAAAAGGCACGTTGGGTTACCTTCCCTAAGCCGGTGGGACCGATGACCTCTCTGGTCCGCTCCCCCAAACCAAACAACCAAACTGACCACTCTAATGCACTCAAAATTAATTATGGTCATTACTTCTAGATTATGTATGTGCATTTGGAGAAAAGCAGTTACTTAAAAATGCTTTTCCTTCTATATTAGTCAGCTACTGTTATTATCTTATACTAAACTTTTCACACAGACCACTATTGGCTTTCTTCGTAAGTTTTTGCTGTCAAAATCAACATCTATCTGATACAGATATTAGCCAGGCAGAACTTACGTCTCTGAGTCCAAGTATTCAGATATATGCGGCAACCAGACTATAGTACTACAGGTACAGACATAGACGGTTCATGTCGATACACTGCACTCCGTTCCCTTGGCAACTAACGGTATCTCCTTGCTTTATCTTTTCTCTGGTTATACTCTGCGTACCGACACCGATTTCACGAACGGACCGCAGAGGGCAGTCTTCCTTCTCCAAAGCAACTGCTACTGAATCATTACCTGTAATTTATCATAACATCTTCTGATAAATTGCTTCCTCTGGCACTTAACTCTTGCTGTCACGTACCTTAAAATTCCGCTACTCGTATTTTATTTTATGCTACTACTTTTTATGTACATTACTTCTGGAATGTATTTACCTACTGAACGTCTCTTCACGTAACGTCATGTGGTTAGCTGTGAGCGGAGACCCTCCAGGCTGTCCAGCAGTTAACGTTCGTCACTCAACATATGGTACCTGCTCCGTTCACTCACTCCGCCTGCCACCATTTGGTATTTTTTCAATTATTTCTTATTTTCATGTGTTATAACTTTTAATTCTTGACGTTATATGGCCCTCTAAGGTTGCAAATGTAATCATATTTTAGAGATGGTCAGAAGATGGCCTGAGAATAGACTGAAATCGGTCACCGTTGCAATAAATGATTTTATGCGTTCAATAGTGTTGTAATGTTTAACGTCAAACAAACGCTAGGAAGAACAGTGATCGCTGTAGATCACTCTCCTTCCTGGCGTTGTCAGATCCAATTTGCAGAAATTGGCTATTTAAGGAGTGATGGTTCAAAAACTCGGAGAGATAAGGACGTAAAATCCCCTATTCAGTCACTCGTTGACCACGATGGCACCGAAACAGAGGACGACCGAAGAAAGGCAGAAATACTGAATTCAGTGTTCCGAAACTGTTTCACTGCGGAAAATCGTAACACGGTCCCTGACTTCAGCCGTCGCACGGACGCCAAAATGGAAAATATTGAAATAAACGATATCGGAATTGAAAAACAACTGCTATCACTTAGTAGCGGAAAAGCATCCGGACCAGACGAGATACCCGTAAGATTCTACAGTGATTATGCTAAAGAACTTGCCCCCTTTCTATCAGCAATTTATCGTAGATCGCTGGAAGAACGTAAAGTACCTAGCGACTGGAAGAAAGCGCAGGTCGTTCCCATTTTCAAGAAGGGTCATAAATCAGATGCGAATAATTATAGGCCTATTTCGCTTACGTCAATCTGTTGTAGAATAATGGAACATGTTTTGTGTTCTCCTATTATGACGTTCTTAGATAATACAAATCTCCTTCATCATAACCAACATGGATTCCGCAAACAGAGATCATGTGAAACTCAGCTCGCCCTATTTGCCCAAGAAATTCACAGTGCCGTAGACACTGGCGAGCAGATTGATGCCGTATTCCTGGACTTCAGGAAGGCATTTGATACGGTTCCGCACTTACGTTTAGTGAAAAGAATACGAGCTTACGGAATATCGGACCAGGTTTGTGATTGGATTCAGGATTTCCTAGAAGAAAGAACACAACATGTCATTCTTAACGGTTCAAAATCTGCAGATGTAGAGGTAATTTCGGGAGTACCGCAGGGAAGCGTGATAGGACCTTTATTGTTTACAATATACATAAATGACTTAGTTGACAACATCGGTAGCTCCGTGAGGCTATTTGCAGATGACACGGTTGTCTACAAGAAAGTAGCAACATCAGAAGACGCGTACGTACTCCAGGAGGACCTGCAGAGGATTAATGCATGGTGCGACAGCTGGCAGCTTTCCCTAAACGTAGATAAATGTAATATAATGCGCATACATAGGGGCAGAAATCCATTCCAGTACGATTATGCCATAGGTGGTAAATCATTGGAAGCGGTAACGACCGTAAAATACTTAGGAGTTACTATCCGGAGCGATCTGAAGTGGAATGATCACATAAAACAAATAGTGGGAAAAGCAGGCGCCGGGTTGAGATTCATAGGAAGAATTCTAAGAAAATGTGACTCATCGACGAAAGAAGTAGCTTACAAAACGCTTGTTCGTCCGATTCTTGAGTATTGCTCATCAGTATGGGACCCTTACCAGGTTGGATTAATAGAAGAGATAGACATGATCCAACGAAAAGCAGCGCGATTCGTCATGGGGACATTTAGTCAGCGCGAGAGCGTTACGGAGATGCTGAACAAGCTCCAGTGGCGGACACTTCAAGAAAGGCGTTACGCAATACGGAGAGGTTTATTATCGAAATTACGAGAGAGCACATTCCGGGAAGAGATGGGCAACATATTACTACCGCCCACATATATCTCGCGTAATGATCACAACGAAAAGATCCGAGAAATTAGAGCAAATACGGAGACTTACAAGCAGTCGTTCTTCCCACGCACAATTCGTGAATGGAACAGGGAAGGGGGGATCAGATAGTGGTACAATAAGTACCCTCCGCCACACACCGTAAGGTGGCTCGCGGAGTATAGATGTAGATGTAGATGTAAAAGTCGGGAGGCAAAAGAAGGACGTAAATTTTCAATCATAAGCTAATAATTTCTTATAATATATTACGAACCAAAACGGTGCAACTACATTCAAAACTAATGTTCTCTGCATCAGAAGTACCAAGTCTGAGAGAGGAATGAAAAACACTTTGAAAAAGAAAAATGGATTTTTTGATTAATCTTCCTAGCGTCTATGACTCATAAGTGTGTCTTCAAGAAATTTTTAGAATAAAAGAAACACGCATTTAACGGTGTAATATGAAGAAACACATGCGTAATAAATAATTAAACCCTTTCAGTTTCACGAAAATACTAATGAAACTTTAAAATGCAAGACAGGTAGATTTTTAGGCTTGTTAGTGTAGTTACTTAATACTTGTAATTACTGCGTTTTGAATTAGATACATACTCCATTGTATAAAACAACATCAAATTTCTGATTATCTTTCAAATGATTTAGTGTGCTAAATATTTGACATTAAGGGTGCAACGGGGAAACGTTTACAAAATGTTTTTCTAATGTAGGTGTAATGTTAGCGGGAAGGTGCTAAGTGCTCTCTTTATGAAACACTGGATGATTATTCTTTGGATAATTTCCGTTTCGTTCTAAGCAAAAGCTAGTTTTCCGCGCATCTTAATGTTTACGAAGCCGTATTTGCTTAATTGTGTGTCGCACACTTGTATAATTGTGTAGGTACATTCAGTGTTTTATGTGTATGCAGAGTACAAAACGTGTTGCAAATAGAATTAATAGTATAGAAGTAGTACAGTAAAAAGTCATGTCTGACGCTTAAGTTTCATTGCATAGACCGCGAAGATGGACTAACATAAGTGACAAACTTTTTTTTCCTTTCATCATTTTGTGGCAGTTGTCTGTGACAAAAAGTTACATACAGTTTAGAAATTGTGTGTAAAGTTTGTTGAAAGTCGGTAAGTGTTCTCATTCTCAAATACTGAATGAATATAGTCTGTCTATTTGCGCACCGTGAGTTGCTCTGCCTCAAGACATATGGACAGTTTCCAGTACTACAATACTTGTCTTATGACGTTAAACCTCTGACATAAAATTATACCTCTATTAAGACAATGACAGCATTTTAAAGTATTAAAGTCGGTCTAAATTTATAATAATGAAAATCAAGTTTTTGTTGCTCCTATGGGCCCTTTGAGAGGCAACCTACACCTGGGATGGGATTTCCCTGCCGCGGGTTACTCGCTTGGTATATTCTGTAAACTACTTACCAGTCGTGTTTCCACCGTCGGAATGAGTTAACAACGTCAACACTTCAAAATCACCCATCTCCCTTGTTTCGTCTCTCAGTACGAGGGTGGTTTGATAAGTCTGGTAAGTTTGCATGAAAGAATGGAGCATTTTTATTGCGCCATCATGGTTCGTAAGCTTCATTATTCCAAGAATCGTATTAAGAATTCCAACAATGTATAGCTTACAGTTCATTGTTGAAAGTAGACTGGTCAGTGTGTCGACCGCGCTTGAAAAAGGAGAAAACGGAATTTCGTGCCGTTATTAAACGTTTTCATTTGAAGGGTCGAACTGCGGCACAAATCAGAACTGGATGAAGTTCAAGAGGACTCTGCATCATCACTTTACTTATGTATTAATAAATGTAAACGTGGTCGGACAAGCACCGAAGACGAGGTGCGCTTAGTGATTCCCACTGATATCACCACAAAGGAAACCATTGACAAAATGCATAATATGGTAATGTAGGACTGGCAAATAAAAATTCGTGAGATTTTAGAGACTGTAGGCATCTCAAATAAGTGAGTGCATAATATTCCGCACGGAGAATTGGCTATGGAGAAGCTGTGAGCGAGGTGGGTGCAGCGATTGCTCACAGACGACAAAAAGCACATACAGCACGACATTTCAACACATGTCCACCTTTAATCACAATCCGCAATACTTTTTGCACCGATTTGTGACTGTTGATCCATCATTAGACATCAGGGTCGAAAGGGCAGCCAAAACAATGGACAAGGGATGCTGAAAGTGCACCAAGAAGGCAAAGACCCTTTTGTTAGCTGGTAAGGTTATGGCCGCTGTTTTTTTGGGATTCCCAAGAAATTAGCCTCATAGATTATGTTGTGGTTGGCAGGAGAGCCAACACCGCGCTACAAGAGGAGGCCGAAATGCAGGCGTTTTAGCTCACGCAGGCCGGCGTGAGGTCTGGAACATGACAAGGAAATTAGAATTTAGAAAAACGGACGTAGCTGGTGGAATACTTAACTTTAATCCATTAATGATGAACGTCGGTCTTGACAGTACATGATTCACAATATCAATAGTAACTGATAATGGCGCCTTGCTAAGTCGTAGCAAATGACGTAGCTGAAGGCTGTGCTAAACTACCGTCTCGGCAAATGAGAGCGTATTTTGTCAGTGAACCATCGCTAGCAAAGTCGGCTGTACAACTGGGGCGAGTGCTAGGAAGTCTCTCTAGACTAGACCTGCCGTGTGGCGGCGCTCGGTCTGCCATCACTGATAGTGGCGACACGCGGGTCCGACGTATACTAACGGACCGCGGCCGATTTAAAGGCTACCACCTAGCAAGTGTAGTGTCTGGCGGTGACACCACAGATTATCGGGAAAAGCAGAAACGGTACTGTGTGCTGTTCTTTTTCATTGTTGGATTGTTTGAAACTTGCTTTGGTGAAAAAAGAGCAAGGTAGGTGCGCAAAAAGCGCTCTTCCAGCAGGATAATGCACCATCCCTTACATCAGCGATAACAGTGGCGAAAGCGCACCAATAGGGGCTTTGAATTGGTTCCTTGTCGACCCTGTTCACCAGACACAGCGCCAAGTGACTTCTCCCCATTTCTCAGTTTGAAACTATGAGTTGCTGGGAAGAAAGTTTCATCAAAACGAAAAGCTATTGTTGCAGTCAACAACTATTTTGCAGAGCCTGACAGAATCTATGTTTCCGATGGGATGAAAATGCTGGAGGGGTCTTAAAGGAGACTACATCGAGAAGTAAGGTGAGTTTCTTTACGAGACAAACATTTTTCTTGCTTTTTACCAGGTATATTAAACCACTCTCGCACAAATGAAAGCACGAAACCACTATGGAATCCTAGTAGTAACCTAAGTCGCGGTGAGTCCACGGGCGATAGGGCGTGTGGGGGCGGGGTGGGGGGGGGGGAGGGAGGGGTTGCGGTGACGAGGGGGGCGGGGCAGACGTTGAAACACTGTTCAGAAAACGGCGGCGTGGAGCTAATTACACAACGGTGGAAGCCACGCGGTTGAGTGCTTCCGAAAGTTACATTTCCGGCATTGGCTGTATCTACATCTGCATCCACACACTGTTAACCATTGTGAAGTGCATAGCAGAGGAGCGTCTCGTTGTATCCGTTGTGAGGGCTTTCTGCCGTTCGATTCACGTATGGAGTGCGGGAAGAATGATTGTTGAAATGCCACTGTGTGGGCTGTAATTAATCCAATTGTGTCTTCGCAACCCCTATAGGAGCGATACAGAGGTGACTGTAAAATATTCCTAGATTCCTCACTTACTGCTAGATCTAGAAACTTTGTAAGTACTTTTGCGTCTGTCTTCAAAAGTCTGTCAGTTCAGTTTCACCAACATCTTCGCGGCACTATCCCATGGGACGAATAAAGCTCATACCATCCTTGCCGCCCTTCTTTGCATCCATGGAATATCCGCTTTTAGTCCTATTGGGAACGGGTCCTGTTCACTTCAGCAGTATTCTACGATGAGTCGTATGAGTTTTGGAAGCAATTTCCTTTGCAAACTGATTGCATTTTTCCGGTACTCTACCAATAAAACGAAGTCTACCACATTGTTCACCTACGACTGAATCTACGCGGTCGTTCTATTTTGGTATTTCTAAAACTGTACACCCAGATATTTGTATGAGTTCACCGATTCCGTCTGTGACTCTTTCATAATATAGGATATTACAGGGGTGGACAACAATATGGAAACAGCAAACACGTTACACATTACCATGCCTAACACGCTGTAGGAAAATCGTTGGCATTCATAACAGCTTCCAGTCGTCTCAGAATGAACAAAACAGATCCAGTAGGGTGTCAAGGGAATTTTATACCATTCTTCGTGCAAAATAGTGGCAAGTCCAGGAAGCTATGATAGGGGATAGAGATCGCGCACTCTTCTCTCTAAAGTGGACTACAAAGACTCAATAACACCGACGTCTGGTGACTGTGTCAGCCAGGGGAGAAGCGACAATTATCCTCGCGCTCACAGAACCACTCCTGGACAATGCGAGTCGTGTGGACAGGGGCCTGTCTTCTTGGATCACAGCATCACGACTCCGAATCAAGCACTGTGCAATGGGATGAAACAGATCAGCAGAAACGGCGCCATAATTTTAGCCACTAATGCGACCTTGTAGAGTAACCATGTGGTTACTGAAGTCCGCCCCCACCCCAACCCACTGCCGCCCCCATGTTTCACATATGAGACGTAAAATCAGCCAGAAACTGGAAGCAGTGTCAAACAAAACTCATCCGTTCAGATGACATTCTTCCATTGCTCTACAGCCCAGGTTAAATGGCCACAAATCTACGTTCTCTTGAAACTTCCTGGCAGATTAAAACTGTGTGCCCGACCGAGACTCGAACTCGGGACCTTTACCTTTCGCGGGCAAGTGTTCTACCATCTGAGCTACCGAAGCACGACTCACGCCCGTCCCTCACAGCTTTACTTCTGCCAGTATCTCGTCTCCTACCTTCCAAACTTTACAGAAGCTCTTCTGCGAACCTTGAAGAACTAGCACTCCTGAAAGAAAGGATATTGCGGTGCTTCGGTAGCTCAGATGGTAGAGCACTTGCCCGCAAAAGGAAAAGGTCCCGAGTTCGAGTCTCCGCCGGGCACACAGTTTTAATCAGCCAGGAAGTTTCATATCAGCGCACACTGCGCTGCAGAGTGAAATTCTCATTCTGGAAACATCACCCAGGCTGTGGCTAAGCCATGTCTCCACAATATCCTTTCTTTCAGGAGTGCTAGTTCTGCAAGGTTCGCAGAAGAGCTTCTGTAAAGTTTGGAAGGTAGGAGACGAGATACTGGCAGAAGTAAAGCTGTGAGGGCCGGGCGTGAGTCGTGCTTCGGTAGCTCGGATGGTAGAGTACCTGCCCGCGAAAGGCAAAGGTCCAGAGTTCGAATCTCGGTCGGGCACACAGTTTTAATCTGCCAGGAAGTTTCATATCAGCGCACACTCCGCTGCAGAGTGAAAATCTCATTCTACGTTCTCCTGTTACGGGCGTTTGCGTCGCTGATGAGTGGTTTTGGAATTCCAGCTGCCCTGCTTAAGGAGCTCGCTTTTTGTTTGTTTTGGTACCGACGGGGTTAGCTAGTGCGCCACTCATTTCTATAGTGATATTTCCAGCTGCCGCCCTCTCCTTTTTCGTCACAGTCCCCATCAGTGACCGCCTTTCTCGATCACTCAACACACGCTTTAGTTCGCGTTGTGACGTTGCGAATAATTAGTTTCGCTTTCTATGAACGCGATATAAATAATCCGGTACGGGGCCTCTTGAAACACGAAACACTTCGGCTACCTTGTTTACGGAAGAACCCACCATACGAGTGCCAACACGCTAGCATATGTCTCCGTTCACCTACTCTTATCTCCGACAAAAAGCACTCGCGACTACATAGAACACTGTTCTGCTCACAACGGGCGCAAAGTGTTAAGGGGACATCGTACGTGAAATTCGTTGAAATTTGACATTTTCTGTTTTCTACTCCATAATGTACTTTGGACTTTCCTGAACAATTTGGTATATAATACATTAAAACCAGATAATTGTGAGACCTTCAAGTAATATTTTGAATGTTGACATGTGACTGTCAAATTTCGCGGTTACGCATATACAGCCACAGTTGAGCAGTCATACCTTGGGAACTATACAGTCTACAAGGCTGTGACTTGCTTTGTTTTGTGCCTCCTGCTACGTCTCGGAAATTGGCATTAAAAATAAACAAAACAGTCCTTTCTTTCTGATGCTACTTTTCGTTGAAAGTAGTGTGATTATCGGTTATTTTTGTAGTAAACTAACTTCTATTGCTTTTTAACCGTAAGTAAAATGACTAAGCGCAGGCTATTATTAATAACTGTGACAATTTAGACAAGATAAAAAGAGGTGTGTGGAGCACTTTCTTTCATCGAATATCAACCGATGAAAAGCCTTGTCATGCTTTGTTTCCACCTCCACCAAACACTTAGTGTAAATATAGGCAAGCTGAATTTTCTGGCACCTTTCATGAACTTACACATAAATATTCTCTTCTTTTAGCAGTAATCGAGGCAATCAAACCTATTTACAGAGATTTGGCAAATCCTGAGCTACTAAAGAATTTACATGGGAAGACCCAGAATGTGAATGAGTCCTTCAATGATGTTGTTTGGTGCTGTGTGCCTAAAAATGTACGTGTTGGCCTTATTACTCTAAAGTTAGCAGTGTCTAATGCTGTAATAACTTTTAATGGTGGGAACTATGTAGACTTAAGGTTCTGGAGAAGTTAGGAGTAAGATTTGGACAGAACACAGATAAAGGACTGCGGAAACTGGATGAGCTTCGTGTACGTGAAGCATAGTTAGCTGCTCAGCAAATGACAAAAGAAGCAAGAAAGAAAAGGAGGAGGCAAGTTCTGGCCTGTTGTGACACTGAAGAAGACATAGACTATGGGCCAGGCAATTCTAGTGCATAAAAGATGCAGAAATGTAAGTCTGTATAAGCATTTGTAATAAAAAAAGTTATAAACGTCAATATCTCTTAACTAATTTTTTTGCAATAAATGACCCATTTTCTAAAAAAAATACTGATGATAGAGACGTGAAATTTTCACAGCGTGCCAAGTGTGAGATTCAATACATATGGAACTAGACTAATTAAAATATCCTGAGTTGTTTTGTTTTATGTTCATTTATTTACAAAATTCTGTCAAAAAATTGTGTGTTTGGAAAAAAAATAACATGCCCCACAGTACAATTTTGGTAAAATTCTAGTTCATTGTATCTAGAAAGGTACATTCAATAATTACGGAAAATGGTAAGTTGGTGTCTTAAAAAGTTTCCAAGATAATGGGTCACAAAATTCGATAATTTAACATTGGCGCCATACGACATACAATGTCCCCTTAAGAACAATTCTCAGGTGCCGTGGTTGGTCAAATACAACAGCTCGTGGTCTAGTGGCTAGCGTTGCTGCCTCTGGATCACGGGGTACCGGGTTCGATTCCCGGCCGGGTTGGCGATTTTCTCTGCCTGGAGACTGGGTGTCCGTGTTGTCCTCATCGTTTCATCATCATTAGTGACAGTGACTTCATTGGACTGTGAAAAAGAAAATCTGACTGTGTCAAGATTGCGACTTTGTACGGGCGCTGGTGACCAAGCAGTTGAGCGCCCCAGAAACCAAACATCAAAAAATCTGAGATTGCTATTGTTATTCTCTGTAGGGTGATTAATAAAGGACATAAACAGTAAGGGTCCAAACACAGTTCGCTGGTACACATCCCAAGTTACTTCTACATCTGTCAATGACTGTCCATGAAAAATAATTTGCTGCTTCCTTGCTACCAAAATATCCTTAACACAGCCACAAATTTCGGTTGAAACCCCATACGATCGCACTTTTGATAATAAGGGTAGTTGTGGTACTTAGCCAAATGCTTTTCGGAAACTGACAAGTACAACAATCTATGTGAGTACCATGGTCCGTGGCTTTCAGTATCTCATGTGAGAAGCGTGCGTGTTTGGTTTCACACGTTCGACAAAAAAATGGCTCTGAGCACTATGGGACTCAACATCTTAGGTCATAAGTCCCCTAGAACTTAGAACTACTTAAACTTAACTAACCTAAGGACATCACACACACCCATGCCCAAGGCAGGATTCGAACCTGTGACCGTAGCAGTCCCGCGGTTCCGGACTGCAGCGCCAGAACCGCTAGACCACCGCGGCCGGCACACGTTCGACACGCCTCGTTATGTTTGAGCTCAGAATTTATATTAGCAAATCGCGTTGTTAGTGAATGTCATGACTTGTGTCGGTGTGGGTACGGCTACGTAGTGCTGAAACACAAGAAATTGTGCGTTACAGATGCAGACAGTCGACATGGGTCTGGTTGAACTGACCAGGACTTTACTCATAAAGTTGTTTTACCAAAACAACAGCAATAGTGCTGTTCCTCTTTGCGAGTGTCGACACATTAAAGGAATACACAGAAGTCCTCCTTTTACACCGGGTTAAAGAACACGATCCGGATATTCGAATTAACTGGCGATTTGGAAATTGCTCCTTGGAGAGGCCAGTGGCCAGCTGCGCCACAAATTGTTGAAGAAATTACTGTTGCCGTGGCTGAGAATGCCGGACGCAAAGAGCGATTTTCAAATTGTGCGCGATCTGTGTAAGACAGCTGAACATTCGCTGGTCCACTGTTCGGAAAGTGCGGCGAAATCTTGTCAAATGGTATCCAAGCTGTTGTCGATGCAGATGGTCTCCACAATAAGCAACGTTTGTGACCTCGAACGTAAACGTGGTGTAACACTTATATCGATTAGGAGTTGGTTTATTTTCTGTAACTGTGTATTTCCAATTTATGAAGTCTGTATTCTGTGTTGTTTAAACTCCTTGGAACTATGCAAGAGTTTTGTAATGTATACATGAGAAAAGGAAAAGAATGTGTTGATGAATTATTATAATATGAATATGTTTATAAAAAGGAAATGTTTGTTAAAAGCTGGTTCATGCTTAGGGCAATTGTATCTGTAACATGTAAACGCTGTAGGGAAGTCCCTCCGTAAGGGAAGTGGCATCGCGCGATGCAAAAGGTGGGCTTGGCGGTCGAACCGAGCGGAATGCCTCTAATATGTTGGGGAGTTTGGGGAGTTTAAACTCAGAAGAGTGTTCGTTGAGCCAATCTCTAGCAATAATTCTGGACATGTGGAGTGTCCCATTGTCCTGCTGGAATTGCCCAAGTCGGTCACAATGCACAATGGACATGAATGGCTGCAGATGATCAGACAGGATGCTTACGTACGTGTCACCTGCCAGAGTCGTATCTAGACGTATCAGAAGCCCAATATCACTCCAATTGTACACAGCCCACACCATTACAGACCCGCCACCAGCCTGAAGAGTGCCCTGTTGTCAATCATACCGCTAGTAATTAGTGAGACAAGAAGAGTTTAATAGTCTTCGTGATTTTCCAGACACAGTTTCCATTTTGATTAGCTTCTGTTAAACGTATCCATCCACATCTAGTACAGATAATCGGAAGAATCAAAACATCGCTTGAAGAAACCGCATCTTAAAGTCTGAGCCATAAGAGATAAGTGCGAAAAAAAGAGTACTGAAACAGTGTGTCTTTGAAGGCATTACCGGTATGGTATATGAAAAGGGGATGACAAATAAATGTGAAATACACTGTGAGTAAATAACGAAAATTTCATTCTCAAATTGTTTAAATCGTCCCATACCCCAAAATTTTTTGTTGTGTGGGTATGGATAAATACTGGCTAGAGTGTGATAAAGAGATTAATTGTTGGTTGTGGAGAAAGACTGACGTATAGCGAAACCCGAAGTCTACATTAGGTTGGAATGTTGCGTGTTCTAAGACTGAAAGTGAAAATAGTAGAAAGTATGGATCTTCCATTTAAAAGCTGCAGTATTAGAGTGCAGTAACTTCAAATATTATTAATTTTTCCCTTTCTCGCTTTGTCATGCTCCGTGTTTCTGATCCGTTGTGAGGTGCCGGGGCTAGCAGTGTATTTAACACTAAATTCTTCTAGAATCTTGATATGATATGGAACTGATGCCCTAAGCCGCCCCTTTTCTAACTCCGACTTTTGCTGTTGCACATGGATTAAGAAGAAACGTGAACTGACTGTAATCAACCCTGCAATTGGAGTAGAAAAGAGTTCGGCACCTGCAATATTTTAATTTGATAAAAGAAAGTTTCATTAACGTAGTGAGAAATGAAAGGGTTGCTTTACCAATCCACAGAATGAAAGTTCTGTCCAAAATAACAATTTGACTTATTATGACTAAACTCAAAATAATAAACAAAACACATGAAACATTTACAATATGTCAAATTGGATACTCAAATGTTCCCTGAACTGATGGTCCATTCACAATGACAGTGGTGGTATCTGCTTCAGTTTATGGGGACTTCAGGCACAATGGTTGCATACACACAACAATAAATACAGAATACAAAAAAAACACAGTGTAGGGAACAATACAGTAATTTGTGCGCCCTACTCTATCACTTACATAAGAATTACAGTGCAAAACACAAACACATACAAGGTATAACATACATTACAAAAACGACACTAGAGAAAGAAATTTAAGAAGAAAACAAGGTTCATGGGGTGGTAAGTTGTGCATGCACATTGCACAATGTTCACAACTGTGCTGAGAATGAGGCACTAAATCACATTGTTAGAAATATTCGAAGCACTTCATAACTTCGTTATTTTCTCTGAATGGTTTGGTATGTTGAGTCATATGCATTGATGCACATGGTTCCATGTCTCGAGCATCAGAGGGGGGTTTTGGGATGGGGCCACAGTACTGACATCACATAGGGCTAAACGTCGGGTGTTGTTGCTACGTTGTTGCAACAGCAATAGGGTGTGCTGGAGCATCTGCAGTATGCTGTTGAGATTGCAGCAAGAGCCACGTATATGATCACGACAGTACAGTAGGAAGACAAAGTGATAGGCTCTCCTCACGTCGATTAATTGTCTCTGAGGTCTACCGGTTGGGATGCATCACTGGTCCAGATCTCTTCTCTCCCTGGACAGTACTTTACGTTTTCCAATATTGAAGTTCGACGAGGGATGATGGCATGTGCAGTGACTCCACAAGTGTGTGAGGTCATCCATACAGGATAGAACTAGGAACGACGATTGCTACAACTGCTCTCTAATAGAGAGGAGAAGTTAGAAATGAGACAATTCATTTGTTAGAGTTTGTGGCACGATACTACTTTGTGTATGCAGATCGGCCAATGCTAGTGAATTGTAAAAACTCAAACAGGTGAGTGTATAGCGTCCCTTTCTGTCCTGAGGCACATGAGGCGCAGTTTCTGACACCGTACGTGATCTTCTTCGTATACTCACGACAACGTGGTCTGCCGCAGGGAATCCCTCCAAACGGCTGCCGCGTCCGGAGAGCTAGATGGCTGTTGCGTGCTGGTCATGTGTCAGTGTCAACGGCCAGCCTCACTTTCGCTTGTGGCCCGGCGAGGGTTGTCTGACGCCTAATCCCTGAGGTATACGGCTCGGTGACTGTCAGCTTGTAGGACCGGACGCTCCCGCGCCCTTCTCGTCAGGTGGCGCGCTGACGCTCCCCTTCTTGCAGGTAGCCGATGACCTCTTGTTTTTGCTCTGGCTGGCCTTTGCATTGCCACGATACCCATCATCTGCACAATTCTGACAAAAATCTTATACCTAACTTTTTCCCATGACCTCTATGTTATAATAAACTTACATAACGATACATTGATGGTCTGTCGTTTCAGACACTCTTAATTTAATTTTATAGATATTAATCTATGGCTATCATTATAACAAAATCTTGGTGTTTCTAATCTAGACATGGAAATAATTTATCTTGATATTTGTGTAAAGATCGATCTCACTACTGTACATGGTGTGTGACAACTAATGCTGTGTACTGGATGAACAACTAAATGTGCGGGCCCCGCACTAATATTACTATTACTTGTGTAGATCGACAGTAGACATGCTCAAGAATTAACTACAATTTGCCAATGATTTACATTCCATGTCTTTTGAATAAATTATGTTATTATGCAGGTTGAAGATTTACTTAGCTATAAAGAACATGCAGCTATTGTACTTTCGCTCTCCCGTCGTCCTTCCATCTTGGGTCTGTGGTTTGGTGACCCGAAAAATAGCATCCCAACAGGCTCGCGCCAAAGATTTGTGGTAGAAAACCCCCACAATATTAAGGATCTAGGAATTTTTTCTTTTTTTTTACCTTATACAATACTCTTACATAATTCCTGTACGCTGAGATGTCTCGCTGCTCGCCGCTATTGACGATGACAGTGATGTGCGCGCCGTACGACACGGCCTCCGAGTTCTCACTACGCCTCGCCTCACTGAAACTCCAGAGACTGGGTTAGCCATGGCTATACAAGACAATAAATTTATATTTGCAACTTCTTTTTCTATGTGATGCTGTTTTCGCGATCAAAGCGCACCTTTCCAGAGGCAATGTAATATGACCAAGCCAGGACTTGTTCCTATTGAGGGTTCCGTCGCCCACCACACGCCAGCTTCACAGTATGTCACGAATCTCCAAGTATAATTCCTTGGTTATTCATCTGTGACAGTCACAGGCAGCACGCTAAATCCCCAACCAGCACACTGGCATGGTAGGCTTTATGCCCGCATTTCTACCGTCTGGTGCACCATTGGAGTCAAACGCTCACTGGTTCACCCCGACTTGCAAGACAACGATGCTGGCGCACCACTGTAAAAATAATACTGCCCATATTCATCCTCGAAATCACGCAATATACCACAATCTTGCAGCGCACTGACGCGTGCCTGCAAGCATTGATATTAACGTCTCGCGAACTGGTTGTGGCCGCTATGGAGCGTATCACGACTTTCCAGAACGCTTCTAGGAGCACGTTCTTGTATGCGCCCGTTTGTGCGACCTCTCCTCACTCATCATTACCCCTCACCATGGATACCAGACAGGAAAGGACAAAAACATTGCTCATGGAAAGGTAGTGCCTCCTACTCCATCGACATTGTAAGTCACGAACATAAACCAAATAGGATAGCAGCAGTAAATTCTTATGCGAGACAACGCAGCGTGTTAATACTTTAACAATCTTAATCTATTAATGCAAGGATTATTGTTCTCCGAAGAAAGGTTCATATATTTGCCTATTCTACTATGTACACCACTTAAATTACTATTATTCCATGAACTTCTTTGTGTGAGAGATTTGGTGGAGTCCTATGGACTAGCGCCAATCCCTTGTTAGACTCCCTCTCCTCTGACGTGCATTAGGATTTGCGGGTCTAATTTCAATCTCCTGGTTCTCCTGTTGTCCTTGATTTCGCTCTCTCCAATTACGGTCTCTTTGCCGTTCGTTATTCCTCCTGTCTCCGCTTCCTTGTCTAGCATGACCCTGTTCCCTGTTTCCATCTCTCTGGTTTCCAAAACCTTGGTTAGCGAAATCTTGATTTCCGTAACCCTTGTTCCGTAAATGACTAGTGCGATTATGCCATCTGTTGTCGTCTTTCCTTGCTGGTCGTTGGTATTTGTTACTCTGCCCCTTCTTCCTGTCTTTTGCGTCTTGTTTGTCAAAGACAACTTCGAGTTCACGCAATAGACTCTTGAATGCTTCTATGTCAGATCCACACTTCCTGACAAGTGTCTGTTGGAAAAACAAAATTTGATGATTTCTCCCTTGCTATATGGACTATCTAAAAATTGATTTTTATTGAGTAAATCATCAAGAAATTTTGTTGCGCTCCTATGCCCGGACACTTCCAGTTCAGGACAAAATATTATTTCCTCTTTAATCCTGTCTTGCGTTTCCTTTGACCAGTAGGTCCGCAGGAATGCACCAACAAATTCCTGATAAGTCCGACACGTCGCTGCCACACCCCGCATCTTTTCCGCGGCTTGGCCTTCGATGTGTCCACACATGAATTCTAATTTTGCCAGAGTTGGCCATGATGACGGTTATGAATTTGTAAACTGCATCATCCAGCTCTTGGGATGCATCGACCCTCCATTATCTCTGATCTTCTGGAATTTTAGTATCGAGAGGAAGTGGTTCTGATCAAAATCCTGTCCGATCCTCGCACTGGTGTTGTCACTGGTTTCCGATACTTGCACGTCTGCCGAGTGTCCTGATCTATCTTGCTGATAACTGTGATGTGCTACCTCTGTATCACAGTGGAAGTGGCACTCCGAATTCACTCTCCTAAGTGGGCTACAATTATTGGAGCTATTACTAGGTGTTTCTGCGTGTGCACTGTTAGTACCGCACTCTGTCACTGGGCTAGAGCACGGCGGGCTTTTCCTTGGAGACACAATTCTGTGTACTCCATCATTGGTATCCGAACGCGCAGTGCTCGTATACCCGTTTAGCTCTAGTTTTGCTATCCGACTTTCTACTTCTTTCATTCGTTTCGTGACGTTCGTAACCGCGATATTACCTTGAGTTTTTAAGACCGCTAGGGATTTTGAGTGGGCTTGTGTCGCACGTCGCAAGCGCCCAGCGAGTTGAAAAGTTACTTTTGCGATTTTCATTGCCCCTGTTGCTGCCGTTTTGGCTAGGCCTGCTAGTTTTTGTGCTACCATTGACATTTGTTTTGCTTCTCCACATTCTTTCTTTATTGTTAGTAATTCCCCACGAATTTCCCCTATATGCGAAATTATTGCCTCAGTGTCCTTCTTACGCTGTTCGTCAGCTTCTTCCTTCTCCTTCTTACGCTGTTCGTCAGCTTCTACTTTCTCTTTCTTACGCTGTTCGTCAGCTTCTTCCTACTCCTTCTTACGCTGTTTCTCAGCTTCTTCCTTCTCCTTCTTACGCTGTTTCTCGTCTTCTTCCTTCTCCTTCTTACGTTGTTTCTCATCTTCTTCCTTCTTCTTCTTACGCTGTTTCTCATCTTCTTCCTTCTCCTTCTTACGTTGTTTCTCATCTTCTTCCTTCTCCTTCTTACGCTGTTTCTCATCGTCTTCCTTCTCCTTCTTACGTAGTTCGTGAGCTTCTACTTTCATTGATCGTAGGAAGCTTAGTATTGGGTTAATGACATCTTTTTGATCCTCGTCACACCTGGGCGATGTAACTCTGGACACCTGGGCGCTAGAGCTCTGACGTGACCGAGCTGGCCTCTGTCTGCACTCGTTCGTTTGACTATAAACTTTTGCTACCGTCTCGACCTGTGTGCCTGTCTCTGTTTCATCCTCTACCTCACTATCATAATCACGGTCGCGACGTTGCTCTAAGATCGCGTCCAAATCACCGTCCTCATTAATGACCCTGTAGTCCTGTCCTGCTAAAAATGTGCCCATCTCATCTCCGAACCTATCCCCGTCAGTATCCTGCCTCTTATCAATTATGCTATCCTCCTTTGTTTTAGCTTCGCTCGATAATAGTCGTGCCTTACTTATCGCGATCATTCATGAATAACAAATTTATCTAAAATGAACAATAAAAATAATCTACTCCCAATATTTTTACACATCAACATAAAATTTCAACAACGTCGTTCCAACGCTGTAAATGCACGATTTGTTGTGGTACAGAAACGGCACACAAATCCGACAAAGTGTGATGTGGTATGGACACAACATAAAAGAAACACAAAAAACAATGAACAAACAAAAAATATATACAATAAAAACAAAAACTGTAATCATGCACCGCTGCTTAAAAACTAAACGTGGAACTACCATAAAAACTTGGGTATTAATCATTAAAAAAATAAGTTAAAAAAATTTTGAATGTTCCTACTGAGAATACTGCTTACTTATCAGTGATTCACAGTAAAGATCCGAGGCTGAGGGTCGCCATTTTATGCGAGGTCCCGGGGCTAGCAGTGCATTTTACACTAAATTCTTCTAGAATCTTCATATGGAAATGATGCTCTAAGCCGCCCCTTTTCTAACTCCGACTTTTGCTGTTGCACATAGATTAAGAAGAAAAGCGAACTGACTGTAATCAACCCTGGAATTGGAGTAGAAAAGAGTTTGGCACCTGCAATAATTTTATTTGATAAAGGAAAGTTTCATTAACGTAGTGAGAAATGAAAGGGTTGCTCTACCGATTAACATAATGAAAGTTCTGTCCAAAATAACAATATGATTTATTATGACTAAACTCAAAATAATAAACAAAACACATGAAACATTTACAATACATCAAATTGGCTCAAATTGGATACTCAAATAAATGCTGTGAAGGTGAAGTTGTCCCTAAACTAGATTGTGACGTTTATGACCAAGTGGTATGTGGAGCCAATTCCCTGCAACTCAAATCTTAAGAGAAACAACCAGCCAACTCAACATTAATTGCTGCTACAGTAGTGAGAACTCAATGACATCCAAGACAGAACCACGTAAGATAAGATGGGAACAGGCGCGCTCTGCTGAGCTCTGATTATCACAGAGCAAAATTCCCAAATCTGCCGGTGCTGCGGACATACATTACTAAGCTGTCTTCTTAACTGCAAGGACGATTTGGTGTACAGGAAGCGATGGCTGGTTGCTTCGACGTTCCGTCGTGGTGATGATAATGTCGCGAGTATAGCCCGAAACAAATTATCCTGGTCTGGTTGTTCCAGACTAAAGACTTCCTATCAATACAAATGCGCCTCTGAGGGAGGCGAAGAAGGCTCGCCACACAATCACTGACGATACAGTGATTGATTTTAACAAGCGAAGTCACACAGTAACTCCGATACAGTCAACTTTAGCCAAAACTGCTCAAGACAGACAACATAAGCCGCTTGTATGCAGAACGTTCAATTGCCAACTGCACTCGGAAAGTTACGTTGAAGTCGAAACTTCAGCAACTTCGTCAAACTGTTACAACTAAATGAAAGTATATTAGACAGCCAACGGAAGGCAGGCTGTCCAGAGCAGCGAGAGCTCAGTCTTGTAACCTACCCCGACCGAAAGGCGAGAGCCGAGTCCGACAAGAGCACCCGAACAAGCCGAACACAGAACGTTCCCGCCGCCATGACAGTGGCCGTGGTTAAACGTTCCAATCAGCAACTCGAAAACCAGCGGAAAATTCCACTCTATTGCCGACGCACTACTATTCCACCAGTGGAGATACTTGGCGCCAATTTCTGAGCCGATTTTGCTACGTCACGGAGCTATCCTGTGAGCAAGCCAATCACAGTTATGATTTTGCAGGAAACGCGGGAATTTGCCCGCCAAGACTGCCTGGGAACACGAGTCATTCCCGCGCCTTGCTGGTAGCCCACCAGGAAGTGTTTTCACTAGGTTTCTGCGAAGTAACGGAATCTCTAGCCCAGCCGCCCCTTCTGGCCCCTGTGGGCGTGTTGCCCCCACTCTTATGACAATGTTGGCGTCTGGAAAGTATCCACTCGACTCTCTCACACCCATCAGCTTAACTCTTTCAAGATCAGGAGAACCCACCTGTCACCACACCACCCGGGAGACCAGAGACACTGCATGGGAAGTCCGCGTATGAAGGAATAGCAACTTTTCCCCCACTTGCAATTAGAGAGGAAATTTTAACTATTCAGAGTAAGATAGAAATGTGAGATGGGGCTCATGCCACATCTCACCGTACATTACTGCTGGGCATATCACTGTGTCGTAGATCTTCATCTTAGTGTTCACTGAGATCGATTTATAGCCAAGTGCGTCTCTGAGGGAATGCATGCATTTCGTTCCCACTGCTATTCTTTCCTTGACGTCCATTTTTATGTTGTTGTCTGTGGTAAACCAAGATCCCAAGTATTTGAATTGGTCTACTCTCTTGAACATCTTGCCATCTGTCCCAAGAAATCCTACCCGCTTTTGTCTGCTTCCTAACTGCATGAACTCTGTTTTGTCTGGATTCACTTTGAGCCCTACCTTCTGTGAATTATTGTCCATTTTCTGGTACATTTCTATCAACTCGTGCTTTGATTCACTTAATAGTAATATGTCAACTGCATATCTGAAATATGTTTTCATGTTGCCTATCATCTTGCGAGGCGGTATATTTGTAATGTAGAACATGTTGTACATTTTATGTAAGTCTGAATTTCATGGCTTTTATTTAAATAGTCATTTTTATAAAGTTGCCACCCTTCCACTGTAAGAGTCCCTTTAAAAACAAATTGCACTTTCGGTGGCAAATAATTTCTTGGTGTGGGTGTTTGTACCATTTCCATCCTTCTTACGGGGTGCATAGTTAATGTGTCTGTGTGAGTTGTTAAAAATGTTTAGATTAATGTACTTTGGTGTGTTGCAGATTTGCACCAGTGTAGTCTTTCAGAGGTTGTCATGAGCGGTCGTGGCTACGGCCGTGTTGAAAGGGAGCGGCAAGCTTCTCAGCCCGAAGGCTCATACTGTCAATATTGTCTTTCTGCCTCTAAATAAAACTGCAACTTGATATTTCGAGGGTGCTTTTCTGCTTATAAATTTTAAATCTGTTTTTGAAAGGGCTTTTATGAATAAAATTCAGATTTGTTAAAAGTAATTTCATTTTCCATCAGTTACTTCCTGGCAACTACTTCCACGCTCACCTAGTGTGATTAAATGTTTTAATGTTCTTGATGAATCGCTAGTAAATAAAGTAAATTCTGTAAGAAAAGATTTTGAAAGTAAATTTACGGTTCACACATGAAGATCCGATACGTCTGCATCGTAATTATCGATGTCGTTGGGCCAACATGCGAACACGTAGGGGTGATCTGCTGCGGAGCTCCACGTTCAACAACGTACGATGAGCGGTGTGCCCCGAACACTTGTGCGTTCACCAGCATTGTGCTCTCTCGGCAGAGATGCTACGGAGCACCATCTACCTTATTTTACAGAGCAGATAAGCTGCCGAACCTCACATTCTGTGAAAAGTCGTTGACGTCTATTTAGCGCCTAGTGGAACTTTCACGGTCCTCCTATCTCTTTCTGTAGGTGCTCTCGAAAGTGGTGCTTCAACATTCGATAAGCTTCGCTTTGCGTAATAATATCTGCCCCTTGTCAAAGTTTCTTATCTTAATTGATTTCCCCATTTGCAGCCCATATCTTCGCCAGGGTGATCCCCCTTCCGTGTCTGCTCCGCTTACGTACCTTTGTTGCTGCAACACGGGCCCGCAACACCACCAAGCGGCATCCAACTTCATAGTGGGCAGTGGTCGTAATGTTTTGGCTTATCAGTGTATATCAGTGCTGCTATCAGATAAAACACCAATGTGAAGTTTTTCTCAGCGCCAATTTGCTTCTTGGTTTGTTTCTTAGACCGGAAGCAGGTTATACATCCATTGGGTGACAGGCAAGGTTCTTAGAACGAGGTACAAACGTCGGTCAAGAAGTGGTACACGATGTTGAATATTAAATGCTACTCTCAGTTGCTACTCCCGACTTCTAGTTGCCACATATCACTGAAATCGCAGCTAAACTCGATTGCACAATACAAGTTTATTAGAAAGAAGTACGAACTTCGCGGAACATATGGCAGTCGGGAGTTTAATGTTAAGTGGTACGTCACTTGTGAATTTCAGTTCGTGTAAACAGACGTGAACATCGTAAACAAGATGCGCAGTTGATCGCCAGTGTCACACGTGTAGCCATCGAGTCAAGCGGATCGATGCGCTTCCAGTACTCTGGGAGAACACGTTCCAAGTTAAAGCTGCCACCAGCGCAAAGCAAGTTAAAGCGCAAAGTTCAGACACGCGAAGTGATTGCAAATGTCTACCAGTTAACGGAGAAAGATGACGTGCTAGGTGCGCCATTGAAACTGAAATGCACACAGAGACGGGTGGCCGAAACAACTGGTGTATCGTTTACTTCTGTTTGATGAATCACGAGAGAACTGGAAAAGAGTCCAGCCAGGTGAATCTTCGACTTTTTAACGCAGCATAACGAAAACCCCAGAAAATTTTGGAAGGCAAGTTTAGACAGTTTTAACGGGCAAGTCATTCGTAGTGTGGTGAATAAATTCTACATCACAGATAAATGAAGAGACACTTTAAAGGAAATTCGTATTAAGTTGCAGGGTTTGATAAATTCTGGAGGTTGTATAAACATATTTTGTTTAAACACATTCCGCAATTCTTCACACTCTAGGATTTAGGTGGAAGAGGAGGGCGAATAACAGAAACGTTCTGCACGACCAATGTAGTACCGGGGAAAACCGAACTGCTCGCTTGAAAGGTGTACGAGACTGCAAGTGTGAGCATCGAGCCGGTCGTTGTGGTCGAGCCGTTCTAGGCGCTTCAGTCTGGAACCGCGCGACCGCTACGGTCGCAGGTTCCAATCCTGCCTCGGGCACGGACATGTGTGTGTCCTTAGGTTAGTCAGGTTTAAGTAGTTCTAAGTTCTAGGGGACTGATGACCTCAGCATTTAAGTCCCGTAGTGCTTAGAGCCATTTGAGCACTTTGTGAGCATCGTCCGATTGTCTCTATGGACGAGACGCACATTCACACTTGTCATACAGCATCGTACGGATGGAGTGATAATACCCTATAGGATTTGTTGAAACATCTTTCGAAAGGAAGCAGAATTATCATCATCCATGCTGGCGGAAGGACGGTTTTGTACCGAATGCTAACGTAAGGTTTAAGTACGGCCAGAAAATGGAGGATTATCCGAACGACTTGGACTTCACAAACTATGAAACGGGGTTCAGGGAGAGATTAATGCCTAAACTACTATCCCAAGAAGCATCTGCTCCAACATCAAACTCCACGTGGGGTGAAATGATGTCCTGGTTAACAGAGAAGGGATTTTTCTTTCCACAACGACATACTGAGACACCTGTTGTATATATTAATCAAAATGAACAGACCAGACCACATCACTTATAAAATACAGAGTATTTTAACTAAACATGGTAGCCCTCTATAACTACTGCTATAGAGGTAATTTGGACAAGAGTCAACAACGGCGTTTATAGGTTAATAAATTGCCATCATACCAAAGAAGACTGCAAGAAATGGTGTGGACATGTAAGTAAAATTTGCAAGTGAAGGTTTATTGCACCAAGCGCTGGAGCTGATCATAAACGTGGGAAGAGATGCAATTCGAATAGTGTTAGTCATAGAATTGGAAGCAAATACTGATTCCGTAAGTAAAGATGAAACTGACTTAACTGACACTGGCAGCGGAAGTGAAAATGTAGGCACCTTTTATATGTGTTTAGTGTATGGAATTAGTGACTGCGAAAGATCCATAGTGTTACGTCGTACGATGAAATACAGGGTGACAATTATTGAACTAAATGAAATAAAATCGTCATAACTTCTGAACGGTTTGCGTTAGGACGTTCAAACTGCACAGTTGACCACGGGGCATTATGGGAATTAGTATGCGCTGTATGATTTGCTTTTGCAAGGAAGCCCACTTTCATTAGGATGGGTTCTCAATAAGCAAAATTGGCACATTTGGAGGACTGAGAATCCGCATTTCGTGATCGAGAAGTCTCTTCGCCGTCAACGAGTGACTGTGTCGTGTGCAGTATCCTATAACTATAGACCTATATCTCTGACGTCGATCTGTTGTAGAATTTTAGAAAATGTTTTTTGCTCGCGTATCATGTCGTTTTTGGAAACCCAGAATCTACTCTGTAGGAATCAACATGGATTCCGGAAACAGCGATCGTGTGAGATCCATCTCGCTTTATTTGTTCATGAGACCCAGAAAATATTAGATACAGGCTCCCAGGTAGATGCTATTTTCCTTGACTTCCGGAAGGCGTTCGATACAGTTCCGCTCTGTCGCCTGATAAACAAAGTAAGAGCCTACGGAATATCAGACCAGCTGTGTGGCTGGATTGAAGAGTTTTTAGCAAACAGAACACAGCATGTTGTTATCAATGGGGAGACGTCTACAGACGTTAAAGTAACCTCTGGCTTGCCACAGGGGAGTCTTATGGGACCATTGCTTTTCACAATATATGTAAATACCTAGTAGATAGTGTCGGAAGTTCCATGCGGCTTTTCGCGGATGATGCTGTAGTACACAGAGAAGTTGCAGCATTAGAAAATTGTAGCGAAATGCAGGAAGATCTGCAGCATATAGACACTTGGTGCAGGGAGTGGCAACTGACCCTTAACATAGACAAATGTAATGTATTGCGAATACATAGAAAGAAGGATCCTTTATTGTATGATTATATGATAGCGGAACAAACAGTGGTAGCAGTTACTTCTATAAAATATCTGGGAGTATGCGTGCGGAACGATTTGAAGTGGAATGATCATATAAAATTAATTGTTGGTAAGGCGAGTGCCAGGTTGAGATTCATTGGGAGAGTCCTTAGAAAATGTAGTCCATCAACAAAGGAGGTGGCTTACAAAACACTCGTTCGACCTATACTTGAGTATTGCTCATCAGTGTGGGATCCGTACCAGATCGGGTTGACGGAGGAGATAGAGAAGATCCAAAGAAGAGCGGCGCGTTTCGCCACAGGGTTATTTGGTAAGCGTGATAGCGTTACGGAGATGTTTAGCAAACTCAAGTGGCAGACTCTGCAAGAGAGGCGCTCTGCATCGCGGTGTAGCTTGCTGTCCAGGTTTCGAGAGGGTGCGTTTCTGGATGAGGTATCGAATATATTGCTTCCCCCTACTTATACCTCCCGAGCAGATCACGAATGCAAAATTAGAGAGATTCGAGCGCGTACGGAGGCTTTCAGACAGTCGTTCTTCTACATCTACATCTACATCCATACTCCGCAAGCCACCTGACGGTGTGTGGCGGAGGGTACCTTGAGTACCTCTATCGGTTCTCCCATCTATTCCAGTCTCGTATTGTTCGTAGAAAGAAGGATTGTCGGTATGCCTCTGTGTGGGCTGTAATCTCTCTGATTTTATCCTCATGGTCTCTTCGCGAGATATACGTAGGAGGGAGCAATATACTGCTTGACTCTTCGGTGAAGGTATGTTCTCGAAACTTTTACAAAAGCCCGTACCGAGCTACTGAGCGTCTCTCCTGCAGAGTCTTCCACTGGAGTTTATCTATCATCTCCGTAACGCTTTCGCGATTACTGAATGATCCTGTAACGAAGCGCGCTGCTCTCCGTTGGATCTTCTCTATATCTTCTAACAACCCTATCTGGTACGGATCCCACACTGCTGAGCAGTATTCAAGCAGTGGGCGAACAAGCGTACTGTAACCTACTTCCTTTGTTTTCGGATTGCATTTCCTTAGGATTCTTCCCATGAATCTCAGTCTGCATCTGCTTTACCGACGATCAACATTATATGATCATTCCATTTTAAATTACTCCTAGTGCGTACTCCCAGATAATTTATGGAATTAACTGCTTCCAGTTGCTGACCTGCTATTTTGTAGCTAAATGATAAAGGATCTATTCTTCTGTGTATTCGCAGCACATTACACTTGTCTACATTGAGATTCAATTGCCATTCCCTGCACCATGCGTCAATTCGCTGCAGATCCTCCTGCATTTCAGTACAATTTTCCATTGTTACAACCTCTCGATACACCACAGCATCATCTGCAAAAAGCCTCAGTGAACTTCCGATGTCATCCACAAGGTCATTTATGTATATTGTGAATAGCAACGGTCCTATGACACTCCCCTGCGGCACACGTGAAATCACTCTTACTTCGGAAGACTTCTCTCCATTGAGAATGACATGCTGCGTTCTGTTATGTAGGAACTCTTCAATCCAATGGCACATCTGGTCTGATAGTCCATATGCTCTTACTTTGTTCATTAAACGACTGTAAGGAACTGTATCAAACGCCTTGCGGAAGTCAAGAAACACGGCGTCTACCTGGGAACCCGTGTCTGAGTCTCGTGGACGAATAGCGCGAGTTGGGTTTCACAAGTTCGTCTTTTTCGAAACCCATGCTGATTCCTACAGAGTAGATTTCTGGTGTCCAGAAAAGTCATTAGACTCGAACATAATACGTGTTCCAAAATTCTACAACTGATCGACGTTAGAGATACAGGTCTATAGTTCTGCACATCTGCTCGACGTCCCTTCTTGAAAACGGGGATGACCTGTGCCCTTTTCCAATCCTTTGGAACGCTACGCTCTTCTAGAGACCTACGGTACACCGCTGCAAGAAGGGGGGCAAGTTCCTTCGCGTACTCTGTGTAAAATTGAACTGGTATCCCATCAGGTCCAGAGGCCTTTCCTCTTTTGAGCGATTTTAATTGTTTCTCTATCCCTCTGTCGTCTATTTCGATATCTACCATTTTGTCATCTGTGCGACAATCTAGAGAAGGAACTACAGTGCAGTCTTCCTCTGTGGAACAACTTTGGAAAAAGACATTTAGTATTTCGGCCTTTAGTCTGTCATCCTCTGTTTCAGTACCATTTTGGTCACAGAGTGTCTGGACATTTTGTTTTGATCCACCTACCGCTTTTACATAAGACCAAAATTTTTTAGGATTTTCTGCCAAGTCAGTACATAGAACTTTACTTTCGAATTCATTGAACGCCTCTCGCATAGCCCTCCTCACACTACATTTCGCTTCGCGTAATTTTTGTTCGTCTCCAAGGCTTTGGCTATGTTTATGTTTGCTGTGAAGCTCCCTTTGCTTCCGCAGCGGTTTTCTAACTCGGTTGTTGTACCACGGTGGCTCTTTTCCATCTCTTACGATCTTGCTTGGCACATACTCATCTAACGCATTATGTACGACGGTTTTGAACTTTGTCCACTGATCCTCAACACTATCTGTACTTGAGACGAAACTTTTGTGTTGAGCCAACAGGTACTCTGAAATCTGCTTTTTGTCACTTTTTCTAAACAGAAAAATCTTCCTAACCTTTTTAATATTCCTATTTACGGCTGAAATCATCGATGCCGTAACCGCTTTATGAGCGCTGATTCCCTGTTCTGCGTTAACTTTTTCAAATAGTTCGGGTCTGTTTGTCACCAGAAGGTGTAGTATGTTATCGCCACGAGTCGGTTCTCTGTTTAACTGCTCAAGGTAGTTTTCAGATAAAGCACTTAAAAAAATTTCACTAGATTCTTTCTCCCTGCCACCCGTTATGAACGTCTGAGTCTCCCAGTCTATATCCGGCAAATTAAAATCTCCACCCAGAACTATAACATGGTGGGGAAATCTACTCGAAATATTTTCCAAATTATCCTTCAGGTGCTCAGCCACAACAGCTGCGGAGCCAGGGGGCCTATAGAGACATCCAATTACCATGTCTGAGCCTGCTTTAACCCTGACCTTCACCCAAATCATTTCACATTTCGGATCTCCGTCAATTTCCTTCGATACTATTGCACTTCTTATCGCTATAAACACGCCTCCCCCTTCACTGTCCAGCCTGTCTCTGCGGTATACATTCCAATCTGAGTTTAGGATTTCATTACTATTTACGTCTGATTTCAGCCAACTTTCTGTCCCTAGTACTATATGAGCGTTGTGACCGTTTATTAATGAGAGCAGTTCTGGGACCTTTCTGTAGACGCTCCTGCAGTTTACTATTAGCACATTAATATTGTTATTCCCTGTTGCATTTAGCCTACTCCTACCTTGCTGCGTCTCAGGAGGCGTCTTGTCGGGCCTAGGGAGGGGATTCTCTAACCTAAAAAACCCCCATGTGCACTCCACACGTACTCCGCTACCCTTGTAGCCGCTTCCGGCGTGTAGTGCACGCCTGACCTATTCAGGGGGACCCTACATTTCTCCACCCGATAGCGGAGGTCGAGAAATTTGCACCCCAGATCTCCGCAGAATCGTCTGAGCCTCTGGTTTAAGCCTTCCACTCGGCTCCAAACCAGAGGACCGCGATCAGTTCTGGGAACGATACTACAAATAGTTAGCTCTGATTTCACCCCGCGAGCGAGGCTTTCCGCCTTCACCAATTCCGCCAACCGCCTGTACGAACTGAGGATGACCTCTGAACCCAGACGGCAGGAGTCATTGGTGCTGACATGAGCAACAATTTGCAGTCGGGTGCACCCAGTGCTCTCTATCGCCGCCGGTAGGGCCTCCTCCACATCTCGGATGAGACCCCCCGACAAACAGACAGAGTGAACACTGGCCTTCTTCCCCGACCTTCCCGCTATTTCCCTAAGGGGCTCCATCACCCGCCTAACGTTGGAGCTCCCAATAACTAATAAACCCCTCCCCCCGTGTGCCTGCTCGGACCTTGCTGAAGGAGCAGCCACATGTCCACTCACAGGCAGAGCGGGTGATGCCACACGGCCAGCCTCCACATTGACCCTCCGCCTCGTGCGCCGCGAACGCCGCTGAACCCGCCACTCCCCTTGGGGAGAGGGTGGCCCAACCGCGCCCAGTACACGCGAAGATGTCTCGACAGCAGGGACAGTGGGTGAAGCATGTAACACCTGGGGTGTACCTTGCGACGCACCAGACTCCCCACTGCCGCTACACTCCGAGGCAGCAGCCTGAAGACGGCTGACCGCGGCCATCAACACGCTCAGCTGTTCGCGAACAGTGGCCAGCTCCTCCTGCGTCCGTACACAGCAGTCACACATCCTATCCATCCTAAGGTATCAATTTACTGAAGAGAGTTAATCAACCTTTAACTAGACTGCTAATTCACTAAAGGCGGCTGTTTATTCACTAAACTGTGGTTGCTAGGCACTTTTTGTAGAAAACAATGAAAATAGCACTACCTGTCTCTGGACTGTATTGCAAACAAACACTAGCACTACTGACTAGCACTTTACTAAAGGGACTCTCTCTGACTGTATTCAAAACAAACACGAAATCTATGGAACTACACTCCTGGAAATGGAAAAAAGAACACATTGACACCGGTGTGTCAGACCCACCATACTTGCTCCGGACACTGCGAGAGGGCTGTACAAGCAATGATCACACGCACGGCACAGCGGACACACCAGGAACCGCGGTGTTGGCCGTCGAATGGCGCTAGCTGCGCAGCATTTGTGCACCGCCGCCGTCAGTGTCAGCCAGTTTGCCGTGGCATACGGAGCTCCATCGCAGTCTTTAACACTGGTAGCATGCCGCGACAGCGTGGACGTGAACCGTATGTGCAGTTGACGGACTTTGAGCGAGGGCGTAAAGTGGGCATGCGGGAGGCCGGGTGGACGTACCGCCGAATTGCTCAACACGTGGGGCGTGAGGTCTCCACAGTACATCGATGTTGTCGCCAGTGGTTGGCGGAAGCTGTACGTGCCCGTCGACCTGGGACAGGACCGCAGCGACGCACGGATGCACGCCAAGACCGTAGGATCCTACGCGGTGCCGTAGGGGACCGCACCGCCACTTCCCAGCAAATTAGGGACACTGTTGCTCCTGGGGTATCGGCGAGGACCATTCGCAACCGTCTCCATGAAGCTGGGCTACGGTCCCGCACACCGTTAGGCCGTCTTCCGCTCACGCCCCAACATTGTGCAGCCCGCCTCCAGTGGTGTCGCGACAGGCGTGAATGGAGGGACGAATGGAGACGTGTCGTCTTCAGCGATGGGAGTCGCTTCTGCCTTGGTGCCAATGATGGTCGTATGCGTGTTTGGCGCCGTGCAGGTGAGCGCCACAATCAGGACTGCATACGACCGAGGCACACAGGGCCAACACCCGACATCATGGTGTGGGGAGTGATCTCCTACACTGGCCGTACACCACTGGTGATCGTCGAGGGGACACTGAATAGTGCACGGTACATCCAAACCGTCATCGAACCCATCGTTCTACCATTCCTAGACCGGCAAGGGAACTTGCTGTTCCAACAGGACAATGCACGTCCGCATGTATCCCGTGCCACCCAACGTGCTCTAGAAGGTGTACGTCAACTACCCTGGGCAGCAAGATCTCCGGATCTGTCCCCCATTGAGCATGTTTGGGACTGGATGAAGCGTCGTCTCACGCGGTCTGCACGTCCAGCACGAACGCTGGTCCAACTGAGGCGCCAGGTGGAAATGGCATGGCAAGCCGTTCCACAGGACTACATCCAGCATCTCTACGATCGTCTCTATGGGAGAATAGCAGCCTGCATTGCTGCGAAAGGTGGATATACACTGTACTAGTGCCGACATTGTGCATGCTCTGTTGCCTGTGTCTATGTGCCTGTGGTTCTGTCAGTGTGATCATGTGATGTATCTGACCCCAGGAATGTGTCAATAAAGTTTCCCCTTCCTGGGACAATGAATTCACGGTGTTCTTATTTCAATTTCCAGGAGTGTATTAATAGCACTCGAAAATTAAAGCTTCCTAAAAGCAAATGCACACTTAAGAAGAAGTGACAAGTAAGAAAAATACAGTTAATACTTAAATTAAGGTAGCTCGCTGCACAGCAGACGTGAAGCAGACGGCAGTTACGACGACACTGACTCTACTGGCACTATGGCTGACTAAAGGGACTCTGACTGTATTCAAAACAAACACGATCTTCCCGCGAACCATACGCGACTGGAACAGAAAAGGGAGGTAATGACAGTGGTACGTAAAGTGCCCTCCGCCACACACCGTTGGGTGGCTTGGGGAGTATAAATTTAGTAATAGTAGTGGTACTAGTAGTCCAAAGGAAAGGTTGGCAAAGATGAACGGAAGGAGCTAGGAACGAATTGTAAGGAACGGTCTTTCATAGTTCGGTCGCGGCTTTCTACTTTCAGTTCCCGGGAACGGGAACGGTCAATCTCGTTCCCGCAACGGCGCCTCGGCCGGTCTCGTTCCAGCCTCGGTCGCGTTCCCTCCTCTGTCGCGGTCTCCCTCGGCCGGACTCCTTCGCGTTGCCGGTCGTCGCAGTTCCACTGCCGTAGTTCAGTAACGTTGTTCGCTGCGTACGCCCATTCTCGGTCTGTTTCAAACCTTTCTTGACCTCTTTTCGTATTCTATTCAGCGCCCACGACAGGTAATTAAAACGTATTTTATAATTACGTAAATTATATAAAAATTGCGTTGTATGTAATACATACATCTTTTCAGGTAACAAAAGGTCATATCAGCTTACTTCATTATTTCGATAAATCCTTACAAAAGGCAAGTTTTTTTTGTTATTAGATATGCAAAGGAAGTCGGCACTGCACACACGAGTGGCCATTTTCCGTCTTTTTTTGATCCAAGGTAAAACAGCACGTTCATTGTTATGGAAGGCAGACCGACTTGCAGCCGAATGAAGCCCGCGCTCCATAATCAAGTGTCTGGTCTCATATTTTGTCAAGAGAATGTGATAACTTCTACAATATTCAGTGATACAGGGTGTCGCACGAAAAATCGTCCCCGAGCTACTACTGTCGCCCACCACACATCATTTATTGTTTCGAAGTTGTTGTTTGCATTAATTTATTTGTTATTTCTGTACTGCCTAGTTATTGCATCCATTCTGCTCGTAGCGCCCAAAAAAACGTGCGTAATTGGCGACCAGTCTGTACTCGGGGCCGGTTTTTCTTGCGCCACCTTATATTATTTCACTGCGATCAGCCACATAACGCTACAGTTGGATAACGAGAGGTTTTGCAGAATCACGAAAATTACTTCTATAAGTGTGTGAGAGTTCTGTAATTAATAAAAATTCTGCACTCCAGGGAGGAGGCAAGTGCCCCGTCTTGGCGCCTTCCATCCTTCAAGTCACTTATGTACTAATTTTCAGTTTTTCATAAGGACCATGTACCATGTAGAAATGAACGGTGAACGAGTAAAATTAACCGGTTCCCAAAAAAGAGCGATCACCAGTGAACTAGTTCCCAAGGATGAAAGAGTTTACCCATCTCTAATCGAGTGTAGTTGGAACTGAAGCCGCAGCCAGATTCTGTAAAGTTGTAAGTGTGAGAACTGCGACTTCTCAGTCACGGTTATTTTAATTTTAAAAACCAACATCCTCGGTTACAAAGTTTACCAAGATTTACCTAAGTTTCAGTCGGGATAACCTGATTCTCTTCAGAATCATCGTCAAACTAAAACTACAAATCCATAAATCATCGTCAGACTGTAAAAACTTATCTGAAACTGCCTCGGCCCCACTTCGCGATCGCTGTGCGACAGCCACGAGTCCTGTACTGGAACTGACCGTAGCATCATGAGGCCCGCCTAGGCGGACACAATACCTTGCGCCTGCGCATAAACTGTGTGATAGGTACTTGTTGGGACAAGACGCGAACCTAACTCTTGACCTTGAATTTGCTAATAAATTGAAATGAAAGAAAGGTGCAGCTGAGGAAAAGGGCGTGTGTGTTATCCTGTGCAGAATGTACTTAGATCGACTACCTTAACATTTATGAAGTATTCGTTGGTCATGATATGAGGAAGACATCACGTGCTCACAGCGTATGGCCTGTCTAGCAAAATTTTGTGCATACGCAAGAAGTTTAATCACCTAAGAGAACTTAGGAGTGGAAAGGATAATATATAGCCAACATCGTCATTATTATGAGTAGGTCACTGTTATCTGTAACAGCTAAGCGGTTTCTGGCCCAGCCCTAGTGTGCAGTAGGTACACTACTGGCCATTAAAATTGCTACACCACGAAGATGACGTGCTACAGACGCGAAATTTAACCGACAGGAAGAAGATGCTGTGATATGTAAATGATTAGCTTTTCAGAGCATTTACAAAAGGTTAGCGCCGGTGGCGACACCTAAAACGTGCTGACATGAGGAAAGTTTCCAACCGATTTCTCATACACAAACAGCAGTTGATCGGCGTTGCCTGGTGAAACGTTGTTGTGATGCCTCATGTAAGGAGGAGAAATGCGTACCATCACGTTTCCGACTTTGATAAGGGTCGGATTGTAGGCTATCGCGATTGACGTTTATCGTATCGCGACATTGCTGCTCGCGTTGGTCGAGATCCAATGACTGTCAGCAAAATATGGAATCAGTGGGTTCAGGAGGGTAATACGGAACGCCGGGCTGGATCCCAACGGCGTCGTATCACTAGCAGTCGAGATGATAGGCATCTTATCCGCATGGCTGTAACGGATCGTGCAGCCACGTCTCGATCCCTGAGTGAACAGATGGGGACGTTTGCAAGACAACAACCATCTGCACGAGCAGGTCGACGACGTTTGCAGCAGCACGGACTACCAACTCTGAGAACACGGCTGCGGATACCCTTGACGCTGCATCACGGACAGGAGCGCCTGCGATGGTGTAGTCAACGAATGGCAAAACGTCATTTTTTCGGATGAATCCAGGTTCTGTTTACAGCATCACGATGGTCGCATCCGTGTTTGGCGACATCGCGGTGAACGCACATTGGAAGCGTGTATTCGTCGTCGCCATACTGGCGTTATCACCCGGCGTGACGGTATGGGGTGCCATTGTTACACGTCTCGGTCACCTCTTGTTCACATTGACGGCACTTTGAACAGTGGACGTTACATTTCACATGTGTTACGACCCGTAACTCTACCCTTCATTCGATCCCTGCGAAATCCTACATTCCAGCAGGATAATGCACGCAGCATGTTGCAGGTCCTGTACCGGCCTACCTGGATACAGAAAATGTTCGACTGCTGCCCTGGCCAGCACAATCTCCAGATCTATCACTAACTGAAAACGTCTGGTCAATGGCGGCCGAGCAACTGGCTCGTCACAATACGCCAGTCACTACTCTTGATGAACTGTGGTATCGTGTTGAAGCTGCATGGGCAGCTGTACCTGTACACGCCATCCAAGCTCTGTTTGACTCAATGGCCAGGCGTATCAAGGCCGTTGGTTGTTCTGGGTACTGATTTCTCAAGACCTATGCACCCAAATTGCGTGAAAATGCAATCACATGTTAGTTATAGTGTAATATATATGTCTAATGAATACCCGTTTATCATCTGCATTTCTTCTTGGTGTAGCTGTTTTAATGGCCAGTAGAGTAACAGGTAGGTGTGAGGGCGGCGGCAGCTGACCTCGGCCAACAGGTAGCCGCAGTCTGTAGCCGCGGCAGCAGCAGCAGCAGCACGCCGCGTGCCCCGACTGCACGCGCCCCGCCCCGGCCCGCGGCGCCTTTGAAGTGGCGGCCTTTGAAGCGAGCGATGCGGGCCGAGCGACGCGTGACGTGCGACTTATAATAGCGCCCATGCCGGGACCGACCTGCCGCGCGAGCCGCTCAAAAAGAGCCCCTCTCATCGCTCGCTGGCTTTGGTTTCTTCTGACCGGAAACCCGCTAACACCACCACTTTTGTCTGTCAAGGGGCTAATTACAAAGGCCGGGTAACTGTTTTAAAAAGTCTGCATTCGTAAATGCGTAAACATGAAGTAACGAATCATACATTAGATGAAAGACAAACGTTTAAAGGTCTGTTTGAATGTTGTGTCGGCAAGTTAGTTTGAAAAACCATCATTAGGGGTGCCACCGACATTAGTATCCCTTAGCCACACAAACAAACCAAATTTTTGGGTACAATTGTTGACGAACACCTGTCATAGAAAGAACATACAGACCATATTTGTAAGGAAATCAGTACAAATGTTTATTTACCGAAAAGGGTGTCAGCCTTCCTGGACCATGATAGCTTGAGACAAACACACTTTGATCATCCACATCTTCAGAACGGTATTGAGATATAGGGTGGGATACCAGCTGCCTATACACTCCCCCTCCCAGATGATGCCCTCTCTCCCTCCATTTATCCCTTCTATTAACTCTGATCCTCACCTCCCCCTCCTATCCTCTGTCCTTTTCCCGGGATCCCTCTCCACCCCTTCCATCCTGTTTTTTCCCCGCCTACCCTCTCTCTGCCTCGCTTCTCTCCCCCGAGTCCTTTCGTGTTTCCTTCCTCTGCCTTTTCCCATTCCCTCTCGCGTCTGCCCTGCTCCCCCGTTCTGAGTGCTGTCCCTCCTTCCGTTCCCCCCCCCCCCCCCTCCCTTATGTTTTTCGTCTCCTCCCCTCTTCACTCCTTCCGTTCCCGCCCCCCCTTATGTTTTTCCTCTCCTCCCCTCTTTTTTCCCCCTCATCTGTCCAGGTCCTCCCCCCCTCCCCACATCTGCCCTCGCCTGTAGTGTGTCATCTTCGTGCCGACTTTTTAATGCAGTGTTTCCAGTGATTGTTAAATGTTGTGTGTCTTTTCCGAAGTGTTGCGAACGGACATCATACTGTCGCTGGGTCTGATTTTTATATGTCTTGCGAACAGAAACCAGTCTGTCCGTGTTTTTTTAATTGTCTGTCTACTATTTTCCCTCTCTGCTTCCTATGTATTTTATTATCATCGACCACCATTTGTTTTATGTTTTAACTTTCCACAATTTTCCGGTGTTTTACAATTTACGTCACCGTTTTATGGCCTGCTTTTATTGTTTCTTATCTTCTTAAGTTTTAAAAATTTTGTAGGCTGAAGAGCAGGGTGGTAAGCTGCTGCCAGCCCGCTCCCTTTGGGGGGAAAATCGAAATCCAGTAAACGAAAAAAAACCTGTCTATACGAACAGGCTGTTCAGGCGACAAAAAAGGTAGTAAGAGTGATAGCTAAGGTAAACAGAAGATAGCCTTGTAGAGAAATCTTCAGAAAATATAAAATACTAATCATCGACTCTATGTACAGTCTTAGACATAAAAACTGACCGCCAGCCGGCCGCCACAGAGACTAAGTCCGAGTCGTTCACTTAAGATGACCAATAAAACTGACCGCCCCTGACAACTCCAAGTCCGGCAATCTGCACAATCTGGCAACACTGTAAGATGCGGAAGTGTCAGGAGGAAGTGTTGTCTACTTCCGAGACATTCTCGCAGTGTGTGAGCCGGTGGTCTAGTGTGCCGGCACAGTAGCTCAGCGTGTTCGGTCAGAGGGTTTAGCTACCCTCTGTAACAAAAAAAACTGAGTGAACGAATCAACGATCAACCCGAACAGGCGTCATCGGACGTCCGCCACGAACAAATTCAACGAACAATCTAGAACAAAATGAGATTTAAAAAAAAAAGTGGTAATCGTCGTGCATTCTAAACTTACAGTCGCCTGTTCGCGTTCAACAGCATTTTTTTTTTTTAATACCACATTTCGGTCAAAAGTTATGAGTCGCCGGCACGGTAACTCAGCGTGTTCGGTCAGGGGGTTAGCTGCCCTCTGTAATGGATCAACGACGAACTGAAACGGGTGTCTTGCGACGTCCGCCCCGAGCAGATACAACGAACGAAAACGAACAAAATGAGAATTAAAAAAAAAAAAAGTCGTAATCGTCGTGCATTCTAAACTTACAGTCGCCTGTTCGCGTCCAACCTTTTTTTTTTTTTTTTTTTTTTTTTTTTACCTCATTTCGGTCTAAAGTTATGAGTCTGATTGAACATCGAAGATAATTCGCTTAAAATTCTACCCACCAGCAGTAACAAATATTCCAGAAACAATTCCACAGGACAGCTCGTGGCTGCGTCGCGATCATAGCAGCTTACGCTCGAGCGTTTCCTCGCGCTGCAGCGGCTACCGGCCACCGGCCAGACGCCACCCGCCGCCTGAAATCCGGCGCCGCCCATGTGAACGTGGCGCCACGCTGTCAGTGTATATATCAACTGTCATTTTCGAATTTGAAGATCTAGTTATCTTGCAGTTAAGCATTGGATTTTGCATACTTGAAAATCATGAACTACAGTTAAGCATTGTAAAATTGAGTCACAAGTAGAAAAAGGTGTAACATCTGCAACACAACGTTTACTTTTGGTATAACAGAGGGGTAAATACAGAGGAGGCAGCTAGAAAGATTTGAAATGTGTTTGGAGCGAGTGATTTTGGGAAAACTACGCCAGAAAAAGATAATCTGGTTTCAACAAAGATCATTCTGGCATAAATGATTTTCCACGTTAAGGAAGTCTCGACTGCTGATATATGTGATAGATTACCATTTTACCATCATGCGACATTTGCATTCAACAGATAAAGTTCAGAATTCAGAGTAGTGCATACTCTACTTCGAAACAATAAAAATCAACGGAGTGACTATTATTGAACGTCATCAGCTCGCTCGGTACTGTTACTGGTGACGTGTTATGTTGCCTTTATCGTTAAATTCCTAAGAAGAACTGAAAGGCTGAGACCCACCAAAAGACGAAAACTAGAGCAAAGAGTAGTGTGAAGATAATATTTAACGTCTGATAGCACCAAAAGTGTGTTTTGGGCTACGAATTCTGCCCCAAGGGGTGTGTGCAACATAGCTGGAATTTGTTGTCAACAACTGAGACACCTTTCGGTCGCAGTGTAAGAAAATCGGGCAACAGAACTACATCACCTATGCTACTGCATGATAACGCACTATGTTGATTTGAGAAACAAAACTATCCAGGAGATTGATAGGAAAGTCGTCTCTCAGGCACTTGTATGATTGGGAAGTCCTCTCTCAACCACTTGTCCTCTCGTCATATATTCGTAAAATTTTACTTTCCCCGCTTTTGATCGATCAACCGTCAAGGCAATTCATTTCTAGACGAAAATACTCTTAAAACTACTCTGGTTTAATGACATCGTTAGAACCAGTAGGTTTCTACGGGCGCAGAATATGTAAACAACTTTAGCATTGTCAGATTGTTCTAGATATCGAGAAAGAAAATTCTGCTGCTGATTAATTTCTCTTTGATGATTACTGTTGCGTTTAGTAAACTAATGGAAAATGCAATTAAAATATTCACTGTACTAATACAAATGAAATTCAGCTTACTACAGAAACATCACGACGGCAGTCTATCTTAATAAATCATTAAGTGTCTGTAAGACGATTGAGCCTATTTTAACACGAATTAGTAGGATATCACCGACTTTTGACTTCGAAAAGATCTGTATTTACTTCATTTCCTGTATCATTCGCAAGTATTATGAAAATGTGGCACTTCATAGATAAAATTATGTATTCACAACAACAACAAATATGTCGGCAGAAAACCAAAGTGGCATTATGAATTTGGCAGTACCTTAAGGTTTTCGCTCTGACACGAAAGGTTACTGAAAGTAGCAAGACGAATTTTGCTCGAGGGTTGTCTTACGATTCCCTTATTGAGTTTGTATCTGCCTGCTTGTAACTCTGCTACAAAAGAACTGAAAATCTGGCTTTCAGCGAGTCTTGAAAGGCGAACGAAAGCAGCTTGCACCTGGTAGCCAAGCATGTTACCTGGGAACTGGTATTTTCCTAATGTGGGAAGACATCCTTTTGTGGTTGAATTGTTGGCAAATGACTGTGGGTGTGTGTGTTTTCGTGTTCACGCACAATCTGAATCAATACTATTAACATTAGAGAGACAACCAACAATAAATGTTGCATCAAATATGACTGTTAAGTATTTTAATGCGAAGGGAAGTTACAAACTGAATTTGTACCCAAGCCACGACCTGCATATTACGTTAAGTAAGATGTATTAACTCCATAGTATCGTTAGCGGAGACAGTGCGCTCTTGTTGTCAAGGCTCGCGACAAGTGCAGCGATTAGCAGTGCCCAATGCCGCCGCGATTTGTTTATGTTGGCTGAGCGTGGACACTGCAGCAGACGCTTCGCCATAAACAGAAAGAAATCACCTTGGCTCTAACTGCAGTGAGCGGATATCACTGCCTGCGTGTTCTTATAGTAACCAACGTGAGACTCTACTCACAGGTGCCATGGAGCAACGGGTATCATGTCATTAGTCGTCAGAATATTAACCAGTGATGAAATGTCCTCTCTATTTGAATCCCAAGAAAATAGGAACCTTCTCACAAAGGAATGTGAGGTGATATCAAAATTTATCCAACATACAAAAATTAACTGCAGGGCTTTCATGTACGCAGTAGTAGCACACAAGGAAATATTATGTCTTGGAAGCGTATATTTCATTTCCTCTTTTCATATTAACGCCCTTGTTTTAGTATGAAGTGAGAAAATGAACACGAAAAACTAAAGTTCCTGAGAAGCATATCAGTCATTTCCTCTTCTCATATCGTAACTTTTGTTTTAGCATGAAGTAAAAAAATAAACAGTTTAGGGTTGTGAAGCATAATATGACACCAGATTCTTATCGTAGGCGCTATCGGAAACGCAAAAAGCAGGGAGCTGCCCATTCTTTTGTCCAACAGTCTGTCTCCTTTCATGCTTTACTCCCGTTAGGAGATTCTTATTTAAGGACTTGTGGGCATCAAGTTCTTCAGCAGAACAAGCCTTTTGTTATTGTGCTAATTACGGTATGGAAAAAATGCAACAAAGACGATTTCCCCTAGAGCAGTGGGGATATTTGCACATGTCTATTGAGCAATGACTGCCAGCTGACACAACACTTCACAGAATCCATGCGGCAGGCAACACAACTGTGCGTGCAGTTCAGACTTCATTCAGTAAGACGTCAGGAGATGGATGGAAACGTGAAATTAACGTCGCTTTCCGAGTCTTATTCAATCCAGAATGAGGTGTTATTAAGGTAGTTGAGCGTTCTAGCAATTGGCTCAAATGGTTCAAATGGCTCTGAGCACTATGGGACTTAACATCTATGGTCATCAGTCCCCTAGAACTTAGAACTACTTAAACCTAACTAACCTAAGGACATCACACAACACCCAGTCATCACGAAGCAGAGAAAATCCCTGACCCCGCCGGGAATCGAAACCGGGAACCCGGGCGCGGGAAGCGAGAACGCTACCGCACGACCACGAGTTGCGGACTGTAGCAATTACACTTTTATAATTCTTCCGATAGCCAAAAGAACCAGTTAGCATGAAACCATCGGGAACTGCATTAATATCAAATTGCAAGAACTTGAGACAATACGTGGACTCTTCTCTTCGTTGGGTGACCTATAACTGTTATTTAGGATTCTCTCCGTCCTAGGCGTAATGCAAATGGAACTTCAGAGGTGCTTTCCGCTGTTCTTGACAAACGTCAGCAACTTGTAATCACTGCGAGTCACAACTGCGTGACGATATGGTTCAGGTTGTCAGTAGTTGTGGTGGTGTTACGTTGTCAAACCGCTTACAGTAACGTTAATGGTGGGCCACATAATTTAGCGCTGACTACCTACTTAAGTAAATATAGTGTTGTGGCGTCTTCGCTTCTCTTTATTTGGCCTCAGCTTGAGTAATCCGATTTAACGAGCATAGTACTCCATTTGCAGGCTGCTAATGATACAGTATGACTACAGAGATCAGCGTGCGAGTATTACAATAATTCTGCAATGCATTGCTTAACAAATATTACCCTCAGCTATGCAGGTGGAATGACTCATTACACAGGTGCTCTATGTTGCACTTGGTTAAGTGATCAGTCCTATGCGACCGTGATTCTACTGTTGGTAAATACTTGTATAGATAAAAATGGTTCAAATGGCTCTTAGCATTATGGGACGTAACTTCTGAGGTCATCAGTCCGCTAGAACTACTCAAGCCTAACTAGCCTAATGACATCAGACACATCCATGCCCGAGACAGGATTCGAACCTCCGACCGTAGCGGTCGCGCGGTTCCAGACTGTAGCGCCTCGAACCGCTCGGCCACCACGGCTGGCATACTTGTATACTGACCATTCGTTATTTGACTAAATATGAACTACAATCTGATTCTCATATATATGACATAGGTTAGCGCCAGCACAAAGCAATGACTAAGGGTTGAATGATAACACTGGGCTCGGTGTGGGGCGGCGGAGGGTGAAGTGGACTGCGGTAGTCGTCGTGGGGTTGTGGACCACTGCGGCTGCGACGGGGACGGAGCCTCTCCGTCGTTTCTACAGGGTGTTTCAAAAATGACCGGTATATTTGAAACGGCAATAAAAACTAAACGAGCAGCGATAGAAATACACCGTTTGTTGCAATATGCTTGGGACAACAGTACATTTTCAGGCGGACAAACTTTCGAAATTACAGTAGTTACAATTTTCAACAACAGATGGCGCTGCAAGTGATGTGAAAGATATAGACGACAACGCAGTCTGTGGGTGCGCCATTCTGTACGTCGTCTTTCTGCTGTAAGCGTGTGCTGTTCACAACGTGCAAGTGTGCTGTGGACAACATGGTTTATTCCATAGAACAGAGGATTTTTCTGGTGTTGGAATTCCACCGCCTAGAACACAGTGTTGTTGCAACAAGACGAAGTTTTCAACGGAGGTTTAATGTAACCAAAGGACCGAAAAGCGATACAATAAAGGATCTGTTTGAAAAATTTCAACGGACTGGGAACGTGACGACTGAACGTGCTGGAAAGGTAGGGCGACCGCGTACGGCAACCACAGAGGGCAACGCGCAGCTAGTGCAGCAGGTGATCCAACAGCGGCCTCGGGTTTCCGTCCGCCGTGTTGCAGCTGCGGTCCAAATGACGCCAACGTCCACGTATCGTCTCATGGGCCGGAGTTTACACCTCTATCCATACAAAATTCAAATGCGGCAACCCCTCAGCGCCGCTACCATTGCTGCACGAGAGACATTCGCTAACGATATAGTGCACAGGATTGATGACGGCGATATGCATGTGGGCAGCATTTGGTTTACTGACGAAGCTTATTTTTACCTGGACGGCTTCGTCAATAAACAGAACTGGCGCATATGGGGAACCGAAAAGCCCCATGTTGCAGTCCCATCGTCCCTGCATCCTCGAAAAGTACTGGTCTGGGCCGCCATTTCTTCCAAAGGAATCATTGGCCCATTTTTCAGATCCGAAACGATTACTGCATCACGCTATCTGGACATTCTTCGTGAATTTGTGGCGGTACAAACTGCCTTAGACGACACTGCGAACACCTCGTGGTTTATGCAAGATGGTGCCCGGCCACATCGCACGGCCGACGTCTTTAATTTCCTGAATGAATATTTCGATGATCGTGTGATTGCTTCGGGCTATCCGAAACACACAGGAGGCGGCGTGGATTGGCCTCCCTATTCGCCAGACATGAACCCCTGTGACTTCTTTCTGTGGGGACACTTGAAAGACCAGGTGTACCGCCAGAATCCAGAAACAATTGAACAGCTGAAGCAGTACATCTCATCTGCATGTGAAGCCATTCCGCCAGACACGTTGTCAAAGGTTTCGGGTAATTTCATTCAGAGACTACGCCATATTATTGCTACGCATGGTGGATATGTGGAAAATATCGTACTATAGAGTTTCCCAGACCGCAGCGCCATCTGTTGTTGAAAATTGTAACTACTGTAATTTCGAAAGTTTGTCTGCCTGAAAATGTACTGTTGTCCCAAGCATATTGCAACGAACGGTGTATTTCTATCGCTGCTCGTTTAGTTTGTATTGCCGTTTCAAATATACCGGTCATTTTTGAAACACCCTGTAGGTCCCCAGTTAACATATAATACAACATACGAAGGGTTGGATGCCGTTGAAGTCCCGTTACATTGGTGGCAAGACAAATGTTCGCAAATCACCTCTATTGGCTCAAAAAACAATTGCATCTTAAATATCGAAGGACAGACGCCACACTGTCACAGCGCGTTGAAATACAGCGACGGCAGATGAAAATTTGTGACCGACTGGGCTTCGAACCTGCACCTCCTGCTTACTAGACAGACGTGGTGATCACGGCACTATTATTTTTTTGTAAAAGTTTGAGAAGACTTTCAGCACCAGGTAGGCGGAGGCAAAGAGGGCAGGAGTCGAAGATCCGAGGCCTGGCCACAATGCCTACCCCATACCTATCACTGAGCAGCTGCATTATTCCCATGTATTCCATGTTTGCACCCATATATTCCTTTAAATCTTAGAACAAAATTGAAGTAGTGATTAAGGTAAAATAAATTACAGATTGCCGCCTCCAATGGCGTGCGTTCCTTGTAGAACATGACTTATAACAATGAAAAGGGTAACGGAAAATTACATAACAAACATTCATTCAGAAATATATCCACAATTTAAGTTATTATGCACTGGATGCGTATGAGGTCTGTAAGGAAGCCATATGTTTTTCAACAAATGAAAAAAATTTCGGAGCCGGAGGGGTTTTGCCAAATTAGAACAGTTCTGATTTTAGAACCAACGTAAAAGAATATTCCAGGAATTAAAAAAAGTGAAAGAATAATATTCTGCTTCTAATCAAAAAACTGTCCACCTCTTCGTAGAGGTGAAATGAAACCATCCCTTATATTTGTTATTCTTCAGCTTAAAATGTTCCTCTGCAATATAAAACATGTACTCTTATAAGTTCTGTTTCTTACGACGTAAAACACAAACTGTCTCAGAAGCCACGAATAGATGTTATTCTTTGTGGACGGGTAACATTTCCAGTCGGGTTGTAAAGCTACAGTTATCAGTATATGACTTTCTGCGTTTCCGTTGATAGTGATAATTTCTTCCTAGTCCAGTTCCAAATGCCGATTCTATTTTCACATAAGAAGATGTGCGCTACAGTTTCTACAAGCCGACATTTGTCGCAGTATGGAGATGGTCTCAATTGGATTTTCCATAAAAGTTCCGCTAACGCCGCACCATACGGCACTGACTCTTGTTGGTAGAATTTTATTGTTGATATTTCTCCAGACGTTCATCCAGTTTTTTGTGGGTTAATTTACCGGAATTGGTTTGTGAAAACTATGTCTGGTAATATAATCATAGACGGTTCTAGTGTTGGTTTGTGCTGGTGGAAGTCTTATACAGCTCCAATCGCCATAGTACTTTCAGACGTAATCTAGGCTGGCATGCTACATTAACAGGAGCGTTCCTATCCCCAGCATCTAACGAGAGGCACAGAAGTTTCGTGACGCCTATCTTAGTGGCATGTATTAGTTTAAAAGCACGTCTTTAATTCCAAGTCCTCCGTTTTGCCTCTGCAAAGTCACCGTGTGGAGGGATAATTTGAAGATATTTTGTTCCACACATACCAAGAGGCTACAACTAATATTTTATGTGCAGTGACTTGCAGTATCGGTAAGACTGCTGCGACATGATATATTTTGCTAAGTATGTATGTATTTATAAACTGAACTTTCTGCAGTCGGTCCAACGATCTCATGTCATGGTCCTTCAACAAGGTTCCGATGACATTAAGTTTCCGCTCCCAATTGTTCGTGGCCACGGGGAACGGAAAATTTTCAGATTTGCAAGTAAAAAAAAAAAAAAAAAAGGCTACAGACCGTAGTCCACATACAATAGAAACCATCTTTTATAACAGAATTCCACCTGACCTTTAGACAGCTAATTTAAACATTTTAAAGAACAAACTTGATATTTATTAACAGAGAAAAGCTGTTATTTAGTAGAAGATTTCAAATTGTAATAACCCTTTGTAAAACACTGTATATAGTTCAAGTTTGTTTTCGCAGCAACAAAAATTGTGATTTCTGACCTTCAGTATTTATATCAATATGTGCACTTAAGTATATTAACTGACCCTTTGTGTATGTGAACTAAAATCTATGACACTGTCCGAAAACTGATTGATATGTCGACTGCAAACAAACAAATACACAAATTGAAAAAAGGCAGCGAGCCACGCATGGGAAGGGTAACGCAAAAGGCCGCCGTACATGTTCAAACAATTTGGCAAACTTGCATGTTACTGGGTGGCGTGTTTGTTAAACATAAAGCGTGTTTGACGTGTTCGAGAGAAATCTGTGCTGAAGCAGGTCAAGATGATTTCCCAGCCATATATTACGCAGGAAGAGATTAAGAAGAAAATCAATGTTCAACGCTCAAAATATAATACTGGGAGAACAATAAAACAAAACAAAAAAAAAAAAACGAAGCTCTCAGGTTCTTCCACGGACGATAAATATTGCAGGGGTGCCGGACGATTTTGTTATCGATTCTGCCTTCAACTGTGATCGTGACGATCGCGCAGTATTCCCGTGCAGTGCTCCAACTGTAGTACAAACAGTCATTTGCCCACCCTACTGAAATCGGTAGACTGGTATTATTGTTAGCAAATTATTTTATTTTCATAGTCAGTTACAACGTCAGTTGCGACGCTATCGTAAAAGAGCTCTGTCCAGAGGCTTCAGACAAGAGACTCGTTAAAATATAAATCAAAGTGTTGTGTATGCGGCGGAACTATAGGCCTCATGGAAAAATGGTGAACCGGCTGAGTCACCCAATTTGACTCTTAGTCTGATCAGAAGGGGTGGCCAGTATTGCACGCGTTGATCACGTAGGCTGACGTGAGGATCAATGAACTACACACCTTAGGTGCTTAGAAGTTAGTAGACAGGAATAAAATTAAATACTTAGCTTTAATTCAGAATCAGCGATGAACGTCGATCTTGACTTTGTACAATAATATTTACAAGTGCAGCTATAGTCTGAACTGCGAATACTGCTTTACAATTCTGATTGCTTCACACATATAGATCAATTGTCAATGCATAAACTGTGTGTGGCGCCTGGCTAGGTCGTAGCTACTAACTTAGCTGAAGGCTGCGCTAACTAGCGCCTCTGCAAATGAGATATCTGAAGCTATAACGAGTGAACCATTCCCATTAGTCGGCTGTAGAACTGGCCAGTGCGCTAGCTTGTCTCGTAAGACCAGCTGAGTGGCGGCGCTCGGTCTGCTAGCGTCGACAGTGTCGACTCGCGGGTCCGATGTGTACTGACGGACCGCGCCCGATTTGAAGCCTACAGCCTAGCCAGTGTGGTGCCTTGCGGTGACACCACGCAAAGTTTGATGTTCTCTTCTACGGCATCGTTCGTTAGGGTGCAACGAATCTTCTGCCTGGCGTATTTCTTGGAGCTGTAGATGGCAATGAGGTCTCTCCGCACTTGCTGTGACGTCACGACATGCGCTGCTGCGACGCGACGACACCCGTAGTCTGACGTATACCTCGAACAGAATGTGCACAAACCTAAACAGAGACAAATGTCTACAATACACGAATCCTTATGCCAACATCATGTAACATTAATCAATACTAGAGAAACAGGCCAAAATATGGACTTTACCCACTCGAGCAGGGAAGCACGGAGTCTTATGGAAGACTGAGAGGAAGTGCACCAGCAGGCAGAAAAAATTCTGAAGTAACACAAGACCAAATTGCTTCCCACATCGTTACTACCTCAAGAGTGTCTCCCGACAAGAAACATACACGGCATGTCAGACGACAGCTTCGTGACCTGAAAAAGACGGCATCTCCCTTATCTGAGTATGCCCGTCCCTTCACACTTTCAGACATTGACTCTGGACTGAAGGACTTCAAACCTATTAAGGCGCCTGGATTCGATAGTATCCATCCAGAATTCCTGATCCATATGTGAGGAAAAGCTAAGTAATGGCTGGCAGAATTCTTCCCTGACATCCTGCTGACTGGTCAACTTCCATTGGAGTTTAAAAAGGCGAAGATAACCCAGCAACAGGGTAGAAATCTGTCGCCCCATTGCCCTACTTAGCTGCTGCTACGAGCTTTTTTAAAGCCTAGTATATGACAGAATAAGTAGCACTATCCTAGAGAATGTTCCAATTGATAAGGCACGCTACATACCAGGGCGTAGCTGCTGCGACCAAGTATTGTCTCTCACATCCTTCATAGTTGGGATACCAAATGAAGCAGAAAATATCTGAGGCGTTTGTTGATCTAACTGCCGCCTTCGACACTGTGCCTAGGGAAGGCCCTATCTACAAATTTCTCCACATCATAACCTGCAGAACAATGGTTCGACTGATTAATAGCATGCTAAGTTGGTGGAAGTTCCAGGCAATCATTGAAAGCAACATAAGTAAGGAGAGGAAGCTCAACAATGGATTGCCCCAAGGATCAGTTCTCTCACCATTACTGTTCAACCTATATCTATCTGATCTACCTGACACTTCGTCCAGAAAAGTCTGCTGTGCTGATGACCTGGTTCTGGCTATATAACATCAGGAAATGAAGACAACAGTACAGATACTAACCAATGAACTGTCTGTATTAGACAGTTGCTTCAAAATATGGCGACTCCAACCCAGTCTGAGTAAAACAGAAGTGTGTTGCTTCCATTTAAATGATCGGTTGGCGAACGTGAAACTGGAAGTAAGTTCCAGAGTTCTTCGTCATAATTGGAACCCAAAATATCTTGGTGTCATCCTGGACCATACACTAAGCTTCAAACAACTTAGCTCAAAAGTTGAGCACTCGAAACAACATCCTCCGTAAGCTATGCGGAACTACCTGGGGATCTTCAGCAATCACCCTGCAATCTTCAGCTGTGGTTTAGTGTACTCGTGCTGAGTACTTTGCACCTGTTTTGATGAACAGTCATCATACAAGGCTTGTAGCTGAATACGACAATGCACATAATATTTGCCATAATCAGATCTACTCCAGTTTATTGGCTTCCACTGTCAAACAGTGTAATGCATCCTGATCTAGACAAATGTACTGCCCTCATGAGGGAAATACACAAGATCTCCAGGAATTCTAACACACCCATGCATAGTGACCTGCCACTTTTAAACCGTAACAGACTGAAATCACACCATCCAACTATGTGTGATACTGCTGGCATGGTTGCTAAGGATTTCAAACTCCTTGAAGAATGGAAAGGTCAGTGGGAAGCAGTGACAGATGTGTGCCTGCATAACATCTTCTCAGGTGCTAAAATTCCCAGTGGATTCGACCTATCATGCAAGACCTGGACTATCCTCAACAGAATCCGTAAGTAGTGGGACAAAGCCAATGTGGCCCCACCCTCCATTGTTGCCAAATTAATTCAAGATGCCGTATCCAAAATGGCGGAGATAGATATGGCAATGTCGCAATGATGTCATCACAGGAAGTAAATATTTTAACAGGAAAAATAGGTCAAATGGTTACCTTCACTAACCTAACCCCCTCCATTACCCTCCCCTCACCACCCCTCCCCAAGAAAATGGATGGCAGTTCCATTTTTGGTGCAGAAAAAAGGGGTCTTGGGCTACCTCCACTAACCTAAGTCGTCCGACCGCCACTTTTTCCTTGGAATTGGCAGGAAAAAGACTCAGCCTGTACTGGGCTGCTTGATAGGATGCTGTAAGTCTTTATTAAGTGTTTATTTAAACAGTTTGAGGCACTAACTCCATCCTGTGTGTTCACCATGAGGTTCGGAGCCCAACTGAACTAGTACACAGTACCATCACCAGAGGGTGCTCTCGTCCCTTCTGTGACCAAGATGGCGGCCTGTGGGAAAAATGATGGGAAAAGGACTGAGCCTATTTTGAGCTGCTGGATACGAAGGACTGTACTTTATTTATTGTGGAACAATTTGTTTAGGGATGGATTTTATGTACTGTATTTATAACTCTGATACAACGTACTTGCTGTGACATGCTTGGGGTCACACTACCTAGCCTACAGACCTGCAAGCTATTTATAAATCACCGAAATAATGCAGTACGCTGATGTGCAGACATGCAAACAAATCGTAAATTGTCAAAATAATGCATGTAAAAGGCTCTGAAAACACGCTTGTCAACTGTTGAAATCATGCATTGCACAGTCTGCACATCTGTTCACAAAATAATGCAACAGACATTAAAACAACTCATAAATTGTCAAAAAATAATGCATGTGTAAAGCTAAGCAAACACGCTCACAATGCTTAAACAGCTGAAAATAAATCAGGGCACAAACACTCATTGCACATAAAAAACACTTTCGAACTATCGTCAGCTGCAATGTATCAGAGGCTCCAATGCACATACACGCCAATGCCGGCGACCTCGCACATGCGCTTTGCGTGGCCAGGCTGGTACAAGCCAGCACTGGAGAGAAGAACGCCGGACATGTGCCATTGCTCTCACGCTGCTGCCACTTACAGTCAGCAGGTGAAAGTCACGTCTATTTTTGGGTATACAGTTATAATTCTTCAAGCGTTATACTGATGTCACATGTGTATGTAAATAACAGCAAAGTCTCTCTCTCTGAACACACTACAGAAATCTATTGCAGTGCTTCTCAGAATAGCACAGGATGCATTGTTCCTACCGAACCTAACGGGGCATGCGAGACACCTCTGGCTGCATATGTGTTCACTTAGCCACCACATGTACTTACTGGTCCAGAGTAGGTCTAATTGCCAAGTGCGAGACGTTTGCCTTGCGACTCACCCACACAGTTGCAGCTAAAAGATTTCCAATGTTGTACTGACATCACATGTATAAGTAAATAACAGCCAAGTTCCCTCTCTGGATGTGCTGTAGTAATCTTCTGCAATGCTTTCAGGAGCTGTTAACGAAAATAGTCCAGAATAAAGCCGAATATATTCTTCCTGATGCTCTTAATGGCAGAGCCCATCCATCACATACCAGCCCCTCACAGAAATTGTAAAGTGTCACAGAAATAGTTAATGGTCGCATTTCTAGGAGCTTTCAAGATATCCCATCTTGTCTGCATGGTGATTCTTATCCTAACAGGAACTGTTTACGAAAATAGCCAAGAATAACACCGATCTCATTGTTCCTGATAGTCCTAATGAGGCACCCCATCCACGTTACCCTTCCCAGAAATTATGAAGTCCTGCTTGCAACATGCGTCTCAGAAACGTTCTCGCCTCTAGGGAGGCTATTACATTCCAGCACAAAGGATGTCTTGTGAATGAATGGAGCATTCTGCTTGCCTGAATTTACCCAACAAACTGCTGCTGCTACGTTCTGCAGACGATACTTTCAGCAGCAAATCTATTTTGTACAGATCGCCATATTGCACTGACAGTTAAACCCTGCAAAGGTGGTCTACAGATCGTCAAATACAGAAAGACACTTGCCCAATTACACTGCTCTGCCACTGAGGATGGAAGCTTGAATATTACAGCATGAAACCGATCACCAACCTGGCAATATATCACTGTGTACTGTGTTGATGTAGTAAACATACAATTCATATCCTGTGCCATACAAAATCGCCCCTTTTGCATCATCCATATCCCTACCGACCGCCAGATACTCATGCATATACCGTGAAGACAGACAGCATAAGCACATGCACTGTCTATAGTCCTCACAGCACTAGATATTTCCTGCGAGGTCGGTGGTCATCCACTGCAGCCAAGGGTCACAAGTCATCCACATCCAACGTGTGACCAGAGCGCCCTCAGCGGATCGAAGTCACTCTCCAAACTGTTGTACAACGTCGGTGTCGGTTCCCCTCAGCAAAAAGCCATTACTGTTTCTGGCCCCAACCTGCTAGATATTTCTCCAGTATTTGTAACACATTCTGTCTCGATGCTATTTCAGAGGTTCTGCTACATGGGTTATAGGCGATGGTTGATTCAGAAGGATCACAAACAGTAGATGGTGCTCTAATTGAGGTCGTAAAAAATGTACACTAGGTTTTCAGATCTCTAGTGCTACGCTTTCCGGTAGAAATGATGTCTACGATTTGGAATCAAGTCTTTCCATTTAACCAGATACCTGCATTGTATCCGGTGGAGAAGTCCTTTAATGATTACAGCCACTAATGGCTTGCATTCTCATATCTCGAAACGAGTCACCTTTTTCGAATTAAATGGCGATTTGGGAACTGCTCCTGGAAGAGGCCTATGGCCAATTGCGCTACAAATTGTGGAAGAAGTTACTGTTGCGTGGCTAAGAATACGGGACATAATATGCGATCTTCATGCAGTGCAGTAGCTATGTCACAAGAGCTGAACACTCCGTGGTCCACTGTTGTTTCGCCAGTAGCAGAGTAGTACGGTTCCAGGCTGTCGTGCATGCAGACGGTCGTCATAGTGAGCACCATTTGTGATCTGTAACTAAACCTAGTACGCAGTTAATAAACGTTACCATCTCATGTAGAAATTAAAATGACTTTCTTTTAATGGTTTATTCATTATTTCTCTTCCGCACGTTCTTACAAATGTTTCGACGAAGTTTCATTGCCCTACGATCACTCGCCTGTCATGTGGGCCCTCTCAGGTAGCGATAGCCGCCCAGTACGAACAAACACACCTATCTGCTGAAGCAGCACTGTGCGACGACGTCGAAAGCTATTGGTCGGACCCGGAAAGTTTTGGAATACTAAATTCTATTCTAATTCACGATGTGGCTTTAACCACAAAACACAGTATCGCTTCTATCGCAAGTTCAAAAAAATCCACAAACGAAACTGCAAATGAATGCTGTCTTTTCTGTCAATAACAAATCGTTATCTGTAACTGAGTTAAAGTGCCGATCAGTTTTCAAACTGGCACACCGCCGCCAATTCCAGTCGTTAACCTACAGGCGTACCGAAAATTAGGAATGCCAAAGTTGACAGATTTTCAAGCTTCGCCGTTCAGTTACAGCAATCAGATGATTCCAGTAAGAGGACAATTTTTAACAGCTATGATGTGTAAACAGGCTACATCCTTAACTGTAAATTCAAATAAAGGAACGAATTATTAGGACTGGAACTCTTCAATTCTTTGGGTTTTATCGTTCAGGAGGAAGCGAATCGCATTCGAACTGATATTCCAACTGAAACGTTAAATCAGCTGTTGCAAAAATATGATCATATTTTTTTGTAAAGCAACGGGCAGTATCATCAAATGTTGCATGGCACACATTACGCTGAAGTCGAATGTGGCGGAGAAATTTTGTGAAGCACGCTATTTTCATTTTGCGTTAAAAGATAAAGTAGAGCAGGAACTCGACCATCTTGAAGAAAATAAGGATATCGAAGCCATAACCAGTAGCCAACGGGCAACAACGACAATCGTAGTTGCACGGACACTGAATGTCTCACTTCGTATATGCAGAGATTTCAAAGTAAAAGTTAATTCTCAATCTACTTCATTAACAACCTATTCCCAAGACAGAAGCACTTAGCTGGTGGTGTGTACTTTGCTTACCTGAATCTTAAAAGAGCATATTTCGAAATCCCTTTGGACGAAGACACAGAGAGACTTCTGTTGATAAGTCCCCTTCGAAACAGTCAGTGCATCGAGTTTGTCCCAGCGGTACCTAGAATAACTGGTTCGGAAAGCTCGGAAGGCAGTGAACTACCTTGGCGACCAGAGTTGTCCGAAATAGTTTACTAAAGGTATTTAAATTCAAAATATAAATACTTGTTTGTTTTTTCTATTTCAAATGTAGGTACAAAATGGTTTTAAATAAAAGTATTTACGAACAAAATGCTGTTGTATCACCGTTCGATACCACACTTGTTGCAGATATCGACCGCGGTCCGTAATAAATATCGTTGGAGCCGAGAGTCGCGACCAGCACCGCTAGCGCCTCTCCGGGGCTTGTGGCAATATCTAGCGAGCGCGCGGCCACTCTTTCTCGGGACGTCAACTAGGAATGTAGCATAGACTTCAGCTGGTAGGAAGCAACCTCTAACAAGGCGCTTAGTCAAGTATGGCATAAGTAATGCTTCTCTAGATATGTTATATGTATGCAACACATGAAGAAACCTGTAACACAAGTTAAATACAATATATATTATTTTTTACCAACGACTAATAATTATTGCAGTCGTTGCAGATGCAGACTATGCAGCTAGCTCCTTACTGACTTCACTGCCAAACCTGCAATATATGTTTCTATTTAACATTGGCCACCTGTCGCCATAACAACTGACGACGAGAATCATAACAAATGCAAAATACGTATTTTCAAAATTATTTTATTCAAATAAAATATCTAAAGTTAGGGAACATTTTAAATGCCATTTATTTCACTAATTTCAACCGCAGTAATTATTCATTTATTTCACCTTCATAGTTCGGCCTATGTGGCCTCATTATTATTCCACCAAAAGAAAATAGTCGTTCAAAAGGAGCAGAACGTTGTAAATAAGTAGAGCAATTATATTCAAGAAATACATTCTTTTTACTGCTGCATACCTGTTCATTATCTTTTAAATATCTGTAGTGTCTTCAGGCTGCAGTGTTGCCACTACCCCAGGCTACAGAATCGGAGTCCTCAACAAGCATATATGACGCAACTTTTTTTAGTCAGAGTGGTGCAAGTTCTTCCCGTCTACTTTTTCATATTTCATCTTCCACACATCATACACTGAAGCGCCAAAGAAACTGGTATAGGCATGCTTATCCAAATACAGAGATATGTAACGGGCAAAATACGGCGCTGCGGTCGGGAATGCCTACACAATACAAGTGTCTGGTGCAGACGTTAGATCGGTTACTGCTGCTAAAATCAAATTTAAGTGAGTTTGAACGTGGTGTTATAGTCAGCGCACGAGACATGGGTGTCAGCATCTCCGAGGTAGCGATGAAGTGGAGATTTTCCCGTACGCCCATTTCACGAGTGTACAGTTAATACCAGGAATCCGGTAAAACGTCAAATCACCGACATCGCAGCGGTCGGAAAAAGATGCTGCAAGAACGAGACCACTAACGACAGAAAAGACTCGTTCAGTGTCACAGAAGTGCAACCCTTCCTCAAATTGCTGCAGATTTCAGTGTTGGGCCATCAAAAAGTGTCAGCGTGCGAACCTTCCAACGAAACATCATCGATATGGGCTTTTGGAGCCGAAGGCCCACTCGTGTACCCTCGATGACTTTACGCCTCGCCTGGGCCCGTCAACACCGACATTCGACTGTTGATGACTGGAAACATGTTAACTGGTCGGACGAGTCTCGTTCCAAATTGTATCGAGCGGATGGACGTGTACGGGTATGGAGACAACATCACGAGTCCATGGATTCTACATCTAAGCAGGGGACTGTTCAAGCTGGCGGAGGCTCTGTAATGGCGTGAGGCGTGTTCAGTTGGTGACATGGAATCCCTGATACGTCTAGATACTACTCTGACAGGTGATATATACGTAAGCGTCCTGTCTGATCACTGATCACCAGCATCCATTCAAGTCCATTGTGCATTCAGACGGGCGTGGGCAATTCCAACAGGACACTGCGACACCCTACACGTCCTGAATTGCTACAGAATGGCTCCAGGAACACTCTTATGAGTTTAAACAATGGCCACCAACAGCCCCAGGCATGAACATTATTGAGCATATCTGGGATGCCTTGCAACGTGCTGTTCAGAAGAGATCTCCACCCCGTCGTACTCTTACTGATTTATGGACAGCCCTGCAGGGTTCATGGCGTCAGTTCCCACCAGCACTACTTCAGACATTCGTCGAGTTCATGCCAAGTCGTGTTGCGGCACTTCTGCGCGTTCGCTGGGGTCGGACACGACACTAGGTAGATGTACCAGTTTCTTTGGCCCCTCACTGTAAATATTTATTTAACGTTTCCTCTCAAAATTTTCGGTACCCACTAAAATTTGAAAGAAAGATAAGATGTGGATATTAACACGCCAGTCTCTGCTTTTGGTTCATCTAATCTTTTGGTTCCTCTAATGTATAGACTGTCACAAAACGCCTTCTATCACTCCACCATATTACCTAGATTTATCCATTTGCAAGCTGATTAGCCTCCTTTGCATTTTCATTAGTTTTGGCAGAACACATCTGTAGTAGCTATCTTTGTCCTCTGCTAAACTGTCAGTGCTGTCAGCAATAGGTTTTCAACAGCTTATGTATTCATTAAGAAACTGTATTTCAGTCAATTTAAAAGCTTTGAACCGAAGTTTCCTTAAAAAATCGTAGACTGTAACTCTTGAATAGAAGTAGAGTATGAAATCCATCGTGTTGGACATGAATTGGTAGGGGATTTTCCATTTGATTATATATATGTTTCAGAAGCTTTAGGAGAGCTTGTACACAGATTCTAAAGTGCTAGACATTTTGCCATGGCTGCATCGTAAACTTTTTTGTATGAATTATTTCGAGAACTGACCTTATACTCGTACGTATCTCTTGAAGCTATCAAATGTAATGTGCGTGATTTTGCTCCCGCCTTCGTTCAGTTCCTTTGGCGTTATCAGATGGTTTTGGTATGTCTTACACTAATGGTAGACATATACATTTTGAATATGAATTTCAAATGCATGTATTTCACACATTTCACATCTCTGTTGATGACATAACTGTCTCAGGCATAGCTCCAAAGGAACTCTCGCAGAAATTCGAATGTGTTTTCAAAGTTCTACTGGCCCCAAATCTGAAATGTAACAAAGGCAAGTGCATCTTCTTTCAAAGTCAATGCAATACTTGGATCACATATTATCTGCAAATAGCATCAAACCGACGCCACACCATATTGATGTCCTTAAAAACCTTTCTCCTCTCAAGGAAGTCAAGCATTTATGTTCCGGATTAGGACAAATAAATTATTTTAGGAATTTTCTCCCTCATGCAGCTTCCATCAGTGTACAATTTACAGATCACTTGGTGATTGGGACGCTGTAGCTGTGGAAATCGATTTGAATAAATAAATAACCGCAACAGCTATCTGTAAGAAGATTTATTGATCTCCAATTGGTGCACAGCTGTGGCTGCCCCACCAATGGGGCCTTGTACAAACTCTTGAACTTAAAGAAGGAGCTGGTTAAGACTACCGCCCACGTTTATGTCAATAAGACGTTTGTAGCCATAGGGGTAATACCTAAGTCAATTGCTTGGCACCTGAGGAAGTGAAATCAGTTGTGTACCAATAGGCCGCTGTTGCGGTTATTTATTTATTTATTTATTTACACTGGACATTGTTGCAGAAAGGCGCCAAGTGGAACTTGAACAGCGAATGCCGACGCGCAGTAAACAAATTAAAGCAATGTTTGCTTGAAGCCAAATGTCTTACGACCTAAGATCGGAGCAAAATGCTCACAATTGCTGCGATGCTTCAGGCTAAGGGATAGGGATCGCCCTGTCACGCCGATATCATTGTTCTGAATGACCAATTGCATTCACTTCGAAGACTCTGATAGTGGCACAAAGAAATTACAGTCAGATCGAGAAGGAGGCTGTCACGATTATGTTCACAGTCAAGAAATATCATAATTACATCTATGGACGTAAATTTATCGTCCTCACGGACTATAAACCTTCAATGGGTATATTGTGACCGAACATTATTGTTCCTACATAAATAGTTCAACATTTGCAGCACGGGGCGCTACTTTTGTCGTGTTACGGCTATGAAATTATATTCAGGTCCACAGCACAACTCGCAGACACCGATTTGCTTTCACGTCTGCCAACAAGGCAAGACAAAAGTTTGACCCACCAGCTCATGTTTGTTTTTCAATAGGTAGCAGTAGTCAAGACACCGTGGAAATATTTCCCAGTAAATTCCAATTTAACTGCCTGACTTGTGCCTAAAGAAGCTGTTTTGTTTAAAATCAAACGGTATATTCCAACACAGTGGTCTAAAGATAAGTTACTTAATCGACCAGAGGTTATGGAATATGAGAAATACACTTACATTGTATAAAGGATCATTCGGGCACATCCAGAATCAGGCGAGACTCGAGTTGTTACCCTTGCCGTGCATAAATATAAGGTACTACACATGCTACACTTTACCCTTGGAGCATTCATACCAAACGGATTGCGAGGTAACATTGCTGCTAGAAGATATTGACAAAGGCATTGAAATAATACTGGCAGAATACCACTTACATTTTGGCATGATTTTAATTTTATTGTACCTGAGTACAGCCATAAAAATTATAATTAGGCCTATGCACTTCCAATCATCGTAGGAATAATAACAGTAAGACTCCATAACAGCGGATTCCAGTAGAAGATGTAATTCACATTTGTACGTACACACCCAGTTACGAGTTAACAGGTGTAGAAATGTACAGTCAATAAAACGTTTCTGGGTTTAAGGCTGCATTATCATCTGTAAAATACCGACGTTTCGGAACTGTTGCAAGGTGCCTTCCTCAGGGTGTGTTGCTAACTGCTGAATGAGTTTTTTTTCTTTCTTTATTGTGATTTCATTACCCTGCCCCATATGGGCTGGGGAGGGCTGTCAGCGGCATAATCCGCCGCTCTTCCGCCGAGTGATATAACAGCTAATACAAGAATAAAATGTTACATATAAGGCGATTAAAAAAGAGGACATAAAACATAGTAAGGGGAGATATGGGAGGTAAAAAGACACTGACTTGGAGATGTTCGTGGGGGGACAATTAAAAAAAGTCGACATAAAGTTTAAAAAACACAGTTGGCGATAGGTAGAACAAAAAAAGACACTGAAGTTACACGCACAGGTTAAAAGTTGGCCACAGTATTAAAAACACTCCAGAACAACACACTTTAAACCCACTTGGAGCACACACAATGAAGAATAAAACTGCCAGGTGGGACCTGCCGACGGAGAGGATGGAAAAGGAGGGGAGAGCAAGGGGTGGCAGAGGAGGGGGTGTGATGAAAAGAGTAGGGGGCATCAGCGGGCGCACAAAGAGGCAGGAGACAGGTGGGGCAGGAGAGGAAGAGGGAAGACAAGGCAGGAGGGAGTGCAGAGACACGGAAGGGAAGCACAAGAGAGGGAGGGGGAGTAGGAGGGGAAAGCCGCTCAGGTGGAGGGAGGGGGAGGAGAGGAAGCCCTGAGGAGGAGGCAGGAGGAAGATGGTGTTAGAGTTGGTAGGAAGGGTAGATGTCAGAGCTAAGCTCATCATCCGGGAGGGGTAGATGGCGGAAGTTGCGTTGGGAAAGGAAGTGGAGGGTGTGGAGATGGAGAGAGGGTTGGATACAGCGGTAAAGGTGCGGCAATGGGCTGGGGGTGGAGAGGAAGGGAGACACCAGGGGGTGAGGGGGATCAATGGGGCGGACAATATATAGTGTGTGGATGTGTTCAAGGAAAAGGAGATTGTGGGGGAAGGGGATGAGGTCGTAGAGGACGTGCATGGGGGACGGAAGTTGGATGCGGAAGGCGAGGCGGAGTGCATGGCGTTCGAGGATTTTGCGGGATTTATAGAACCTGGGAGGGACGGAATGCTGAATGAGCACTAGTTTGGATACTTACACACTGTGGAGGAGTGCTGCCATTGGATGTGAGGGTGAGGACGAAGGGTATTAGACGTACATTTTTTTGCATTATGTGTTGTCATTGGGGGAAATGGGCGTTTTCCATTGGAGTTTCCTTTACTGCTTGCCATTGGTGGAAATCGGCGAATAGGAGCATAGCGTTGTTTCCCAACTGCCCAGTATCGACTAGCCCGTGTCAACACTCTGTGTACCCTTCCGCCGCTGTGGCCTACCGCACGCCTGTTGCTCTGCGAGAGCTGTCCTTCCGCAAAGCTGTCACTGCTGGCAGCCAAGGCGCTGGAAGTCGGCACCCGTCTTCTCTATTCATATTGTCGGATCGCTTGGCTATTTCTATAGCCCCTCTCATCTTCCTCCTCCAACTAAACGGCTGTTTCGCCAGTATGTGGGTCTCTCGAAATTAGATCTTCATCCTGCACTGTTCCTGATGTTCTGCCATTGCTGATTTCTTGTATTGTTTGAGGTGGATATATCTCTCGTGTTCAGTTAACTTTGTGCTTATTGGACGCCCAGCCGCACCTACATAGACCAGTCCGATTTCATAAACTCTGGCGGCATGAAACTTGTCCATTGTATCTTTCGTCGAGCCCAGAATGTCTTTTATTTTGTTGTTGTTAAGAAAAATCGGATTAATGCCTGGCCGACGGAGAATTTTGCTCAGGCGGTCAGTAACTCCTTGTACATATGGTAGCACGGCGGTGTTCTGTGCTTCGTTCTTCGTTTCCCTGTTGCCTTCCTCCTTCGGCGCCATGGCTTTGTGTATCATCCTCATGTCGTAGCCATTAGCTTCAAAAATCGACCTGAGGTTCTGTAGTTCAGCTTGCAGATTCTATTAACCGATCCTGTAGGCTCTCTTAGTTAAAGTTTGCAGGGCCGAATTCTTTTGCGTAGGATGGTGGTGGGAGGATGCGTGCAGGTACCTGTCCGTATTGGTGGACTATGTGCCCAAGTTTCCCCTCTGGCATACGGTGAACTTCCACGTTCTTTTCTATCTCCATGGTAAAGTGAATTTTGCTGTGCTGTTGGTTGAGATGTTCGTGTAAGTTCTGAAGCTCTTCTTCTCCGTGTGGCTAGATAACAAAGGTGTCATTAACATATCGTAACCAGCATTCTCGGTGTAATGGTGTGGACTGGAGTGATATTTCTTCGAATGCTTGCATAAAAAAAACCCTGAGGAAGGCACATTGCAACAGTCGCCGAAACGTCGGTATTTTACAGATAACAATGCGGCCTCAAACCCAGAAGCATTTTATTGACTGTGACAACGGCCGCGGAAGCCTACGTTTACATGTAGAAACGTAGTTTGTGTGTTGAGTTGAGCGAGCGAGCGAGTGAGTACAAGCCGCGGCCTGTCTTCCTCGTAGGCCTCGGTTCCAGACCTTGTAATATTATTGGTATTTCCGTCCCATGGAAGCTTTGAGTACCCTTTGAAAGACATTTGTTTTGTATAATTTACATAACTGTAAAGATGCGCATCTAGCGCGGACGCTAATACATCGATTGCGCAGTCAAAGAAACATTTTAACAGAAGCTGAACGACGTTCCGCTTCGATCTAAATAAAAGATGACAGTAAAAAAAAAAACCTTTGGTAGATCTTCAGATTTTTTTAATGTGCTTCTGCTTGTTATGTGAAAACGTAAAGGAGGTCGACTTTAAGTTAAAAAAGTGAGCGGTCTTGCTAGCGTGCAGACAACATTATTAATTAATAAAATTACAGTAATTCATGTTCGAAACTGTAAATCAGCAAGTTATTGTTATCAGAGGTGTTGAACAGTGCAAGAATTGTCTTCAACGAAAGGAGAAAAGTAGTGACTATAATTTGTGAAAAAAAAAAAACGTGAACCAAGGAGACAGCACAGGACAGGGTGAAATCTGATCGCACCATACTGTTAGAAAAGTAATTATGTAAGTTGTATTGTTTACAAATAAGCCCTAATTTGCTAGTGAGAATTGTTTGAATATATTTAGTGTTTACCAGACTTCTTATTCTGTTCTTTTCCTTTATACTTTTTTTATCCTCCGTGCCATATTATTTTTATAAATGTCAAACAGTCTTTACTACAGCAGGGAATACTGCGGCATCCTGGTCGTAGACAGAAGGCCGCTCCTTGTCTTCTATACAACTCATAGCTGCCCCATTTATTAATGATTTCATTTGCAAAAGCAATTTTTTTACTATTCATTGTTAAAGGTCCCTTAGGTAATTATAAAATTCATACTGATTACGTAAAGAAATCCGGGTTGTCCTTTTCCAAATAATAGAAGTCTTTGCGTAATCAGAAACTAGCCTCCTTCTGACAACGATCAGGAGCCGACCAGAAGACGGACGTCTTCGACCGCTTTCGTGTGTCCTGTGGCAAAGCTGTGCCAAACTGGGAACACGGCATTCTAGTATGAAATACAGATTTAAATTGATGGAATTGAAATATATTTAACGTAATAATAATAATAATAATTTTTTTTATCATACTAGAACCTCAGTCGTGCTCCGACTGCGCTTTGTATTGTTCCTTGTACACAGCGCTGCTTGGCTTCGTGTATTTCGACGTCTAGGTTCTCGATTTGGTTTACACTCAGATCTTGTCGTTCCATCGTGTTGTCTTGTTGTTCCTCCCATGTTTTTGTTGTCGTTGGTCGTTTGCAGTGACTCACCGTCGACGCCCTCGGCCAGTCGGCCAGCGTCTCTCGGTCGTCTCACGTTCTGGTTACTTTAGTGCCTCTCCAGAGCATTAGAAAAATTAGATCTCTCAGCAGGTCGCCACTGTAATCACCAGCAATGACCGTCTGGGGAACTTCAGAACCACTATTCACTGCTAAACACTAGTGATGCTATTCGTCTGCATTCCATGCTTCCTAGTCATGCCACCAGTCCATGTGCAGCCGTTTGTGTTGTGGTGTTAACAGCAGCAGACTCCAGTCTGGCTGCTGTTAGTCTCCCATCAATGGTGCAGGGTGGCACAGAATGTTGAAGGGAGCCCATTACTTCTTCTTAGATGATAGTCACAGTCTGATCCACAATATGGTAGTCGTATCTTATGGTGGTCAAATGTGCTTGACCAGAACCTCAATGATGAGTTTACCTGCCCTCATGTTCCATGCTCTCCAGCAGTTAAGTACTTTCATATCCAAATGCTGCACAAATCTTGATTCAGGACTGGACAAGGTGGCCAAATGGAGACCCTGCAGTGAGATCCGTTTCAACCTCTGTCATGTGTTTGTAACACTGTACACACTAGTAATTAATGTCTCAGTGTCATATATAGCGATCACTCAATATCTGACATTATTCGTGCTCATTGTATATCCCACCATCCTAGGTAATAACACCAGACATGAACAGTGCTAAGACATGCTGTTGGCCATTCTACCTGTCACAGAGAATTGCAACTCTGATTATTTACACACCCATTAGCGGTGTATGGACGTTTGAAACTAAAGTAACATGTCATAATGCCTTTTGGGTGCTTCAGCTTTTTCTTTTTTTTGTCAGGTATGGTATTTTATTAAATGTTTTGAGAATTGTAGTATGAAATAATTGATAATGCATTAGGGTTGGTAATATGTACACTACTCATTCTCATTAGTTATTGTTGTCCATATAGCACCTCAACAGTGATACACATTGCGTGTGTGTGTCCACCATTTTATCAACTTCAGTGATACAGTGTTCAAATGCGGACTCATACCAGACTGCAAGGAAGAAGTTGCAGTAAAATCTTTTCACGAGCAACATAATTCCATAGTACTCTAGTGGGTAGGGTACTGAACTCTGGTGCTGGAGGTCCTCAGTTCAATCCTGGATAGGAATGGTGACCTTCATTCAGGATGGCCCCGTGTCCACTCAGCTTTCAGTCAAAATGAGTACAGGGGATGTTTCCCAGAAGTAGAGGGCAGCCAGGTTGAGGGACCTGCCTCCCCTTCCCCTCCTAGAGCCATGGTGGATCGAAGGGCTACACTCTATCAGCAGTCAGGTCGATAACCCAGTTACAGGCTTGTGCCACAGACTGCAAATTTACCTTCATGGGTCACATGATGCCATGTAAATTTTTCTCTTCTCCTTCTACAAACAATTTCAGTGACATTACTCTTATATAGTAATATGACAATGACTACAACAGCTCCCTTACGTAGCAAATAACCCAGAATTCACTATATATCATACAGTAGCTTAACATATGTTAGTTTTTTGCTTTCAGTTATCCATGTTCAATTACTCAATTTTCTGAGCCACCTCCCATTACGTGTAGCGGAAGCTGACAATATTTATGTGCCACAACAAGTGCATCCAAGACATGGGCAAACATTTTGCTTTGCTGATGACAGAAACATTGTAATCACAGATAGCACACCAGAATTTCTAATAGTGGAATCAAATGAAATGCTAAATGATGTTTCTGACTGACCACCATTCAATAAACACATGCTGAACATAAAGCAAGACATAAGCATGAAACTCTGCTTAGAAAAGGAAAATAATTCTGTAAGGTTAAATGTGGATAAAACGTTTATAGACTGCATAGCAAACACAATTCTTTAGGAATTAATATTGACTGTCCCCTGCAACAGATTGAACACATAAACACGATAACAAAGAAAATGTCATCTGCGCGCTCTTACATTGTAGAGTCCTGTCATCATTGTGCAGCAGACAATGCCTTTTAGCTACATATTAGATGCACTCCATCTTTATCTATGGAATAATTTTTTAGGCATCATATACACAAAACATGGACACAGTCTTCAAACTACAAAAAATGTTCTTAGAGCAACTAAAATTAGTAACCGAGCTCCCTGTAAAGATCTGTTTAAATAGCTGTGGATTCTAGCTGTGCTACATGAGTGGCACACATCTACCAGACTGTTATACACATTGAGAATAACAGCAGCAATTGTCTCACAAATAGCAACAAAGAACAAGAGCAAGACTAAACTTACATTTCACAAGAGTAAACACAAAAAAGTCAAAACAGCAGTAACTACAAAGGAATAAAATTGTATGCTGAACTACTAAAGGAGATTAAAGAGGCAAGTAAAACCCAGATATTTAAAAAGTCAGTAAAGTATACCTATTAAGTAATTCATACTATTAAGTCAAGGATTATTTAGCAGTCCTGAACAGAGGACACTGGAAGTGGAAGCTTAAAATTGACTTGTAGCAAATTGGCTCCTGAGACAAGCCCCACCTCTTTCTTACAGATCAGCCAGCTTATAGCTTATAAAGAAAACAAATAGGCAATGAATGATTGCATTGCAGAAGCAACAGAAAATTTGATGGCCATTTTCTAGCAGGTCCAGGAACAGCCCCTTCACTCATGCCTGTAAATAATATTAGCAGCTAACTATGCACATCACTGCACACAGATCAACACAATGTTCACACTGGTTCCTTATTCTTAAGGCACACAATATTGTTGTGTAGCAAAGGTTGGCACCAAGCACAAACATTCTGGAGCAGCATGAGGTCAGCAAACTTCCAATTATAACACGGGGGCCAAGTAAAAGTGTGCAAACAGTATATTTGAAGAGGATTATTTAGATAACACATAGTAGAGAAAGGTAAAAAGTTAACATTATTAAATAATAAATAATTGTCATTCTACAGTACATTCATAGGTTAATGATTCTTATTGCAAAACCTTAAGCCCAGATTTGTGATGTTTTCATTTTCATAAGCACAACATCTCATCCATTGTGGTGAAGATGCTGATCACTTCTTTTCGACAGGCAAAATGGGCAATATGAAGCACTCAACTCAGTGGCAGAAGGTACTAATGTCAGCTCTGTTTGTGTGTGTGAGGGTACATCTTTTTATAATATTACTGTATGCATAAATTAGTTAATTCTTAAATTGTTCCCTTTTTCAGTTAAGATGACACATCTTATATCAAATTTTAAATGATCTATGGATGAATAAACAACTATCTCAAGAAATTAACCAACCATATGGTAGAAGAACCCTAGTCCAGTGAATATTCACAATTTATCAAGATACTGGCTGGCACTGTTGAGTGAGAAGGCACTATTCAGCCATGTAGGCCTAATTATTAACAGTTACAATAGACTACCCATAGTTTGTACACTGCATCAACTGGAAATGTTCTTATGTCAGATTTTACAAATGTGGGACTAAGTGAATGATGGTTTGCTGGTTATGTATCAGAGATCAAATCCTCTATCCTGATGCAGCATAAAATCTTAGTGCACAGAATCTTAACTGAAAATAATAATAATAACAACAACAAGCAGTCTGGAAACAATTTTGTCTGTAAGCTCAAGTATTTGAAACACTTCAAGAAAGCCTAAATTCTTATACAGTGCCATAGGCATTTATAACCATATAGGCTCTGTGTCCCTATGGAGTTTTTATTACAATGAAAAAATCAATAACAGATTACAAGCAGACATCAGGTAAGAAATTGAAACTACTTGGATATTCAGAAAGCGTGACTGTCTCATCAGCCATTCCTGTAACTTATCAGAAAGTTTGCCTGTGTGATGTAAATTTCATTGAACTGTTAAATATACCTTAGTATATTTGTTGCAATCTATTCTCATATTTATGTTTACAATGACTATCATTTTCATTCAAATTTAGGACACCTTCAGATCTGTTGTAATTGCAGAGCAAGTCATGGGTCATACCTGTACATGCTGTGCTCAGCCTCCACAAGTCACTAATAGTGATATATCTGAAGATGTCCTAAATTAAAGTGAAAATGGTAGTCATCATAAACAGAAATGTGGCAGCAGACTGCTGTAAGAGTAATGGAATAATTGTTAGCATAAATATATTTCCATTTGACATCATGTCAAGCTGTCCCTCCTAAGAGTCATTAGGCACATTTTCTCTGGGTTCTTGTAAATATTTCCCAAATTGTTTTGTAATGTATAGATGGAGTCACCACCAAACAGATACTGTTGTTGTTGTTGTGGTCTTCAGTCCTGAGACTGGTTTGATGCAGCTCTCCATGCTACTCTATCCTGTGCGAGCTTTTTCATCTCCCAGTACCTACTGCAACCTACATCCTTCTGAATCTGCTTAGTGTATTCATCTCTTGGTCTCCCTCTACGATTTTTACCCTCCACGCTGCCCTCCAATACTAAATTGGTGATCCCTTGATGCCTCAGAACATGTCCTACCAACCGATCCCTTCTTCTAGTCAAGTTGTGCCACAAACTTCTCTTCTCCCCAATCCTATTCAGTACTTCCTCATTAGTTATGTGATCTACCCATCTAATCTTCAGCATTCTTCTGTAGCACCACATTTCGAAAGCTTCTATTCTCTTCTTGTCCAAACTATTTATCGTCCATGTTTCACTTCCATACATGGCTACACTCCATACGAATACTTTCAGAAATGACTTCCTGACACTTAAATCAATACTGGATGTTAACAAATTTCTCTTCTTCAGAAACGCTTTCCTTGCCATTGCCAGCCTACATTTTATATCCTCTCTACTTCGACCATCATCAGTTATTTTGCTCCCCAAATAGCAAAACTCCTTTACTACTTTAAGTGCCTCATTTCCTAATCTAATTCCCTCAGCATCACCCGACTTAATTAGACTACATTCCATTATCCTTGTTTTGCTTTTGTTGATGTTCATCTTATATCCTCCTTTCAAGACACTGTCCATTCCATTCAACTGCTCTTCCAAGTCCTTTGGTGTCTCTGACAGAATTACAATGTCATCGGCGAACCTCAAAGTTTTTATTTCTTCTCCATGAATTTTAATACCTACTCCGAATTTTTCTTTTGTTTCCTTTACTGCTTGCTCAATATACAGATTGAACAACATCGGGGAGAGGCTACAACCCTGTCTTACTCCCTTCCCAACCACTGCTTCCCTTTCATGTCCCTCGACTCTTATAACTGCCATCTGGTTACTGTACAAATTGTAAATAGCCTTTCGCTCCCTGTATTTTACCCCTGCCACCTTTAGAATTTGAAAGAGAGTATTCCAGTCAACATTGTCAAAAGCTTTCTCTAAGTCTACAAATGCTAGAAACGTAGGTTTGCCTTTCCTTAATCTTTCTTCTAAGATAAGTCGTAAGGTCAGTATTGCCTCACGTGTTCCAGTGTTTCTACGGAATCCAAACTGATCTTCCCCGAGGTTGGCTTCTACTAGTTTTTCCATTCGTCTGTAAAGAATTCGTGTTAGTATTTTGCAGCTGTGACTTATTAAGCTGATAGTTCGGTAATTTTCACATCTGTCAACACCTGCTTTCTTTGGGATTGGAATTATTATATTCTTCTTGAAGTCTGAGGGTATTTTGCCTGTTTCATACATCTTGCTCACCAGATGGTAGAGTTTTGTCAGGACTGGCTCTCCCACGGCCGTCAGTAGTTCCAATGGAATATTGTCTACTCCGGGGGCCTTGTTTCGACTCAGGTCTTTCAGTGCTCTGTCAAACTCTTCACGCAGTATCATATCTCCCATTTCATCTTCATCTACATCCTCTTCCATTTCCATAATATTGTCCTCAAGTACATCGCTCTTGTATAGACCCTCTATACTACTCGCCACATATATCAGGCAGCATGTAGAGTCAAAGAGGAGGATTGGTTTGTTTGCTTGTTATGAACAAACTGCTTTTCAAAGTGAAATTTTATGTGCCCATTTAAAAGACTGGTCCAAATTGTTCTAGTGCAGTGGTTTCAACCTGGGTGTAGTTACCATCTAAGGAGTAATTTTCTGATAGGTAAAAGCATAACAGTGCAATTACATTTCAATCATGAAGCTACATAACTTTTAAATACCATTACTATTACCACTATTTTGTAGAACTTTAGTACTGATTACATGAATTACCAGTAATTACAATTTATTTTAAAATACTAGCATTAACATGTGACACAATGTGTCAGACGTTATATGAACAACATTCTTTGTTCTTTGTACTATACATCACATGTACAGAAATATCATATTAAAATGAATTTTCAGAGTTGTTTGTAGTTCCCAGAATAGACTAGAAATTGCTTCATTAAGCACTTTGTGACAATATAAAAACTAATTGACAGCACAACAGTGACTCCACTGAGGTGTCAAAGTCACGGGATAGCATTATGCACGTACACAGATGGCGGTAGTATCATGTGCACAAGGTACAAAAGGGCAGTGCTTTGCTGAAGCTGTCACTTGTATTCAGGAGATTCACATGAAAACATTTCCAAAGTGATTATGACAACACAACAGAAAATAACAAACTTTGAACATGGGTCATTCCATTTTGGAGACCATTAGGGAACTCAATGTTCCAAGATCCACAGTGTGAAGAGTGTGCCAAGATACCAAATTTCGGGCATAACCTCTCACCACGGGCAATGCAGTGGCCAACGACCTACACTTAATGACCAAGAGTAGAGGCTTTCCATAGAGTTGTCAATAGTGACAGACAAGTAACAGTGCTTGAAGTTCCCACTAAAATAAATGTGGGACATATGACAAATGCTTCTGTTAGGACAGTGAAATGAAATTTGGCATCAATGGGCTGTGGCAGCAGATGACCAATGCAATTGCTTTTGCTAACAGCATGGTAATTTCTGCAGTACCTCTCCTTGCCTCATGACCATAATGGTTGGACCATAGATGACTGTAAAAATGCAACCTAGTCAGATGAGCCCTGATTTCAGTTGGTAGGAGCTTATGGTATGGCTCGAGTGTGGTACAGATCCCACAAAGTCATGGACCCAAGTTGTTGACAAGACAGTGGCTTCATAAGGGTGTAGGTCATGTTTACATGGAATGGTCCAACTGAACTGACCACTGACAGAAAATGTTTGTGTTTGGCTGCTTGGAGACCAGCTGCAGCTGCTCATTGACTTCAAGTTCCCAAACAATGATGGAATTTTTATGAATGACAATGTGCCATGTCACCGGGCCACAACCTTTTGTGATTCTGGACAAAGATTTGGCCACCCAGATCACCCAACATGAATCCGATTGAACATTTATAGGGCACAATCAAGAGGTCAGTTCATGCACGAAATCCTGCACCAGCAACATTTTTACAATTATGGATGGTTACAGAGGCAGTTGGCTCAATGTTTCTGAAGGGGACGTCTGACTTGTTGGGTCCATACCACACTGACTTGATGTGCTAAGCCAAAAGAAGGTCCAACATGATATTAGGTGGTGTTCCAAGACTTTTGTTATCTCAGTCTATGTAATGACTACTAAACTACAGTAGTGCCAAAACATTATTATTATTATTATTATCTTCCCTTTCTCAGACGTTAAGTCCGGTTAAAAATGGAGTGACGCGGACCTTGATCAAGCGTCACTTCCTTTTAACAGTACGGTATGTGTTATATTGCATTTAGGAACTTTCGGGTAATTGAACATGTATCAATAATTACGGATTTCTGTAGTTGTATATATATGTTTGGATGTAGCTGTATTGCATTGATGTACTGGTGGATATTGTGTGGTATGACTCCTGTAGTTGATAGTATAATTGGTATGATGTCAACTTTATCCTGATGCCACATGTCTTTGACTTCCTCAGCCAGTTGGATGTATTTTTCAATTTTTTCTCCTGTTTTCTTTTGTATATTTCTTGTATTGGGTATGGATATTTCGATTAGTTGTGTTAATTTCTTCTTTTTATTGGTGAGTATGATGTCAGGTTTGTTATGTGGCGTTGTTTTATCTGTTATAATGGTTCTGTTCCAGTATAATTTGTATTCATCATTCTCCAGTACATTTTGTGGTGTATACTTGTATGTAGGAACGTGTTGTTTTAAAAGTTTATGTTGTAAGGCAAGCTGTTGATGTATTATTTTTGCAACATTGTCACGTCTTCTGGGGTATTCTGTATTTGCTAGTATTGTACATCCGCTTGTGATGTGATCTACTGTTTCTATTTGTTGTTTACAAAGTCTGCATTTATCCATTGTGGTATTGGGATCTTTAATAATATGCTTGCTGTAATACCTGGTGTTTATTGTTTGATCCTGTATTGCAATCATGAATCCTTCTGTCTCACTGTATATATTGCCTTTTCTTAGCCATGTGTTGGATGCGTCTTGATCGATGTGTGGCTGTGTTAGATGATACGGATGCTTGCCATGAAGTGTTTTCTTTTTCCAATTTACTTTCTTCATATCTGTTGATGTTATGTGATCTAAAGGGTTGTAGAAGTGGTTATGAAATTGCAGTGGTGTAGCCGATGTATTTATATGAGTGATTGCCTTGTGTATTTTGCTAGTTTCTGCTCATTCTAGAAAGAATTTTCTTAAATTGTCTACCTGTCCATAATGTAGGTTTTTTATGTCAATAAATCCCCTTCCTCCTTCCTTTCTGCTTAATGTGAATCTTTCTGTTGCTGAATGTATGTGATGTATTCTATATTTGTGGCATTGTGATCGTGTAAGTGTATTGAGTGCTTCTAGGTCTGTGTTACTCCATTTCACTACTCCAAATGAGTAGATCAATATTGGTATGGCATAAGTATTTATAGCTTTTGTCTTGTTTCTTGCTGTCAATTCTGTTTTCAGTATTTTTGTTAGTCTTTGTCTATATTTTTCTTTTAGTTCTTCTTTAATATTTGTATTATCTATTCCTATTTTTTGTCTGTATCCTAGATATTTCTAGGCATCCGTTTTTTCCATCGCTTCTATGCAGGCGCTGTGGTTATCCAATATGTAATCTTCTTGTTTAGTGTGTTTTCCCTTGACTATGCTATTTTTATTACATTTGTCTGTTCCAAAAGCCATACTTATATCATTGCTGAATCCTTCTGTTATCTTTAGTAATTTGTTTGAGTTGTTGATTTGTTGCTGCCAGTAGTTTTAGATCATCCATGTATAGCAACTGTGTGATTTTGTATGGGTATGTTCCAGTAATATTGTATCCATAATTTGTATTATTTAGCATGTTGGATAGTGGGTTCAGAGCAAGGCAGAACCAGAAAGGACTTAATGAGTCTCCTTGGTATATTCCACGCTTAATCTGTATTGGCTGTGATGTGATATTATTTGAATTTGTTTGGATATTAAGTGTGGTTTTCCAATTTTTCATTACTATGTTTAGGAACTATATCAATTTAGGATCTACTTTGTATATTTCCAATATTTGTAGTAACCATGAGTGGGGTACACTATCAAAAGCTTTTTGGTAATCAATGTATGCGTAGTGTAGCGACCTTTGTTTAGTTTTAGCTTGATATGTCACCTCTGCATCTATTATCAGTTGCTCTTTAGATCCTCGTGCTCCTTTGCAACAGCCTTTTTGTTCTTCATTTATAATTTTGTTCTGTGTTGTATGTGTCATTAATTTCTGGGTAATGACTGAAGTTAATATTTTGTATATTGTTGGTAGGCATGTTATGGGGCGATATTTAGCTGGGTTCGCTGTGTCTGCTTGATCTTTAGGTTTCATATATGTTATTCCGTGTGTAAGTGTATCAGGGAATGTGTATGGGTCTGCAATGTAACTGTTAAATAATTTAGTTAGATGTGAATGTGTTGAGGTGAACTTCTTTAACCAGAAATTTGCTATTTTATCATTTCCAGGGGCTTTCCAATTGTGAGTAGAATTAATTGCTTGGGTGACTTCATGTTGCAAAATTATCACTTCAGGCATTTGTGGTATCATCTTGTATGTGTCTGTTTCTGCTTGTATCCATCGTGCATGCCTGTTATGTTGTACCGGGTTTGACCATATGTTGCTCCAGAAGTGTTCCATGTCTGTTGTGTTTGGTGGATTGTCTATTTTAATGTGTGTGTTATCTATTGTCTGGTAAAATTTCTTTTGGTTTGTGTTGAATGTTTGGTTTTGTTTCCTTCTATTTTCACTTTTTTTGTATCTTCTGAGTCGTTTGGCTAATGCTTGTAATTTCTGCTTCTTTTCGTCTAATTGCTCTGTCACTTCTTGTTGTGAGATTTTACCTAACCTTTTTCGTTTTTTTTCTGAGATTTCATTTCTTATAAATTGTGTTAGCTGTCCGATGTCTTTTCTCAGTTCTTCTATTTTGATCTGTAGCCTGTGTTGCCATGCTGGTTTTGTGGGTTTCTTCTGTGTGTTGGTTGGTTCTGATCTCTGCCTAGTGTGTATATTTAGTGTAGTGAGTGCTCCTATATAAACCAGTAGTTGTAACTCTTCCATAGTTGTGTTTTCATTTATTTTGTTGTGTATGATTGTGTTGATAGTTTTTATTGTTGTTTCGACTTGTGGGTTATTTGGTGGTCTATGCAAGAATGGTCTAATGTCTGTATTTGTGTCTTTGTATTCTATATATGTTAGCTGAAATTTTTCTTCTATATCTAACATCTGTGTCACTTCATGTTCTATTTGTGCTTGTTCTGGTGGCTGCCTTAAGATTTCGTTTTCCTCTGATTGTTTAATTGGTGCATGTTGTTCTTTGTTTGTTTGCTCTGGAATGTTTGAGTCCATTACTGTATTTTCTTCTTCTTCTTCTTCTGATTGCACATTATTTTGTTCCAGTATTTGTTGTACTTGTTGTTTGATGTTTTCTAATTCTGACTGGGGTATCCTGTTATTTTTTATTATTACACGGATCTGATCAGCTAGTCGTTGTTCTGTTAAAAATTCTAATTCTGGGTAACTGGTAATAAATGTTGTGTATACTTGTGATCTGTATCCAGTTGTGTTGGTTCCTAGGTTTGTTGCTTGGTAATAACAGAACATGAGGTGTCGATTAACTTCATCTGACCATCTCATCCTCTGTCTTTGTTTTCCTTCTAGGGTGGTTGCAGGAAGCATATCCTGCAAAACACCTCTATTTGGATTTAAATCATTTTCCAGTTGGCTAGCAGTGTCGTTACCATTGCGGGCGGGCATAGGGTTCAAGCGTCGTCCCCGAGCATGACGGCGCTTGTCCGAGTCTTCTTTAGTTCTGTCCTGAACCAACTAATCACACTAAAAGGGGGGTTAGCCCTATTAGTGGTTTGTTCTTTTCGTCGCCTTTTACGACTGGCAGAACATACCGGAGGCCTATTCTTTTCCCAGGCCTCCACGGGATTATTATTATTATTATTACTACTACTATTAGTAGTAGTATTATCAGTAGTAGTAGTGGTAGTAATAGCAGCAACAGCAGCAGCAGTGGTCAAACACAAAGCATTCACAGCTTGGAAATTTCCAGTTTATGCTAGTTCAGAAGTAAAGAGTTCCACAACCAAGTGATTTACAAACAACAAATGTAGTGCACAAATTTTTATTTGGTTGACATTAAATGGGTATGCAAGGTGTGGGTGAAGCCAGTGACAGAAAGGAGAGAAGTGGTGCAGAAGAATCATGTTTAGTAACAAGTGTCTACCCTCAATGCGGATAGTTGTTAGCTTCCTTAACCGAAAAGGAGTTGTTGGTAGCACTCATGATTCACTGAGAATTGTTTCATCATCATATAAAAAAGGGTTATTAGAAATAAGCATTTCCAATTGTCCAACTGATCAATAGTTCATGCTAAAGAAATAAAAAAAATAAAAACAAAATGTCATTTATCATTTTAAAAACTGGAGTGTGCAAAGAAATTGGTTAGGAACTTGGAAGACCTAATTCTCAGTATATTTTAGTCACCATATTTATATCAATATGTTCCAGTTTTTGTTTGCTGTTTGAAACTGAGTGGACTGAGTCTAGTTAGTATTAAGGGAACCAGTCTAAAGCTTCTATGAATATAGTGGTCACAGATTTCTCTAGACTACTGTTTGGTACTTTCTGTATCACAAAGATTGTGTTGTCTGCAAATAGGGTGAAGTGTGCTTTTATGTGTCATACACAATGGCACATCATTGATAAAAATTAGCAAAAGTAAGGGACCAAGCACTGAGCCCTGTGGTACTCCAAATTTCGCTATGACCCAGTCAGAGCAAAGAAGTGCAGTTGCTGAATTATTCAGTACTACTTTCTGCCTTCTAGATATGATTTGAGCCATATCCCCACTTTACCATATACGCCACAGTGCTCAGCCTTTGTAAGTAGGCTTTTGTGATCTACACAGTTGAATGCTTTACACAGATCAAAAAACATTCCAACTGGTGACATTTTATTGTTTATCAATCTGAGGAGTTGGTTGACAAATGATAAAGTGATGTGTTCAGTTGTAATACCCTTTTGGAATCCACACACAGTTTTTTTAATCAAGGATGTTATGTTTATTCAGATGATCCATGATTATCTTGAACATAAGTTTCTCTAGGGTTTTAGAGAGACTTGTTAGCAATGAAAATGGCCAGTACTTGGAAACCATGGCTTTATCACCTTTTTTGAACAGTGGCTTAACAATTGCATATTTCAGTCTATTAGGGACAGCAACCATTAATAATGAAATGCCTCTGTAGTTATTACAGTCTATCTTGTTGACCTTTTTGTGGAATGGGTGAAACAATGCACATTTCCAGTCCCGTGAAATTTTCTCTAGAATACTTATTTTTGAGAGAATTTTATGCATCTTCTTTGTGATGTTTTGGTCTATGAGTCTCCAGATCATGAACATAAATCTTCACCTGAGGCTCTGTTGCTTTATACCTGTTTTATGATTTCCTCTACCTGTGTGGTTGTAGATGGTTTCAAATCTAGATTTGGTATTGTCTTCATGAAGTGTAATTTTTCTTTAGGGTTCTCACAACTGAGAAGTTTATGAAACTACTTTTTAAGACTTTTTTAATTTTCTTTAGTATTTATTTCCAAACATGTATCTGTTCTTTTGAAGTAGATATTTGAAAGCTGAAAACCCTTCAGATTTTCACTGAATATTGTCTAGAAATTTCCTGCCATGTTTCTATTGTTCTGTTACTGCTTAACTTCTTCCATGCCTGGAATGTATGTCCAATGACCTGATCACAAGTTGCAGTCCACCATCTATGTTTGTGTTTTGTAGCAGGCTGACATCAACATGCTGCATTCTGAATTGTCTTTGCGAGATCCGTCCAATTTTCAGCTGAATTTTGATTAATTTCTTCAATAATTTTGTCATTATTTATTTTTAAGTATTCAGCACCTGATCTTATAATTTTGTCCTGTGCTGTCCTTCTGCTCCTTGGAAAGAGACTAATCTTTACTTGCAGTAAGTGATGGTCAGACATGAAGAATCTTTTGCTTGTTCTAACAGTCAGTATTTCTCTTGTATATTTGTTTTTATGGCTACATGATCTATTTGGAATTCTAACCATATCTTTTTGGGGATTTCCATGTCCTCAGTTTTGGCCTTTGAAATTGTATTGCCAAAATTTTTAATTTAAAATTTTGGCAGTTATGTATGAAATGTGCCCCATTCCTGCTCATCTGTTTGTTTGCTGTGTATGGACCTGTGATTTACTTTTACTTCATCTCTTTAACTGATTGATCATTGAAGTCTCCCAATACAAATTAAAGATGTGTTTCTGGTATTTTGTTCATTATTTCTTCCATGTCTTTTCAAGAGTCTTTCACTTATCATTTTCTTCTGTTATGATCATTTCTCAGTGCATGTGTGGTGATTATTCCATGCCTTTCGTTCCCTGACTTGAGGGTTATGGTGGAGATCCTTTCTTATAATGAACTTATATGTAGGATTTTGTCTGTAACCATTTTGTGAACTGCAAATCTTATGCCAAACATTGTTGGTATTCCTTTTCTGACAGTAGGTTTTCCTTTACATATCATGTAGTTTTCTATGTAGAAATGTTTCTTTGTCTATGAAATGTGTTTTTTGTATTGTAAGGATTTTCCTGTGAAATTTTTCTAGTAAAATTGTAAGTTTTTTGTTTGACTAGTTTGACCACTATATTTGCATTGAGAGTGCCAGTGTACTGTTTGCAAAGAGGTTCCAAGAAGCTTTGCTCTTCTCCTTTTCATGATGTTCCCAGAATATAATAACCGGAAAAGTTCACTATTTTTAATGGGTGCTGGGGTAGCAGATATTTTCCCTGTTGTACCATAATGATTTTTCAATTTGAAGGTGGTTCTGGTCATCTCTGTTAACTTGATTGTTCAGATCAAGACATATTTCTGGCAACCGCACCCACTTGGTGAATAGGCACTTATCACTAACCACTGGGTAACAGAACAGGAGGAACAGTCAGTAATCACGAATATAACAGGAATGGTCATTTGAAGCAAAATAAACCTAGTGAATGTGGGCTTATTCACAACTGTACTAATTTTGAATGCATAATCACAATTAAACATCTATTATATGTACATGATACAAGTAAACTTTGGCATTTACAAGTAATTTTTTGTGTATTACATTTCTGACCAGGTGGTTCATAAGTGTATCAACTTTACATAGATAACAATTTTGGTTTATTTGAATTGAAGATGTCATTTATTATATTAATTTCTTTTGGCAACTTATTGAAGATAATTTCACCATTTCCTTTTTAACAAAGACTTTTGTCACTTGGTTCATGAGAAAATTTGTTTCCTGACTCGTGTAATGATAAGTAATGTTTTGATTTTTAGGGGTGACATTAGAACATACTGTTGTATATTTGTTAATAAACACCACACTTTCAAGAAACTAAATAGATGGTACAAGAGGAATTCCCACCCTTTTAAACAGTAGTCTGCAGAGTTTGATTCTTTTTATTCCTGCTATGGTTCTAATTATTCTTCACATGAATCCAAATGCTCCAATCCTCCAACAGCTCTTTAAAATAATGGAAAACCTTCCTCTTCCATGTATTTAGCTTCTTCAAAGTTGAATGTCTATTAACAGATTTATAACAATACATCCCAGTAACTTTCTCAAAAATTAAAAATGATTTTCATAGCACAAAAAACATTCATTTGATTTAGATTTTTTTATTCATCCAAGGATTATCTTATAATGACGTAGCATTTGTTGCCACAATACATTGAAAATAAATACCTGAAAATATAAACATACACAGAATATGTATGTATGTTTTTATGAGGAGAGGACAGGTGGTCAGCTGTGGCCTTGATGAAAGAGCCATACCAGCATTTGCCAGAAGTGATTTAGAAAAGCCATGGAAAACCAAAATCAAAATGCACAGGCAGAACAAACTCCATATTCCCAAATATTAAGTCAGTGTCTAAGCAACTGCAATGTCTCATTCATTTGGTCCTCATTGTGCAATGAACTTTGATTTACGCATAATTTGCTCCAAATAATGCTGTAGAATGTGCCACTGAGTATGGGCAAACAAAGACCTATAGCTCACTACTGTCAATAGGGGGTGTCCGTACACTCATGCTCTAAAGTCCAAACATTGAACAGAATATTGAACATGGAAAAATTATGGCAATGACACAAGGTAGCAAAATAAACTAGCTAAATAACAGTTGGATCCAAAGTACAATAACAGAACCTAAATGAGACTGCTTTTGTATCCTGAATTAAACATTTATTTCAGAATTGCATAATATATGCAGGTGGTGGCCACATACAAAATAACATATCTCAATGGATATCTGGCCAGTGTTTCAAACAGCAAACAAATGAAACTAATGTTCACATGCACATAACCTTGTCACTTATTAAATTGACTGTTGAGTGAGACCAGATGCCAGAAAATTACAAAAGTTCACACACGACCAAAATTATTTTAAGTCCCCACATTAAATATTCATGGCACACACACTGCCATAATGACTGTAGTTTCTAGCTCCATGACACAAGACCCAAAGACTCATGCACTCTGCTGTGCATACAGTCTGGGTCACATCACCACTACTTGACTCAGTCTTGATGCTTTTATTCTGACCACCATCCAACACTAATACAATGGTTTCATATAGGTAGTTATGAAAAATGTTTAGTAATTCTTCATGATCAATTTTTAATGTCTTAATTAAACATTTATGCACTATTTCATGAATTTATAATGAATCTTATACCTTTACTTTGCTACATACAGCACTCTGGCCGCTACATTAACTTTACATATTTCTATATCTCATGCATACTAATAAAGAAACATAAAAAATTATTAGATTATTCAAAGAAATATTCATGTTGATAATATATTTGTGTATGTTCAGAGAATTTTGTAGTTATGGAACCATATGCATTCAGTCAAGTAAATTGTTTATGATATTTATAGTTTAACTGGAATAATAATGTGTTCATGATATTATTGGCATTATCCTCCTTCGTCTGGTGCATCAGAAGTGTCACTTTTGTAAAGGTTCAGTCACGACAATTTAAAATTAACAATAATAGAAAAAAAGGTAATAAGTTTTTAATTGTTAAACCTTGCAACATGGATTTATGTTCCATGAGGTTGTCCCATTGACACAGTCCCATAGTTACCAGTGCTTTTTTAAGGTGTGCTTTTAAGGCATTATATGTATTTTCATTAAAATTATATTAGTGATGATATTCCATGTCACAAGACCCTGAATCTTAGCTTACCCTGTGACCATGCTACCAGAACTCAGACACACCTCTTTCCACACACGAACACCCAATGACCTCTGTGCCTCATGCTAGCCACCTCAATAAACATTCATGCCAGTCCACAGCCAACATGTCAGATTCAACCCACCCTGCTGCAGTCAAGCCATCTGATCGTAATGTTACAAGCCTTCAAAGAGTGTTCACTTATGCGCTGCTTGTATAGTCTTGACAATTTCCTCCAGAAATCTTGAGTCAGTAACATAATGAATATCACTGCAAATACATATGTCATTAATTCAATCACAACTAACTTCAAGATAATTGTACAATAGGCACTAACATAATATATATAACAGTGTAAATATAATAAAGAAACTTCTAGTAGAAAGTAAATATTATAGAGTAAAAGAAACCACACACTGAATACCGTAAGTATTGAGTTATTGACAGGCAAACACAAAAGAGAAATAAAACTCATTAGCTTTCGAAACAAATCCTTTGTCAAACTATAGTATGTACACTTTCTCTCTCTCTCACTCTCTCACTCTCTCTCTCTCTCTCTCTCTCTCTCTCTCTCTCTCTCTCTCTCTCTCTCTCCTCACTCTCTCTCATCAGAATCATCACATTGTTAGATTCAAGTTACAAAAGGTAGGGCCATAGGGTGTCCCAGCAGGAATGGTCACTATTCAGGGATGTGACAGAACTGATTAGTCACAGCAAAAATGTTTAGTAAACATGAGCTTTAAAATGCATACCTTAAGAGCTATGAGCACTTCTACAGCTTTGATACTATGAAACACATCTCTTCTACTGCATCCTCTTTGCTTTCCATATTTTCAGAGATAATAGTATGGACCAAAACAAGAAAAAAGTCTAGTAAACATTGTCTCTAGACTGCGTATCTTAACATGTACAGCTATGAGCAGTTCCTCATCTTTGCTGAACAAGTACTCAGTGCATTCATTTTAGATTTTAGGGGCCATGTTTACGAAACCTTTTTCTTTTTTGACAAAAATGTGGAAAGCAAAGAGCCTGCAGTAGAAAGGATTTGTTTTACAGTGTCAAAGAAGAAGATGGGCTCATAGCTCTTAAGGTAGGTATTTAAAGCCCGTGTTTACTAGACATTTCGCTCTGAACGATCATTACTGTCATATATATCTATCACCCCGGTTCCCAGAACTCCCGAAGATAGACATGCACTGTGGATATTGTATGACAGACACAGTCCCTTTGACTGTTCAGAGATGTCACTAAACCCACCCAAAGTTGTAAGCAACCATGCATGAGCAGTGCGATGGCCAATCAGTTCCACTCATTCCACCAGGAAGGAAGTACATGGCTTGTGTTGTCATTAGTTCAACCACACCTAGATGGTGAATACCACGGTTTGATCACAACTGCATTGTTACTTTGTGCCAGGAAGGGCTCTCATCAGGAGAAGAGTCCACGCATCTCGGAGTGAACAAAATCGATGTTGTTCTGACATGGATGAGGTACAGAGAGACAGGAACTGTGCATGACTTGCCTCGCTCAGGCTGCCGCCCAAGGGTTACTACTGCAGAGGATGACTGCTTTCTACAGATTATGACTCAGTGGAACGATGACAGCAATGCCACCATGCTGAATAATGCTTTTCGTGCAGTCACAGGACGTCATGTTATGACTCAGATTGTGCTCAATAGGCTGCATGATATGTAACTTCACTCATGACATCCATGCCAAGGTCCACCTTTGCAACCATGACGCCATGCAGTGCAGTACAGATGGGTCCAACAACATGCCGAGTGGACCACTCAGGATTTGCATCACATTCTCTTCACCAATGAGTGCTGCATATGCCTTCAACCAGACAATCGTCGGGGGTGTGTTTAGAAGTGACCCGGTTAGACTGAATGCCTTAAACACACTGTCCAGCGAGTGCAGGAAGGTGGAGGTTAGCTGCTGTTTTGGGGTGGCATTATGTGGGGCCGACGTATGCTGCTGGTGATCATGGAAGGCACCATAACAGCTGTACAATACGTGAATGCCATCCTATGACCAATAGTGCAACCATATCGGTAGCATATTGGCGAGGCATTTGTCTTCATGGACAACAATTCGCACCCCCATCATGCTCATCTTGTGACTGACTTCCTTCAGGATAATGACATCACACGACTAGAGTCCTCAGCATGTTAGGCATGAACCCTATTGAACATCTATGAGATAGATTGAAAAGGGCTGATTAAGGACAAAGTGACCCACCAACCACTCTGAGGAGTCATGCCAAGTTGCCATTGAGGAGTGGGACAATCTGGACCAACAGTGCCTTGATGAACTTGTGGATAGTATGTCAAGATGAATACAGGCATTCATCAGTGCAAGAGGACATGCTACTGGGTATTAGAGGTATCGGTGTGTACAGCAATCTGGACCACCACCTCTGAAGGTCTCACATTATAGTGGTACAGCATGCAATGTGTGGCTTTCATGAGCAATAAAAAGGGCAGAAATGATGTTTATGTTGATCTCCATTCCAATTTTCTGTACAGGTTCCGGAACTCTTGGAACCGAAGTGATGCAATACTTTTTTTGATGTGTGCATATATTCTATCTTGCTTGCTAGCTTGAAAAAGGATTTATTTCAAAAGCTAACAAGTTTTATTTCTTTTTTGCATGGCCATATCAATGGCTAAATACTTCTGCTACTTGGTGAGTAGCTTCCCTTACTCCTGCTGCCTTACATGCATGCTAATTGTGTCAATATTGGGACAAGATCACTGAACATAAATCTCTGTTTCAAGCTTTACCAGTTAAGAACTTATTACCATTAAGACTATTACTGTTAATAATAGATTGTAATAACTGAAGCTATCACAAAACTAACATCATACAGCAGATGAAAGAGGATAATGGCAGCAAAATCATGAACACATTACTTTTCCAATTAAACCAATATCTTAACCACTATAAGAAATTTAATTTGTTGAATATAAATGGTGCTACAACTATGATATTCTCCACAGATACACAAATATGTTATCAGAATGAAGATATTGGATTATATAACAAGGTGCTGGTATTAGTATGGCACTGTAGGGTTACCACACAAGCTTCAGTGTGCATTACAGTTATGGACAGTTGTCAGGACAAAATGAGCAGGGCTTCACTCATAAAGCTGTTTTATCAAAACAAAAGCAGTAATGTCGCTGCTCTTTGCAAGTATCAATGCATTAAAGGAATATGGAGAGGTCCTATTTCTGCTCCGGGGTTGAAGAACATGATGTGGAAGTTTGAAATAACTGGTGGTTTGGGAATTGCTTCTGAGAGAAGCTGACAGCCAAAAGCATCACAAATTGTTGAAGAAGTTATTGTTGCCATAGCTAAGAAAGTTGGAAGCAATATGCCATACTGCATGAGCTGTGTCATGGCACCTAAAATGTAAATGTCATGTGGCCAGGGCCCCAGTCAGGTAGACTGTTTGCTGGGTGCAAGTCATTCAAGTTGACATCACTTCGACGACCTGTGCATCGGTGGGGATGAAGTGATGATGATTAGCACAACACAACAGCCAGTCCCTGAGCAGAGAAAATCTCCGACCCAGCCGGGAATAGAACCTGGGCCGTAGGATAGAGATTCTGTCGCGCTGACCACTCAGCTACCGGGGGCGGATGTCATGACACCTGAATATTCCATCTCACTTTTGATGTTTCAGGCAGCAATAGAGAAATCTCCGGTGCAATTCCAGGCTGTTGTGGACGCAGGTGGTCATCACTCTGAGCACCATTTGTAACCTGGAACACAGAGGTGGTACACAATTAACAAAATATTTTACCCTATCATGTGAAATTTGCGATGTGTTTCTCTCGAGGTTTCATTTGTTATTTCTCTTCTGCACATCCTTACAAATATTTCCAAAAAGTTTCACTGTCATACAATCACTTGTTTTTCATGGGAGTCTCTCAACTAATGAATATTTAATTATAACTGCTCTTTAATTACTACAATTATTAGTATGAGTAGATTAGAACTATCACTGTTGTTTGTCTACTTTATGGCTTTACATCCATAATCATTTGATTTACTCATCATGTCCTCTTGATACTATGAAGAGAGAGAACCCTTAGAGAGGTGGAATGGCTTAAAGAATACATTATTGTAAGACAAAGACATTGTAACTTAATTTAACAATGAAAACTACAGATTGGAATACCAACAATACAAGGGAAAAGATACATTGCTACTCACCATAAAGATGACATGTTGACTTTCAGACTGACACAATGAAATGACTGTTACACACATTTAGCTTTTGGTCAATGCCTTCTTCAGAAAGGCTGTGTGTTTACTTTTCTGAATAAAGCTTGGACTGAAAGCTAAAAGTGTAATGGTCTTTTTGATGTGCTTGTCTGCAACTTAGTGTGTCATATGTACAGTAATGAGCAGTATATCTTTTTTCCTTATATTGTTCACAATTTAATATGTGTACCGTATTAGCAGGGCATGTGAACTACCACTATACTGCTTCGTACTATTCTTGCTTATGTCATTGAAATTTAATCAAGTAAATTAAAAAGTAAGCTGCTGCCTCCTTGGCTATGTTATATAGCTGCTGTTTATCTGCTGTCTGTAGATTAATATGTACTCAGTTGCAATGGTATTCTTTAAGGAAAATATAGATCCACATTTTCAAATGCTGAACCCTACTTACAGTGGATTATTACTTCTCATCATGTTACTTGCCATGTAGCTAATGGAACATTGGGATCACTGAATAGAGGTATTCAATTAATTTGTAAAAGAGTGGCTGATGAGGTGAGTTTTTAGTTTTCTTTTGAATTTGTAGGGTTTCCCAATTTTTTGCTTTATGTTAGATGGTAACCTACTGATTATTATAGCATGTAAGAATGTAACTCCATTCCGATCTCTGGACAAGGAGGCTATGTCTACATAAAAATTATTTTTGTGTATTGAATTGCTGCTGTACATGTCACAGTTCAGCAGAAACTGGAATTTATTTTCAGACACAAAAATCATTGAGGAATATATGTATTTTGAAGTGAATCTAAAAATTTCAGGTCTCTGAAAAGGCTTCTGTAAAATGTACAGCTATGTATTTTACACAATATTGTTACTGCACACTTGTGTTGAATAAACACTTTATTTATAACAAGGTGTGCAGCCACAGAGGATAATTCCATAGACAACAGGGAATGAAAATATATAAAACGTTAACACTTTTGATTTTGTATTAACACAATGAGAGATGCTTCTAGGGCCATCACAGGTGGCATTGAGCTTCTTGAAAGCTTTAGCAATCTGCTGACTTTTTTTAACCAGTTGGTCAGCTGTACTCCCGATTAATTTTACACTGTGAGTTTCATTTGGTGTATGGCCATTAGTGCGTACTTCTGGTATTAAAATGCTGGCTCTGCTGGTTTGAAATTGAATAACATGAGTCTTTGTCAAATTGAAACTTAAACTGTTACCCGTAAACCCTTTGTTGGTTTCTTCAGTCATCATATGAGCTGTGTCCACTAAGGTTGAATTTGGGCACTTGCTTAGTATGCTTCTGTCATCAGCAAACATTACAGGTTTAGAACTGCCCTTTGAAGCCACTGAAAGTCAATTATGTAAGTTAGAAACAAGTGTCGAACCAGTACTGACCCCCATGGCACTCCACATTCTCTGTTCTTCCATTCAGAGGTTATTTTTTAACTGAGATACATTCTGCCAATGAGATCTTCTGTTTTCTGTTATAGAGAGGAGACTCCAACATTCCAAGAGGACTGCCATTAGTGCCACAACGTTTTAGTTTGCCAAGTAAGAGTTTGTGATTTATGCATTCATAGGCTTTCACATAGTCAAAAAATATACTAATAGGATACTTTCTCATAGGTTAGCTCTGCTAACACGTCATTTTCATGATTTTTTTTTTTTTTTTTTTTTTTTTTGGCAATTGTTTCTAAAAATATTATTTTTCTGGGGTTCAAGGTCTTAACATATTTTGAGAATGAGAACTAGATCCAAGTAGGATGTAATCTGTTTATTATCCATGCAATTAGCCAGTTTCAACTGTGGGTTACTTAAAACACATATTTTAAGATTCACATTTTGTTTCATATTTTACACCAGTGGTACATGTGAACAAGTATACATCATATTTCTGTGCATACATCACACAAAAACAATACAATAGTGTACATTATTATATCCATTAGTAGACACATATTTTTTCCACGTTGGTGCAGTTTTCAAGATCTCTTGCAACATAAAAGCCTCTACTTAAGTTGCATTAACATTTAATGTGTATTTAAACCATTTCATACATCTAGAAATTTTCTTTCTTTAGTACTAGTTCATTTTTAATGCAAAAACGCAGCTAATATGGATCCTTATTTTCATGAGCATTGAAATTTGTTATGATATTCTTTTTGTTATTTGTAAGTAACTAGTCCTCATGTGCCCACCTGCTGATTTGCTTTGTGACACATTTTACAGATTACTGTGCAGCATGATTGCAGTTCAAGGCTTCTAGTAGGAGTTGCTAAATACCAGCAACATCAAGTTGCCTATCCTCCTCAGTGTTTTGTAACATTACACTACACTGGGTTTCTCACAGGATAAGTTCTGTTCTTAAAAAAAAAAAAAAAAAAAAAAAAAAAAAAATGCTTCCAAAGCAACTTTAGCCCTGCACCAAAGAAATATTGTTCATGTTCTAATTAATGACCTGGCAGACAGTATTAAAATAAGCTTCAGACTTTTTGCAGATGATGTAGAAATATATTATGAAGCTGCAAACTTATTCAGTAAGACCTTAGCATGAATTCAAAGTGGTGGAAAGGCTGACAGTTTGAGGTGAATTTTCAGAACTGTATACATGTACATATGACAAAATGCAGATTAACATAATATCCTACAACTGCAGTGACTATAATGTCAATGAGTCAGATCTTACTCAAATACCTGGGCGTAACAATTTGTAGGACTATGAAATTGAATGATCACACAGGCTCAGTCATAGGCAATGCAGCTGGCACATTTTCATCCATTGGTAGGAGACTGCAAGAGTGCAATCAGCCAAAAATGGAGACTGCTTAAAAACACTTGTCTGACCCATCCTAGAATACTGCTCAAGTGTGCAGGTCTAGTACCAAGATGTACTACTAATGGATACTGAATGTATACATAGAAGGCCAGCATGAATGGTCACAGGTTTGTTTGTCTAACAGCACAGCATCAGGGAAATGCTGATAAACCTGAATCAGTAGATACTTGAAGCTAGATGCCAGTAATCCTCGAAAGCCTATGTGCAAAGTTTCTAGATGTTCTAAATGAAGAACTGATGAATACACTAGTCTCCAACCTGTTATTCCTATAGGGAAAAAAAAAAGGATTACATTATTATATCATGCACAGAAGCATTTAAGCAGTCATTCTTGCTCCACTCCATATGTGAAGAAACAGTGAAGAAACAGGTGCAAGGGGTAAATCCTGTGCCATGCATGCCACATTTGTTTACATAATTACCATATATATATTTACATTTACATTTGAATGAGCTACCAGAATATCAAAAACTGCTACCTGAACAAATCCTCTGAAATAACACTTATTTAATATCATCCAAGAAAGTGTAACAAGTGTAATAAAACAGAAATGATGACTGCTAGTATCAATAGAGAACAATTAGAGGACAAGGGGAATATCATATTTTACACCTATCAGAATGTTACTTGGCAGGCACTGAACTGGACGGATACAACTAGAGAGATACAAGCTTATACAATTATATTAAGTAAATCTGTCAATCTGAAAGTTGCTTTGAATTCCACAGTGCTTTAATAGGAATGATTCTATTAGATCCCTTGCATTTCTCACCCACACAGCTAGAGTGGTTGACTCCAAACCATGGTGCAACTTCACATTTTCCACACTAACCAATCGTTAGAATTTTAAACATGGCTGCACTTCAACAAACTTGATAGGATTGGAAAATAACAGCCAACCATTTTCAGAACTAAAGGTTTGTTAACCCTTTACCACGGATTCCACAAATATAAATTTGACTTCGTCAGAATGGAATGGACTGTAGAATCACATATTAAAAGGGACTGATGTTGAAGCCAAACGGCTCTTGTCTAATACAATGTACATATCAACCACAAAAATCAACAGATGAAACTCATAATTGAAGGTAGTAGCCCAATGTTGAAGAGCATTCTCATTTTTTAAATAGTTCCTTAGAATGAGCCTGATTCCTACTTCCAGTAGTCAGAAAGAAAACTTTCACAGGCAGCAAGTAAGAAGAAATATTTGTAAGAGAGGAATACTTCACTATGGTAAAAGTATTTATAATAAATTGCTGAAACAAACTCTTCTCCATCTCTTCATTGGATCATCAATACTTCTTTTACCAGCTGGTGACTTATTTCTTGCAATTTCCAGTATCATCCTTTTGTCTATTCTGTGTGTTCATCCATCTCATGCTTTCTCTTATGTACCCACTCATTATGTACCCATGGAATCCACTTTACAGCTTTTTCTAATACTTTCACTTCTGTCTGTATCTCTTTCACAGAATTTTCATTTCTTTGGTTTGCAAAAGTCTTCCAGTTTTTATGCTTGAGGTCTTATCTCAGTTGTGTATGTCATAACTGGTCTCACTATTGTTTTGTATATTCTTGCCTTTGTATCTTCTCCTGTAAGTTTGTTTCTCCAAGTAGTGTCATTTACACACCCTGCCACTCTGCTTCTGCTACTCATTCTCTAACTTCATTTTTGACATTTCCAGTGCTGGTCAGTTCAGTATCAAGAAATTTCAAATGTCATTATCTGCTGAATAATTTTTCCATCCATTTTTACTTTGCTTCTAATTGGTTCCACAGGCGTAGTCATACATTTGGTTTTTTGTGTGGATATGACTTTATTTATATTTTTGGCTGCCACATTAAATATATTTGAAAGTTTGTGCTGGTTATCTTCATTGTTTGCTAACAGAACTGCATCATCAACATAACAAATAATTTTTATTTGTTGTCAGTCATTCTATAGCCACTACCGTCCAATACCTTCTTTATCACCTCGACCATAACTGTATTAGAAAGTAGTGGGCTCAGAGAGTCACCTTGTCTAACACACTGTTAACTGCTATGCAACAAGTTAACCTGGAGCCAATTTTTACTCGGATGTAGTTGTTGGAATGAAAGTCTTGCTCACAGGATTAATGTACTGCGAAGGCATATTACGGTGACCAAATGTGTTATTTAGTTGATAAAATGAATATGAACAAAAATCAATACAGTTGTAATACAGCTACGAGTAGAACAGAAATGACATTTAAGGCATTTACTAAATATCTAACTCCATATCTCATGTCACATAATGTTTTGTATTTCCTAACTCCTCAGTATGTGAGAACTGTACATGACTCTGATGGGCCAGGAATACTTTCATCTCACTCGTCACTAAATATTTCGTTAATCAGTGGTGGACACAGGCATACAGAGTAGCTAGTAAGCAACTGTTTGAACATTGCTGGTGGCATCGGCTGAAAACATGATGCCATAGTCATGAAGACTAAAGACTTGAGCCGATGTGCATTGAACAGAACTATACAGCAAAGTGACACTGCTATGGGGACAGACAGTAGCACCTGTTTATATAACAGCTTTGAGGTTTTATTGTTTTGATTGTAATAAATTATGTTTTACAAACCTGAAGTTCATAACAGTATTTTAGAAAAAAATGATTTCTCATTGTAAGTTTTATCACAAGTTTTCATAAATCGAAATTTGTGATTTTTATGGCTGGGGAGATGGGTGTTGTATGCTTAAAGAGGTCCGTTCCGACATCTAAACATTCAGAAATTAATATTCATAAATAAATCTGGCTCTTTTGTAACACAAAAATGAAACTAATCTTTGGAATTAAAAATCTAGTTCAAAGTGCAGGCTCAATGTCGCAAAAGAGAGAGTTAATGTTTGTATACTAATTTAGCGATAGAACCCACCAGATAGAGTTATATTGCCTTACGCGTTATAAAATTTACTGAGATCCCTATCATGACTCTTTTCCTAATTACTGGAAATTAACAGCTAAATGTTTCTCTTTGATATTAATGACTGGGTTAGATGTAATTATGTACCCTAGCACAATTAAGTTCACCTAAATGTCATTTATTCCTGAGTAATTAACACAATCGAAGTACCTTTCTCACACACAGTTGCTTTCTTGACCGATCGAGATAGGGAAGGCTATTCCTATACTAATACCATTTCGTGTTTCATTCGTTGTTCTAGCGAGTAGAAAAGAACATCGCATGGATCCTTAAATTCCTGGTCATATGGTGTCTCCGAATTTCTGCTCGCACACCAGCAGTGATGAAAACCGCGCCAAGTACGCTCTCGCAACTTGATCCACTATTACTGAACTAGTTCTAACACTTTTGGAGATGGAATCTTTTATTCCATTTTGTAAACATCATTCAGAAAGTTTTGTTTTTCCAGCTACATTATTTTGGTTCCCTAAAACTGGTAGTCCAGCTACGAAGTTTCTCCTGCTATTTTATTACAGCATAGTAATCATCATAATAATAATACAACGTAATAAAATTATGCATAAGGCCACCCTTCAAAATTATTTCCCCGTAGAGCCAGTCGAGGGAAAAATTGGTTTTGTTCGGCAATAACTCCCGAATGGCAACACTCTGACCAGTTATAACTGTGCAGTTGTTTAGTCCATGTCTTGTTTGTGGTGGATTCGCGGCCATAAGTTCCCAGAGATGAGTTACTGCAGCCCAGTTTGGCCACTGAAAGTACCGGGAAAATTCGTCTTTCAGAGAAGATAAGATGAGTAGAAGTTTTTTTAGTATCTACAATTCTTGGTTGACAACAACAAAACATATGAATATACAGCAGTAGTGAGGTGAGCACCAGAGTTGCATGAGAGAACATCAGCTACAGAATGAAAGTCCAGGTCGAGTCTATCAGCTGCAGCGTCCGACCTACAGTGACACGTAATTGGCCAAGTCGGTGAGTGGATCCTGGAGCTTCACGGTTGATGCACGAGGAGGGGACGTGCTGGGAACACTCGTCTGGCGGTGGCGCCACCAGAGATTAAAGCAGGCGCTCCCGTATCGCCTTCTCGCGTGCGGCGCCGAATACAAACGTTTCAGTCGTGGTGGCCGCCGACCGAAAGTGCGGCCAGAGAGGGTCGCTCAGAGCGCCAAGTGAAGGACGCGAATGCATCTCAGGTCGCGGCACTGGGCACAGCGGAATATGCAGTGACCGAGGCTGACGGCCGTGGAGGATTTCCGCCGGGCTGTGGCCACCCGGTGGGGTGGTCCTGTAGCTATTGAGAAACAGAGGCAAAGTCAAATCTGTTTGACGAATTTGCCAAGCACTTCTTTGACTGATTCTTGAATGTTCGCACCAGAACTCTGGCTCCCCATGTGACTGCACGTAAAACTGAGCAGAAGTAAGGTGGTAATACCATTGTGCAGGGAGTCCTAAACAGCGCCGAAATGATCTTTGGGAAACTCTTCAATAGTGAAAATCTGAGTGACAGCCAGCACAGTAGCTTCTGGCGTGGTGGAGTGCATGCGAATTACATATGGATAGCTGCACAGTGCACCACCTACTATCCACCATAAGCTGATGTGGATGCGATCCCACACTGGCTGGGCATGGACTGTGGAAACTAAGTCCATGATGGTGTTGCCAACTGCTCGGCATTCCGTTTGCACTCGAGAAGGAATGCTAAATTTTCGAATCAATGCCAGAACAGTAGAAGGCAAGGGCCTTCATGTAGATCATGCCCCAGTGGCCATGGTGTAGGAGAGCAAGTATGCAAGTTCACACGACTGGAGGGACATCTCATGCAGAGACCAATGGAGTCAGTGCTAAGGAGGAGCTGGCCGGTGTGGCCGAGCGGTTCTAGGCGCTTCAGTCTGCAACTGCGCGACTGCTGTGGTCGCAGGTTCGAATGCTGCTTCGGGCATGGATGTGTGTGATGTCCTTAGGTTAGTTAGGTTTAAGTAGTTCTAAGTTCTAGGGGACTGATGACCTCAGAAAGTTAAGTCCCATAGTGGTCAGAGCCATTTGAACCATTTTTGCTAAGGGGGAGCGTGCCTTCCATGACCTGTCAGCTGATGATGGAGGAAGACATAGTTTCATAATGGACCAGACACCTTGGTGGGCAAATGCTCAGGCCAACCAATCCACACAAACTGAACCACCAGACAGGGCACAGGATCCTGACAGGTGGCATGTGCTATGCCGTAGGTCGTTACTGCAACTTGATACACCACTTGCTGCAAACAATCATCGATTTGAAAACAGACAACGTCAGCTTTGTTGAAGCCCTTGGTTGGGTCCCACGTGCAAATATAAGTTCCAGACTGCGTACACCATCGCAAAAGTCTCCTTTCCGATTTCAGAATATTTGCGTTGAGCAGCTGTCGACGTCTCGGAAGCATACTATATAGTCTGTTCAACAGCATCAACATTTTTGTGAACGAAGACTGTTCCAACCCTCTTACGTGGAGAGGTCTGTAGAAAGGACAAGCCTAGCGTAGAATTACCAAGGCATGGCGATGATGTCAACAGTGACTTCATGCTGGCGAATGCATTGACGCAGTCTGCCGACTGATTAACCACCGCAATGGGGACAAATTATGAATAGTAACCGGACTTCACAAACAAACGTCTGGAGTTCCTTCAGGTGCTGCGGTGAAGGCAGGTTGGCAGTCACGACCACGTGCTTCTTCATAGGCCCGACACCGTCATTCGAAAGGAGGCGTCAGAGATATTCAATTTCCGACTGGAAAACTACGGCTTTTGCAAATTGCACTTAAGACCCCACTCTTGCATTTTTCTGATCTGGATAGGAAGGTTAGACAGTCCTGCTGTGAGGGACCGGTGTCAATGCCATCATGCTGATAGTTTGCACAGCAGGTTACACCCCGTGTTAACTGTCCCAAAAAGCTCTTAAAAATGGTGGAGACATTTTCGATGCCGAAAGGTGGGCACTTATATTGGTATAAACAGCAGGGAGTGTTAACGAGCATAATTTGTTCAGAAGAACAATCTAGACGAAGCTGCAAGTATGCCTCTGTTGAGTTTTCTAAAATCACTCACTGTCCGCCAACTTCGCGAGAATTTCGTCAATGCGTGGAATGGGGTGTCAGTCTACTATCGAGTGAGCGTTGATGGTGGACATAATCCCTCCTGCCCCAAACGGAGCGCTCCCAAAGACTTACGAATAATGGCCATAGGTGGAGCCCACTGGGTGGAAGCAACTGATTCAATGATGCATGCCCATTTCCCCGTTGACAGCCTGTCACAGAGCAAAAGGGATAATCGAAGCACGACAAACTTTGGGAGTGGCCACAGAGTTAAGGCTGATGTGAGTGTCTTAGTAGTGGTCACAGAGTAAGGCTAATGTGAGCGTCTTAGTCCTTCGGGGTGCCCAGTCGTGACGAAAACAGAGACCGAACTCGCGGCAGACGGAAACAAGATGCTCAGAATCTTGAACGCGAAATCTAAAAACGGTGAATGCGTCGAGACCAAAACCGTTTTCCACTGCCAGAACGTGATCGCCCTCGTGACATGCTGATAAACAAAGTCGATGGTGAACTGGCCACGAACAGGTCGCCATAACCGACCAAACGACGGTCGGTCGAGGAACAGGAAGGGGCACCCCAAGCGGCGACAGATTTCACGCTTCACGAGGCACACAGTGGGTATGGTGTGACCTGGAAACGGAACGGCTGCAGCTGTATGTGCAGCGTAATGCAGATCTCGATAGAAACGCCGAGCTCCTGGTAGTGCACTGGTGCAGCACTACGGACTTCTGTAAACTCCACGTCCGTGAAAGGGGACTGGCTGTGTGGGCAGCTACGGAAAACAGCTGGCACACGGCCTTGTTCGTGAAAAGTCGCGCACGGTGCCTGCCGGTGCGAGCAGTGACTGCGGGCGTGCGCACGGAAACAGTCAGGACATCACAGGAACCTGCGTCGGTAGGGGGCACCGTCCGACCCTGAACGGAACCAACCCAACGAACAGGAAGAGGGTGTTGTGAACGACGCCTCTACTGCGAAAGCGAACGTCCATATAGCTGAAACCTTCTCTGCTGTCGGGTTTTGTAATGGGACTGTTTCGGCGTAAAGTCAAGCGCCTGCACGCCAGTCGGAAACCAGAGAGAAGAGAGGACTGTGATGAAGATGTCAACCAATTGCACGCTGACCGGCCCCTCTTCAGGAAGACAACGCGATGGCAGCGGCCTCTATGCGAAGAGGACATAAGCGCCGCACCCGACTGGTCACGGCCCACTTCGACAGCAGCATCACGATTAGGCACTTCGAGACCAGCGACTTATGAATTGTGTGTACTGAACAACATTCTTTATTTTGTCTGTCGCCCTTTGCTTGCAACACATCTTTTTAAAACAAATTTAAGTATTGTCATGTACTTTTCATATTGTTGTTGTTGTGGTCTTCAGTCCTGAGACTGGTTTGATGCAGCTCTCCATGCTACTCTATCCTGTGCAAGCTTCTTCATCTCCCAGTACCTACTGCAACCTACATCCTTCTGAATCTGTATTCATCTCTTGGTCTCCCTCTACGATTTTTACCCTCCACGCTGCCCTCCAGTACTAAATTGGTGATCCCTTGATGCCTCAGAACATGTCCTACCAACCGATCCCTTCTTCTAGTCAAGTTGTGCCACAAACTCCTATTCTCCCCAATTCTATTCAATACCTCCTCATTAGTTATGTGGTCTACCCATCTATTCTTCAGCATTTTTCTGTAGCACCACATTTCGAAAGCTTCTATTCTCTTCTTGTCTAAACTATTTATCGTCCATGTTTCACTTTCATACATGGCTACACTCCATACACTCCATAAATACTTTTCGTATTAAAACTCATTAATACGATTTGCTTGAATTGTTGTCTAGCCATCCGAGAAGCAGGTATCCTAGACACCCCATCTTTGACAACTAGGCAGGATTCAACACCGCGAAGTACATCCCTGTCCGGAGCAGAACGGACAACGACGCTGCGTATCACAGAGTCTGCATAAGAATGTTGAGAATGAGGACAAATAAGCATACACTTCCTACTTAAACCGCGGAAGTCAGCTACCCACGCCTGATAGGACTGCCCCGGTTTCTTTTGTCGATGGTGAAGCAGTATCGCTGGTTTGCTTAAGATAATAAGCACTGAACAACTCATGCATTTCAGAAAGCGACAACGCTCCAATAATATTTCAAAGCAAATTAAATGTTTCGGGCACAACGCAAGAAAAGAGGGAAGACTGTAAAGACGGGTTCTCTGCGAAATGTTGCTGCAGACGGCGCAGGTGCGGGACCCCATCTTCGTTCGCTTCCTGGATCAATGGAAAACGCCGGGGAGCACAGGGGCATGCCAAGGGGAGTTGCAGAGGGCCCGTGGAAATGTGCGAATTCGTAACCAACGGACGAAGCAAACCTAAAGGTTCTTGTTGCTGCTGCTCAAACTGACGTTGTTGCTGTTCAAACTGCTGTTGCTGCTGAGTAAACTGCTGAACCATAATGAAACAGTCATAACCGTGGAACAAGCGCAGAAGCGGAACAACCTCGTCGCCAAAGAAAGTAGTATCTACAATCCTCTATTGACGATAACAACACATAAGATTATGAAATGGCAGTGAGGTGAGCATCGCAGTTACACCAGCATGAGAGAACACTAACTGCAGAATACTTGCGCAGGTCGAGGATGATGGAGGAAGGTGGCGACCCTCTATTGCCTCCTCACGGACGGAGCCGAGTGCGAACGTTTTAGTCATGGTGGCGGCTAACGTGGGTACCAGGTTCTATTATGACTTATGATTGTTATGCCGTAAAAATTTCATAGCTGTAAGACCTACAGTTTTAGAGAAAGAAAACATTTTAATCGGAAAGACATATTACCTGCAAAAGCATTAGAGTATTTTTACTTAAAACGCATGATTGAGACGTCTAAAAACATCTTTTAACACTGAGATGTTTTTGCTTTAATGAAACATGCGGATTCAACAAAATTTAGACCTTCTCCTAAATTTTTTGCAAGCCCTGTAATTACTGACCGAATTCAAACTCGAAAAATTCTCTCAAAACGTTCCCACCAGTAGGTATAATGCTATTTAAGGATTTAACACAGTAAGCATTACAGTTATAAATTGTGTATATTCATCTGTATTTGAGAACGAGATCACTTAAGGACTTACAATGAATTGTTCACATAATTTTAAACCTTTACGGAATGTCAGACACTGACATGCACACGCACGCACACACACAAACACGTGCACAAATTAATGAAAGGAGGAAAATTTATTACTTTTCATGCATGGTGATTTAATCTATCAGTTCTTTCTCACTAATTTCATTCCCGAGACATTTTGCAGACGGTAACCACTTGCACCACTTAAAGTGGCTACAAAATTATGTCACCATACGATATACAGTTCAGAGGATGTGGCCTAATAAACATTGAAATGCGTGGAAAACTGGCTTCTAAATGTGAGATGTGTTTAATAAAGTGTTTTACGTAACTCTGTAACAGAATTGTTGTATTACCGAATAATTTAGCGTAGATAGCATTTAATCGTTTGTTCAAAAATGGTTCAAATGGCTCTGAGCACTATGGGGCTTAACTTCTGAGGTCATCAGTCCCGTAGAACTTAGAAATACTTAAACCTAACTAACCTAAGGACATCACACACATCCGTGCCCGAGGCAGTATTCGAACCTGCGACCGTAGCAGCAGCGCGGTTCCAGACTGTAGCGCCTAGAACCGCTCGGCCAATCCGGCGGGCTTAATCGTTTGTAATGGACTTTTGTTACTACGAGTCCATGCTGACTGGTAATAACTCTGAATTTTTTATGTGAAAACTGTTAAGATTTTTAATATAAAACAATCGTTATTAACATTATACATCTTTATTATTCGTGTCTACATATTTGCAACCCTCTTCCGCTATACGGCTCTGAATTGTAGAGTGTAACAAGGCGATGTATAATGTAGCTATGTCGATGCTTAAGAAACATGTAGAATAGAAGAATAAAGATGTAGATTGTTCAAAAATGGTTCAAATGGCTCTGAGCACTATGGGACTTAACATCTATGGTCATCAGTCCCCTAGAACTTAGAACTACTTAAACCTAACTGACCTAAGGACATCACACAACACCCAGCCATCACGAGGCAGAGAAAATCCCTGACCCCGCCGGGAATCGAACCCGGGAACCCGAGCGTGGGAAGCGAAAACGCTACCGCACGACCACGAGATGCGGGCGATGTAGATTGTTAATAACGTTTGTTTTGTTTACAAAACTTTAAGAGCTTTCACATATAAAATTCGGAGACATTACTTTTCAGCACGCAAATGTACAAGAACGAAGAGATGGCAAAATATCAGATCGTCAAGAGCGAAGTGTTGCTATTAAAAAAGGTGTAAGACAGGGATGCAGTCCTTCGCCCCTACTGTTCAATGTGTACAGCGAAGAAGAAATGAGGAAATAAAAGAAAGATTCGAAGAGTGGGTTTAAAGCACAAGGTGAAAGGATATGAAAGATAAGATTCATTAGCGACATTGTTATCCTCACTGAAAATGGAGAAGAATTACAAGATCTACTGAGTGGAATGAACAGTCTAATGGATACAAAATGTGGATTGAGAGTTAACCGGAAGAAGGAAAAAGTATTGATAAGTGGCAGAACTGAGAATAGTGTGAATTTTATTTATTTATTTTTTATTTATTGCCAAATTATAGACCTGTTACCTGATGTTTAAAACAGGTCGTACATCTTACAATTTTCGTTTTTCATCTTTTTACAGTTTTCTTTCCTTTTGTTTTATCTACAAAATTTACAAAGAATGATTCAAAATAACAATAATTTGAGGTTGAAAGTGTGAAGCTTGACATCGGAATTGGTGATCACGAAGCAGATGAAGTTAACGCATTACGCTACCTGGGAAACAAAGTAGCCACGACAGCAGGGGCGAATTTATTTATTCGCCGCCCCTACACAGAGAAAAATACTTACGCCCTTCATTTCGGCATGAGTGTACCACCAAGTAACTTAAATCTGTCTGCTAATCATAATAACAATAATAACAACAAGAGTAGTAAATACATGCATAGTGAACTCACGACCATCAAGTTAGGCAGAGCTGTTTCTTCGTAGCAGATTCGTCGATCACATCTTCTTAGTCTAGTTGCTGTATTATGTCAGACAGGGTAGCGATTCTTCTGGAAAACTTACAATTCTCAGCGAACTACATTTTACCTGGAAAAATCTGAGAAGCCTCAAGGCATTTCAGGAATTTCATAACATCTCAGGGAATGCTGCGTTTTGAACATAGCATTGACGCTGAATTTTATTGAGTTTTATAAATCACAAATTTTAAAATACTTAATATTGCAAAACGTGTTAATTATATGTTTGTTATTCCATGTAAATTATCGATTTTGAAAACTGCAGTTAAACTTCTGCCTATGGCTAGTGTATAACTCAACTGAGGGGAAAGAAAAGTCATTAGTATCGTATGCAGCACCCCCGCTCACCATTAATTAATGAGGAGCTTCTTGACACCATCTTCCTCCTCACACCTGGAATTCCCAGGTTTTTTTTCCATGTTTGGGCAGCCACCCCGGTCGGCGAAATTCGTGGACAGGTCGGCGAGACTGTTGACTCGATCCTGCGACATAGATGACCACAAATAATAATTGTTGAGTCTTTTGAGGAGCGAGAAAGGGCGCTCGGCCGTTCAGCCGGTTGCAGTGGTTGACAAAAATATTCGTAGTGCAATCTCCAAATTAGGAAACAGTTCTTGGACGCGGTTTCCACGCAACACTCTATACAAATTACTTAGCGAGGAGGTTTCTACTTCCGTTTTATGTAATTCATATACATTTCATTGTGTTTTACGTTCGCATTCTCTTTTCAAGAAACAAAACAGTAATGGCTTATAAGCCACCTTTTAAAATCTGCCAGCCGGCCGCTGTGGCCGAGCGGTTCTAGGCGCTTCAGTCTGGAACCGCGTGACCGGTACGGCCGCAGGTTCGATTCCTGCCTCGGGCATGGATGTGTGTGATGTCCTTAGGTTAGTTAGGTTTAAGTAGTTCTAAGTTCTAGGGGTCAAATAGTTAGATTAACCCTGTCCATAGCAAGTGCCATTAACTAGGTATAAGCTGTTTGTCACGTATAATAATAGGACCCACTAATTAAATAAGGTGGTGGGTTAGTGTGTATAATATAATGTTGTTGTTCATGAATCACTTCTGTCACAACATTTGTTTTTTTCAATTGTATTAATATGTTGTGTTGTATCAGTAAGGTATTTTTTTTTTTAAAAAAAGTTCTAGGGGTCTGATGACCTCAGATGTTAAGTCCTATAGTGCTCAGACACATTATCATTAAAATCTTCCGCCGCTTATAATCCGCCGCCGTAGGGAGCTGCGTAGTCTGAATACGTCTCTGTATAAAGTATGAAGCAAGGAGGACGTAAAGAGTATGCTAGCACAGGAAAGAGAGCATTCAGTTTAGAAAACAAAGTGTATGGAGAGCAGCGACCTGGTGCTATATTTAACTTAAAATCAACAGTCGAGATCGCAATAATATTTGTTTATTTACCGGTTTAGGCTTACGTAAAAGCCATCTTCACAATTTTTGACCCCCTATGGCTCGTGCTAGGCAACGGCCTTGCCGCAGTGGATACACCGGTTCTCGTCAGATAACCGAAGTTAGGCGCTGTCGGGCGTGGTCGGCACTTGGATGGGTGACCATCCAGACCGCCATGCGCTGTTGCCATTTCTCGCGGTGCACTCAGCCTCGTGATGCCAACTGAGGAGTGACTCCGGTCACAGAAAACCATCATAACGACCGGGAGAGCGGTGTGCTGGCCACACGCTCCTCCTATCCCCATCCTCATCTGGGGATGACACGGCGGTCGGATGGTCCCGATGGGTCACTTGCGGCCTGAAGACGGCTTATGGCTGGTGCTGGCGCTCCCTCGGTCGTAGTATCACGAGAAAACTTTAATTTAAAAAAAGAGCATTCCTGATAAAACCAGTCTATTGGTGAAACTTCCTGGCAGATTAAAACTGTGTGCCAGGCCGAGACTCGAACTCGAGACCTTTGCCTTTCGCTCGCACAATCCGCTGCAGAGTGAAAATCTCATTCTAGTCTATTGGTGTCAAACATAGGCCTTAATTCGAAAAAGAAATTTCTGAGAATAGTTGAGGAGGTAGGTCGCGAGTGCTGCTCTGAGGTGAAGAGTAAAGCGTAGGAGAGGAATTGACACCGGGCCGCACCAGCCCACACAAAAGCCTGATATCTAAAATCTGACAAGAGCAGCTCCGTATCAGTGGAGTACTGAGGAAAAGGAAGTGGCAGGACGTATGTGAAAGCGTCGCAAATTACGCGCTGTTGTTTAGACTGGTGTAGCTGCGCCAGCCGCCCGCGTCCCTGCCCCAGGCTGCGCCCCAGTATTCTGGCCGACCCCGCCGGCGCTGCAGCCGGGACAGTGACCCCGCTAAGTGTGCCAGCCGCCAGGTACAGTTAGGCCGCGGGCGTGCAGTCGCCGGCTGGGGGGCAGCGACAGTCTCGCGCAGACATGCCGGCGAGTCGCAGCAGCTGTCTCCCGGTGCTCGGCCTCTTCTGGGCCACCGCCTGCCTCGCAGCCGCCGGCGGATACGTGCCCAAGTGGAAGAAGCAGGTACTGTCGCCACCACTCCAAGGACACAGAGGAAGGTCGTAACATACCGTAGCCTGTCACATATAGGCGCACACCACGGTAGCTTGCCTAGTAGCTATGGTCACTTAAGGCCTTACCAGTGGCACGAGTACGTTAGGTGTGTTACATTCCTGTCGGGTGTGACCTTATACCTTCTTTTCGCACGTAATAAGTGTGTTAGTAGATTACCCTAAAAACCGGATGCGATGAACCGCGGCAGCCGCTGTGGCCGAGCCGTTCTAGGCGCTTCTGTCTGAAACCGCGCAACTGCTACGGTAGCAGGTTCGAATCCTGCCTCGGGCATGGATGTGTGTGATGTCCTTAGGTTAGTTAGGTTCAAGTAGTTCTAAGTTCTAGGGGACTGATGACCTCAGAAGTTAAGTCCCATAGTGCTCAGAGCCATTTGAACTAAGTTCTAGGGGACTGATGACCTCAGATGTTAAGTCCCATAGTGCTCAGAGGCATTTGAACCATTTGAACCGTTGAACCGTCTAGAAATAGTGAGGATATACTCTGAAGAGCCAATAAACTGGTACACCTGCCCAATATCGTACAGGGCCCCTGCGAGCACGCAGAAGTGCCACAACACGACGTCACATGGACTCTTCTGAACAGCAAGTTGCAAGGTATCCCAGATATGCACAATAATGTTCATGTCTGGGGAGTTTGGAGGCCATCGGAAGTATTTAAACTCAGAAGAGTGTTCCTGAAACCACTCTGTAGCGATTCCGGAAATGTGAGGTCTCGCATTGCCCTGCTGGAATTGTCCACGACCGTCAGAACAGAATGCCTAACGGACATGAACGGATGCAGGTGATCAGACAGGATGCTTACGTACGTGTCACTTGTCAGAGTCATATATACGCATGTCAGGGCTTCCATATCACTCCAACTGCACACGCCCCACACCATTACAGAGCCTCAACGAGCTTGAAAAGCCTCTGTTATTTAATTAGAGAGAAGGTCAGCGTTGGCCGTAATATTGATGGTTTATCGACAGCAAAATCGATTTTCAATCACATAGTGATCATCTTCAGTGCTTTGGTGTACAAATTAAACTCATAGGCACTGGTGTCAAGTTACTATCAGTAACCAAAGCTTATGAAACGATCGTTAGTGCTGTTGAATAGGTTGCAGCTCGACTTCCGCCTGAATCAGCTGAGGAAATACGTCGTGAAACTTGTCGTGCGTTGACGAAATCCAAGCCGATGAAGTCAAATATCACCAGTAAAGAGAGGGCGGCCATTCGTGATCTGAGAGAGCGCTCTGAAATTGTTGTCTTACCGGCTGACAAAGGCAATGCTACAGTTGTTGTCTCCCATAAGGACTACACATATGCAGAGCCTGCTAAATGACGATTCCTACCGGAAGATCAGCGTTGACCCTACAAAGAAGGTGGAGAACAAGACGAGGTCGCTTCTCAAGGACGCAGATTTACCGGAGGGCGACGCTAAGAAATTGTTACCCCTAGGTCCGGTACCGCCTAGACTATATGGACTCCCGAAGGTTCACAAAGAGGGGGTACCATTACGCCCCATTGTCAGCAACATCAGGGCACCTACATATTTGTTGGCCAAATACCTGACGGGAATATTAAGTCCTTATGTGGGTAAATGCCCTCATCACATCCGTAATTCCTTGGATTTTGTTAAACGCCTTGATAGCTTCAGGTTGGATGAGTCAGATATCATGGTGAGTTTTGACGTCGTTTCCTTGTTCACGAGGGTACCCCTGCGAGAGTCACTAGAATTGATTAGTCAGAAGTTTGACGAGAAGACCGCTGAACTTTTTAGGCATGTCTCGACTTCCACGTATTTTCTTTTTAATGGAGATTACTACGAACAAACGGAGGGAGTCGCCATGGGTAGCCCACTCTCACTGGTGGTAGCGAGTTTGTACATGGAGAACTTCGAGGAGGAAGCCCTGTCGTCATCCTAATGGAAACCTATTTGCTTTTTCCGTTACGTGGACGACACGTTCGTCATCTGGCCACATGGTATGGATAAACTCCTTGACTTCCATACACATCTAAACTCCATACACCCCAACATCAAATTCACTATGGAGACTGAAACGGAGGGTAAATTACCTTTCCTTGACGTCTTGGTCAAGAGAAGGGCTGACGATACTGTAGGTCATGGGGTGTATCGGAAGACAACGCACACCGATCTGTATTTGCACGCAGACAGCTGCCACTACCCTTCACAGAGGAATGGGGTACTTAAAACTCTAGTACACAGGACGCGCACTATCTCTGACGCAGAGAGTCTACCCCAGGAATTGGAACATCCGAGAACTGTATTTCGAAAAAATGGGTACTCAGAGTGGCAGATTCAACGTGCTCCCCGCCCAACCACTACAGCACAACCTGTGGAGATGGATGAAATCACGAGGGAGGAGGTAGGCACTGCGTTTATTCCATATACAGGCGCACTCTCGGGGAAAATCGCCCGCATTTTGAAGAAACACCGGGTCGGAACCGTGTTTTGTCCTCCGAATAAAACTACTGCACTGGTGGGGAGCGCCAAAGATGACCTCGGTTTGAGGAAGGCCGGCGTGTACCAGATTCCGTGTCAATGTGGCAAATCGTATATTGGTCAGACGATGCGTACCGTCGAGGATCGATGCCGTGAACACCAGAGGCACACTCGACTGATGTATCCGAGCAAGACGGCGGTCGCTGAACATTGTTTGTCGGAAAATTACGCTATGGAGTTTGAACGCATGAGGATTCTGGTACAGACGTCGAGATACTGGGACAGCGTTGTTAGAGAGGCCATCGAAATTCGCACCAATGACGACCTCATGAACCGTGACTGTGGCTATAATCTTAGCAAGGCTTGGGAACCAACGATTGGGTTAATCAAGAGTAAGTCGAGTAGTTGTGACGACCACGGCGGACAGAGCCATCACACCGACGTCATCTCAGACGCCGTCGCAATCTGTTCCACCGCGCGACCGTGGCGCGGGGCGCGGACGGCGGAGGGACCGCGCCGCGGGCGGAGGCTATTTAAATCTGCCGCCGCCGCGACCGAACCCAGTTCCCTCTGAGCAGCCATAGCGTACGGATCTCCGTGCCGGTACGTTCACAGGAGCTCAGTCCGTCAGTTCACCTGATGATGGCGACATGTATGATCGCCGAAATATTGTGCCCGCTGGACACTGTAGACCGGCAGTACACCCGTGGATATTTTGATTATCAAATACGCCGGGAGAAACTCAAGAATCACGAAATTAATCTACTTTACTTATCTTAATTCGCTTATGACATATGCCTTTACATTAAGGGGCAACTCTATCCATTCACAAAAACTATTTTCGGTTTAGAAGCTTTTCATCACAGAGTAGCATTCGCAATACCTACGTCCTCTGTTATTTGTTGTCTAGCTACACAGTTTTTACCCTTCACAGCTCCCTGTAATACAAAGGAAGTTATTCCGTGACGTCTTAACAGATGTTCTATCATCCTGTCCCTTCTTCTTGTTAGTGTTTTCCATATATTCCTTTCCTCGTCGATTCTGCGGAGAATCCCCTTATTCACTACCTTATCAGTCAACCTAATTTTCAACATTCTTTTGTAGCACCACATCTCAAATGCTCAGATTCTCTTCGGTTTCCCCCCAGTCCATGTTTCACAACCTTTGAATGCTGTGGTCGAAACGTACACTTTCAGGAATTTCTTCCTCAAATTAAGACATATTTGAAACTAGTAAACTTCTACTGACCAAGGATGCCTCCTCAGTACATATTTTCTTTAATTTCGTTTGTTGTTAACACCTTTCATTCAGATAAAAATAGGCAGAAATCCAATCTGCAGTTGGATCACACCTCCTTTACTCTTGTCCAGAAAGGCATGTAGTTGAATGCTGTATTGAATTTCGATAAGCTACAAGCAGTACGTAAAAAAATCTTAGCAGTAATCCTCGCAATTTTATGTCCAAACTGAAGAATTTATTCATGGCACACTCCCACTATTCTGTCGGAGAACTCCGGGGGAAAAGATTGACTTATTCTTGTGTCATATTGTTGATTTTTTAAATATACATTCAAGAGTGTGTCGTCTGCATAGGATTCGTAAAATTTTTATGTTGTCTATTACTAACTTTCCTGATGTTAATTTCATGCACTAAATCGTTCGATGACCAAGAAGATTCGCTCCTCAGTTTGATCTTACGCAAAGGGACGCTTGAAATAAAAATAAAATGAAATTAGAGCTCCAGCAATGGTGACCTGTTAACAGCGTCTCATTGTCAGCCGTCTGTCTCATGTAGTTCCAGCCAGTTTTTCTCATAAAAGCAGACCTGCAATCTGCAAAGCATTGTGAAGTGAATGGCGTTGTAGCATTTATTATGTTTTCTTCCAGTTCCGTTCACGTGTGGAGCACGGAAAGAATGACTAGTTACGCGTCATCTTGCCGCTGTAAGTAACGTAATCCTTTTCTCGCGATCCCTACGGGAACGATACAAACGCGGTCGTTTGAAGGCTCTTCAAAAAGTAAGTTATACAGTATTGTGGCAAGCCAAACTAAATTCATTGAATGCTCCGGAACATGAGTGGATATAGCTCAAAAGGCCATTTGCAAGTCTTGATTAAAACGATAGACTAGAACAATTTACTGTTTGTCCTGGTAGTCATCGATATTCTGAAAGCACCTGACTACTGCACTTACCATTCTTAATAAACAAACCATTGACTCACTACTGATAATGTACTGAATAATATATACATCATTTTTACATGTTCCATTAGATTTGACCAGGACAGTGAGATATACAGGATTGATCAAAGTCACACAGATATCTGACAATATTTTTCAGCAGAGTCTCTAAGTACCTGTAAACAACGGTAGGAGCGTTCTACCAGTCATTCAGTTCCTCGACGACAGAAATGCGCTACTCAGTCACGGAGCCATTCGAGAACCGCTGTGTAAAGGTCCTCATCATTGGGAAATCTCATTCCCCTCAAATGTTCTCTCAGGTCGCGAAATATGGAAATCGTTTTCTGCAATATCTGGACTTCCCAATCAGCATCACTCACCCACGTCTATGCGGCCTTGGCCAAATTGTCGGCACCATTTCACTGCGACTAAGTGCGACTCTGCGTTAGGTCCACGTACCTCCAAAATCTCACAGTGAATATATGTGCAGTTTAGATGTTTTTCCCACAAGGATCACACTGCTCCGAGTATAGTCCAACAGAATGCCATGGTCAGTAGAGACGCAGAAGACGGCAGGGCACGCGTGGGGAGAGCACCACCAAATCATGGATTTTATCAATGATTTTTGGAGTTGTAACCTCCACAGGGCGTCTAGGTCGTTCAGCATCACTTGTGCCCATATGGCCACTACGAATATTTTGAAACCAGTTATAAACTGTTCTAACCGATGGTGCAGAGTCACCGTAATGTTTATCAACCATCTCTTTGGTCTCCTGGGGCGTTTTGACTTTCATAAAGTAATGTTTAATCAGCACACGAAATTCTTTTCCGTCCATTTTTTGACAATCATTCGACTTCCTTGAATCACACGAATACCAAACACAAAGAAATAGACTAATATGGCTGAAACGTGGTGTGAGTTCTTTCCAAAGATGCTACTAACTAAACATGACCTCGATACGCGCCGATGGTGCCATCTCTCGGACTTTGCACGGACTTTTCAAACGTCCCTCGTATGAAAAAGCGCATCCTCGGTACAAAGAGAATGTGTAATGGCTTCACCTGTGTTATTCCAAAACCCACACCATTTCTCGTTTCAGCAGCTATCGACAGCTCGTCGTAAAAGTGTGTAGATAGTGGAATAACACAGTAAATAATAAAGTTTTACATAATAACGATATGCCAAAATACTCTCCTCCTTGCGTGCTATCATTTGCCAAAATCTGTTATCGATATCTGAAACCGTTTCTGACACATGAAGAATGTTGTGCATATTTCACTCTGGCTTTGTGGCTGGCGTTGCGCGATCGCAAATGAGTGTGCTACATTAGATCAATTTTCTCGAGGTTGGTCTAAAGAAAAATTCAATATGTTAGCTAAATTTCATACGCAACAATATGTTATGTAATACACACCAAACGTAAAATCATAGCGACCTCTATTTTTCATAGCAAGCTTTTGAGAACTCTGTGTAGTGTCTTACTTGCACACAAGCAGCAGTCAGGTCGATAAAAGCTGCTCCTGAAATTTTCCGGGTTTGAAATCCGTCCTCAATTCGAAGGGATATTTTGAGCAGATGATGCAACAAGGATATTGGCCTCTAATTTCCGGGCTCAGCTGAAGATTTTTCAAGTTTTAGGATACAAAACACACGTGATCTTCTCCAGGTCTGGAGGAAATTACAGGCTCTTTTTCAGTTGACAACAATAAGCACATTCAAGTTGGTGTAGGTTGTGGCAGTTACGCAGAAATGAAGAGAATTGCACAGAATAGACTAGCGCAGAGAGCTGGAGTCAGTGCACTGCAGCGAGAGCAAGTGTGAAGGAAGTATTTGGGGGGGGGGGGGGTAGACGTACAAGCACTTAAACCTAACTAACCTAAGGACCTGCCCGAGGCAGGATTCGAACCTGCGACCGTAGCAGCAGCGCGGTTCCGGACTGAAGCGCCTAGAACCGCTTGACCACCACGGCCGGGGGGGGGGGGGGCGGCGCGGGAGGGGGGCGACTTGAATAGGGGTTATTAACGGCGGGCTGCGAGAGGCGGCTCCATTACGATAGGCTAGGCTAGGCCGGGCTAGAATCAGCTGTGACCGCGGCCGTTGGCCGTGGGCTGGCCTCAGGTAACGGCATCCTGGAAAGCAGACGCGTAAGGCCCGGGCAGGCCGGCTACGTCGCGGCTGCTACGTCTACATCTACATCTATACTAAGCAAGCCACCCAACGGTGTGTGGCGGAGGGCGCTTTACGCGCCACTGTCATTATCTCCCTTTCCTGTTCCACTCGCGTATGGTTCGCGGGAAGAACGACTGCTGGAAAGCCTCCGCGCGCGCTCGAATCTCTCTAATTTTACATTCGTGATCTCCTCGGGAGGTATAAGTAGGTGGAAGCAATATATTCGATACCTCATCCAGAAACGCACCCTCTCGAAACCTGGACAGCAAGCTACACCGCGATGCAGAGCGCCTCTCTTGCAGAGTCTGCCACTTGAGTTTGCTAAACATCTCCGTAACGCTATCACACTTACTAAATAACCCTGTGACGAAACGTGCCGCTCTTCTTTGGATCTTCTCTATCTCCTCCGTCAACCCGATCTGGTACGGATCCCACACTGATGAGCAATACTCAAGTATAGGTCGAACGAGTGTTTTGTAAGCCACTGTTGATGGACTACATTTTCTAAGGACTCTCCCAATGAATCTCAACCTGATACCCGCCTTACAAACAATTAATTTTATATGATCATTCCACTTCAAATCGCTCCGTACGCATACTCCCAGATATTTTACAGAATTAACTGCTACCAGTGTTTGTTCCGCTATCATATAATCATCCAATAAAGGATCCTTCTTCCTATGTATTCGCAATACATTACATTTGTCTATGGTAAGGGCCAGTTGCCACTCCCTGCACCAAGTGCCAATCCGCTGCAGATCTTCCTGCATTTCGCTGCAGTTTTCTAATGCTGCAACTTCTCTGTATACTACAGCATCATCCGCGAAAAGCCGCATGCAACTTCCGACTCTATCTACTAGGTCATTTATATATATTGAGTGCAAAGCCCCTCAGGGTCGTGGTTGTTTTGTTTCACCGTAGACGCTAGTCGCGTTTTTAAAGCAAGTACCGAATTAAAATAAAAGTTAAAGAAGCAGCAACGTAAATAAAGGAATAAGACCGGCCTGCTGACAGAGAAAAATTAGTCAACTGCCTGGCCTTTGGGATGACTTACCGATTTAGTTAGACCACGGACTTAAGCGATAGGTGGAACCGAGCGATAAATCGTGCAAGTCGAATTCGCTTAAGTGGGGTTCCAATTTTACTTATAAATACATGCAAGTTACGTTCAGTAGGGGCCAAAGACTGAAGAAAACAGTGTAATTAGGAAGAAAAGTAATAAAATGTTGAACAGGCGAACAAATTATATAAAGTACAGTATTATGCACTGCAAAAATGTAAACCGACGTTATTGTGACGGAGAAGCCTTCATAAAATCCAACAATGTTGTCGAATCAGTTCTTTTTTCTTCTCACGAAATATTTCCTCATAGCACGCTAGTAAAATTACGATATATTGATAATTTTTACTTCTTGACCGTCTGACAGCAACTGAATGAAAGACAATTTTCGTGCCATACGCGTTTCGCCTTTATTTTCTGCAAGGCATCTTCAATGGCCTGGAATATGTACATAATTTTTTCTATATAGTTTACATTTTGGTCACTGTACCTATAGGTTATAAACAGTTCTGGTGGCTGGATTCTGCTATTATGAAGTAATATTTTGAACTGTCCTTACAGGTTACGTGGACGATTTTCTACATATTACTCTCCTGTTGCATTTTTGGTGTTGTTCTTCTTCTTATAAATGCCAATTTGTCGTCCATAGTGCCGTGAAATGTGGAAAAAACCACAAATTGGCATTTATAAGAAGAAGAACAACACCAAAAATGCAACAGCAGAGTAATATGTAGAAAATCGTCCACGCAACCTGTAAGGTTGGTTGGTTTGGGAAGGAGACCAGACAGCGAGGTCATCGGTCTCATCGGCTTAGGGAAGGACGGGGAAGGAAGTCGGCCGTGCCCTTTCAAAGGAACCATCCCGGCATTTGCCTGGAGCGATATAGGGAAATCACGGAAAACCTAAATCAGGATGGCCGGACGCGGGATTGAACCGTCGTCCTCCCGAATGCGAGTCCAGTGTCTAACCACTGCGCCACCCCGCTCGGTCAACCTGTAAGGACAGTTCAAAATATTACATCATAATAGCAAAAACCAGCCACCAGAACTGTTTATAACCTATAGGTACAGCGACCAGAATGTTAACCCGTTTTTACAGAAACGCGTATTTCGTTGGAGTCAATTTTTTCGTAAAATTGTAGCCCTTTTTCAATTGAACTGAGGCGCTGCGTCAACTTTGCAAACGTCATTTGATCTTCTGATTGAATTGGATGTAAAGAATCAGGTTCACCCCGGACAATTGACGGCCGAGTACAATCCCCCAGTGACCGGACGACAACGGACAGAGGCCTACTAGGGAGATAGGAGAGCAGTCCTCGCCCACTTGCTTAGAGATCATCGTCCAGGGCTGACTTAGACAGGGAACATCGTTTAGTCAACTCCTAGGAGTAAAGCTGCTGTAAATTGCATTTGCTATGTACTATGAAGTTCACCTAAGATTATTTGCACTGATGGCCTTTTCTTGTGTTATATTACAAGCAGTGTTGCGGACTTCATATTTTAACTAGTCACAAAGACAAGTAAACCTTTTAATTCATTTGTGTGACTTTCTTAGTAATTTGTTTGAGTGTTGTAGAACCTCCGTTCTCGTATCCTGTAACATGACCCTGGGGCATTGCTGTGTAATAGTGGCAGGGAAAAATTGTCTTAGCGGTGTACTGCAAAAGAAGCCGTTTCACGAACTCACAAACTCGGCCTCTACAGCAGTAGCGACGAGGCCTTCGTAAAACTGGCGACGAGGGTTTATAAAGGCGCGAATTCAGTATTTCTTTAACATCATAATCATCCACCTCTAAATTTAATTGTCTTTCAAGATGGACAAGAGTTCTTGAACGTCGTAATCATCAACCTCTAAATTTAATGAAATTAGAATTATATGAATACCTTCAGCTGCTAACGGGAGTTGATATATACCCACAGGGACAGGTGAAAATGTGTGCCCCGACCGGGACTCCAACCTGCGATCTCCTGCTTACATGGCAGACGCTCTATCCATCCGAGCCACCGAGGGCACAGAGGATAGCGCGCCTGCAGGGACTACCTCGCGCACGCCTCCCGCGAGACCCACAATCTGAACTTGTATGTCCACACACTACATTCGTAGTGTCCCACCCCATCACACTCATTACTCGTGGAAGACATTCTTACCAAGCCCCGTAAGAGTTCGGAGAATATGTGTGCATCCGCACAGAAGAAGAAGGACATGTCCGGTGTTGCCAGAACTATATACTTATATGGATATGGTGTCTGTTGTTTCGGACATGTCCGAAAGAACAGACACCATATCCATATAAGTCTAAATTTAATTGTCTTTCAAGATGGGCCACTTCTTCAGTTACCTTATCAATCGATCAGTATCTGGTGCTGATTCCTCCTGGGTTTCAGTGGCATAAAAAGGGCACCGTTTTTCCCAGACATCATTTAAACTTTTTTGTGAGATTACATTTCAAGATACTCCAATAATTTTCATGGTATGTAAGACATTGAATTGCTTCCAAAAATCTTTAACAGAGCTCACTGTTTAGTTTTATAGCTTCATGTAGATTCGCAAAAGATAATCTCGTATAGCAAGCTTTAAATATTCTGACGACTCCCTGGTTCATTGGTTGAAGCAAATAGAGTAACGGGATGATGATTTTGTGCGTTGTTGATTAACAGCATCACTTTAAACGGAATTCGTTTTAAGTTGCAATAACATTCCACTTCATGTGTGACGTGATGACCAAACCAGTCCTCAAAAGGGGAAGCTGTCACCCAAGCTATAGCATTCCACTTGCAGCTTTAGATGTATTTTTTTATTAAAGCTCTTGGATTTTCTGAGAGAAAATTACGAGATATGAGCTGCATTCGCGCCAGCCACTACTGTCAATCTATCTTTGGCAGCCTAAAGTCCTGGAAAGCTTCTCTCTTCACGCGCGATGAAAGTTCTTTTCACACGTTATACCAGAACAGACGAGTTTCACCTACGCCGAATATGGTTTGCCTGGCACAGCCGCCTCCTTCTATCATTGCCTTGAGTTTCTCTGAATAGAGTGACGCAGTCTCCTAACCAGTGATTGCCGCATGGAGGTAAAAAGAGGGAGATGGCACTACAGACGTACGTCACGCTATACGTTGTTTCAAAGCCAGAGTGGACGGGACCTACCGCCATCTTAAACAACCCAAACCGTTAGTAGACTAATATTTACAATTGTTCATTATTTCTGTCACGTACACTGGGCAGCTCTCTTAAACACAAAAAATTACAGTGCTTTCATGAGTAAAATAGTGTCAGCAACGCAACTTCGAACGTTTTTCTGTTCTTGAGTAGGTATTTGCTCTAGTAGTACGACACATTTGGCTTCGTTAATGTATCTTGTTTTTTCTTGATGTATTTAGAATAACCAAGAATGTGAAGTGAAAAGGATGCTTTCAAAATGGTTCAAATGGCTCTAAGCACTGTGGGACGTAACATCTGAGGTCATCAGTCCCCTAGACTTAGAACTACTTAAACCTAACTAACCTAACGACATCACAAACAGCCATGCCTCAGGCAGGATTCGAACCTGCGACTGCAGCATGCTTTCGTAATCCATGTAATTCCGTTTTTACTATATTTGTATCAGTAACAAATGAAGTTTGAACTCGTAAAACCATTGCTTGTTTGCCCACTGGTACTGCTTCCTGTTCGTTACATTTTCAGCTTTCAGCTACTATGCACAACATTTTTTATGTTCATGTTTGCAAAAAGCGTACCTTCACCGCGCAAGTCCCCCAGTGGGGCGTCACCTGAAATATGACTTGCGACCCGGTGGTCAAACTCCCCCGGAAGGGCCTCCTGGCCAACAATGCCACACGATCATCCTCATTTCCTACGAGCTATTTGTTAGCCCACATGTTGAGAATCGGATCAAGGCATGCTATCGTATATTGTGCAGCTCAGCAACGTGAACGATTATTGAAAGGCCAGTTTTTTTGTGAAACAACTACGTCTACACACAATCAGAGCACCAAATGTTATTTGAGATACGATCACGAAAGTCGATACTTATTTCCAACGGTCGAAACTGGGCACGGCCCCGTCAGAGTAACGTCACGGGGAAGTATCACCGCGGTGAGCCATGGACGTATAAATGCGGTGAACCTAATGTTCTTTTGGTACATAAGATGGCAGACGTCGGTATCAAGTTTGTGACATAATGATAACTCGCTTCTTTTTTTCTTTATTTTTAACTCCATGGCTTGCTAACTCACTACTTTCTGCGATGCTAAGCCAATTACATAGATTTTTAAATTGCCGAAACTAACCTTTAGTAGCTTTTAAACATTTCATCTTTGACCGGCTCCCTAACTCCTTTCAGTCGACCAACTTGAGAGTGCACACCGTCTTCTGATTAACAAGACAATGTTTCATTCTCACTTGATTGTCACACCATAAGTTCAACATTGTTTCTACACTACTGGCCATTAAAATTGCTAGACCACGAAAATGACGTGCTACATACGCGAAATTTAACCGACACGAAGAAGCTGTTTTGATACGCAAATGATTAGCTTTCAGAACATTCACACAAGGTTGGCGACACCTACAACATGCTGACATGAGGAAAGTTTCCAACCGATTTCTCATACACAAACAGCAGTTGACCGGCGTTGCCTGGTGAAACGTTGTTCTGATGCCTCGTGTAAGGAGGAGAAATGCGTACCATCACGTTTCCGACTTTGATGAAGGTCGGATTATGGCCTATCGCGATTGCGGTTTATCGTATCGCGACATTGCTGCTCGCGTTGGTCGAGATCCAATGACTATTAGCAAAATATGGAATCGGTGGGTTCAGGAGGGTAATACGGAACGCCGTGCTGGATCCCAACGGCCTCGTATCATTAGCAATCGAGATGACATGCATCTTATCCGCTTGGCTGTAACGGATCGTGCAGCCACGTCTCGATCCCTGAATCAACAGATGTGGACTTTAGCAACACGACAATGTTTGCAGCAGCATGGACTATCAGCTCGGAGACCATGGCTGCGGTTACCATTGACGCTTTATGACAGGAGCGCCTGCGATGGTGTACTCAACGACGAACCTGCGTGCACGAATGGCAAAACGTCATTTGGTCGGATGAATCCAGGTTCTGTTTACAGCATCATGATGGTCGCATCCGTGTTTGGCGACATCGCGGTGAACGCACATTGGAAGCGTGTATTCGTCATCGCCATACTGGCGTATCAGCCGGCGTGATGGTATGGGGTGCCATTCGTTACACGTCTCGGTCACCTTTTGTTCGCATTGACGGCACTTTGAACAGTGGACATTACATTTCAGATGTGTTACGACCCGTGACTCTCCCCTCATTCGATCCCTGCGAAACCCTACGTTTCAGCAGGATAATGCACGACCGCATGTTGCAGGTCTTGTACGGGCCTTTCGGGATACAGAAAATGTTCGACTGCTGCCCTGGCCAGCACATTCTCCAGATCTCTCACCAATTGAAAACGTCTGGTCAATGGTGGCCGAGGAACTGGCTCGTCACAATACGCCTGTCACTACTCTTGATGAACTGTGGTATCGTGTTGAAGCTGTACGCGCCATCCAGGCTCTGTTTGACTCAATGCCCATGCGTATTACGGCCGTTATTACGCCAGAGGTGGTTGTTCTGGGTACTGATTTCTCAGAATCTATGCACCCAAATTGCGTGAAAATGTCATCACTTGTTAGTTCTAGTATAATATATTTGTCCAATGAATATCCGTTTATCATCTGGATTTCTTCTTGGTGTAGCAATTTTAATGGCCAGTAGTGTATATGAGCGCACTTTGGGGGGGAGACAAGGTATGCAGACTGCAAAGCTCCAATAGCCATAATACAAAACGGTACCTACTTACAACCGCGCCTCGTACATCCACACTCTGCAAACCATAGTGAAATAGATGGTACAGTCTTGCTCTGAGTACACCACGCGTAACGGGATCTTCCCGTTGCAGTTCAGCGCGCAGCGGTTGGAGATGATCGCCTGAAAGTGTCTGTACGGTTTGCAATTAATTTAAGCCTGTATTTCCGTTCCTTGCTTGAGTGAGAAGCAACTCGTAGGGGCTTGCAATGTATTCCTCTCTTAACAATTGTTGTTAAAAATTTATGCGAAGGCGATCTGTAAAGTAATGTCTCCGACTTTTATATGTGAAAACTATTAAAGCTTTTAAAATAAAACAAACATTATTACTATCTACATCGTTATTCTTCAGGTCTAGGTATTTATTTCTCAACACAGTCATCCTGGCTACGAACACATCTCTCACAACGAGAGACCAGTTTGTTGATACAGTCACTGTAGAATGTTTGACTCTGTTGATGGAACCACAACCTCATCTCTGCTTGTACCGCTTCATCGCCGTCAAAGTGAAGTCGTCGAAGGTTTGGAAACGGATGAAAATTGGATGGGGTCAAGTCGGGACTGTATGGAGGATGAGCGATGACAGTGAACACAGGGAGTCGCATTGTTGCAAATGTGCCAGCCGAAGTGGCCGAGCGGTTCTAGGCGCTGTCTGGAACCGCGCGACCGCTACGGCCGCAGGTTCGAATCCTGCCTCTGGCATGGATGTGTGTGCTGTCCTTAGGTTGGTTATGTTTAAGTAGTTCTAAGTTCTAGGAGACAGATGACCTCAGAAGTTAAGTCCCATAGTGCTCAGAGCCATTTGAACCTTTGTGTGTTCTGACATTGTGTTGCTGAAGGAGTGGGTGCTCCATTTGTGGGAGAACTCTTTGAATTCGAAACTCGATTACAGCACGTTGTTTCACACACACCAGAATAGTTAACGTTACACACCGCCATGTTACACGCTGCAATCCTGAGCCCTCTAGCGGAGCGGGAAAGTCGACAGAGTAATGTGAATGCATGTAATACCTCAACCGATATTGAGAGCAGAATAAAAGATTCAGAGGCATTACTTTTCAGCATGCTCTTGTAAATTCTCTTTCGGGGGAGTGTTGCCGTCTACCAAATCAGACTGTGACGCTGTCACATGTGTCAAGCAAAACTGACACCATTTGTGCTGCCTCTCTGTGTGGAATTTCCCTGTTAGGGCTGTTTGGTTAGTGTGAGCACACTTCACCAGTATTCCATGATGGGCCAGTGGTATGCTTTGTAAGCAGTCTCCTCTGCAGGGCACTTGCCTGCCAACGAGCAGTAGTCAGCCATTGCTTTACAAGGGAGCCTGTTTGATGATCCAAATTCGCCTTGCTACAAACTGTGAAATGCATGTATCTGTACGAGTTGACTAATTCCAAATATGACATTAATATTGAAGTCATAGGATACTATGTTTCTTCATTTTGTGAAGTCGACAATTTTACATTTCTGCACATTTAAAGTAAATTGCCTCTCTCTGCACCAGTTTTAAACTTTATCGAAGTCTGTGTCACTGTGGCAATTTTCATATTTCGTTACAGATAACTGCACCATATGTGAAAAGTGTGAGTTTACTATTGATACCGTTTGCATGTGTTTATACGACATTACCAGTAAGCGCCCCAACACACTTTCTTGGGGCACATCTGAAGTTACTTGCACTGTGCGTCCTTTCTACATCTACATCTACATACATTCTCCGCAATCCACCATACGGTGCGTGGCGGAGGGTACCCCGTACCACAACTAGCTTCTTCTCTCCCTGTTCCACTCCCATACAGAACAAGGGAAAAATGACTGCCTATATGCCTCTGTACGAGCCCTAATCTCTCTTATCTTATCTTTGTGGTCTTTCCGTGAAATATAAGTTGGCGGCAGTAAAATTGTACTGCAGTCAGCCTCAAATGTTGGTTCTCTAAATTTCCTCAGTTGCGATTCACGAAAAGAACGCCTCCTTTCCTCCACAGACTCCAACCCGAGTTCTTGAAGCATTTCCGTAACACTCGCGTGATGATCAAACCTACCAATAACAAATCTAGCAGCCCACCTCTGAATTGCTTCTAAGTCCTCCCTCAATCCGACCTGACAGGGATCCCAAACGCTCGAGCAGCACTAAAGAATAGGTCGTATTAGTGTTTTATAAGTGATCTCCTTTACAGATGAACCACATCTTCCCAAAATTCTACCAATGAACCGAAGACGATTATCCGCCTTCCCCACAAATGCCATTACATGGCTGTCCCACTTCATATCGCTCTGCAATGTTACGCCCAAATATTTAATCGACGTGACTGTGTCAAGCGCTACACTACTAATGGAGTATTCAAACATTACGGGATTCTTTTTCCTATTCATCTGCATTAATTTACATTTATCTATATTTAGAGTTAGCTGCCATTCTTTACACCAATCACAAATCCTGTCCAAGTCATCTTGTATCCTCCTACAGTCACTCAACGACGACACCTTCCCGTACACCACAGCATCATTAGCAAACAGCCGCACATTGCTATCCACCCTATCCAAAAGATCATTTATGTAGATAGAAAACTACAGTGGACCTACCACACTTCCCTGGGGCACTCCAGATGATACCCTCACCTCCGATGAACATTCCTTTGATCAGTCCTCTGAGAAATGCTCAATTGAGTAACAAATTTCGCTTCATACTCCCTATGATCTTACTTTTATTCACAATCGTTAGCACGTTACTGAGTGAAATGCTTTCCGGAAGTGAACAATTACTGTATAAAGGCCCTATCAGCCTCCTTCCTACCTATATTAATAACAAATCTGTAAGACCATCGCGTCTTGCTGTTTATCTGTGAACACGCTAATCTCCAGAACTATTAGATGAATTTTTAAGGGTTTTTTTGCAGGTAACTTGAGCATGGCTTGGGGCACCGTGTAGTTCATCAAAAACGAATCAGAGAAAGAACACAACGTTGGGATCAAGGATTTACTTCAAACATTGTACACTTTTACTGCATATAATGTGGACCTAGTAAGGTGCACTACTCTGACAATTCCAAGAAAATCGCAAGAGAAGTTTTACGTGTCTATTATGTGCCTTATGTATTGTGCGATGGCACTAGTTGTCAGAAGTCGCTGTGGTTGAATGGTCAACGTTCGTACGTTGATCGAGTGTCGTGAACGAGGCGACGGTTCGAATCGAGCATACACTTACCTTTCAGTCTATACTTTTTTTTTCGTCACCGGCCGCATTATTTAATTTATACGACATCTGAGAGGTAACACAATGAAGAAAAAAAAGACGTGCAGTTTCATGAAGTTGTAGTGAAATTCATGTTATTTGACTATTTATAATTAAATTTTCAATGACGAAGGACAGGCTTGGAAAGCCCAAGTCAAACCTCGATAAATAATTATGCGAATGACGTTATTCACGTTCAGTAATATAGTAAGTCACAATGTGCCAGGCCACAAGAATAATGCTCAATTATTTGTCGGATGTGCTCTCGACATCACACTTTGCAAGATCGCATTTGCCATGGGACATGCAGAATATAAATTGAAACTTCCTTCAGATACACGTAGTCTTTTTAATTATATTACCTCTCAAAAGTCATAAATTAAATAATATGACCAGTGATGAAAAAAACAGATTAATAATTAAATTTGGGCGGGAGTCTAACCGTAATGACAGCATCGTCTGCAAACAGTGTAAGAGGGCTGCTCAGATTGTCTCTCTTTTATAGACGAGGAACAGCAGAGGTCTTACGGCACTATCTTGGAGAACGCCAGATATTACTTCTGTGTTGCTCAGTGACTTTCCGCCAGTTATTCCAAACTGTGACCTCTCTGACAGGAAATCACGAATCCAGTCGTCCAACTGAGACGATACTCAGTAGGCACGCAATTTGATTAGAAATGTATTATGAGGAACGCTGCGAAAATTCTTCTGCAAATATAAAATACGGAACCAGTTGCCCGCGTTGTGTATTTCAGTCAACTCGCGGCGACGCGTCGTTGTTTTTGTTACAGACTGGACGGGAGAACCTTTGCGTACACTCTTCTCTTCTTCAAAACATCTGGCCAGCGTCTTGAATACTTGATTTAGAGATATTGGATATTGCCATTTGCGACACAGTAAGATTGCCGTAGTAGAGCCGCACGTCCACCGCCTAACACTGCCTGCTCGCAAGTGACTTGTCGAAAGCATGCAGGGTGTTCGGAAGTTCCCGTTGCAAACTTATTGGATTCGTACAGGGGAGTGAGTAGATAATATTTTAAATTAGAACCCATGTCCGTAAAAATACCATTTCCGTGCTACAACGATTTACAAACGTGTCGGTAACGCGACCAAATCACTGGTTTTACAATTCCACTCACTAACAGCCAAAGAAATCGCTCGTCTACCCGTCGACGGGTTCCCTTCAACGTGATGCAGTACGGCGTCTGTCCAGTTCGGGCACCTCAGTCACGGCTGCTGACGGTGGAGGTGCCATTTCTCGAAGCTGTTGCGTAGTTGTGGCGAAAAAGGTATGCGATGGAGTCGGACATTGTGGAGAACGATCTTCCATTAGCGCGAGCTTCGTCATTTAGAAGAATCATGTCGGTGTGTTTTGCAAACGCGCACTCCAACATGACACGTGAATGAAGTTCGAACCAGCACAGAGAGGTAGGGCAGACGTCAAATGACATCAGTCAACTCAATTTAAGCACCCCCACCATGAATACCCCATTGAATACCAACCTACCAAACAGGTTTTCAAACGGCTGTAGCACGGAAACGGTACCGGTTTTCGGTTATATCGTTTTTTTTTTTTTCACGCCAGTTTAACGTGAATGTTAAAATCCCTCAAAATAACCGATTGCTGAAATAATTGATTTGAGAATGAGATTTTCACTCTGCAGCGGAGTGTGCGCTGATATGAAACTTCCTGGCAGATTAAAACTGTGTGCCCGACCGAGACTCGAACTCGGGACCTGTGCCTTTCGCGGGCAAGTGCTCTACCATCTGAGCTACCGGAGCACGACTCACACCCGCTCCTCACAGCTTTACATCTGCCAGTATCTCGTCTCCTACCTCTCGCAGGAGAGCTTCTGTAAAGTTTGGAAGGTAGGAGACGAGATACTGCCAGATGTAAAGCTGTGAGTACGGGGCCTGAGTCGTGCTTCGGTAGCTCAGATGGTAGAGCACTTGCCCGCGAAAGGCAAAGTTCCCGAGTTCGAGTCTCGGTCGGGCACACAGTTTTAATCTGTCAGGAAGCTTGATTTTAGTTTTTTTAATCCTATTATTTCCTGTAATAAACGCATAAATCGAATAAAGACTGAAAAATTTGGCTCTTTCAGTTTCAAGATGCATAGAATCAAAGTATGAAATCAAATAGGCTAATAAAAGAAGAGTTAGTCCGTCCATAGCTTGCAGCTATTCTCGAAAGGTGATAAGTGGCTGAATACTACCAAAAATCACCAGTATTCTATTGATCCTAAATTTTTGAAACTCTTCTCAAAATCATGTCATAGTCGGGGAAAGTTCTGATGGGGACCTGTATGTTTCCTCAGTGAAATATTTAAAGTGTCCGTTAAAATCGAATGTGTCCTGGGTGGCGATAAGGAAAATGTAGTTCCCAGCAATGAATGTCAATTTGACAGACTTTCTTTTTGTACCTATCGGCTGGAACTTTTATGCGCAAATTTAAACCTGGAATTTAAATTTATTTGGAAATTTATTTCCTACAGAGATTACATAATTTTTCAGGATGTAAAATTCAGTACTCTAACAGCCCATTTACCTGTACTATTTAAAAGAACCACACAAATTAAGCGCTTTTGTGTGATAAATAGTAAAATGCTGCAGGCTTTGTTTATTGCTATAAAATAAACTAGAAGCATTTAAAAAACACTTAAATAATTGTAAAAATAAATGTTATATAGCATAAATTAAAAATTTCATATGATTTTTGCCTTAAATCTCGGTTTAAACATAGGGGTCTCAGAGACCCCACCCTGTGGTATACGTTACAGAAAAGTCACCTCTCGAGTTAAGGGTTAAACAAGGTTTATTTAAAAACGAAGCGTTTTAACACTGCTGTTACGGCTAGTTGATATTTAGTATTTTCTACTCGATTACTATACTCTGATTAAATTACTTAATAGTTGAAACTTCATGTCCTCTTCCAATCACAGAGCTCAACGCCACGCCAGAACTGTTCGCCGCTGCCAAACTACTACAAGAAATTATCTGTTGACTTCCAGTTCCTTGTCTCGCTTCTCTTCTTGTGTTTGGATCCTGAATCCCGAATCTTGAGTCCTGATCTTTTATTTCGCATTTCATCACACATGATAAACACACCCTAAAACAGCACACAAGAAACGATGGTAACGAAATATGCACATTTCGTAGACTATTGGATTCATTCGAACAGGATGCGATTCGAGTTACATATTCAGATATTATCATCACACAGATCGGGCTACAGTAGGTAAACTTCATACGAGATGGCGAAAAACCGAACTTTTCGTAGGCTGTGATGTACAATATTTTTTGTTCGCTTTGAATACCTAAATAATTTAAGTATGAAATTTATCAAATATGTGTTAATTAACTCATACCTAACCATCATTATTTCAAGAAAAATCCCCATTTTTTACTTTCTAATTACACACCACACACAGAATCCTGGTTTCACTGTAAATACACGTTCTTAATTATCGATATATTGTAAAAAATTGTTAAAGATTTTGAAGTTAAGAAAACATTACACAATTAAAATTTTTTGGAGAAAAATAAAAATCACACACTCTGTGCTTAAATACGGCCACTGCTTTATAGGACAGGTGTGGTCTCACACGAGCCATAGTGATAAGCGTCGTAGAAGCAATTTTCACGGCGTGGAGCCCACTGTTCACTGTACAAATGATGCGTTTTGACAGTTGTCACCTTAACACTGCTGTCTGAACCCAGCAGAAGTGATCTGGAGCCAAGTTAACAGATCTGTCGTGAGAAATAACACGACATTTAAGCTGCTAAACTTACTGGAACGAATTCACGATGCTTTATGACACATCACGGCCGAATGGTGGCGAAATGCAGAAGAGCCCGTCATAGAAGAGCAGGAGCAGGAAATGTGGACTTCTTGGTGGCTTGGGATTCTCTTGCTGATCGCCTCGTTATCAACGTAGCGGTACTGAAATATACCGCATTCCTCGAAGTCCGATATGGAAGAAGTTCAGAGATTACCAGACGACTGACTGTAATACGGTCAGTGGCTTCAATATTTAACTACATGGTGAAATCCCAGCAGTGCGTTCTTACGCCGCACACAGTTCATGCAGAAAAATTACCCTAGTTAAACTGAGGGATTTGCATCTCTCTCAATTTATTTAAAGTACTATGTTAGTTAAGATCGAGAGCATGTTATGTTTTCCATCAGGTCCCCTAAGAAGCGTATCGCCTGAGTTTTACCGGTATTTCCTTCTCTTCAAAAATTAAATAACATTCAAGGCTATATTGTTCACTACTTGACTCTTTTTACGCCTTTACTACAACTGATCACAGCACTGCAAATTAGTTGGACAAGTTGGCTGGTCAGTGCTTTCCAAGTTAAATGCGTCGGTAAAGTTGTTACACCGTATTAGCGCTGAGTCGGACGTGCGGCAGGCCGCAGTGGCGGAGCGGTTCTAGGCGCTCAGTCCGGAGCCGCGCGACCGCTACGGTCGCAGGTTCGAATACTGCCTCGGGCATGGATATGTGTGGTGTCCTTAGGTTAGTTAGGTTTAAGTAGTTCTAAGTTCTAGTGCTCAGAGCCATTTGAACCATTTGAATCGGATGTGCGATTGACGCAAAGCATCAAACTCGAGACAGCTTGGCTCCTGCTTAACTTGAACCGAAGTCCAATGAGGTTCCAGCAAACGCAGAATAATACATATTATAATATTTACATGAGGTTTATTCTTACGATGAACGGAGTGCAGTCCAGCCGCGGGTTGCCGACCGCCGTTTTCTTGGATACCTTGCACATCAAGACGTTGTGGTTAGTTTAGGACACGAGTGTACACTACTGGCCATTAAAACTGCTACACCATGAAGATGACGTGCTACAGACGCGAAATTTAACCGACAGGAAGAAGATGCTGTGATACGCAAATGATTAGCTTTTCTGAGCATTCACACAAGGTTGGCGCCGGTGGCGACACCTACAACGTGCTGACATGAGGAAAGTTTCCAACCGATTTCTCATACACAAACAGCAGTTCACCAGCGTTGCCTGCTGAAACGTTGTTGTCATGCCTCGTGTCAGGAAGAGAAATACGTGCCATCACGTATACGACTTTTATAAAGGTCGGATTGTAGCCTATCGCGATTGCGGTTTATCGCATCACGACATTGCTGCTCGCGTTGGTCGAGACCCAATGACTGTTAGCAGAATACGGAATCGGTGGGTTCGGGAGGGTAATGCGGAACGCCGTGCTGGATCTCAACGGTCTCGTATCACTACCAGTCGAGGTGACAGGCATCTTACCCGCACGGCGGAAACGGATCGTGCAGCCACATCTCGATCCCTGGGTCAACAGATGGGGGTGTTTGCAAGACAACAACCATCTGCACGAACAGTTCGACGACGTTTGCAGCAGTATGGACTATCAGCTCGGAGACCGTGGCTGTGGTTACCCTTGACGCTGCATGACAGACAGGAGCGCCTGCGATGCTGTGCTCAACGACGAACCTGGGTGCACGAATGGCAAAACGTCATTTTTTCGGATGAATCTAGGTTCTGTTTACAGCATCACGATGGTCGCATCCGTGTTTGGCGACATCGCGGTGCACGCACATTCGAAGTGCGTGTTCGTCATCGCCATACTTGCGTATCACCCGGCGTGGTGGTATGGGGTGCCATTGGTTACACGTCTCGGTCACCTCTTGTTCGCATTGACGGCACTTTGAACAGTGGACGTTACATTTCAGATGTATTACGACACGTAGCTCTACCCTTCATTCGATCCCTGCGAAACCCTACATTTCAGGAGGATAATGCACGACCGCATGTTGCAGATCCTGTACGGGCCTTTCTGGATACAGAAAATGTTCGACTGCTGCCCTGGCCAGCACATTCTCCAGATCTCTCACCAACTGAGAACGTCTGATCAATGGTGGCCGAGCAACTGGCTCGTCACAATACGCCAGTCACTACTGTTGATGAACTGTAGTATCGTGTTGAAGCTGCATGGGCAGCTGTATCTGTACACGCCATCCAAGCTCTGTTTGACTCAACGCCCAGGCGTATCAAGACCGTTATTACGGCCTGAGGTGGTTGTTCTGGGTGCTGATTTCTCAGGATCTATGTACTCAAATTGCGTGAAAATGTAATCACATGTCCATTCTAGTATAATGTATTTGTCCAATGAATACCCGTTTATCATCTGCATTTCTTCTTGATGTAGCAATTTTAATGGCCAATAGTGTAAATTGAGGACTACGAAACGCGTTGTGTGCCGCAGTTCAGTCATTGGCCATTTAAAATGAGATGTGGACAGAGCACCTTCCGTTTCCGCCATACCTATGGTAGCAGCGTACGACACTGCTCTGCGTTACAGGAACAACGTTTCAGCACTCTTGCAGTTGATCCGCTGGTGTATACGTGTGTCGCCTTTAACCGAACGGCAACGCTGTGGCGCCAAGTGACAAACCTCAACTAATCTAATCGGACTACAGTAAAAAATAAAAAATACATCTGTCACAACCGAGGCCAAACAGACACCTAAAAATACCACTTATTCAGAACTAAAACACCGGTGTCGGTTTGAACCGGTCGATTTTTCGCATACCTAGGCCGGGCACAAAGTCAGTCTCGGAACTTCTTGGAGGGCGGTGTATGCGTTGTGTTGCCTTGACCCGCCTCGACACACAGGGTGTTCCACTGTTGGCGTGGCCAACACCTCTCCAAATGTCTCACCCACTGAAAATACGTGGCCATGGATCGCCGGGAGTGCAGCACTTCGCCACTCGCCAGAAACCGCCACTGGCGAACTGTGGCGCGCAACCGAAGCAGCACCGAATGTCGTTCCGGTATGTGCCACACGAGCTGAGTTAAGCCGTCCTCTCACGCGACGTGAAAGCGCACGTGGCCGAGGAGCTGTGACGTCACAGCGTGGAATTCCACGTTCCATTACACTGCAGAGCGTGGAATGAAGAACCTGGCGTGCCAGATTATTTTGTCTCGTGGAGAGGAACCTGGCCAATGAGATGCGACACCGTTTTACGTTACAAGCAGAACATTGTAGCCACCATATTGCGTGGCGTTAAACATCGTATTTCGTGTTTTTTTTTTTTTTTTTTTTTTTTTTTTTTTATCTCGTAGAGTAGCTGGTATGAATATAAGCTGTTTCAAAGCATCACCAAAATGAGGCTGCCTCGAAAATTTATTATTTTACTAGCTTTGTTATAACAAAATGATAGGAGATTACCTATAGGTAGGTATAGGCTTTCTGTAGTCGATGTTTTTAGTGTTAAACCTTGTGCGCTACGAATGTATACCGTTTCAGTGCTACGGCACAATTATGAGCTATCAAAAGTACATCTTTTTGGTACAATTTATGTGTTAAACATTAAATAATGGCATTTTTAGTTACAGTCGTTTGACAGTCTTTGCCGTACATGGAGGGCCGTTTGTTATGTCGAAGTCGTAGCGCAGTTGGTAGTGTCGTGCGGTAGTGAGCTCCCGAAAGACGGGTAACGTGTTCGCCTTCCAAATATTTTTTCCATCTTTAGTTTTGTAAAAGATTCTGCGTCTTAATTAATTTTATATAATTATTACCTCATACGTCGATTTATTACAAGTAACGTATTTGTTGCAAAGCAGGGGCGATTCTAGAAGTCGGTCAAGGGCGGCGGGGCTTATGGCGTGGGTCGCTGGGGGGGGGGGGGAGGGGTGTTGTCTGGGGCCAGCAATTTAAGTGTTGGTAGGTATACCCGGCACATTTAGCTTTCTTGTTTATAGTAAGTGGTACTCGTACATTAATACACATCCATTGTATGTAAATAAATAATAAGATGCCCATTTTAATTTATTTGTTAAAATTTGTTTGAAATATATTGCAGCCTATATTGCTACATAACTATAAAAAAAAGTGATTGAATCTATTGAAGTAATATTTTTGCTGATTTCTGAAGTTATTTTATCCTGTGTAATATGAAGGAGCATATAGAGGGTCTATACAAGGGCGATGTACTTGAGGACAATATTATGGAAATGGAACAGGATGTAGATGTAGATGAAATGGGAGATGCGATACTGCGTGAAGAGTTTGACAGAGCACTGAAAGACCTGAGTCGAAACAAGGCCCCGAGAGTAGACAACATTCCATTAGAACTATTGACGGCCTTGGGAGAGCCAGTCCTGACAAAACTCTTCCATCTGGTGAGCAAGATGTATGAGACAGGCGAAATACCCTCAGACTTCAAGAAGAATATAATAATTCCAATCCTAATAAAAGCAGGTGTTGACAGATGTGAAAGTTACCGAACTATCAGTTTAATAAGTCGCAGCTGCAAAATACTAACGCGAATTCTTTACAGACGAATGGAAAAACTTGCAGAAGCCGACCTCGGGGAAGATCAGTTTGGATTCCGTAGAAATGTTGGAACACGTGAGGCAATACTGACCTTACGACTTATCTTAGAAGAAAGATTAAGGAAAGGCAAACCTACGTTTCTAGTATTTGTAGACTTAGAGAAAGCTTTTGACAATGTTGACTGGCATACTCTCTTTCAAATTTTAAAGGTGGCAGGGGTAAAATACAGGGAGCGAAAGGCTACTTACAATTTGTACAGAAACCAGATGGCAGTTATAAGAGTCGTGGGGCATGAAAGGGAAGCAGTGGTTGGGAAGGGAGTGAGACAGGGTTGTAGCCTCTCCCCGATGTTATTCAATCTGTATGTTGAGAAAGCAGTAAAGGAAACAAAAGAAAAATTTGGAGTAGGTATTCAAATCCAGGGAGAAGAAATAAAAACTTTGAGGTTCGCCGATGACATTGTAATTCTGTCAGAGACGACAAAGGACGGAAGAGCAGTTGAACGGAATGGACAGTGTCTTGAAAGGAGGATATAAGATGAACATCAACAAAAGCAAAACGAGGATAATGGAATGTAGTCGAATTAAGTCGGGTGATGCTGAGGGAATTAGATTAGGAAATGAGACACTTAAAGTAGTAAAGGAGTTTCGCTATTTGGGGAGAAAAATAACTGATGATGGTCGAAGTAGAGAGGATATAAAATGTAGACTGTCAATGGCAAGGAAAGCGTTTCTGAACAAGAGCAATTTGTTAACATCGAATATAGATTTAAGTGTCAGGAAGTCGTTTCTGAAAGTATTTGTATGGAGTGTAGCCATGTATGGAAGTGAAACATGGACGATAAATAGTTTGGACAAGAAGAGAATAGAAGCTTTCGAGATGTGGTGCTACAGAAGAATGTTGAAGATTACTTGGGTAGATCACGTAATTAATGAGGAGGTATTGAATAGGATTGGGGAGAAGAGAAGTTTGTGGCACAACTTGACTAGAAGAAGGGATCGGTTCGTAAGACATGTTCTGAGGCATCAAGGGATCACAAATTTAGCATTGGAGGGCAGCGTGGAGGGTAAACATCATAGAGGGAGACCAAGAGATGGATACACTAAACAGATTCAGAAGGATGTAGGCTGCTGTAGGTACTAGGAGATGAAGGAGCTTGCACAGGGTAGAGTAGCATGGAGAGCTACATCAAACCAGTCTCAGGACTGAAGACCACGACAACAACAACACTACAATACTCCATTGGGGGGGGGGGGGGGCGGCTATAGCCCTCGTGGACCCCCCCCCCCCCCCCCCCGTCCTTACCACTGCCCCTGTTGCAAAGGGCAACGATCGGAATGTTTTGTTACCAGAAATCTTAATGTGACTGACAGCTTGTCAGAAAGAAAACATAGTCACACGCTTTAAGTTTCTGCTATTATGACACTTTGTGTAAAATATGCATTCCTATCCTTGGGTTTATGTAGTGTCTCGTGTCTGTATCCTGCGATACATATCTTTTCCATGAGAGTGAGCACCTTAGAAATAAACTCATCTTCCATTGGAATGAAATTACGAAACGAATATCGATCATGAAATCTATTTTACGAAGAACGGTATTTCAGAGTGTTGGTAGTCAATCCAACACTGAGAACATGAATATTATGCATGCGCAAACTGATACTACTACATTTCAACTACAATCGTAAACCCTAAAACGGGACGAAAATTCAATTGAGTTAGTAAATAACTGTCACTGGTTTGTCTCTCCAAATGTTTGTACAGCCTAGGGGGCCCATACCCAGAAGCAAAGGGGGTTACTGGTTACTCCCCCCCCACCCTCCCAACTCTCAGGTAAAGGAAAAAAATATAGTGTAGTCAAGTGATTTTCTTTGAAGAAAATGAATTAAAGGTCTGTATTACGCAGGTTTTTAACAGGATCGGAACTGGAACATTTTATGGCTTCTTACAAGTCGCCACTTGTGTTCCAAAATATTAAAGAGTCTCCATATTGCAGGTCTTGCCCCTCCCCCTAGAAACTGTCGCATGGGGCCCCGTGTGTACAGCAATTCGCCGTTCAAGCTGCCAACGAGTCCGGAATTTTCTTCGCGGTCTTCTCCACTGTTCTTCGACAATCGCAGCTACTTTACACGCGTCCATTTCCACATAAAAGTCCGTGTGGATTGCGAGCCAAATAGAGCTGACAACGGCCGCTGGAGAGCGCTGACACTCAGAGCGCAAACCGCGTTAGCCATCTCGTCCCGTGTGCCGACAGCGATGTATCTCGTTAGCTGGGACGTTTCGTCCCCGCCAACGTTAACCGTCTTGTCCCGTGTGAGGGTCTCGACGCCCAGCGGATTGAGAGCAATTATTTCTGCCATAGCTGGATGCTATGGCACCCCGTACGCCCCCTACTTCGTTACTTGCAATCCTTGCTGGCGCTGTTATTTTATTGGCCGGCAGTGCTCACGCTCATGCGACGGGAAGATCGAGCTTTAGCCCGGCCGCCCTTATACGGTACTTGGCAGCTCGTTAGACGCGGCAGACGTACACAAAGTAACAGGCCGCAACTGCAACAAGCGTTAGCGCAGACGGAGCCCGTGCCGGAACGCGGCTGGTGGAACTAAGTGGGTCGCGGAACTGTGCCGCGGGGGCTTCTCCTCTGCACTCCCACTCACCGCGACCTCAGCCTTCCACGTAGCGTTCAAGAACAAGCTTGTTAGTACACATGACGCTGTCGGGGGCTGACGATGTCAGGCGCAAGTCCCACTACAAACTGCAGCAAATCGTCCTGCACGGGTGGACTATCAGCACATCAGTGATTCATTTTATTGATCCTAATCTAGTAGAGTACTGGAATCGTAAATTAGTTACTGAGAAGTACGTTCAATCATTTCGTACATGCGTTCTCACGTATGCCCATTGACACCATGCCATTTAAAACTTCCTGGCAGATTAAAACTGTGTGCCGGACCGAGACTCGAACTCATGACCTTTGCCTTTCGTGGGCAAGTGCTCTACCATTTGAGCTACCCAAGCACGAATCGTGCCCCTTCCTCAGAGCATTAATTCTGCCAATATCTCGTCTCCTACCCTCCAAACTTTACAGAAGCTCTTGCCCGTGAAAGACAAAGGTCCCGAGTTCGAGTCTCGGTCCGGCACACACTTTTAATCTGCCAGGAAGTGAGAGTGAAAATCTCATTCTGGAAACATCCCCCAGGCTGTGGCTAAGCCATGTCTCCGCTATATCCTCTCTTTCAGGAGCGCTAGTTCTGCAGGTTCGAAGTAGAGTTTCTGTAAACTTTGGAAGATAGCAGACGAGATACTGGCAGAAGTAAAGCTGTGAGGACGGGGCGTGAGTCGTGCTTCGGTAGCTCAGATGGTAGAGCACTTGCCCGCGAAAGGCAAAGGTCCCGATTTCGAGTCTCGGTCCGGCATACAGTTTTAATCTGCCAGGAAGTTTCATATCAGCGTATACTCCGCTGTAGAGTGAAAATCTCATTCTGGAACCATGCGATTTAAATTACAACTGTTCAGCAGGAAATGTGTTTTAGTACAATTTGTCTTTTCGAATTTCTCATGTTCAACAAACTGGACAAAGAAGCAGTACTGTCGTATCGCAATGAAAAACTTGAAACTTTTACTACAGGACACAAAAATATAGAAGAGCTATGGCTCAAGTTTAAAGGTATAGGTAACCACATGTTGGATAGATATGTACCCAGTGGAACAGTTCATCATGGCAGGGACCTTCCATGGTATCTAATGAAACGGATATTACTGCATAATACATGTAAAACCAAGCGTAGGGCTGTAGATAGAGAGACGATGAATGAAACGCGTCAAGAGAGTAATGCGTGAAGCTTTCAATGACTACTGTAGTAGAATACTGTAGAAAGATTTTTCACAAAACCGAAAGGAATTCTGGTCGTATTAAAAGGCTATTAATGGTACCAAGGTTAGTATCCAGTCACTCAAGAACAAGACGAGGACTGAAACTGATAGTAGTAGAGAAAAAGCGGAAATGCTTCTCTGTTTTCAAATATACCTTTACGAAGGAAAACCAAGGGGCACTGCCCCAGTTTAATGTTAGTGACACTGAACAGATGAATGAGATAGATATTAGCGTCAGTGGCGTTGAAAAAAGCTGGAATCGTTAAAATTAAACGAAACCGCAGGGCCCGATGGGATGCCTGTCAGATTCTTTCCCTATTTGCGGCTGAGTTAGCCCCTTTCTAATTGCAATTTATCGTAGATCCCTCGAACAAAAAACTACGCCCATTTCCTGGCAAAAGCCATGGGTCACACCCGTCTACATACAGGGTAGCAGAAGTGAGCCACGAAGCCGCTGCCCAATGTCTCTGACATCCATTTGTTGCAGAATCTTTGAACATGAGCTCAAACATAATGAAATATCTGAAACAGAACAACCTCTTCCATGCCACCCAGCAAGGATTTCTAAAATATCAAATGTGTGAACCCCAAATTGCACATTTCTCCTATGACATAGTGAAAGCGTTTGCTCGAGGCAGTCAAGTAGATGCAGTATTCCTCCATTTCCAGAAACCATTCGATTCAGTACCACACCTATTACCAAAAGTACGATAGTGTGGGGTAGCTAGCGATATTTCTCACTGAATTGAGGATTTCTTGGTAGGAAGGATGCACCAAGTTATCTTGTAAGGAGAGTCACCAACAGAGTTAGAACTTCGGAAGTACACACGGAAGTTCAAAAACGTTCAAATGTGTGTGAAATCTTATAGGACTTAACTGCTAAGGTCATCAGTCCCTAAGCTTACACGCTACTTAACCTAAATTATCCAAAGGACAAACACACACACACACACACCCATGCCCGAGGGAGGACTCGAACCTCCGCCGGGATCAGCCGCACAGTCCATGACTGCAGCGCCGTAGACGGCTCGCCTAATCTCGCGCGGCCCCACGGAAGTACGGTGGATGTCTTGCTTTTCACGTTATATATTAATGACGTCGCGGACAATATTAATAGTATCCTCAGACTTTTTGTAGGTGATACAATTATGTATAATGAAGTCCAGTCTGAAAAGAAACTTCACAGATATTCAGTGAGGTCCTGATAATATACCAATGTCGTGCAAAAATTGTCAGTTTCGTTTAAATGTTCATAATGTAATAATGCGCACTTAACAAAACGAAAAGACGCAATATCCTACGGCTGTAGTATCAGTGATTCAGAGGTTGAATCGGACAACCCATACTAATAACTGGATGTAACATTTTGTAGGGACATGAAATGGAACGATCTCATGAGTAATGTAGGTAGCAGACTTCGGTTTATTGGTGTAATACTAGGGAAATGCAATCTAGGGAAATGCAATCAGTCTACAAAGAATATTTCTTACGAATCACACGTGCACATCATCCTAGAATACTGCTCAAGTGTGTGGACCTGTACCTAATAGAACTATAACAAGGGATATGCAGAGAAGGGCAGCACGAATGTTTTCATGTTTGTTTGACACGTGAGAGAGTGTCACAGAGATCAGAACTGACTCTTGAAGATGTAAACCATGCCGAGAAAGTCTGCTTGCAAAGTTTCAAGAACCGTCTTTAAATGATGACTGTAAGAATGTACTACAAGTTCCTACATTTTCCTCCCATGGGGCTCGTAAGGATAAGTTTACAGAGGTATTCAAGCAGTCCTTCTTCCCTTTCTCCATATATGAATGGAAGGGGAAGAAGCCCCAGTAACTGGTACACTGGGACTCACCCTCTGCCCATCAGTGTGAGCGTAGAGCATAGGTTTGAAATTTAACCCATTTAAAACGGAAGCAATCTTTGTCGCTCACCAAAGAATTACTACCCCTCATTTCAGAGAATGTCTTCCACCGTTAATCCTAAACGGCACGGAACTAACCTTTTCTTCGTCTGCAAAGAACTTGGTGATAATTCTGGACCATCATTTAGACTGGACTGTACACCGCCTGAAATCAGATGTCAGCATCACTTTTCTCACATTCCAAAATATAAGAAAGCATTCCCTTCAGAGCTTCAAAGCTCATAGAGACTAATACTCCCTACACTTAACCATGGTGTTGCCATTCTCCAAGAACTTTCGTATGAAAACTCATGCAGGCCGAAACTGGCCGATGAATGCTTGTGCACGATACATTTATGATGTACCGTTTTTCGACCATATCACACCAGCCCACGAACAATTATCATGGCTATGTGCCAATAAGCGTAGAGGCTGTCATACTCTATGTTTATCGTCTTCCAAATCACTGCACTCCCTCTTATTTGTCTTTAACTCTTACTCTACTATCTGAACACTACAGCAGAAATACTCGTTTTCAAAGTAAAATTGTCTCTGTTCCATCACATAGCAGTGCCATGTTTTCTAAATCATTTTCTGTGTCAGGAATTCGACTGTGGAACACTCTTCCTCAAAATATCAGAGAAATTAAATTCCTTCCAAATTTCAAAAGAGGTAACGGCCGACCTATCACATCTCTGAACGCCCCATTGCACCTCGCTCAGATTTAGTGGTAAAAAGTCCCAGTGGGTAGCCCGTCAAAAACTGGACACAGATGAAGCATGAAAACAGGAAGAAGGTATACTGAACTGTGAAAAAGAAGTGAAAGAGAAACAGTGAACGGTCGATACCACATAGACGTCTCTGAGAAATGAAAACAACGGATAAACGGGTGTGAACTATTTTATAGCAAAGAAATTCAAGAGTCAGAACTTCCAGAACGGAACGCAACTCCAAAACCGTTAAAACATATGTTTTGACAAAGCACAGAGAAACTGTGTGGTTATGAAACTGTCCCATTCGTTTGTTGCAGCTTATTCGACAAACTATAATGTTTCCATAATTTTCTTCGGAGTGATCACATCGGGCAAGGGGACATATCTCACTCACTTACCAGGCATACAAGTTAGGTGCGTCGATAAGAGATTCCTATCGCATGACACACGTACTGTCACCAATACCTTGTATGACACACCCGACGTGTTTTCCGGTGGAGGATTCGGTTGATTTGTCGCCTTGTCATCGAACGTTTGCGGTTCCCATTCGAAAGCCACTTCCTTTCGGCTGCTAACAGCGTAGTCTTACACCTCGCTGTTGCAAACGGACGTTACACCACGACACAGACACAAATTTCAATACAGCGAACAGCGGAAAAAAAAATTGGCTTGAGAGAGGTATGAACGAGGATCACCCACTTCTTTTTTGTTTGATATAGTTCGTTGCGTTTGGTCTGCGCGGACGTCACAAGATAACCGTTCAAGTTGATCGTTGATTCCTTTACTCAGTTTTCAAATGGTTCAAATGGCTCTAAGCCTCCATCAGTTAACCTCAACAGCAATGCTGCTGTGGTCATCAGTCCCCTATAACTTAGAACTACTTAAATCTAACTAACCTAAGGACATCACACACATCCATGCCCGAGGCAGGATTCGAACCTGCGACCGTAGCAGTCACGCGGTTCCAGACTGTAGCGCCTAGAAACGGCTTACTCAGTTTTATTTTATTACAGAGGGCGAACAAACCTCTGACCGAACACGCTTTTTTTTTTTTTTTTTGGTGCATCTGTTCGGGGCGGACGTCCTAAAACACCCGTACCCGTTTATGATCGTCGTTGATTCATTAACTCAGTTTTTTTTTTTTTATTACAGAGGGCAGCTAACCCTCTGACCGAACACGCTGAGCTACCGTGCCGGCTCGCCCACTTGGCAGTCCAACACCTCCATCAGTTAACCTCAACAGCGTTGCCGCTGAAGGCTGCTCTATATTGTACATGTTCTTGGAACCGTTCACTGTTTCTGTTTTGCTTTTGTTTTCACAGTTCGGCATACCTTGTTCCCTTTTTCATGCTTGATCTGTGTTCAGTTTTTGAAGGGCCATCCACTGGAACTTCTTACCACTAAATCTGAGGGGGTTGCGATGAGAAATTCCCTTTGTCAGTCTCGTCAGTCCCCATCCTCCACAATTTTCCCCTACCTCTTGTCGACAGGTCTTTATTTATATTCTGTCCTTTCCTAACAGCTACTGTCGCTGCCATTTAGTAAAGATAGTTTGAAACGAACTAAGGTAATCTATTCCAATCTAAATGCTCTTTATTATTATTGTTATTATTATCATTATTATTGTTAATAGAGCCGGTTAATATATTACTGACCATTAAAATTGCAACACCACGAAGTTGACGTGCTACAGACGCTAAATTTAACCGACACGAAGAAGATGCTGTGATATGCAAATGATTAGCTTTTCAGAGCATTCACACAAGGTTGGCGCCGGTGGCGACGCCTACAACGTGCTGACATGAGGAAAGTTTCCAATCGATTTCTCATACACAAATAGCAGTCGAACGGCGTTGCCTGGTGAAACGTTGTTGTGATGCCTCGTGTAAGGAGGAGAAACGCGTACCATGACGTTTCCGACTTTGATAGAGGTCGGATTGTAGCCTATCGCGATTGCGGTTTCTCGTCTCGGGACATTGCTGCTCGCGTTGGTCGAGATCCAATGACTGTTAGCAGAATATGGAATAGGTGGGTTCAGGAGGGTAATACGGAACGTCGTGCTGGATCCCAACGACCTCGTATCACTAGGAGTCGAGATGACAGGGATCTCATCCGCATGGCTGTAACGGATCGTGCAGCCACGTCTCGATCCCTGAGTCAACTGATGGGGACCTTTGCAAGACAACAACCCTCTGCACGAGCAGTTCGACGACGGTTGCAGAGGCATGGACTATCAACTCGGACACCATGGCTGCGGTTACCCTTGACGCTGCATGACAGACAGGAGCGCCTGCGATGCTGTACTCAACGACGAACCTGGGTGCACGAATGGCAAAGTCTCATTTTTTCGGATGAATGCAGGTTCTATCTACAGCATCATGATGGTTGTATCCGTGTTTGGCGACATTGCGGTGACCGCACATTGGAAGCGTGTATTCGTCATCGCCATACTGGCATATCACCCGGCGTGATGGTATGGGGTGCCATTGGTTACACGTCTCGATCACCTCTTCTTCGCACTGATGGCACTTTGAACAGTGGACGTTACATTTCAGATGTGTTACGACCCGTGGCTCTACCCTTCATTCGATCCCTGCGAAACCCTACATTTTAGCAGGATAATGCACGGCCGCATGTTGCAGGTCCTGTACGGGACTATCTGGAACAAAAAATGTTCGACTGCTGCCCTGGCCAGCACATTCTCCAATTGAAAACGTCTGGTCAATGGTGGCCGAGCAACTGGCTCGTCACAATAGGCCAGTCACTACTCTTGATGAACTGTGGTATCGTGTTGAAACTGCATGGGCGGCTGTACCTGTACACGCCATCCAAGCTCTGTTTGACTCAATGCCCAGGCGTATCGAGGCCGTTATTACGGCCAGAGGTGGTTGTTCTGGGTAGTGATTTCTCAGGATCTATGCACGCAAATTGCGTGAAAATGTAGTCACATGTCAGTTCTAGTATAAAATATTTGTGCAATGAAAACCCGTTTATCGTCTGCTTTTGTTCTTGGTGTAGCAATTTTTATGTCCTGTAGTGTAGCTTTTGCTTAAAACAGTCGTCTAGTGTTTTATAATGAGACCACTGAGCAATTTCCGATAAACATTAAAAATAAATTCAAACATTTTGTTAACATTTACTCTGTTACATGTGTAACGTCAAGTATTTAACACATTAACGCTTCCTGGTTCTGCTTAAAGTGGTTTACCGAGCTGTTGTGGTATCCCTCAGAGTGATGTGACGCATTGTACCAGAGGCGACCAACACAATACTGCAGTAGGCGGGACGCATTGTCTGCGTTCGGCGGACTCGCGTCGCTCCTGTGTGTGTCTCGGCACAGAGTAATATCTTTGTCTGTGGTCTCGGTAAGTCCGTGAGTCCCGTTAGGAGACGTCGGGTATTCCGGACACGGGTGAAGGGCAGACGACTGCGGCACACGCAGAGCCGGGCGCCAGGACAGAGAAAGCTGCCCGACACACGTCCGATGACGCATTCAGCACAGCCCGCTGCGGCACCCGCACTTCGGTTTCTCTGTAACTTGACGCCTATGACGTGCCCGAGCATATGACACGGATCTTGTTCCTCGGGGCAGAGCCGGCGGTAGTGGAAAATCCATAGAGGCCGGATGTCCCAGGATTCTGTGCTTGCCGGCCTGAGTGGCCGAGCGGTTCTAGGCGCTACAGTCTGGAACCGCGCGACCGATACGGTCGCAGGTTCGAATCCTGCCTCGGGCATGGATGTGTGTGATGTCCTTAGGTTAGTTAGGTTTAAGTAGTTCTAAGTTCTAGGGGACTTACGACCTCAGAAGTTAAGTCCCATAGTGCTCAGAGCCATTTGAACCCTTTGATTTGATTCTGCGCTTGGGCCGGTTCAGTACCTACTGCACACAAGCGACATTCCTGAGGCCGGTATTACACTTTCATATTTCTTTGATAAAGGAATATGATCAAATATTCTTCAAATTTCTTTGTCAAAGATCCTAGACGTGGCGCTTTTTAGGGGTATTACACTGCCATCATATTTTTCATCAGATTTCAAGATGGCTGACAACAACTTGTTTTTATCCGCAGCAGTTGCTAGTACCACAATTGCACTGTGTGTGCGTTTGGAAGAAAAGCCGTGGAAAAAAGGAAACATACTTGGATGGAGCCATGTGTATTACGTTGAGACAGTAAATGCATTCAGCAACATTTGTTTCGTGAGCTGCTAGTGAGGAGTGTCAAAACTTATACATAAATTACTTACGAATGGATGACAGTGTATTTCAGTATTTGCTCAGTTAAGTCGCTTCTCATATTACAAAACAGAATACTCTCCTGAGAAATGCTGCATGTGCAGGAGGCAGACAAACTGTGACACTGGGATTTATTGATACGCGAGATAGCTACTCTAGTTTACAACACAGCACTGGAATATCACATTTCACATTAAACAAAATAATTCCAGAAAAGTGTAAAGCGATTTATAAAGCAGTGAAGGGCAAATATCTGAAGGTAAATGAGTGCTCAGTTCACTATGTGGGCAATAAGAACTATTTTTATTTTTGAATAATTTAATTAATGGAATTAGCGTTTCAACTACAAAATTAATAAAAAGTACGAAACAGATGAAGCGGTTTTTAATTTGTGGCATCCAGAGTTCAAAGATAAACAAAGTAGAATCGAAAGCTAAGAAAGAATTATTTGTTTTAGAGTGTGACCACATCCTCTATCCCGGCTAGCTGGATGATCCCAGATGTAGAGGTAGTTGTGACTGTGGACGTGAAGTCGCCTGCAGCATATTCCACCTGCCCATCGACACACAATTAATAGCATGCACTGTGCCCCATGCTCAACCCCCCCACCCCTCCCTCCCACCCTAGTCGATGCAAGTTTATTAAAAAAAATAGTCGAAGGAACAAAACTGTGAAGCCATGTTTACAAACACACTACAGAGACGTCAAATAGCTGTAGTGACGCCAGAGTTCCAAGCGGTTATATTTCACATTGCAGTGAACAGAAGACGAACGAATTTTATGATCAAATAGACGGCGAGGCTCTAGATTTGCTCATATTTATTTGACGACAGACGATATTTGACAAAGTTCCCTATTACAGCATTAAATTTCTTTTACATAAATATTTGATATATCAACTTTGACAAAGAAATATGATAGTGCAATACCGGCCTAAATACCAAGGAGACGAAATTGCAATGCACGGTGATTAAATAGCAATATACAGATGCAACACAAACTTTAATTATATCACGATGACACTTCAAGGATAGCTTTGAGCAAATTACTCAGTGGTGCATGCTTTGGGAAATCAAAATTAATCCCACCAAATGCCAAGTAATAACATTCGTCCACCACACTACTGTTTAAACTAAATGGCACAGACGTCCCTTGGATGAATACGGTAAAATATTTAGGCCTTGTAATTGATAGTAAATTAACTACGTAAGCCCACATTACTTTTTTTTTTTGAGTCATCAGTTTTCTGACTGCGTTGATGCGGCCCACCAAGTATTTCTCTCCTGAGCAACCTCTTCATCTCAGAGAAGCATTTCCTACATCCTCAATTATCTGATGGATGTATTCAAATATCTGTATTCCTCAACAGTTTTTGCCTCTGCAGCTCCCTATAATACCATGGAACTCAGTCCCCAATGTCTTAACAGATGTCCTATTATCCTATCCCTTCCTGTCAGTATTTTCCATACATTCCTTTCCTCTCCGATTCTCCACATAACTCCTCATTCCTTACCTTATCAGTCCACCTAATTTTCAACATCCGTCTGTAGCACCACATCTCAAATGATTAATTCTCTTCCATTCCACGGGTTACCGGGTTCGATTCCCGGCGGGGTCAGGGATTTTCTCTGCCTCGTGATGACTGGGTGTTGTGTGCTGTCCTTAGGTTAGTTAGGTTTAAGTAGTTCTAAGTTCTAGGGGACTGATGACCATAGACGTTAAGTCCCATAGTGCTCAGAGCCATTTGAACCATCTTCCCCCATTATCCCGCAGTCCATGTTTCACTACGATACAATGCTGTGCTCCAAACCTATATTCTCAGAAATTCCTTCCTCAAATTAAGGCCTATGTTTGATACTAGTACACTTCTCTTGGCCAGGAATGCCCTTTTTGCCAACGCTAGTCTGCTTTTGATGTCCGCCTTGCTCCGTCCGTCGTTGGTTATTTTGCTGCCGAAGTAGCAGAATTCCTTAACTTCATCTACTTAGTGACCATCAATCCTGATGTTCCCATTTCTGCTAATTCTCATTTCTTTCGTCTTTCTTGGATTTCCTCTCAATTTATATTCTGTACTTGTTAGACTATTCATTCCATTCAGCAAATCATGTAATTCTTCTTCACTTTCACTCAGGATAGCGATGTCATCAGCGAATCGTATCATTGATATCTTTCTACCTTGGATTTTGATTCCACTCATGGATCTCCCTTTTATTTCTATCATTGCTTATTAGATGTACAGATTGAACAGTAGGGGCGAAAGACTACGTCCCTGTTCTTGCACCCTTTTTAATCTGAGCACTTCGTTCTTGGTCATCCACTCTCATTATTCCCTGTTGGCTCTTGTACATATTGTATGTTACTCGTCTCTCCCTATAGCTTATCCCTATTTTTCTCAGAATTTCGAAGATCTTACACCATTTTACACTGTGGACCGCTTTTTCAAGGTCGACAAATCCCATGAACGTGTCTTGATTTTTCTTTAGTCTTGCTTCCATTATCAATCGTGACGTCAGAATTGCGTCTCTGGTGCCTTTACCTTTTCTGAAGCTAAACTGCTCGTCATTTAATACATCCTCAATTTTCTTTTCCATTCTTCTGTATATTATTCTTGTCAGCAATTTGAATGCATGAGTTGTTAAGCTGATTGTGCGATAATTCTCGCACTTGTCAGCTCTCGCAGTCTTCGGAATTGTGTGGATGATATTTTTCCGAAATTCACACGGTATATTGCCAGACTCATGCATTCTACACACCAACGTGAAGAGTCGATTTGTTGCCACTTCCCCCAATGATTTTAGAAACTCTGATGGAATATTATCGATCACTTCTGCCTTATTTGATCTTATGGCCTCCAAAGCTCTCTTAAATTCTGATTACAGTACTGGATCCCCTACCTCTTCTAAATTGACTTCTATTTCTTTTTTATCACACCAGATAAATATTTCCCCTCATAGAGACGTTCAATGAACTCTTTCCACCTCATTACGCATGTATTAAAGGTAAAGCCAAAAACCTACAACTTTCTCCTTTCCTGAAAGGCAACGACCTCACGACAAGCGTTAAACTCCCCTACAAGACCGTTATTCTCCCAGACGTCATCTATGCGTCGGAAGTTTGGAAGATGGCTTCTAATATACACCTCAAAAATATCTAGAGTTTGCTAGCCCGAATCCCACGATCATAACGGACGCGCCTCAAGTCATCCAAAACAGAGCCACCAATTTCTATGAAAAATTCCAACTATTCCATTTCGCACTCACTCGCTGATACGACACATGGACTTTCGACAAACAATATCGAACACACAAACGACACATGAATCCGACACACAGAGTTCAGCCGTTCGGCACACACTAAGCCATCTCTTCACAAATCCCTACAGCAGTCAGAACGCGGAGGATGCATTTCCTGATCCTTCAGATACAGTAGGGTGAAATACCCAATCCGATTAGCGACAGTATGTTGTCAGCAGACAAGCAGTAACAACAGAATGTGTAGGTAAATGGAAATGCCGTGTGGTTAGGGACTCCCGTCGGGTAGACCGGTCGCCTGGTGCAAGCCTTTCGAGTTGACACTACTTCGGTGACTTGCGTGTCGATGGGGATGAAATGATGCTGGTTAGGACAACACAACACCCAGTCCCTGAGCGGGGAAAGTCTCCGACCCAGCCGGGAATCGACCCGGGCCATTAGGTATGACATTCCGTCTCGCTGACCACTCAGATATCAGGGGTGGACAGAATGTGTAGGTCAGGAGAGGTCAATAGCTTCGAATGTGGTCTAGTCATTGCATCTCACCTGAGTAACAAAGGGACTTCAACAGTTCTACAACAGCCCGAGTCGTCTGCTGGCAATGAGATCGTTCAGCGGATACGCGAAGGAAAAACCAGAGGTGAGCCGAGCCCAGGCAGACCTCGTGTACTGACAGACAGGGCCCGTCCACCATTGCGAAGGGTGACTGTAATTTTTTTTTGATATCCGCGGAAGGATCACTCGTGGGTTCCAAACTCCTCCCAGCAGTCCAGGTATCACAATGACTGTGCGTAGGGAGTTACAATGTTGAGCAGCACCTTACAAGTTTCACATTTCTGTTTGTTGTGGTCTTCAGTCCAGAGACTGGTTTGCTGCAGCTCTCCACGCTACTCTATCCTGTGCAAGCTTCTTCATCTCCCAGTACCAACTACAACCTACATCCTTCAGAATGTTTAGTGTATTCATCTCTACGATCTTTACCCTCTGCGCTGCCATCCAATACTAAATTGGTGATCCCTTAAGATGCCTCAGAATATGTCCTACCAACCGATCCCTTCTTCTAGTCAAGTTGTGCCACAAATTTCTCCTTCCCCAATTCTATTCAATACCTCCTCATTAGTTATGTGATGTACCCATGTAATCTTCAGCATTATTCTGTGGCACCACATTTCGAAAGCTTCTATTCTCGTTTTGTCCAAACTATTTATAGTCCACGTTTCACTTCCATACATGGCTACACTCCATACAAATACTTTCAGAAACGACTTCCTGACACTTAAATCTATACTCGATGTTAACAAATTTCTCTTCTTCAGAAAACGCTTTTTTTGCCATTGCCAGTCGACATTTTATATCCTCTCTACTTCGACCATCATTAGTTATTTTGCTCCCCAAATATCAAAACTCATTTACTACTTTAAGCCTCTCATTTCCTAATCTAATACCCTCAGCATCACCTGATTTAATTCGACTACAATCCATTATCCTCGTTTGGCTTTTGTTGTTGTTCATTTTATATCCTCCTTTCAAGACACTGTCCATTCCGTTCATCTACTCTTCCAGGTCCTTTGCTGTCTCTGACAGAATTACAATGTCATCAAACCTCAAGTTTTAATTTCTTCTCCGTGGATTTTATTCCTACTCCGAATTTTTCTTTTGTTTCCTTTATTGCTTGCTCAGTATACAGATTGAATAAAATCGGGGATAGGCTACAACTCTCTCTCACTCCCTTCCCAACCACTACCTCCCTTTCATGTCCCTCGACTCTTATAACTGCCATGTGGTTTCGGTACAAATTGTAAATAGCCTTTCACTCACTGTATTTTACCCGTGCTACCTTCAGAATTTGAAAGAGAGTATTCCAGTCAACATTGTGAAAAGCTTTCTCTAAGTCTACAAATGCTAGAAACGTACGTTTGCCTTTTCTTAATCTATTTTCTAAGATAAGTCGTAGAGTCAGTATTGCCTCACGTGTTCCAACATTTCTACGTAATCCAAACTGATCTTCCCCGAGGTCGGCTTCTACCAGTTTTTCCATTCGTCTGTAAAGAATTCGTGTTAGTATTTTGACATATTTCTGTAGTCAATGGCAAACAACGGTTGAGGTGGTGTGACTAGGGTCTCCCATCGGTAGACTGTTCGCCGGGTCCAACTCTTTCGGTTTGACGCCACTCAGGCGACTTGCGCGTCGACGGGGATGAAATGATGATGGTTAGGATAACACAACATCCAGTCCCTGAGCGGAGAAAATCTCCGACCCAGCCGGGAATCGACCCGGGTCCTTAAGATTGACATTCTGTCGCACTGACCACTCAGCTGCCGGGGGCGGACTTTGAGGCAGTGTAAACTGCGATGCCACTGGTAACGATTGATTTGGAGTGATGAATCCTGCTATACCCTGTGGTAAGGATGGAAGGCTTTCGGTATGACGAAAAAATGTTATCTTCCATCGTGTGTATTGCCAATGTTGAAGTAAGGAGGAGGTGGTGTGAAAATTACGGCTGTAGTTTCCCCTTGCTTTCAGCCGTTCGCAGCACCAGCACAACAAGGCCGTTTTGGGTAGTGTTACAAGGCCAGATCAGTCAATCATCCAGACTGTTGCCCCTGCAACTACTGAAAAGGCTGCTGCCCCTCTTCAGGAACCACACGCTTGTCTGGCCTCTCGACAGACAGTGGTTGCACTTACGGTACAGCTATCTGTATTGCTGAGGCACGCAAGCCTCCCCGCCAACGACAAGGTCCATGGTTCATGGGGGGAATAAATATACTTATTCATGTTTATTACATGGGGAATGCCCACACTTACGGTACGGCTATCTGTATTGCTGAGGCACGCAAGCCTCCCTGCCAACGACAAGGTCCATGGTTCATGGGGGGAATAAATATAATTATTCATGTTTATTACATGGGGAATGCCCACACCTACGGTACGGCTATCTGTATTGCTGAAGCACGGAAGCCTCCCCACCAACGACAAGGTCCATGGTTCATGGGGGGAATAAATATAATTATTCATGTTTATTACATGGGGAATGCCCACACTTACGGTACGGCTATCTGTATTGCTGAAGCACGGAAGCCTCCCCATCAACGACAAGGTCCATGGTTCATGGGGGAATAAATATACTTATTCATGTTTACTACATGGGGAATGCCCACACTTACGGTACGGCTATCTGTATTGCTGAAGCACGGAAGCCTCCCCATCAACGACAAGGTCCATGGTTCATGGGGGGAATAAATATACTTATTCATGTTTATTACATGGGGAATGCCCACACTTATGGTACGGCTATCTGTATTGCTGAAGCACGGAAGCCTCCCCGCCAACGACAAGGTCCATGGTTCATGGAGGGAATAAATATACTTATTCGTGTTTATTACATGGGGAATGCCCACACTTACGGTATGGCTATCTGTATTGCTGAAGCACGGAAGCCTCCCCATCAACGACAAGGTCCATGGTTCATGGGGGAATAAATATACTTATTCATGTTTACTACATGGGGAATGCCCACACTTACGGTACGGCTATCTGTATTGCTGAAGCACGGAAGCCTCCCCATCAACGACAAGGTCCATGGTTCATGGGGGGAATAAATATACTTATTCATGTTTATTACATGGGGAATGCCCACACCTACGGTACGGCTATCTGTATTGCTGAGGCACGCAAGCCTCCCCGCCAACGACAAGGTCCATGGTTCATGGGGGGAATAAATATAATTATTCATGTTTATTACGTGGGGAATGCCCACACCTACGGTACGGCTATCTGTATTGCTGAAGCATGGAAGCCTCCCCATCAACGACAAGGTCCATGGTTCATGGGGGGAATAAATATACTTATTCATGTTTATTACATGGGGAATGCCCACACTTACGGTACGGCTATCTGTATTGCTGAAGCACGGAAGCCTCCCCATCAACGACAAGGTCCATGGTTCATGGGGGGAATAAATATAATTATTCATGTTTATTACATGGGGAATGCCCACACCTACGGTACGGCTATCTGTATTGCTGAAGCACGGAAGCCTCGCCATCAACGACAAGGTCCATGGTTCATGGGGGGAATAAATATACTTATTCATGTTTATTACATGGGGAATGCCCACACCTACGGTACGGCTATCTGTATTGCTGAGGCACGCAAGCCTCCCCGCCAACGACAAGGTCCATGGTTCATGGGGGGAATAAATATAATTATTCATGTTTATTACGTGGGGAATGCCCACACCTACGGTACGGCTATCTGTATTGCTGAAGCACGGAAGCCTCCCCACCAACGACAAGGTCCATGGTTTATGGAGGGAATAAATATACTTATTCATGTTTATTACATGGGGAATGCCCACACTTACGGTACGGCTATCTGTATTGCTGAAGCACGGAAGCCTCCCCATCAACGACAAGGTCCATGGTTCATGGGGGAATAAATATACTTATTCATGTTTACTACATGGGGAATGCCCACACTTACAGTACGGCTATCTGTATTGCTGAAGCACGGAAGCCTCCCCATCAACAACAAGGTCCATGGTTCATGGGGGGAATAAATATACTTATTCATGTTTATTACATGGGGAATGCCCACACCTACGGTACGGCTATCTGTATTGCTGAGGCACGCAAGCCTCCCCGCCAACGACAAGGTCCATGGTTCATGGGGGGAATAAATATAATTATTCATGTTTATTACGTGGGGAATGCCCACACCTACGGTATGGCTATCTGTATTGCTGAAGCACGGAAGCCTCCCCACCAACGACAAGGTCCATGGTTCATGGGGGGAATAAATATACTTATTCATGTTTATTACATGGGGAATGCCCACACTTACTGTACGGCTATCTGTATTGCTGAAGCACGGAAGCCTCCCCACCAACGACAAGGTCCATGGTTCATGTAGGGAATAAATATACTTATTCGTGTTTATTACATGGGGAATGCCCACAATGAATTATGAACTAGTAGTCATAGGCATATATTTCTCCTGGTTAAGGAAGTGTATGAACATGTTCCACAAAATTTCGGGCGAACTGCCGGATGTTTGCAAATTCCTGCCACGATATTTCGCCGCAGAGTCTTCTGGCCGTCTTCAGGTGATACTGGTGAGAACTCTCTGAGCTCTGGTATTTAAGGCCCCTCCGACACATGTGCGCTGGATTCACTTGTTGCGCATGTGCTACTTGAGCGCGTTGGATTCTGCTGTGCCGCGCGCCCTCCGTAGTGAAAACTCGCCGCATCGATATTAATTCGATTGTCTTCCTGCGGTCCCATCACAGACCTACGCCGGCTACGGAGAACACGAAGTTTTCCGACAATTGGATTCCATGCCGAATTCAATTGGTAGCCGCCGTCACGAGTAATAAGAGACTCACTGTCAGACAGCCGTATTTCCACGGATTCATTAATAATAGAACTCCAAAAGTTAGATGTATGGACCACAATTTTTGTCTCATTGTGCGAGGGCTATCCACAAAGTATATTGCGTTTTGGAATTAAAAATAAATAAAGTATTGGAAAATTCTTTTATTATATACAGATGAAAGCCACACTTCAATACTACTTTTCTACATAGTTGCCATTTAAATTAAGGCACTTATCGTAGCGATGGACGAGCTTGGAAATTCCTTTGTCGTAAAATTCGGCCGCCTCCGCCTTCAACCACGTGGTTACCTCTTCTTGAAGCTGTGCGTCGTCATCAAAACGCTGCATAGCTAACCAGTTCTTCATTGCTGGGAATAAGTGGAAGTCGCTCTGTGCCAGGTCGGGACTGTACGGCGGATGAGGAAACAACTCCCACATAAAAGATTCCAGAACTTCACGAGTGGCATTTGCCGTGTGGGCCCGGGCGTTGTCGTGAATCAGCAAGATCTTTGAGCCCAACTTTCCCCTGCGCTTGTTTTGTATTGCTCTTCTGAGGTTGTGCAGAGTTTGGCAATACCTTTGAGAGTTTGTTGTAGTGCCTCTTTCCAGGAAATCAACAAAAATCATATTTCTACCGGGTTATTGATTAACCACGTGGTTGAAGGCGCAGGCGGCCGAATTTTACGACGAAGGAATTTCCAAGCTCGTCCATCGCTACGATAAGTGCCTTAATTTAAATGGCAACTATGTAGAAAAGTAGTATTTTAGTGTGGCTTTCATCTGTATATAATAAAAAAAAATTCCAATACTTTATTTATTTTAAATTCCAAAACGTAATGTACTTTGTGGATAGCCCTCGTAATTCATGGCATGAGCAGTGGAAATACAATATTCGGCGATGGCAGACTTACAAGGCTGAAGAAGGCGAGTATGCCGCTGATGTTCCACAATGCGATCCTGCACAGTACGCGTCGTACGCCCTATATAACACTTAACCGCATTCGCACGGAATCCTGTAAACACCTGCCTTGCGCAGCTCTAGGTCGTCCTTGGCAGATCCCAACAGCGACGAAATTTCTGCAGGAGGGAGAAAAGATTGCTTTCACTTTATATTTTCTTAGTATTCTGCCTATTTGCGCTAAAATATTACCAATATGTGGTAAATAGGCAGTTGTTTTAATAGCCTCTTCTTCTTCTTTGTTCCGTCGTTTACAGTTCTGCAGCGCTCTCTCCACGTGCTGGGACGAGTACTCATTTTTCAGAAATACAGTCTGCTGGTGCTCCAGTTCCATTTGCAAACTATCGGTGTCAGAGATAACGTGGGCTCGGTGAACCAAAGTCTTCAAAACACCCATCGTTTGTGCCGGATGATGGCAACTAGTGGCTTGCAAGTAAAGATCTGTCTGAGTGGGCTTTCTATATACCGAATGATCAAGTGTGCATCGCTCTTACGTCGCACCTCAAGTGTATGAACACTTTTCTGCAGCATTGTGTACTCCGTACAGCAGAGGAACGGTTCGGAGATGATGATTGTTTTTATCAGCATCGGAGCACCTGTGAGACAAACGTTTGTGGACAACATTCCTGAAATGGACTCGCCTACCCAGAGTCCCTACCTGAACCCAATGGAACTCATTTGGGTTAAATTAGAATATCGCTCCGGATTCCAACCTTCTCTACATTCGGTTCTTGTCGGAGAATAGGCTGTCATTCCTCCACAGACACTCAGACACCTCATTAAAAGTGTCGCCAGCAGAGTTCAAACCGTCATAAAGGCGAAGGATGGACTCACATTATATTAGCGTCCACTAAAAGGTGTCTGGATAATTTTGATCAAATAGTGTATCAATTTAACGAAGAGTATTTTGAGAAACATGAAATGCTGTGCACGAAAACAATGTTTTCTTTGATTTGTTTGTACGTATTCAGAAGAACCAGCCCTCGCAAATAGTTGCTGGTCGGTGCTAAGAACTCGTTAGCTGCCACGTCATGGCATTGTTGGCGGCATCACAACAATGCTCCCCTAATAAAGACGCGTATGGAGTGTTGAAGCTTCTAGCAAATCAGATGTGCAGGTGCTTAAGGGTACGGTTCTAAATGCTTAGTAGGACTGACATCACTGTCCTTCCAGTGCGACGTTCAAAGCTGTGAACTATGATGAACTATTCCTCAGCAAAGGAATGTTGTAAGGTATAGTTTAGTATATAAGCCTTCATTTCATCATTTTCCGTTTCGATGACTTGTTTTCATAGTTCCTCAGGTAAGATCTCACATCTGAATTAATAGAACTCAACCACGCTGCTTACACTTGTTATGATTTACAAGTTCGTTTAGTTTGTGTTTATTAGCAAGGATTCTGTTTGAATCTACCAAGCGGGCTTCACTGCTCTCGTAGCGATTTTGTAGTGCATTGTTAAGCTAACAATTTATAGCAATCCCGTGGAGGGAGGGGGGATGCAAGATGAGCTACTTAGATCCGCTCCACCCTCGTACTTAACGACGCTCCACCCTCGAATCTGCAGTAAAGATACAGCACAGAACTCTCACACGCCTCTAAAAATGAGTGGATAGCCACCAGTTCTTTGGGATATAATACGTTTGTTTGTCACCTGTAAAATTTACTTAATATGGCCTGTCATGTCTCGAAAATGACCAGCTGATTTGTATAAAAAATGGCAATTTTAGTTTTTGGGCACCCTCCCTCTCGAACAAATGTCTGCGGACGTCCATGACCGTCACCACCAGCGCTAAGATTTAGTACATACATTTGTTTGTGCCCTATCAAGTAACCATAATGCAGACAGAAATAAGAAGATAAAATCAGGATAGTGATTCTTCTGGAAAACCTGTAATTCTCAGGGTGTTACATTTTACCAGGAAAAATCAGGGACTTTCAGGCATATCATAAAATCTCTGGTGACTGCGTTTTTAACATATCATTGAAATTGAATTTTATTGAATTTCACAATTCACAAATTTTATAATACTTAATAATTCAAAGTGTGTTAATTATGTGTGTTAAATTACCGGTGTTTACAAAAACTGCAGTTAAATTACTACTTATGCTTAGAATATAGCGCAACTGGGAGGAAAGAGAACTTATTATTGTGGTATGCTGCCTCCTCACCTCCTCTTACCATTAATTTCTATTAATTTAACAGGAGCTCCTTGACATCACCTTCCTCCTCACACCTGGAATTCTCAGGGATTTTTTTTCCATGTTTGAGCAGCCACATTGAAAATAAATCTTAAATAACCTAGAAATGTGTCTAAATGTAATAGTTGCTATTCACCATATAACGGAGGTGCTGAGTCACAAATAGAGTGTGGCTTCAATTGCCTGAAACCACAGTCATGTGTGTGTGAGTTGCATTTGTGTGTGTCAGTGTGTGTGTGTGTGTGTGTGTGTGTGTGTGTGTGTGTGTGTGTCGTTTGTCTTTGACAAAGGCCTTACTGGCTGAAAACTTTGTGACTGTCGCTTTGTTGCGCCCATCTGCGACTCAGCATCTCCATTATATGGTGAGTAGCAACTTTCCTTTTCATAATATTGTTACATCCCATCCTGGATTTTCCATAAGCGAAATACGATTAATTTAACACATTTTGATAAAATCACCACAGTCACTTTTAATATTGCTAAAGTTGTGGGACCCATACCAAGTAGGACCACAAGGGGATGCTAAACATACATGAAGAAGATCAGTGGTTGATCAGTGGTTTGTTTCACCAAGAGGAGAGCATCTACATCTACATCTATACTCTGCAAACCACTATGAGGTGCATGACAGAGGGTATGTCCCACTGTACCAGTTATTAGGAATTCTTCCTGTTCCATTCATAATGGAGGGCAGAAAGAATGATTGTTTGAATGCCTCTGTGTGTGCAGTAATTATTATAATCTTATCCTGACAATCCCTATGTGAATGATATGTTGGGGATTGTAGTATATTTCTAGAGTCATCATTTAAAGCCAATTCTTGAAACTTTGTTAACAGACTTTCTCTGGATAGTTTACGCCTATCATAAAGAGTCTTCAAGTTCAGTTCCTTCAGTATCTCTGTACCACTCTCCCATGGATTAGACAAACCCGTGACCGTTCGTGCTCCCCTCCCATATATACATTCAGTATCCCCTGTTAGTCGTATCAGGTATGGGTTCCACACACTCGAGCAATATTCTAGAACTGGTCACATAAGTGATTTGTAAGTAATCTCCTTTGTAGACTGATTGCACTTCCCCAATATCCTACCAGTAAACCAAAATCTACCACCTGCTTTGCTCATGAATATGTGATAATTCCATTCCATTTCATATCCCCACAAAGTGTTACACCCAAGTATGTGTATGAGTTGGCTGATTCCAGTACTGACTCATATAGTCATAGGACACTATGTTTTTTCATTTTGTTGATGTGTAAAATTTTACATTCCTGACATTTACAACAAGCTGCCAATCTCTGCACTGCTTTGAAATCTTATTAAAATGTGACTGAAAGATTATGCAACTTCTTCCAGATAGTATTTCATTACACTGGTCAACACTCATTTTCTTGCCAAGGATATTTGAGTGGCTTTAGGATGGGTTAGTGGTGCTGAGGACGAATATAGCAACCATTTATGCAGTTTGGCTCTAGTTTTTGAGATAATGCATGATTTATTCAAAAAATTAGAAAAAATTGCTAATACTGAACTCGAGCGCTACAAAATACAATGAAAAAAGAAAATAATCTTTATAAATAGCTTCTATGAAAACCTGATAGGCATTTGTCCACGTATAAAACATAATTGAAAAGTTTCTCTATAAGTATATCATTTTCCGTCCATGACGAACCGCTTCCTGCACGCTTTCCTTTTATAGGTCTCTTCAGAACAGTCACGTTGCAGATTCCAGCAATAATCTGCCATCATATGCCTGTCCCATCTTCCTTTATATCTTTCCTCTATTCCTTTCATATCTTGATGGAACCGCTCTCCTTGTTCCTCACTGAAATCTAGATTACGAGGAAATCGATCCAAGTGGCTGTGAAGGAAGTGCAATTTTATGCTCATGTTAGCTCCTAAGTTTTGAAAGTTAGTGAGCATGTTTTTGACTGTTCCTCGTAATTGGGAGCTTTATGATTGCCCAAAAAACATTTTACAACAGCGACAAAACTGTTCCAGGCCGATGCTTCAGTGACAGTCATGACACTTGTAAAATTGGTATCGTTGATGAGCCTGCGAATTTGAGGACCATCAAATATTCCTGCCTTAAGTTTTTCACTACTGAGTCCAGGGAACGTATTGCAGATGTATGTGAAGCAATTACCATTTCTGTCTAAAGCTTTGGTGAATTGCTTCATTAGTCCTAACTTAATATGTAATGGTGGAAGAACAATCTTGTCCCTACTAACCAGAGGTTCATTAATGATGTTTGCTTCACCAACAGCCATATGTTCCCTTGGAGGCCATGTTTTCTGCTTCCAATGTTCATGCTTTGCCCTACTATCCCACATGCAGATAAAACATGGGTGCTTTGTGTATCCACTTTGTTGTCCAAGCAAGAAGTTCACCATTTTCAAATCAACACAAATCAACCACTGGTGCTGCATACACTGAATTTTCTGCAGAACCATCTTGATGTTAGCATATGCTTCACAAAGTTTTGTTGAGTGGGCAATTGGAATAGATGCGTAACGATTGCCATTGTGTAGGAGAACACATTTTAAACTTCTAGTGGACCTGTCTATGAAGAGACGCCAGTCCTCTGATCTATACTCCGGCAGCCCCAATTCAAGTAAAAGTCCAGGTATATTGCTGCAGTACACTATAACCTCTTCTTGGTTGAAGTATGGAAGAAGGTTTTCTTCTCTCGTCCGGTAAGCTGTTATTTTAACACTTGGATGAAGACAGTTCTTTTCCTTAAGCCTGGATGCTAAGAGTTCTGATGCTTGCTTTGAAAGATTGAGTTCTTGTATCAAGTCACTGAGCTCCTTCTGGTCGAACTGCTGGGGTTGTGTCTCACGTCCTTCGTATTCTGAACCACTACTTGTACATTCCTCGCCGTGCACATCGTCATCTGATGATGTTAGCGTGGGTAATGTTGTGAAGGTTGGTACAGGAACATCGTTGCTGTGCACCACCGGTCTTCTTGCTGACTCCAAATCGGGATATTCCCACTTTCGTTTTTTGAACCTATTAAAACCTTTCACATTAACAATGCAAAAATAGCAATCATCTGTATGGTTCTTCTGCTCTCGCCATACCATAGGCACTCTGAAGTTTAAGCTTTTCCTTTTTCGTTTTGTCCACTGCCGTAAGCACTCCACACAGCATTTACAAACTTTATGGGGTGCCCACGCCTTGTCTTGATCTCCAAGTTTAATTCCGAAATATGCCAGATACGCTTCCTTCACAAAAGGAGTGATATTCTTCCTGTTCTTTTGAAGAACGTATTCACCACAAATGTAGCAGAACTCATCTGGATGGTTCACGCAAAGACGGCGTGAAGAACTCATGTTTTCCTAAAACAAAATTGCACAAATACTACATATTATGCAGAACTTTCTTGTATTTGCATGTCAATCACATCCAACAAACATCATTAATTGTTTTGTGTGAAATGAATACTCACCTCTTATTTGCTACGTCACAATGAAAAGGTTCTATCTCCTTGAAGCTGCACTGCACATGTGTGTGACTTTCGGCCATCGCCATTTTTCTTGTTTACACTGAACGCTACCTATCGGCTGTTGCGGGGATTACCTCGGCCAACAAATGAATGTCGAGTACCGCCGAACTCAAATCTGCACAACCCTCAATATCTTCAACACACGCACCGCACAACAGGACTGAACACATGCTGACAGTGTGATGTTTGCATGATGTAATCCTCAACCACACAGATGCACTCCCTGAGCACAATTGTTTAATAAAGATAGTACAATATCACTAATTAAAAAACAGGTAGCAAATACATTACACCATATATGGACCCTGCAGTCGATATTATCCACATGAAACTCTCATTTCCACAAATAACCTATATCTCAAAAACCAGAGCCAATTTGGAAAAAGTACAAATATACTCGGAATGAGTATCATAAGAATATCCCATTTTCGTTCAAACTTCCCTGGCAACGAAAAAAAAATTTTATTTTGTAGAGCTGTGTTATAGGAAATTGCATCTTTTGCAAAAAAACTTGTTCTAAGATTCTATAACACATCAATGTCAAGGATACTGAGTGGTAGTTTTGTGGATAACTTCTGCTACCCTTCTTGTAGATAGGTGTGACCTGTGCCTTTTTCCAAGAACTGGGCACAGTTTTTTGTTTTTGGGATCCACAATAAATTATAGTTAGAAGAGGGGCTGCAGATTCAGTATAGAATCTAACAGGAACTCCATCGGGGCTTGGAGTTTTGTTCAAGTATAACAATTACAGCTGTTTCTCAACACCATGGGAACTAATACTTGTTTCATTCATCTTGTCAGTGGTACGAGGATTAAACTGGGACAATTCTCCTGGTTTTTCCTTTGTAAAGGAACATTTTAAAATGGAGCTAAACATTTCAGCATTTGCTTTGCTACCCTCAATTTCAGTTCCTGTCTCATTCACTAGACTCTGGACACTAACTTTGGTGCCACTAATAGCCTTTACATATGACCAGAATTTCTTTGGGCTCTTTGAAAGATCACTTGACAATAGTCTGCTATGGTTGTCATAGAAGGCATAATACATTGCTCTCTTGACCACCAAATGCATTTCATTGAGCATCTATCTATCTATAGTCCTATGCTTTGTTTTACACCTCTTACGCTGTAATCTCTGTTTCCTTAGAAGTTTCTTTATGGTGACTGTATACCATGGAAAGTCCCTCTCATTATGAACCATTCTACTTTGTAGGCGTCTATTCAGTGCAGGTCAACTGTTCTTTTAAACTTGAGCCTGAGATCCTCTGCATGTTACTGCCCGTGCTGAAAGTTTCAAGTTCCTAATTGAGATATGGCACTGGTGATTTTTTATCTAGTTTACAGAACATATATATTAAAAAAAGATGCTGTGACTTACCAAATGGGAAACTGCTGGTAGATAGACACAATAAAAAACACACAAACACACACACAAATATCAAGCTTTTGCAACCCACGGTTGCTTCATCAGGATAGTGGGAAGGAGAGGGAAAGACGAAAGGATGTGGGTTTTAAGGGAGAGGGTAAGGAGTCATTCCAATCCCAGGAGCGGAAAGACTTACCTTAGAGGGATAAAGGGGCACGCATACACTCGCACACACACACATATCCATCTGCACATATACAGACACAAGCAGACATATGTAAAGGCAAAGAGTTTGAGCAGAGGTGTCAGTCGAGGCGGAAGTACAGAGGCAAAGCTTGATATTTGTGTGTGTGTTTGTGTGTTTTTTATTGTGTCTATCTATGAGCACTTTCGTGTTTGGTAAGTCACATCATCTTTTTTTAATATATTTTTCCCATATGGAGTGTTTCTTTCTATTATGTTTACAGAAGATATATATATATTTTGGCTTGCTTTAGTTGTCCTTAGTACTTTGGTAATCATTGTTGCCACAACCATGTCATGGTTACTGATACAATTTTTGGTGTGGACACCCTCAAAGACGTGATGTCTGTTTGTTGCCATTAGATCCAATATATTGCCACCGTGGATGGGATTCCTCATTATTTATTCTAGGTAGTTTTCAGAAACGGCATTTTGTAAAGTTTCACAGGATGTCTTATCACGCCCACCACTAACCAAACTGTAATTTTCCCAACTGATCGTTGGGTGATTAAAATCTCCACCAATGATTACAGTATGACTGGGGAACTTATGTAGAAGTGAACAGGTTTCCTGTAAAGTTTTCAGTTACATCAGGTGAGTCTGGTGGGCAGTAGAAGGATCCAATTACCATTTTATGCCCAAATGATCTCACATGCAGCATCAGTTTCTTTCTTGGTAGATTTGAGTGTCTTGTGTACTGCCAAAAATACACCACCTCCATTTCCCCTTTGATATACACTCCGATTTCCACAGAAAATTCCACTGCTATCAGTTTCAGGTTCCAACCAGCTCTCAATATCTAGTATTATGAGAGCTTCACTGCTTTTCGCGAGTGCTTCGAACTCTGGCACTTTGTTATGAATGCTTTAGCAGTTTACCATTAGGATTTTTATACTCTCTCCCTGTGGGAAGCATTTCTTTTGATCTTACACTGATACTTCAGGGTTTCCTACAGCTGTCATTATCTGGGTTGGATGGAGAACTGTCTGATCTAAAAAATCCTTGTGTGCACCCCACACACAGTCAGCTACCTGAGTAGCAGCCTCAGATGTATAGTGCACACCTGACCATTTAGGGGGACCCTACGGTACTCAACCATATGGCACAAGTCCAGGAAATCACAGCCTAGATTGTTGCAGAACTTTTGAAGTCTCTGGTTTGGTCCTTCCACTGACTTCAGAACCAGAAGTTCATGATCAGTTCTGGGGACAATGCTGCAAATTCGGAGCATCGTTGACATTCCATGCACAATGCTGGTCCCCTCAACCTTCTCTGCCAAATGCTGGAATGATGCAATAATGACTCAGAACCCAGACATCGGGCATCATTTGTTCCAATGTGCGCTACAATCTGCACCTTGTTCCCTCAGTGGCGCTGGAATAACATCCTCAACATGTTGAATGAGGCCTCCAGGCATACACACTGAGGGCATCAGATGCCCTTTCCCGAAAAAATCTATAAAAAACTGAGGAATCTGTATTTTAAGATACTTGACGATAGATGCTGCCTAGGCCATGTGAAAGTCTAGATTCGGAGTTGCAGGAACCAGTGTTAAGTGAGCAGTCTATGAACATGCTACAGCATTCTACATGTCACTTCCCATGTGACTGTGAAGATGAAATTTGACTAATTAAATTGCACACATAGGTGGCTAGAGAGTGATATTGGAACCTCCATAAAATCTTGATTATGTTGACAGGCTGATCTGCAGCATTGCCTGAGATCTGGGTGATAATTTGGTTGTCAGTTAGCCAAGCCAACAAATGTCAGATCCAAATAAAGGCTTTGGTAACAGGCTGATCTGTTGTGTAGCCATATGATTGCACTTGCACCATATTTAAGGCATTTTGCCATCTGTAATGATTCTTTCATCATAGAGAACTATAGCTGAAATGCAAATTTAGAAAATCTGTATTAGCTAATCGAAAAGTCTCTGCTTAGTATTTTGGTGCATATTATGTATAAACTCATATCGTGCACAAACTAGGGGAAAAACAAGGGGAGGTCTATTGTATATCTTTCTAACCAGCCATTCATTCCTCGCTTCATTGTGGATTGGAACAGGTACAATGTGAAGTACATTCTGCCTGGCACTTCACAGTGGTTGGCAGAATAGCCTATGAATATATGTAGCCATACAATTTTTCACCAGGACAACAAACTTCAAATAATTTCTTTCTCCTTCAGAGGAGAGCTATAAAAAGTAATCCATATTGGTTTGCTTCTGCCCCTTTTGTGATATATTTCTATGGTAGGTCTGTAGAACTGCAGTTCTGGTAGCTTCAGATTTGTTTCAATTCCATGCCATAGAATTTTGAATTTCCAACCACTTTGTCAAAATACAGATACTGTATGTATAATGGCCACTCAATAAAGAATTATCATAATTATTTTGACAATATACCTTTACTCATCCTCATAATTTTGATGGTTCTTCTCAAAACAGTTTTCTTTGGATGTGATCCACTTGTTCCAGCTTCTCTGATAATCCAAAGAGACAAACTGGAAACCATCTTTTAATAGGATAGGTCCTTCAGAATCACCTCCACAGCCTTCATTACTGCTTCTGATGATGGATAATGTTTTCCACGATGGTGTTTCTTCAGGTTAGGGAATAGGAAAAAGTCACATGGAGCTAAACTCAGGCTATAGGGATTGTCAGGGATGGACATTGATTTTTGCAAGATATTCAAGTAACAACATTTTCAAGATGCAGCTACGCATTATCTTGGTGTAGCATCTAGCCTGTTTCACAGATATGTGGTCTTTTGCACCTGATAAGTTTTCAGAACATCCCTGTAGCATTGTCGAGTCACTGATGTGTGTGCAGATAGAACAAGCTGATAAATGATTCCATGAATATCAAAAAGAGATGACTGTTTAACTTTTCCAGAAGAAGCAACCACTTTTGCTTTTTTGTGGCTCGATGCCGAAGGAGATTTCGACACTGAGCTTTGATGTGTGCTGTTAGGATCAAAATAAGGTAGGCAAGCAGCGACAGTGATTAACTTTGAAAAAAACCCCAGATATTCCTCTACCATCAACTTCAACAGCATGCATATGAGTGTCTTTTTGTTTGGAAATCAGTTATCTTGAACCAACCATGCACACACGTGTCTCACATGTAAATTTTCTGTCTCCAACTTGTCAGTGGCACCTAATGAAATTTTCAGTATTTCAGATAGTGTTTGTAAGGCTATTCATCGATTTTCTCTCACTATGACAGCAGCGATGTTGAAGTTTTCTTCCATTAGAGCAGTAACTGGAGTTCTGAGTCCACCTTCTTTGAAACTGTCTCACCTCTTTAAACAATTTAAACAATCTTTGAGCTGTGCTATAGGGAAGAACAGACTGTCCACAGACCTGAATCATTGCATAGGCTTCAACTGAAGATTTGCTGAGATGAAAGCAGAATTTCAAACCTGCATGTTGTTCATCAAACATCACCTTCATTGTTGCAGTAGCCGATACTCAATGTCTCAGTATACTCACCTCTCACAGGGGCGAATCAGGTATAGCAACAGTGAAACTAGTGTGTTTGTTACACATCAAGCTAATAATAATAATCATAAGACTAAATTCTAGTGTGATAAATTATGATCATAAAAATTTATGATCATTCTTTATTAAATAGCCCTCTTCTATTTCCCCTCTGTGTCTTTGTGTTGAGATGAAATTTTTCATACTGCTGCATCAAAAGTAACCAGATCTCCAACATGCATCTCCAGTAATTTCTCTGTATTTTTCTGCTTTGTTTTCAAATTAAGCTCCAAGCAGTTAGCCCATTTACCAATTCATAGCCATCAACCGATATTATTTGTTATGAAACAAAGGCTACAGTTTGAGCCATGCTGCTGTAAGGACAGACCATAGTTAGAACGTAGCAAATTATTACAATTAGCCTAATTGCTGTGGTGATATTGAATTCATCCTTCCAAAATATTCTTAGAGCAGGTTGACACAGAAGCACATATAAAAGTTCCTAATAAACAGTGCCAGCCTATAAAGCTTTTTTTTATATTACCAATTATCATAATTTGATAAAATCGTAGACATAGTCTTGGAAGGAAGCAATTTCACCTTCAGAAGATCTAATTGCTCCTGTGGCAATGTTTCCCAAAGCATGACTGTACAATTGGAAAATTCTGAGATATTCAATCTGGATGAGGTTCATACGATCCAGAATTGTTGCCGAAAACTATTAACACAGAGGTTTTTTTCCCTCTTACAGCCACTCATTATATGTCACTGTCAGTAACAGAAGTACCGGTAAATTGTCACAGAAAATCCAGTGAAATGGTTCATGCCATCTCTGTCTTAAAGGAAACAAAGAGAATCAATAGGAAATAGCCATGTATTGTGCTATCAGTCTTCATTGAAATGCAAACTTAGTGTTGTGTCCTGGAAGCTTTCTACTTAGAACTGTAACTTTATATTGTATATAATCTTGAACTTAAAACAGTGCTATTACTGGAAAACACTGAGTTTTATTCTCAGGAAATGCAAACACATCAATAAATCATATAATTCTCATAAATTCCATGGAGGGGCGTGATGAGCTCTGACGTCATGGTCAATCAAATCTCACATGTGTTTAATTTGTTTCAGATCTGATGAGTTGGGGGGCCAGCACATCAATTGGAACTCAGCACTGTCTTCCCCAGACCACTCCACCCCACTCCTGGCCTTGTGACAGGGTGCAGTATCTTGCTAAAATGCACTACCATCAGGAAACATGATCATTATGAAAGGTTGTACATGGTCTGCAACCAGTCTACAATATTTCTTGACCATCATGGCACCTTTCATGAGCTCCAATGGACCCACGGATGCCCACATGTTTGTTCACCAGAGTGTAATGGATCTGTCACCAGCTTGTCTCTGTCCTCCAGTACAGATGGCAAGGAGGTGTTCCCCTAGAAGATGATGGATTCCCACCCTCCCGTTGGCATGATGAAGAAGGCATCAGGATTCATCAGGCCATGCAATGCTCTGCCACTGCACTAACATACAGTGCCAATGGTCATGTGCCCATTTCAGTCATTGTTGCCGATGTTGTGGTATTAACATTGGCACATGCACGGGTTGTTGGCTGCAGAGACCTATCGCTAGGAGTGTTCAGTGTGCTGTGTGTTCACATACACTTGTACTCTGCCCAGCATTAAAGTATGTTGTTAGTTCCACCACAGTTTGTGACATTTCCTGTTTTACCATTCTGACCTGGTTACTAAATCCAACATCTGTAATGAGGGGTGGCTGCCCAACCCTATGACATCTGACTCACCACAGCACCCCTTGAACAGTCAACAGCCTTGCAGTTTCTGAAAAGCTTGTGCTCTTGGTCAGACTCAGATAGATTGTGTGCCTTACCCGTTCTACACATAGGCAGGATGTGCACTAATGTGCAATACTACACTCCTGGAAATTGAAATAAGAACACCGTGAATTCATTGTCCCAGGAAGGGGAAACTTTATTGACACATTCCTGGGGTCAGATACATCACATGATCACACTGACAGAACCACAGGCGCATAGACACAGGCAACAGAGCATGGACAATGTCGGCACTAGTACAGTGTATATCCACCTTTCGCAGCAATGCAGGCTGCTATTCTCCCATGGAGACGATCATAGAGATGCTGGATGTAGTCCTGTGGAACGGCTTGCCATGCCATTTCCACCTGGCACCTCAGTTGGACCAGCGTTCGTGCTGGACGTGCAGACCGCGTGAGACGACGCTTCATCCAGTCCCAAACATGCTCAATGGGGGACAGATCCGGAGATCTTGCTGGCCAGGGTAGTTGACTTACACCTTCTAGAGCACGTTGGGTGGCACGGGATACATGCGGACGTGCATTGTCCTGTTGGAACAGCAAGTTCCCTTGCCGGTCTAGGAATGGTAGAACGATGGGTTCGATGACGGTTTGGATGTACCGTGCACTATTCAGTGTCCCCTCGACGATCACCAGTGGTGTACGGCCAGTGTAGGAGATCGCTCCCACACCATGATGCCGGGTGTTGGCCCTGTGTGCCTCGGTCGTATGCAGTCCTGATTGTGGCGCTCACCTGCACGGCGCCAAACACGCATACGACCATCATTGGCACCAAGGCAGAAGCGACTCTCATCGCTGAAGACGACACGTCTCCATTCGTCCCTCCATTCACGCCTGCCGCGACACCACTGGAGGCGGGCTGCACGATGTTGGGGCGTGAGCGGAAGACGGCCTAACGGTGTGCGGGACCGTAGCCCAGCTTCATGGAGACGGTTGCGAATGGTCCTCGCCGATACCCCAGGAGCAACAGTGTCCCTAATTTGCTGGGAAGTGGCGGTGCGGTCCCCTACGGCACTGCGTAGGATCCTACGGTCTTGGCGTGCATCCGTGCGTCGCTGCGGTCCGGTCCCAGATCGACGGGCACGTGCACCTTCCGCCGACCACTGGTGACAACATCGATGTACTGTGGAGACCTCACGCCCCACGTGTTGAGCAATTCGGCGGTACGTCCACCCGGCCTCCCGCATGCCCACTATACGCCCTCGCTCAAAGTCCGTCAACTGCACATATGGTTCACGTCCACGCTGTCACGGCATGCTACCAGTGTTAAAGACTGCGATGGAGCTCCGTATGCCACGGCAAACTGGCTGACACTGACGGCGGTGGTGCACAAATGCTGCGCAGCTAGCGCCATTCGACGGCCAACACCGCGGTTCCTGGTGTGTCCGCTGTGCCGTGCGTGTGATCATTGCTTGTACAGCCCTCTCGCAGTGTCCGGAGCAAGTATGGTGGGTCTGACACACCGGTGTCAATGTGTTCTTTTTTCCATTTCCAGGAGTGTACATGCACCATACTTGTGTCTGACTAGCAGTCGTTCCTCACCAGATGACACTGCAATCATCTGGATGTGCTTATATCAATAGTAGGTCAATCATAATGTGCTGACTGATCAGTGTACTTGTTCTACATCCTTGAAAATCATCTTGCTTAGGGTTAGCAGAGGTAACACAAACATATGAGTTCCTGTGTAAATGTATTATGTATTTTGGTTTTCTGACATGCTCCATAGCCTTGAGCAGTGGTAGTCAACCTGGTAACCTGGTCCCTGTCACCCACTAGTGGGAGTTCCTGCTTTCCTGCTTCCATGGTAGGCAGTAGGCAGTGGCGATTGGGGGGGGGGGGGGGGGGAAAGAAACCACACATTTCATATTTTCATTGCATTTTCATAAAGTTTTGACATAAAGTATTTGCTAAGTAATTTTAATTAACTGCTTTAATCTGCTGTAATTCTGCACTCTATATTTCATTAAGTAAAGTTAATTCCCTAATTTATAAATCATTATTACTGTGGAATTCTTGGGCGGCTAAAAAATTTCACTACTAACAGAGCTACAACAGTGGGTAGTAGGTAAAAAATAGTGACTACCACTGCCCTTGAAGATCTCCCCAGTATGAATGTGCAGAACAGTGTGTCTGATCTAATCTAATGTAATATGATGCAACTTTGATAAACTTCTCCCAGTCATCCATTCCTCCAAACCTTCTGCATCTCTAGTCTGTGGCCTGTAGTATTTCCCAATTTCACCTACGTTGGATGCACTTGGGTCTTGAGCCGCCATAAGAACTTGTTAAGAACAATAAAGCTACACATCTGACTGAATATATAATGTTCACTTACTCCTCATTACAGCATGCTTTAAATCATGAAGCTTTGAAGGGCAAATCACAGCTTTTTCTGTGTGTGGCATTTGTATGTATTCCTGAATAATTTTCATGAAACTTCACAATACTTTCAAATGGTTGTTGTGATGTATTATGGCAGGACTTGTTGACCTAAGATAGTACACTGATAAGCACTGTGCCAGCTTCAGCCCTAAGGTGAAATAAGGATAGATTGAGGAACAAGAAGTGGATAGAGGAAGAGAAATTAGAGGTCAAATGATCAGTGTGACTAAAACCTGAGAAGAAGATGGGAGCAAGAAGGGTGGGGGTAGTGGAGAGGATGAGGTTGATATATGAGAACTGAGGGAATAATTAAGTAAATAAATAAAATATTTCATAATAACATTAAAAAAGTTTTGGAGGTATTTCATGTTATTCCATGTTAAGGCCAGGGGAGCAGAAGGATATGAGGATATGAGGGAGAACTGATTCCTGTCTCCATAGTTCTAGGAACATCTCACCTGATACTTGCTTCTCTGGCAGCTCTGGCACATCTTTATGTTGTATATATGTGGGTTATATGTACGACTATTAACTGGCCTTCTCCCCTCCCCCCAACTTGATGTACTGTGTGATACGTAGCACCCAACGATGGAGCAACACTCTCCAAAATAATTGTGCTATTAAAATGTCATTTACAACTGGAGCAGATTTCGCTGTCTCATCAATATGATCCTCAGTTGTGGTTGTTCTTAAAATCAACTTTATATCTCACTGGGAAGACTGAGTGACCTGCCATTTCATTCTAATCTTTCACAACCTTTCACTCCTTCCTCCCTCAGGAAGGAACTAATATGTGAGATATTGGGGCAGTTGTGGAAAAGTCGAAGTTTTGTTCCACAAATCATCTTCCCCTGAGATGCTTATCTGGTTTCTCTTTGTATCTTCTAGTGTAACTTCATGAATTTTCTGTGTGCACCAAAAGTGATCGCTGTGTCGGTTTGGCAGGCGTGCGAGGTTCCAGCGAGCCAGAGCGAGCACAGCCACTACACGTGCAGTGACTCTGGGGAGCTGAGCTGCCAGCCAGGCTGGACGGGCGACGTGTGCGACGTGCCCATCTGCCGCAAGGGCTGCGACCCACTGCAGGGCTACTGCAAGCGGCCGGGGGAATGTCGCTGCAAGATGGGTGAGTCAGTCTAGTGGAGGGCCAGTCTGGTCGGTGTCTGGCTGCAGCAGTGGAGGGCAGCCAGGCAAGCAGTAACTTAATCGGAGTTAGCATATCTGCACTTTGCTAAAGAAAAAATTGTGGTAGACTCCTGCAAAAATACACAGTTCTACGTATTTCAGTCCCACTAACAAAGGCAAAAAGTTAGCTTTATGATTAGAAAGATATAAAATGAAAAGCAGTGCATCTATGGGAGGTACTGTGTGCTGAGGAAGCTGGAATGTAGGAATCAGCATAATGTCTCTCATAAATATCTAGAAAATTACTGGATGTGCCTTATGTTTCACCAACTACATAACTGATTGACCATTCATGCAGAGTAACACAGGTGTTTACATATGGTGTTAAAAATATGTAAAATATAAAACGGAATGAAAAGTCCAGTAGCCCACTATAACTGTATTTGTTGGAGTTGATTGGTGACTCCCACTTTGTGGGGTGTAAGTAATCCACACCCAGTTTCCTAACTAGATGCTTAATATTCTCTGCTTAAATCTATTCATTAGTATTTTCAAAATATCTCAGAAAACTTCAAGGTATTAATTTATAAAAATATCTGTACAGTTATACACCAGAAGGCACAATTTTGAAGTTATGAAAACAGTTAAAAATAGTATGAATCTCTAATTGACTACAACAAATTCAGTTATTGCAGACTATTAGACTTTTTGTTCAGTTTCGTGTTTTAAATGTTTTAACAACTGTACGTAAAAACCTATGTCATACTGTAATAATGGTCAATCAATTTTGTATAGTTACTTTAGCTGTGGCTGCCCTTGTTCTATAAATCATTTGTTCACAAAGTGCCCTCAAGGAAATAAAAATTAAAAAGTAATAATAAAAACATTATTATTTACCATATTTATTTATAGCTGAGGAATAATTTATGTGTATGATGAAGTTACAAGTGTGTGATACTCAAGTTTTGAATTTTTAGTGCTCTCTATGTATCTACCCCTCAAGCTCTCTCTCTGTCTGTCTCTCTCTGTGTGTGTGTGTGTGTGTGTGTGTGTGTGTGTGTGTGTGTGTGTGTGCGTGCGTGCACATGTGTGTGTTTAGAAATTGAGAAATATCAATGAAATGTATCAGAACACAGAAAATGTATCGGAAACAGTATGGAAGAGAATATTACTAGTTTTTGGGAATATTTGCAGAATTCATGACAAAAGACTACCCAAAAGAATTTTCAAACTGCAAAAGCCAGGCTTATATATTTTTCTGTATCCAGTGAGGCTTGTTGTACATGGCTAGATACTTAGAATTTACATGTTCAGTGACTGTGATTGTGACCTCTCATTATGAAATGGAATCGGTCTGACCGACAATTGTAGTACATTTCCTCTGGAAAAATTGTAGCAATGTGCTGATCACTTACATGACTTTTTTATGTACATAAAACGATTATTACTTAACTATGTTCAGCCACTTTTTATTTCCCTCTCTTCAACACACATGTGCAAAAAAGATTTTTGTGGTTGAATACCTTACTCTATTCTATGTGAGAGAAGTAAAGTTGCTACTCATCATATAGCGGAGATGCAGAGTCATGATAGCCATAACAAGAAGATCCAAGATTCACACAATTATAGCTTTTGGCCATTAAGGTCTTTGTCAGCAGTAGACACACATACACACACTCTCTCACGCAAACACAACTTGCACACACATCTACAGTTTCAGAGAACTGAAACCACAGTTGGTGTTTGCATGAGTGTGTGTGTCTGTGCATGTGTGTATGTGTGTCTACTGCTGACAAAGGCCTTAATGGCCGAAAGCTATAATTGTGTGAATCTTTTTGTTCTGCCTATCGCGACTCAGCATCTCCGCTATATGGTGAGTAGCAACTTTCCTTCTCTGGTATTGTTACATACCATCCTGGATTACCCATTGTTTGATTTTCACTCTGTTCTGTGCCACACTAAGGCTGAGGTATGGATGGTGTAAATCATGTCTCCTTCAAGTATTATATTTGTGGATGCTACTTCTGTTTCCAAACTATGATTGATTGTTGACAAGAAACTTCATAAGGGTATGGTATATACTACACCAAGAAAGCCAAGTGGAGATGTGTTCACCATCAGTGACACTTTTGACTGGAAAAGACATTCAGATCACCTTTGGTGTCACTATGGACTACCTTTCTCTTCTTTCTTCGCTAGGGGCTTCTGGGGGTCGTGATCCAATTAAAATACTTCACCTTTGGTGTTCCTTCCTTTTGTGCTAGTATTTCCTCACTTTTTTACTGTATTTCTTTTCCCTTTATCCCTTGAAGACCGACTTTTAAAAAATTTCCTGAAATATTTCTCTTTCATTAATTCTTCTTCTCTTATGTTGTTTCTTCATAAACCTTTCATGACCTCCTTAATCCAAATGACTGTTGCATTTTCCCAAGAATATTTGAAAATTCTTTTGGGTAGTATGTTGTCATCAATTCTGTAAATATGTCCAAAGATAGCAATCTTCTTCTCCATCGTTTCTGATACATTTTCTGTGTTCTCATGAATTTCATTGTTATTTCTTAATTTGCAGAATTCTGAAGTTTTCAAAGGGCCTCATATTTCCTTATTCTTCTGTCTGTTTTCTCAAATTTTCAAGCTTATAGTTAAGTACTTAACATTCTGGTATTATTACTATATTGTGGTGCTTTATTGTAAGGTTTGAGATAACCACACATCCCCCCCTCCCCTCCATCCCACCGGCACACACACACACACACACACACACACACACACACACACACACACACACACACACACACACACACACACACACACAGAGAGAGAGAGAGAGAGAGAGAGAGAGAGAGAGAGAGAGAGAGAGATAGGGGGAGAGAGAGAGCACTAACAATTCAAATTTGATTGTGACTTTATCATATACAGAAATTATTCCCACATTTTTTAAGAAATGAGCTAATTAATAAAGTGATAAAGTGTTTTTGTTATATCTTTCTTAATTTTTTATTTGCTTATGAGTATTGGTAAACAAGCCACATCCATTAACTATCTAGATATTTATATTGACATCAGCACCAATGTAAAATCTGCAGCAAAGACACATACATTGATTTCTGCATTCTAGCTTCCTCAGTGCACCATACCTCCCACAGACATGGTGCTTTTAATTTTGTGTTCATCTGTTGACAATCAGTTCTAGTTTCCCACCCCAGATTTTGGAGAACGACACCCAGTCAAGTCAATAGAGGTTTATAAACAAATGTTCTCAGCCCACTTTTTTTGATGGTACTGTAATGAAAAAGGTAAAAAAAATCAAGCTAAAACACTAGTATGTCCACCAACTGTGCCCCTGACAACTGCTGGAGGAAGATGTGTGTCACCATTTGTTGCTAAATTGTCTACCAAAATAGGCAATATACAGAAGAAAAAGAGATTTTGAGTGACCTACTGTATAATAGAGATGACAGGTAGAAATTTATTTAACCAACCCAGTGAACAAAAGTGAAATGGAACCTACAAGATGATTTGCAAAGTGTGCAGTTCATACCAGGCAAGAAAAACTGGTAGATCAATGTGCACCAGGCTTAAAGAACACATCAGAAGCTGAAATCTGCAGGAAACTTGGCAGCTTTGTGCACCACTGTGTGGAAACCAGACCTAGTCATGTAGTAGGTGCAGAAACAATACACTCTGCATGCAAGGGCCAGAAACTGACTGCTTGAAATACTGGAGATCAAGAGGCAGTGCAAGAGCCATCCTGAATAAAATATTGAACAAAGGGACAGACTGCAGTTAGTTCACACTTCTTGATACTGCTAAACTGAACTGACTGCATGATCGATCTTTGTTCAATCCCCACTATGAAGAAAGTAAAATCCATCTTTGTCAAGTTGTGCCCTACTATAGTTAAGTTGTGCCTTACTACCAAGGGATTCCCCAATACGTCATTATAGTGTTATCTGATTCTCAATGTATTCATTATTGGCTTTGTACCTTTGTCCCAATTCAACCTGGGGTCACCCTTGTTACTATTGATTTGGCAATGTTAGTGTCAAAGGGTGGCTGGATGTCCTTCCTGTCACCACCCTGTACCCCAGCTGTCTGCGTCGAGTGTAAGCCATGAAATAGTGCAAACATTTTGCAAATGTCTGTAAGCTGAGGTGGGACATGAGGACCAGCCCAGTATTCACATAGTGGGATGTGGAAAACTGCTTAAAACCTAAATCCAGGCTGACCAGCACACCAACTCTCATCGTTAATCCACCAGGCAGATTTGATCCGGGGCCGGTGTGCCCAACCAAGTCCCTCAGCTAACCTGACGGGTGATTCTCAATGTATTAAGTTATGTATTTAATATTAGCAGTTAATTTCTTTCATAGTTGTAAATTATTTCTCATTTTTCACTTTTGTAGTCCTGTCTTCTTCAGTTGCATGTAACATTACCGTATATTGATAATTTTTACTTTTTGGACCATCTGACTACAACTGAATGAAGCACAATTTTTGTGCCATACACATTTCACCTTTATTCTCTGCAAGGTATCTTCAATGACAGGTTGCATGGACGATTTTCTACATATTATGCTTCTGTTCCGTTTTTGGTGCCGTTACTCTTATAAACGCCACTTGCGGTTTTTTTCCCACATTTCACAGCAAACCAAAACATTGCATCAAAACAAGTGTTCAGTTCCTAGTGCTCTGAAATGTGGGAGAAAAACTGCAAGTAGCATTTATAAGAAGAGGAACAGCACCAAAAATGGAATAGAGGTGTAATATGTAGAAAATCGTCCACACAACCTGCCACTGAAGATGCCTGGCAGAGAATAAAGACATATGGCATATGGCATGAAAATTGTGTTTCATTGAGTTATAGTCAAATAGTCCAAAAAGTAAAAATTATATACCATAATATTTCTCATTTTTGTTAGTACCATTATGCACAACAGTATCTTTGTGAGCAATGCTAGACAATGTGCTTTACAACCTGAAACCTAGGTCACAAAAATAAATATTTAGTGTAACAGATGGAAAATAAGAGTGTATTTTACATACAATAATTGATACTAGCAGGGTTGCAACACAGGCTTGATGTATCTGTGAAAGAAATGTGTGTGTTTTTTTCTTCTTGGGTCACCGTACCTGTTTCTTTGGTCACGCAATGAAGTAGAATATTTTCCAGGTTTCTATGGTGAGCTGTGCAACAAATGCATAACAATGTTTGGCTGCCAGCATGGCTACTGCAACAACAGCTTTGAATGCCTATGTGAGGAAGGCTGGGATGGGCTCTTCTGCTCTGAACGTGAGTACACAAATAGACTTTTCTGTTTCCTTAATGGAGTTCATGAGAAATGTCTCAGATATTTGTTTGTGTTATGTTTATAGTTATTCGTAATGTACTTATTTTGGTAAGAAGGCAGACCCAGTGGCCAGTGTTTGACATTTGCACTTTCCTTTTTATTCTTCAGTGTACATTTACTACAAAAATTGTTAAATTTGAGTCCAGATTTACATGATCCTTTCAGTTCACTTTTGTAAAAATGAAGAAGGGTGTTTCTGATAATTAGGCCTTCATCTGGAGTTATACAATAACTGGCTGAATATAAACCACACATTTAATTTTGAGGGGGGTTGTAGTAACCAAAACCAACTGCTGGAATGCCTTGGGCTGCGGATCGGAGCCGCCAGGTGGCGAAGCCGCCGGCGGTGGAGCACGCACCACCAGGTAAACACAAGAACGTGTCGGGCAACAGTCCAACGACAACCGACAACAACTGACCACGACCGACTATGACCGACACAACAAGGAAGAGATAAACAATGGAGGCTTGTAGAAACCAAAACACCAAACACCAACAGCAAATCCACTGGGAACCAGAGCCAGACAAATGTCAACAACGAGCAACGACCAGAACGCAGTACCGCCGAGATAGAAATGCAATCCAGAGTGAGTATCAGACTGACTGGACTAGGGCAGAGGGGGTCCCTATATATGAAACCGGAGGGAGTGGCTATTGGCTGCTGTCTGCACGTGGCATAGCTGTGGCACCCTCACTGCGCGAGAGCCACTGCGCGGAATAGCCGCCGCGGACGCCGACCCCTCTATGGGCTGACCACGTCCATTTGTTCTGGCGTGTGTTCGACTTCCGCAGCTTGAGGTACTAGAGGAGGGGGGGGAAAGAAGACACAAAGTCAGTGGAGAAAATTTTGTCACATCACCCATTTTTGTTTTATCACAGTCACTGTTTTCACCATCCTCCTCCTTGTCCTCACTACCTTCCAGGGCAGCACTTCTTGAGCCCTTCAGCGATAGAGTGTGGTATTATTGATTATTGTATGCTGTGAAGAGAGAATCCACCAACACACACTGCTAATTGATGGATTTTTAATTGTAATAGATGAACTGACCAAACAGACTCCTTTTAAAAGCTAGTCTGGATAGTGTTTTCAGGGACTGTCTTTAAATGGCTGGTATGCAGTTATATAAAATGTCTGCAGATTTTAATTCATACCTCTAGGTGTAACACCCAGATGTAGCTTCAGGTGTAAGACAACCTTTGAAGGCATTTAGCACTAGTATAGCTCTCTTACTGTGTGGCTCACTCAGTTATTCCGAACATTAGCTGGCCTGTCCATCATTAATTCTGTTCTCACCTTGACTTTTTCTAGACAATGAGTCACTGATATCGTAGGGAAGTTTTCCTTGGGCTTCTCAATAACATGGGGAGAGTGGGACAACTTTCCTACATCATGTCACTTTTCACTCCTGCTCATTATGTCTCAACAACGGGCATTTTGTTGGCATTACATCTGACGTAAAGGGTAAGAGTGCCTCTAAAATGCTGGGACTATGTACGTCTGGGAGTTGACAAGCATTTGAATAAAATCTTATGGTAGTCTCTGTGCTAGTATAGTACTTTGTCATATAGAGAGGTCTCTTCTGTGCATAAACCTACAACAGCTGACACTCCCATAGAATTCAATCTGTGATATGTTTCAGGTCCTCATAATTTCAAAGGTTTTAACAGGACTATTTGTTGAGAGATAGGTATTCCAACTGTACTTTTATTTTGCATAAAGGAAAGAACCTTAAATTCAAATTTAGAATATCCCCTAGCTGACATCTTTCTGTATGAGTTCCTTGATTCAGCAGAATGCAGCTTATTCTACAATGTTTTCTGATGCCACACATTGGATTTCTCCAAACCGTTCTTTTGACAGCTTCATTGTTACACATATTTTTCACATAATGAATAAAGGTGAATATGAAATTTGCTTCATAACCATGCAGCATTCCAAAATTTGTTGCTGATTTTCTTGTGACTTCCATTCTCTAGTGGAGACTAAATTTTAATTATGATCTGTAGAAAAAACTGCACGTATCCTGTCATGTAAATTAATGGAACAGTTAGCATAATAATAGCCACTACCAAAATGAAACATCATCGATTAAGTTGGTTACATTGTTACTCCATATACAGTGATTAAGTTAATTTCCCAAACCTAGTGATACTGTTGCTCCATTTCAAATAAAGGATGAAGCACTACAGCTGAAGTTGCTGTGATCCAAAAATGTATTGTAATTTGTAGTCACACTGACAAGTTGAACTTGAAGTACTGCTTATATTTTACATCTACATCCATACTCTACCAATAACCATTAAGGGCATGGCAGAGGGCAAGTCCCATTGTACCAATTATTAGGGTTTCTTCCATTCCATTTACATATGGAGCACAGGAAGAATGATTGTTTGAATGCCTCTGTTTGTGCTGTAATTATTCTAAACTTATTGTCATAACCTATGAGAGCAATATGTAAAGGGGTGTAGTCTATTCATAGAATCATCATTTAAAGTTGGTGCTTGAAATTTTGTTAGTAGTAGTTCTTGGGATAGTTTACATTTATCTTCAAGAGTCGATCAGTTCAGTTTTTTCAGCATCTCTGTAGCACTCTCCCACAGGTCAAATAAACATGTGACCACTCGTGCTGCCTTTCACTGTATACGTTCAATATCCCCTGTTAGTCCTATTTGGTACAGGTCCCACACACTTGAACAATATTCTGGAAGTGATCATTAAGCAATCTTCTTTGTAGATTGAGTGTAATTTCCCAATATTATACCAATTATTCCATTTTGTACCCTCATGAAGTGTTACACCAAAGTAATTGTATGAGTTCCCAATTTCAGCTGTGACTCACTGACATTACATTCAGGCAAATATGATGACTCGCATTAGCTGACTGCCCTGCCTACTGAAGTTACTTGTTCATCCCATTCTAATGTTAGATAGTCAAAGGAATGTAATATATCTATAGTGTAAAACAAATATAGTTTATTCACACCCTTTTAAAAGTACAAATGCAGGTGCAAATTATAAAATATAATCTTTTACAAACTCATTCTAATCTAAATTCAATACAAATCTTCATTATACATAAAATACTTTTAATTTCTCTTCCGGGAACATGAATAAATAAATTCTTGGGTGAAACTGCTCTTGAACAGGCAACATACATAGCAGTTAAATATGGTAATGACTATGACCATTCAGCCTGCTGAAGACTGTGGATTTCATACTATACTTTCTGATTTTGATTTCTGTTGCATCTCCACACATGCATGCAACACCTAAAGATGCCATGGATGTTTTACCCCAATAGTAGTATTTTTTCCACACTGTACCACATGTGATTACCAAGTTTGGCTGAAATTGCTCAAGGCATTCCAGAGTTTTACAGGAACAAATCCACCTGCCCCCCTTTTCCCCTTTTTCATATACACTCCTGGAAATGGAAAAAAGAACACATTGACACCGGTGTGTCAGACCCACCATACTTGCTCCGGACACTGCGAGAGGGCTGTACAAGCAATGATCACACGCACGGCACAGCGGACACACCAGGAACCGCGGTGTTGGCCGTCGAATGGCGCTAGCTGCGCAGCATTTGTGCACCGCCGCCGTCAGTGTCAGCCAGTTTGCCGTGGTATACGGAGCTCCATCGCAGCCTTTAACACTGGTAGCATGCCGCGACAGCGTGGACGTGAACCGTATGTGCAGCTGACGGACTTTGACCGAGGGCGTATAGTGGGTATGCGGGAGGCCGGGTAGACGTACCGCCGAATTGCTCAACACGTGGGGCGTGAGGTCTCCACAGTACATCGATGTTGTCACCAGTGGTCGGCGGAAGGTGCACGTGCCTGTCGACCTGGGACCGGACCGCAGCGACGCACGGATTCACGCCAAGACCGTAGGATCCTACGCAGCGCCGTAGGGGACCGCACCGCCACTTCCCAGCAAATTAGGGACACTGTTGCTCCTGGGGTATCGGCGAGGACCATTCGCAACCGTCTCCATGAAGCTGGGCTACGGTCCCGCACACCGTTAGGCTGTCTTCCGCTCACGCCCCAACATCGTGCAGCCCGCCTCCAGTGGTGTCGCGACAGGCGTGAATGGAGGGACGAATGGAGACGTGCCGTCTTCAGCAATGAGAGTCGCTTCTGCCTTGGTGCCAATGATGGTCGTATGCGTGTTTGGCGCCGTGCAGGTGAGCGCCACAATCAGGACTGCATACGACCGAGGCACACAGGGCCAACACCCGGCATCATGGTGTGGGGAGCGATCTCCTACACTGGCCGTACACCACTGGTGATCGTCGAGGGGACACTGAATAGTGCACGGTACATTCAAACCGTCATCGAACCCATTGTTCTACCATTCCTAGACCGGCAAGGGAACTTGCTGTTCCAACAGGACAATGCACGTCCGCATGTATCCCGTGCCACCCAACGTGCTCTAGAAGGTGTAAGTCAACTACCCTGGCCAGCAAGATCTCCGGATCTGTCCCCCATTGAGCATGTTTGGGACTGGATGAAGCGCCGTCTCACGGGGTCTGCACGTCCAGCACGAACGCTGGTCCAACTGAGGCACCAGGTGGAAATGGCATGGCAAGCCGTTCCACAGGACTACATCCAGCATCTCTACAATCGTCTCCATGGGAGAATAGCAGCCTGCATTGCTGCGAAAGGTGGATATACACTGTACTAGTGCCGACATTGTGCATGCTCTGTTGCCTGTGTCTATGTGCCTGTGGTTCTGTCAGTGTGATCATGTGATGTATCTGACCCCAGGAATGTGTCAATAAAGTTTCCCCTTCCTGGGACAATGAATTCACGGTGTTCTTATTTCAATTTCCAGGAGTGTATATACACACACTCACACACACACACACACACACACACACACACACACACACACACACACTCGTGTGTGTGTGTGTGTGTGTGTGTGTGTGTGTGTGTGTGTGTGTGTGTATGTTGCTGTGTTTATGTTACTGACCTAGCAGACAATATTAATAGTAACCTCTAGCTTTTCACGGATTATGCTGTTATTTATAATGAAGTTATGCTGGAAAAGGTGGACAAATATTTAGTCAGATCTTGATAAGATTTCAAAGTGGTGCAATGATTGTCAACTTGCTTTAAGAATTCGGTAATATAAAATTGTGTACTTCACAAAATAAAGAAGATATAGTTTCCTAAGCCCATCAGTGAGTCACAACTGGAATCACTAAACTCTTGTGATTACCTGGGAGTAACAATTTGTTTATGGATCTGAAATGGAATGATCTCATAACTTCAGTCATAGGTAAAGCGAGTGCCAGATTTTGATTTATTGGTAGGAAACTGGGAAAGTGCAATCAGTTTAGCAAAACACTCATGGAATGCATTCCAGGATATTGCTCAAATGTGTGGGACCTGTACCAAATCGGAATAACAGAGGATATTGAACACATACAGAGAAGGGCAGCATGAATTTCACAGGTTTGTTTGACCAGTGCAAGACCTTCACAGAGATGCTGCAATAACTGGCAAGTGCTTGAAGAAAAACACAAACTTACCCACCAATGAACATGTACAAAGTTTGAAGAGTAGTCTATACCAGCATTACTTCTTACTCCAAAAGCCACTTAATGGTTGTGGCAGAGAGTACTTCTGGTATTACTAATTGATCATCCCTTCCCTGTTACACTGGCAAATGATGTATGAGATGAATGATTGTTGGGGAACCTCTGTTATAGCACCAATTTCTCGAGTTCTATCATCAGGGTCATCTCATGAGATGTATGTGAGAGGAAGTAATATGTTGTTCAATAGTAAACCTCTCCATGATTCAGAATGCCCCTCTTGTAATGTCTGTCACTGGAGTTTTATGAGCATCTCTGTAATGCTCTCATCCCAACTAAATGATTTCATTATGAAACTCACCACTCTTCATTATATCTTCTCGGTTTATTCTACCAGTCCTACTTGGTAAGGATCCCATATTGATAAACAGTACTTAAGAATTGGTGAAAAGTGCCTTGTAATCCATGTCCTTCATGGATGACTTACATTTTCTTAAGAGTCTTCCTTTGAATCTCAATGTGGCATCAGTTTTTCCTACAGTTTGCTTTATTTGGTCATTAAGGTCACTCTAATTACTCCTAGATATTTTGCAGTAGATACTGTTTCCAGCAATTTATCATCAATAGTGTAGTTGTACTACAGTGGATTTCTTTTCCTATGTGTGCACAGTATCTCATCTTTATTTAAATTCAGAGTCAACTACCAGAGCCTGCACCATTCATCAATCTTCTGCAAATTGATACTGCCTGTTGGCATTGGTGCTTTCTTACAGACAAACACATCGTCTGAGCAGTCTCAAAGAGCTTCTGACATTTTCTAGTACATCATTTTTATACATTGTAAACAGTAACAGACATCTCACACTTCCTTGGGGTAGCCCTGAAATTATCTTTTCATCTCTTGATTTTGTTCCTTTTGGAACAACGTGTTATCTGCAATGACATTTTGAACCCAGTCATGAATCTTGTCCAACACTCTGTAAGCTCAAATTTTGTTCACTAAACAACAGTTTGGGATGGGTTTTGAATGTCCTCCTGAAGTTAGGAACACACCATCAACCTCTGTAAGTGAGGAGTCTAGTAATGTTCTGAAACCTACTACATTTTGCTCCCACAGGGATTGCAAAGATCAGATTTATAGGATTTACAGAGGTAATTAAGTAAACACCATTTTCACAGCCCATATGTGGATGGAATGGGAAGAAGCCCTAATAAAGTGAAGAATGTGATGTGCCAACTGCCATACATTTCACTGGGGTTTATAGAATATTGATGTAGATCTGGACATGGATATCAAAATTGAGGAGTAGTAAGGAAAAAATAAATCAGTATGTCAGAATTCGCTTGTAATTTGGAGGCATTTAAAAATATTTACCTTAGATTGGAAATGGGGTGAGATGATACAGTCTTTAACAAATATATGGTAGCAAAGGAGTTTTGTTACTCTCGTTACCGAAAAATAATGACATTTTTGTATGACAGTAAAGTACTTCCGTATATACTTCAATATTTATTTATTCATTCAGGAATCCTCTCAAAAACTATATGATTTGTGATAATAATGGAATGAAAGTAGATACTGAGATACAAACTATGGTTTATTATTTATTTATCAAACTTTTTTCAGAAGAATTTATACTAAATAGTGTCTCGTTTAAAAATTGGGAATGACTAAAATAGGATTATTAATACTTTGGTCAGGTGTCAAATCAGATGCTTCTTTCTATTAGCTGTATAAGTAGTCTCCAAGCATAAGCTTTCATGCATTGACTACCCCATATATGATAACAATGGAGTGAGAGGTTGTATGTCAGTCACATACACATGTAAATGCAATCTCCTGACCGATTTTTCAGAACATGCTTGATCAGGGGTTAATATACCACTCAAAGAGTGACAAAATATTCACATTAATGTGAAGAACATTCTCAGCAAAGCGTCTAATGTCCACAATTAATTGCATAATTGAGGTTGCAGTCCAAACCATTATCTGCACCACTGAACTATAATTTCATGAGCTTATTTTTACAGTATTTCTCCAAAGGGTGTAAATCACAAGCAACATTCTTGTAGTCTGCACTCGGTTTAAAAATACCAATTACAGTACCTGTTAATCATCTCCCACTGAGCCCTTCACAAGTACTGACATTCCCCTCACATGACTGCTTCTAATAGCAATACCACTTTGATTTTCTTATGCCTTTTCTTTCTAGTACTAGCTTATACCTTATGATCTATACCACCAAAATACTTCTAACGGTAGAAAATTCAAGATGAAATATCAATATGAATGTTAGGGTAAATTGCTTCTCACCACACAGAGGAGTCATTGAACATGTAATCACAGACTGCTAGTAGTCTACAATTAAATGTGACCCTTTGCTGTTGAGTGCTTCCTTTATGGTGAGATTTGCAATCCATCCCTATATTTATATCAAAATACTTCAGAAATTGTTGAATTGTAAAATTACTTTCATCAGTGGCCTCAAAAGGAGTGAAGCTGTTGGAGATGCCTACACTGAATTTACTACACGTGTAGGGCTCTCTGGATCTTTTTTGTAAGGTTTGACAGTAATCTAGTGTATTCATCTAAACATGTTTTATCATCGTGCCTCCTGTTCTGTACACTTGCACCAAATTACTTGCACATTACTTTTTTATGTTATTTGTAAGAAAAGAAGAGTGTTTGCACATTATTACATCGCATCTTGACATGAGCCTAACCTGATAGAGATTGGCGTTTTTGATGTGATGTGTCATTTTACCACATGTTTCTCCATATCTGAGCATATGCACATACTTTTGACACAAGTTGCCAAATAGATATAACTCTATTAACTGAATTTTGTAGACATACATGATTATTAATGATTCATCAGTTACCAACAACAGGAGAATAATGACAGTTTCCTCTTTGTAGCCTGTGTTGGGATTCTCTCCTTCAGTTCCTGAATCTGTCTTTAAAAAAGTGCATAGTGACTAGTGTATGCCTCTCCTGAAATCCTGCAATTCTTACAAAAAATATCTTACAATTTGTCTTTGGGATCAATTTTTATCTCAAGTCACAGGTATACAGAACATCATATGCATCTCTCATGTGGGATGTAGTTCATCTTTAATGGACCGCAAATAGGCTCACATAATATGGACCCATAATGCCTCTTTCAACAACTGTTCTCACCACCATCACTACACTGGCCTATGTTCTGCTCACAACCATTCCCTACTGCATGGAATATGCCATGTTTAATGAAAATTTATGACACACCAGAAAGCAGACCTGACCTATTTACCACAGACAATGGCCTTAACTGTTACAGTTGTTACTGGTTTGATCACACCTGTAAACCTGATTTAAACTTCCATTGCCAGTGATGTTTTCCTCCTACGATCTCTGAACACTAAAATGGAAGTTCTCTCCCTGGGTATGTGGAACAGAATAGCAACACTGCACGAATGGACTGTCGCTACATGTGTGTAACACAGCTGAATTGAATTCACTGAACTGAAATGATTGGAGTCAGTGGAGATGTAGTAAATGAAGATGCAATGAGATGAAATCTTATCAGTAAAAACTGTTGAGAAATTCTGAACCTGTAGCGGACTTTACAAGGAGGGATCCATAAGTAATGCGACCAAATTTTTCCTGACAACAATACACCACAACACGTTCTAACCTGCTGGGTTAAGTAGGGGAAATTGTTAACTTCAAAATGCACTCAATATCCATCACCTCCTACTTGAGGGTCGGGATGAGGATTCTTGTGAACCCCATTGTGAAGTGACATAACATGGCACAATGGATCATTCTGTGAAGCAATGTTACATGATCAAGTTTTACTATAAACTTAAGAAGTCTGCCAGTGAAACATTTCCATTAATTCAACAGGCTGTTGGGAGTGATTTCTTGACAAATTGACAAGTTCTTTGATGGCACAAGTGATTCATTGAGGATAAAGAGGACTTCACTAATGAACCTTGCAGTGAAGATCCATCAATCTTCTGAATCCACAGAAATGTGACATATGTGTATGACTTTGAATTCTGACTGACTGTAAAGCCTTTAATGGATAGCAGAAACTCTAAACAAGGCCAAATATCAGTTTATCTCATTCTAGCTGAAGACTTGAACATGAAAAATATACGAACCAAATTGGACTCAAAAACCTTGACCAAATGATATGTGAGTGTTTTGGTGCTAAGAACTCTTGGAAGTGTGTTAAAAAGATACTAATTTTTTTAAACTTAGCTTTCACTGGTGATGAACCATGGATTTATGAATATGACTTGGGGACAAAAACTTCTGAGGAGTGGCACATTCCAGCATTGCTGCATCCCATGCATGAGCAAGTCCAGTATGAAAACCATGCTCATTGGCTTCTTTGACTCCGGAGGCATTATTCACCTGAATTCCTACCTACCAGGACTGCTATGAATGTAGTTCTCTACTGAAAATGCTTAAAAGACTGAAAAGGAGGGTTGTCTGCAGCCGAAGTGACATCAAGGATGAGTGGAAATTGGATAATGACAGTACATCAACCCATAGCATCTTTGCTGCCAGTTAATTTCTGGCTAGAACCCACACCCTTCTGCTTCCCCATCTTCTCTACAGCCCTGACTGGCTCCCCCTTATTTTTGTTTCCTTGCTAATAAGTGGGCCTTAAAGGGAACAGAGGTACACTATCGAAAATGTACAGACTCACGTTACACAGGCTCTAAAGGAGATCCAAGAGGAGGCCTTCCAGGATGCCCTCTAGGGCCAGGAAAACCACTTCCAGAACTCTATCAATACGGGAGAGAGCTATTTCGAAATATTTCGACTAATTGTATGCGAGTGTTCAATAAATGTTTTTTTACATAAATTTGTTCTCGGTACTTATGGAAACCACCTTGTATGTCTTGACAAATGAAAATTTTTTGGCAGACTGGGGTATTAATCACTGATAAGTATAGGATCCAGGGTTGGCCCTGGTCAGCATAATTTCCATTACTCTTAACTTATTCATTGCACTGGAGTTTAACATTTGCTGGGTCTAGTTCACTTAAATAATATCATAATGTTGCAGTTCATTCAATTCATCACCACTGATTTCGTGTGAGTGAATGTAATATAAATATAATAGAGGGAAACATTCCACGTGGGAAAAATATATATGAAAACAAAGATGCTGTAACTTACCAAACAAAAGCTTTGGTATGTTGATAGAGACAATAAAAACTACACAAACACACACACAAATTTCAAGCTTTCGCAACCCAAGGTTGCTTCATCGGAAAAGAGGGAAGGAGAGGAAAAGACAAAAGGATGTGGGTTTTAAGGGAGAGGGTAAGGCGTCATTCCAATCCCGGGAACGGAAAGACTTACCTTAGGGGGAAAAAAGGACTGGTATACACTTGCACACACACACATATCCATCTGCACATATACAGACACCAATGTAATATAATGTTTATTCATCAATGAGCTTGCAGAATTTATCCATCATCTATATTACTGTCATCTGTATGACTGTCATTATCATCAATCAATGTGAGAATGCATGCATTATCCTTTGCTTTTTTTTTTTTTTTTTTTTCCTTTAAGATCTGCAGAATGTACCATCCCTGCCCACTCCACTCTCCCCCCACTCCCCCTCCCCCCCCTCTCCCCCCCCCTCTCTCTCTCTCTCTCTCTCTCTCTGTCTCTTCTTTCTCTCTGTCTCTCTTTCTTTCTCTCTCCTGTCTTTCTCCCCGACACCCACCCTGTCCTAAATGTATATTTCTATGAGTTACAAATGTGCATGAGACCGCAGTTTGTGTGTGTGTGCGCAGTTTTGTACTGCAGTTAATGTAATGCTGTTGTATCGGTGTCCCGCAGCAATCTGCCGGAAGGACTGCCACGCGACCCGGGGCTACTGTGAGGCGCCGGGCGAGTGCCGGTGTCGGCTCGGCTGGGCGGGCGAGACATGCCACGAGTGCCAGCCGCTGCCCGGCTGCCAGCACGGCACCTGCACGCGCCCACTGGAGTGCCGCTGCCACGCGGGGTGGACCGGTCTGCTGTGCCAGACGCGTGAGTTGCACACACCTCAGTAGCGGTAGTAGCAGTAGCAATACTGATAGTAGAAGTAATAATAATGTTCCACTTCATTTCTCACTGTAGCTTCTGTATTACTAAATGGGTAACCTGGTTCATGGTGCAAAGTCCCAGTTGCATGTTACCAACCTAATGGCTTTCAGTGGCAAGAAAAATTTGATTTTTAGCATTTCATTTAATTTTTGAGCAAATTTAAATGTTTAAAACACTGCCATAATCTGCTCATTCAGAGGTGTAATCTTATGCGAAAAATTTATCACAGTAAGACAAGTGTTGCAGGTAGAAACTGTGCGTATGACTTGGGGCAGTGTAACTCACGGAGCACAAAACACCCAGACCATATTCACCCTCAGCATCTGAGAATACTTTACACATGAATTCGTGCTTATGAAACTTTTTCTTGCTGATGCTCCCCCCCCCCCCCCCCCCCCGCCGCCGCCCCCCCCCCCCACGCACACACAAAATAATGAAAGGAAAAATGTTTATTGCTTATGAAATTTTCGCTGTCCATGCATCAACCATGATACTTTAATTTATTACGTCTCTATGACCTACTCTATTCGCAACACATAGTGCTAACAGTATCTACATATACCAGTGAACGTATGTACAAAATTAAGTCATTGCACAACACACAGTTCATGATACATCACGTAATAAACATTGAGACTTGTGAGAAAATAGCTTTTGCTTAAAACTGAGTGCAGATCAGCCAGACTATGCCTATCTGGAGCACTTACTACCAACAAACTTTAAACATGATTTCAGATCTTTTTGAAAATTACTTACTTGCCTGTTTAATGTCAAATATTTAAGACATTAACTCATTTGTAAAGTAATCAGATGTTTGAAGCTATTTTACACTTTGACACATTGGAGTTCACTTCTTTACAGAAAAGGGCATGAGGAGGTTTATTGATGATTACAATTCAACATAGTGTCAATGGAGAAGTATATTTCTACATAGAATACGTGGTCCGTCTTAGGATAGAAAGTAAGGCCTATAATATACAACATATAAATAAGAAACAGTCCAGTGCCTACGCAAAATGCATGACTAGGTTTATTAAGAATTCTGTGATAATAGAGTGTACAGGATCTAACTGACAAGATCGCCTGACCATAATGTTTAATATGAAGTGCTGAATACTGTATAAGAATGTAAAAATTAGTTATTACTGCTGAACTCCTGTAATTAGCATTACTTTTTATGTAGTCAGCCAATATTTCAAACTTAATAAAAATATAAATGGGATTAGGAAAATGGAATAGGTCTACAAGCTTGTACAACACATTTACAACAAGCAGTCACATCTGGTCTCACGTCTGTTCTTTGTGAGTAACCACTCACATGGTACACTGAGTATACAGTAACATTTTGTGCACTTCCTTCATAGTTGCTATTGTAAATTGGTTTAAAAGTTATAAGCTGATGAATGTTGGAAACATTTACACAATAACAGATCCTTTAATTGTGTTAGATAAACAGCATAATGAATGACCATAACTTTGCTACTTTGACATAATAGCAGCTTTACATGATTTACTAAGTAAATATTGTTCTCGCAGCCATCTGTGCTGAGACCTGCCATAAGGAGAGAGGCTATTGCAGAAAACCTGGAGAATGCAGGTAAGATGCAACACAAGAAAGAAAACATGAATCAGTACCTCAGATTGTAAGTGCTCTTTTTTTTACTAACACTAGTTCATCAACAAAAAATTCTTACACAATCAGTGAAAGTAATTATTAGAATGGTGTGTAAATTCATAAAATATAATTAGGGAACAAAATATTTTATATGTGATGATAAGGGGGAGAAAGAACACCTGTCATTTCACTCTTTAACAGATTTTCAAATACTGACAGTAGGTTAAAGAAGTAACCTGAAATTCTTTCCTATTTCCTGAAAGAGAAACAAAATTATTTAAGTAAAATACGAGAGAATTAGAGGAATGCAACACAGATTACAAAGTCAAAGAACTGATTGAGAAGACCCTTACAAAAACCTAAAGTAACCTTCCATGAGGAAGTATCAGAAACTTTTGAGATAGAGATGGGAGTGAGACAGGTCAACAGGTTCTAGCCAGTGCTATCTTTTAGAAAAATAATCTGGGAATGGTGAGAACAAGAAGCATAAAACTGAGTTCCAAAAAGGACAATCTGAATGTATTCATAGATGATACAGTGATGCTAAGAGGAACAGAAGACCAGGAAAATATGATGCAGCAAAAGCTACATGAGACAGTTCAGAAAACAGGCCTGAAAATATCACATGGAAAGATAAAAGTGATGAATGTGACAGGGGGTGGAGTACAGCACACCTAATAATCAAGGAGAACAAGTTCAGATACTTGAGAGAATGGATGTAGCCAACTGGACCAAGCAAAGAAGTTAATAAAAATAGTATTAGAAGGCTTACAAACATATTTACAACAAGCAATCAGGTGGAAATTTTATACACCGACCACGGCCTCTCAGCCCGGAAGTTTTAACTGAAGAAGCAATCAAATTGCTGAAGGAGAGAGTGCTCCGTGTGTAGACAAACTCTTCCAATTCAAAATTCTATTACAGCACAGTGTTGCTCACACATGAACATTGTTATATTACACATTGGCAGGTTACGTACTACAGGAGCACAGGGCTACAAATATGTAGACATGAAGAATGAATATATATATTGTTAGTAATGTTTGTTTTATTTAGTAGGCTTTATGAGTTTTCACATAAAAAATTTGGAGGTGTTACTTTGCAGCTCACCTTTGTATACATGCATGCATTTGCTCTCTTCCTCCTCAGTTCCCCCTTACACTGCAAGATAGAATGCAACATACAGGTACTGAAGTCGATGAAGTCTGTGATGATAATGACACAGTGGCAGGAGAGACTACAGGGCAGAAGGTATGAGTGTAGGTGTTAGCACCGATTGAAGCCAGGAAGGTTACAGCAATGACGGACGTGTTGCAAGGGTAACTCCTTGCTACATAGCTTAGAAATGCTGGTGCAGGGCAGAACTCAGATGGCATAGGTTGTGAAGCAGCTGCCAAACTCAAGCATGATGGGCTCAGCAGCGTACTCCACCACCGGTGGAGCCACAGTTTGACATTAACCATTCATTCTGGTGGACAGCCAGTCGGTGGTCATGCCGACGCAAAATGCTTAGCAGAAATTGATGCAGAGCTGAACTGTGTTGTAGCTGTTTTCACAGGTGGGGACAGGATAAACCTGTGATATGGCTGTGTTAGGCTGTACTCAGTGGGTGAACCAAGCAGGTTTTGCACATGGATCTTCCACAGGGATATGACCCCTGTGACAAGGAGAAGGGAGTGGTAGTGGTATAGGAATGGACCAGAATGTTGTGTAGGTTGGGTGGGGAGTGGATATCAGGTACACAAAAGAAATAAGGAAAGAAAAAATAGTATTTATGTTGGGAGTGGTGCCAAATCAAGTAGGATTATTCCACCTTGCTATGTTTTACCTAATCTGAAGAGTGCCGTCGAGCCATGTCTGGTGCCAAACACTAGCCCAGCTCACCCTCTAATTCAAGCCCATCTCCTTCCCAGGTGTAAGACTGGCTGGATGGGTGACAGGTGTGACCAGTGCCACCCGTACCCTGGCTGTGTCCACGGATCCTGTCGCCGTCCGTGGGAGTGCAACTGTGAACCCGGATGGGGAGGAATGTTGTGTGATCAAGGTAAGTAAAAGTTATGACAGTTATTTGGAAAGTAAGGAGCAATTTCTTATAAAACATACAGCATCACAGATTTTTTCCGAAAACTGTTTTTATTTAATTTCGTACATGTTTCTCTATTTTTGTACATAGTTTCCATGTTTGTTTAAACATTTGACATAACACTCCATAAGCTTTTGTACCTTAAATCATAGATGTCTGCTGCCTGTCAAGGTAACTTGTCTTTAACTTCTTTTTCCCATTATCACCTTTTGCAAAGCACTTGCCATGTAGAAACTTCTTTAGGCAGTGAATGAGTGAAAACCGCTTGGCACAAAGTCTGGACCGTATGGTTGGTGGACAGTCTGTTCAAATGGTTCAAATGGCTCTGAGCACTATGGGACTTAACTTCTGAGGTCATCAGTCCCCTAGAACTTAGAACTACTTAAACCTAACCAACCTAAGGACATCACACACATCCATGCCCGAGGCAGGATTCGAACCTGCGGTTGCGCGGTTCCAAACTGTAGCGCCAGAACTGCTCGGCCACTCCGGCCAGCTGACAGTCTGTTCCCATCAAAAAATCTGAAAAGATTTTGGGCACTAATGGCACAATGGGATCCAACACTGTCAAGCAACAACAAAACTCCATGCATCAGAAGGCGACGTCGATTACTCTGTATTGTACGTCAAAGTTTAGTCATGGCAGTGCAGTAAGCAGCTGCATTTATTGTTGGCCCTTGTTGCATAAATTCGACTAACAAGACTCCAAATTGCAAGAACAAACAGTCATTGTTGCAAAACTGGAGTTTTTTTTATTTTATTGATCTTCCAATGACACATTCCACCTTATACAAGGAATCATCAAATTGGCCTACAAGAAAATTACAACCTCTCATATAAATGGCATGACCCCAATTTAGCAAAACCGGACTAGCAAGAAAAAATGAAACATTTGACTGACAAAATATGGTGTTATGTATGTAGAATGCTGTGCATACAAATGTTCGAGAAAATTACCATTGTCAAAATTTGAGAAACATGGTGCTGTGTCCTGTGAGATAAGAGTAAAATAAATTAGAATATGGCTGATAAAATGGTCAGAAGCCAGTAAACACATCTACATCTACATACATACTCCGCAATCCACCATACGGTGCATGGCAGAGGGTATGAGCCCTAATCTCTCTTATCTTATCTTTGTGGTCTTTCCGCTGAATATAAGTTGGCAGCAGTAAAATTGAACTGCTGTCAGCCTCAAATGCTGGTTCTCTAAATTTCCTCAGTTGCGATTCACGAAAAGAATGCCTCCTTTCCTCTAGAGACTCCCACCCGAGTTCCTGAAGCATTCCCGTAACACTCGCGTGATGATCAAACCTGCCAGTAACAAATCTAGCAGCCCGCCTCTGAATTGCTTCTAAGTCCTTCCTCAATCCGACCTGATAGGGATCCCAAACGCTTGAGCAGCACTCAAGAATAGGTCGTATTAGTGCTTTATAAGCGGTCTCCCTTACAGATGAAATATCGTGTGGCTAGGGCCTCCCGTTGGGTAGACCGTTCGCCTGGTGCAGGTCTTTCGATTTGACGCCACTTCGGCGACTTGCGCGTCGATGGGGATGAAATGATGATGATTAGGACAACACAACACCCAGTCCCTGAGCGGAGAAAATCTCCGACCCAGCCGGGAATCGAACCCGGGCCCTTAGGAATGACAGTCTGTCGCGCTGACCACTCAGCTACCGGGGGGGCGGACTCCTTTACAGATGAACCACATCTTGCCAAAATTCTACCAATGAACAGAAGACGACTATCTGCCTTCCCCACAACTGCCATTACATGCTTGTCCCACTTCATATCGCTCTGCAATGTTACTCCCAAATATTTAATCGACAGGACTGTGTCAGGCGCTACACTACTAATAGAGTATCCAAACATTACGGGATTCTTTTTCCTATTCATCCGCATTAATTTACATTCAAAACAAAGATGAGGTGACTTACCGAACAAAAGCGCTGGCAGGTCGATAGACACACAAACAAACACGAACATACACACAAAATTCAAGCTTTCACAACATGGGGATGAAATGATGATGATTAGGACAACACAACACCCAGTCCCTGAGCGGAGAAAATCTCCGACCCAGCCGGGAATCGAACCCGGGTCCTTAGGAATGACAGTCTGTCGCGCTGACCACTCAGCTACCGGGGGGCGGACTCCTTTACAGATGAACCACATCTTGCCAAAATTCTACCAATGAACGGAAGACGACTATCTGCTTTCCCCACAACTGCCATTACATGCTTGTCCCACTTCATATCGCTCTGCAATGTTACTCCCAAATATTTAATCGACAGGACTGTGTCAGGCGCTACACTACTAATAGAGTATCCAAACATTACGGGATTCTTTTTCCTATTCATCCGCATTAATTTACATTCAAAACAAAGATGAGGTGACTTACCGAACAAAAGCGCTGGCAGGTCGATAGACACACAAACAAACACGAACATACACACAAAATTCAAGCTTTCGCAACAAACTGTTGCCTCATCAGGAAAGAGGGAAGGAGAGGGGAAGACGAAAGGAAGTGTGTTTTAAGGGAGAGGGTAAGGAGTCATTCCAATCCCGGGAGCGGAAAGACTTACCTTAGGGGGAAAAAGGACAGGTATACACTCGCACACACGCACATATCCATCTACACATACAGACACAAGCAGACATATTTGGTCTTTAAATATGTCTGCTTGTGTCTGTATGTGTAGATGGATATGTGCGTGTGTGCGAGTGTATACCTGTCCTTTTTTCCCCCTAAGGTAAGTCTTTCCGCTCCCGGGATTGGAATGACTCCTTACCCTCTCCCTTAAAACACACTTCCTTTCGTCTTCCCCTCTCCTTCCCTCCTTCCCTCTTTCCTGATGAGGCAACAGTTTGTTGTGAAAGCTTGAATTTTGTGTGTATGTTCGTGTTTATTTGTGTGTCTATCGACCTGCCAGCGCTTTTGTTCGGTAAGTCACCTCATCTTTGTTTTTATATATAATTTTTCCCACGTGGAATGTTTCCTTCTATTATATTAATTTACATTCATCTACATTTAGAGTTAGCTACCATTCTTTACACCAATCACAAATCCTGTCCAAGTCATCTTGTATCCTCCTACAGTCACTCAACGACGATACCTTCCCGTATACCATAGCATCATCAGCAAACAGCTGCACATTGCTATCCAACCTATCCAAACAAAGATGATGTGACTTACCGAATGAAAGTGCTGGCAGGTCGATAGACACACAAACAAACACAAACATACATGAATTTTGTGTGTATGTTTGTTTGTGTGTCTATCGACCTGCCAGCACTTTCGTTCGGTAGGTCACATCATCTTTGTTTTTAGATATATTTTTCCCACATGGAATGTTTCCCTCTATTATATTCAGATCATTTCTGTAGATAGAAAACAACAGCGGACCTACCACACTTCCCTGGGGCCCTCCAGATGATACCCTCACCTCTGATGAACACTCACCATCGAGGACAACGTGTTGGGTTCTATTACTTACGAAGTCTTCAAGCCACTCACACATTTGGGAACCAATCCCATGGGCTCATACCTTATTTAGGAGTCTGCAGTGGGGCACCGAGTCAAACGCTTTCCAGAAGTCAAGGAATATGGCATCCGTCTGATACCCTTCATCCATGGTTTGCAAGATATCATGTGAAAAAAGGGCGAGTTGCATTTCACAGGAGTGATGCTTTCTAAAGCCGTGCTGATGCATGGACAGCAACTTCTCTGTCTTGAGGAAATTCATTATATTCGAACTGAGAATATGTTCGAGAATCCTGCAACAAACCGATGTTAATGATATTGGTCTGTAATTTTGAGGATCTGTCCTTCTACCCTTCTTATATACAGGTATCACCTGTGCTTTTTTCCAGTCACTCGGGACTTTACATTGAGCAAGAGATTCGCGATAAACGCAAGCTAAGTAAGGAGCCAATGCAGTAGAGTACTCTCTGTAAAACTGAATTGGAATCCCATCAGGACCTGGCGATTTATTTATTTCCAACCCATTCAGCTGTTTCACAACCCCAGGGATGTCTATCACTATGCCCTCCATATGGGAATCTGTATGAGATTCAAACGGTGGTATTTTTGTATGATCCTCCTGCGTGAAAGATTTCTCAAATGCTAAATTCAAATTTCAGCTTTCATTTTGCTTTCTTCCGTTGCCAGGCCAGACTGATCATTGAGTGACTGGATGGAAGCCTTTGACCCGCTTACCGATTTCACGTAAAACCAGAGTTTCCTTGGGTTTTCAGCTAGATCTTTTGCTAAGGTATGATGGTGGTAGTGGTTGTATGCTTCGCGCATCGCTCTTTTTACAGCAGCACAAATCTCTATTAACTTTTGCCTGTCCTCATTCTCCTGACTTTTCTTGTACCACGAGTGCAACTGTCTTTGCTTTCTAAGCATTCTTCGAATTGCGCTGTTAAACCACGGTGGGTCTTTTCTGTCCATAACCTACTTTTTCGGCACATACTTCTCCAATGCGTGATTTACAATGTGTTTAAAATTTGCCCATAATTCTTCCATGTCCATCGTACCGGAAGTATGTGAAGTCTATTCATTTACTAAGTGGGATGCTAACAACTGCTTATCTGCTCTTTTTAGCCTTCTTGACCGACTTTTTAACTTTCGTAACTATAATCGTAATGACAACATCATGATCACTAATCCCTGTCTCAACACTGACACCGTCGATCAGGTCTGGTCTGTTTGTGGCTACCAGATCTAAAATATTTCCATTATGCGTTGGCTGTCGATTTAGCTGCTCAAAATAGTTTTCGGATAATATGTTCAAAAGTAATTCACATGACGGCTTGTCTGTACCACCTGTAATTAATCCATAGACATCCCAGTCTATACTAGGTAGGTTGAAGTCGCCTGCGACTAATGTAGCATGATCTGGGTACTTCTGCGATACAGAGTGTAGACTCCCTTTGAATGATTCTAGAACTGTCATGGTGGAACCTGGTGGCCAGTAATATACCCAACAATTAACTTTATTTCTCCTAGCCCTGTTAAACGTGTCCAGATAACTTCACAATTACACTCTACTTCGACCTCAGTAGACACAATATTTTTGTCAATTGCAATGAAGGCACCACCTCCTACCGTGTATAATCTGTCTTTCTGATACACGTTCCAACCCTCACTAAATATTTCAGAACTTCCTATCTCAGGGTTCAGCCAGGTCTCAGTCCTGAGAATAATTTGCGTGCCACGTGCTTCCTGGAGGGCAGTAAATTCAGCAACTTTACTCTGAACACTCTGAAAATTTACTGCTAATATCTTGATAGCTGAAGTGTCTTTACACTGAGCGCGTCCTGATTTCCCTGCCTGCACATTGACTGGTGAGTGTTCATCAGGACATCTCGCACTACTGCCTAGCCTAAAAAAACCCCATGTGCACGCCAATGTCTAATGTACTAAAAGTCCAAAACACACTCAAACAAAATTTAAGAAATTACTTAATGGTACAGAAGTTGTTAAGTATATGGGAAATATGTATATCTGTATAAATAGGCAGAAGATTACCTTGGCAAATATGCAGCATCCTTCAAATCCAATAAAATGGAATCAAGTGTACATAGACGCATCACACAGTAAATAAGTAGGAGATGCAAATACTCATGCTTCCACTCCATTTTGTTGACCTTCATGGCAAGCAATCTTGGGCTTACATTTGACCAAGATAATGCTCACCTGCATATGGTTGTGTTCGTGCTTGCCAAAATCTACATTGGCTTGCAAGGTTGCCAGATCTCTCTACAATTGATAATGTTTCCAGCATTACGGGCATTGCCCTCCAACTATCTTCATATTTTGATTATCTAACATGCCAGTTGGACAAAATTTTGCATGGTGTTCCTCATGAAGACATCCAACAGGTCTGTCAAGTAATGCCAAGCCAAATAATTGCTCGGATAAGGCCAGAGGTGCACCAATGTGTTATTGACGTACTTGATTTGTGAAACTCTTTCTCTTGAATAAATCATCTAATATTTCTGAAATTATAATCATTTGTTTTTCCGTACATTTACAAACTTCTACTGATTCCTGTCCCATTTGGACAATTTCTTTGTGGTGCATCTTTTTTTTCAGTGTGTATATAGTAATTCAGGGAAATACAAAAGATCATTGAACCATATTATAAACCTGTGGTAGGAATTACCTGTGTATGAATGCTGATGTCATCTTTACAGTTATAATCAGTTGTGTGTATTTTATCAAATTCTTAACTGGCAGTTTAATTAGATAGTGAAATTTTGGCAACTAAAATATAGTGGTAACAGTCTAACAGAATTAATGGTGCAAATGGTGAAAGTAATTTTGGTTGTATCCGAACCTTGTTTACAACTATTTCTAAAGTTAATTAGTTTTGCAGAAATTAAAATACATTACTCCAAGGTCAGAATGCCAGTACTTCTTGTACTTGTGTTGTCAACATGCCCAACTTGAGTGATTAGCTCAATTAGAATTTCCTGTCTCATACTGTAGTAATAACTTGTAATTAACACAAAATAAGGTGCATTAATGAAATCAGGATACTGAACAGAAAATCCTGAATAATATGTTTGAGTAAGGCAAAGCTTGATTAAAGTTTTGATAAATACAGTTTGTACTACACAAGTATTTTATAGATATTGTACTCAAATGAAAAGTTAAAAAATATACCTAGCAAATCACTGTGAGGTGCATGGCACAGTGTACATCCCATTGTACCAGTTATTAGGGTTTCTTCCTCTTCCATTCATGTATGGAGCTCGGGAAGAATAATTGTTTCAATGCCTCTGTGCACGCAGTAATTATCAAAATCATCTTCATGATCCCTCTGCGAGTGATACATAGGGGTTGTAGTATATTCATAGAGTAATAATTTAAAGCCAGTTCTTGAAACTTTGGTAATAGACTTTCTTGGTATAGTTTATATCTATCTTCAAGAATCTTCCAGTTCCTTCAGTATATTTGTGACACTCTCCCATGGAACCTGTGACCGTTCACACTGTCCTTCTCTGTGTATGTTCAGTATCCCCTGTTAGTCCTATCTGATATGGATCTCATACACTTGAGCAATATTTTAGAACTGGTCACATAAGTGCTTGTAAGCAATTTTCTTTGTAGATTGATTACATTCCCCCAGTATTATACCAATAAACTGAAGCCTACCACCTGCTTTACCAATGACTGAACCTATGTGATCATCCCATTTTGTATCCCCACAAAGTGTTACACCCAGGTATTTGTGTGAGTTGGTCCATTCTAACAGTGACTCATTGCTATTATAGTCATAGGACACTACGATCTCTTGTTTTGCGAAGTGCAAAATTGTATATTTCTGAACATTTAAAGCAAGCTGCCAATCTCTGCACCACTTTGAAATCATATCAATATCTGACTGAATATTTATGCAGCTTCTTTCAGATAGTACTTCATTATAGATAACTGCACCATTTGCAAAAAGCCTTATTTTACTATTAATGTTGTCTGCAAGGTCATTAATATACAATATGGACAGGAAGGATACCAACACACTTCCCTGGGACATGCCTGTAGTTACTTCTACATATGAGGGTGACCATCCATCCAAGGTAACATGTTGCATCCTCTCTACCAAAAACTCCTCAGTCCAGTCACAAATTCCACTTGACACCACATATGATCGTATTTTTGAAAAGAAGCATAGGTGTGATACTGAGTCAAGTGGGAGGCTCCAGCTTGCTCTGTTTGGGCTTTATACCCTGTTCTTACTGCTGACTTCTCCTGAACAAACACTTTATTTACTTTAGGTGCACTGCCCCAGAAGACAATCCCATAAGGCAACAGGAACTGAATAATGCAAAATAATCCAACAATCTTGTCTTGAGGTCCATGCTATGAGAGCTGTTTTAAGGATATAATACACTGAACTAAGTTTCTTGATTAGTTTCTCTATGTGTTGGCTTCACGTTACCTTGTTATGCAACTAGGTCCCCAAGGAATTTTACATGCAGTGATTCATTCTTTGTACAACTGTTAATGTCTACTCCTGGTGCTAGATGGTCATTATTGCTTGTTTAAAACTGGATATTATGTGTCTTTGTGTGCTTAAGATCTATGCAGTTAACTGTGAAACTCCGTTCACCTGTCATCTGAGCTTTGTCTGTTGGAACATATAAGTTTCCCATGTGGGCAACTGCAGCTTAATCTCTGCATACTTAAAACATTTCTTAAAAATTTTCATGGTAAAATCTTCAAAATACTGTAGAATCGACTTGTAGCTGCTAATCCTTGTTTACTGTGGAATCAAGGTACAACCAGTTGCACAATAATGAATTGCACCTTCAGGATAAATTTGGCTGGATTACATTAAGCCATTAATCAATATAATGTACCAACATTCTATAAGGCACATATCCTGGCATCATCAAATGCAATGCCTGTTGAAAGATTGATCAATAATCTTCAACAATTATGGGTCATCTATGACACACTGGCAGCTACATCTGCGCATTGTGTTATCATTTCTTCATCACTAATGGGATAGCTGTTTTTCAAAATACTATTAGAAGTTCAACACTGGTACAAACTAGAATGTCCATCAGTGATGACCTGTAATTATCTAAGGTTATTGATAGATTCTGCAACATACATTGCATTTGATGGTGTTGGGATGTGTGCCTTATAGAATGCTGAAAGATAATATTGATCTAATGGCTTAATGTAATGCAGTCACATTTAATCTCAAGTTGTGAGTCATTATCACAAAACCAATTGAATATTCATTCCACAACAAACAAGGATTAGCAGCTACAAGCAGACTCTACAGTTTTTAGATTTTACCACAAAAATTTAAATAAATTAACTGTGTCTGCTGGGATTGCCTTTGGACCCATGATTAGTAGGCTTGTGCCATCAACAAATATTACAGTTTTCGAGCTGCTCTTTAAAACTCACTGAGAGATCATGTATGAACGTTAGAAACAAATTGGCCCAGTACTGATATTTGCGGCACTCTACAGGCTGTGTACCCCCATCCTGAGACTACTTTAATGCTTTAGGTGCAGTGTGTTACCGAGACCCTCTGCTTTCTGTTAGGGAAGTAAGATTCCATCCATCAAAAAGGATGCCATTGATGCTTTAAGACTTCAGTTTCATTAGTAGAATTTTCTGATCCACAAAATCAAAGGCTTTGGCAAGGTTGTGGAATATACCAGCAGGATATTTTTTCTTGTTTAGCTCTGCTAGTACTTCATTTTTGATATTTTGTATCTCTCTCTGTGTGGAGAAACTTTCACGGAAGCCTAACTGAGGAGCAGTTAACAAGTTCTGATCAGTTAAATAAGTCTGGATTCAGTGAAAGACCACCTCACAGCCAATTCTCAAAACACTGGAAGGAGTGATTTGTGTTTGCAATAAGAGGTTGTTTGCTAACTTCAAAGGTGTATGTGGGTGTTACTACATCATATTCAAGTCTGTCAGAAATATGCCCTGAGTGATTGCCTGATTAGAAAGATAGCTTAATGATAATACTATTAAGTCAGCACAAGATTTTAATATTGTGCTACAAACACCATCACAGCCATCAAAAACCGAGCGAGGTGGCGCAGTGGTTAGACACTGGACTCGCCTTCGGAAGGACGACGGTTCAATCCCGCGTCCGGCCATCCTGATTTAGGTTTTCCGTGATTTCCCTAAATCACTCCAGGCAAATGCCGGGATGGTTTCTCTGAAAGGGCACGGCCGACTTCCTTCCCCATCCTTCCCTATTCCGATGAGACCGATGACCACGCTGTCTGGTCTCCTTCCCCAAACCAACCAACCAACCAACAGCCATCAAAATTACTAATTTCTGATGAATTCTGTACATCCTTATGGGCTGTACTTTTGAAACTTATGTTCTTTGGTGGTTCATGCTGTGTCTGCACATGTAAATCCATCACATCCACGTATGTTTGTTAATTACTGGTAGCAGTGCTTCAGCCATTATGAGTTTAATCTGGTGGCCAATGATTTGAAAGTGTCACCTTTCCTTCCAGAGCTATTTCATAGAGGATCAGTTTCATTTGATCAGTATTTATGTTTGTGTTAATAAAGTTCCAAATAGTTTTTGCCCTAACCTTGGAGTGTTCTAGGTTTGGAGCCATGTATATGAGTTTTAAATTTTTTATGACAGTGGAGGATTTGGCAACACTGGTGGTAATGGTGTTTTCAATCTTGAATGCTGCTTGTTCTCTGAATTATGTAGATCTCTCTCTTCTTAGTACAGGATACCTTAACCTCATGAGTTATTCATCCCATGTCCATACTTTTGTACAATATTGCCTTTATTTGTTTTATGGGAAAACAAGACCCAAATTGCTATATGAATAACTTTAAGAAAAAGTTAAATTTTCCATTAACATTGTCCTTGTTATAAATTTCTCCTCATCATTCTTCCCATAATTAGTGACGAAGCACAGTGATTGAGTCATTGTTTATGATTCTGTGATCCAACAGCGCTTTTCTTCTATTATCTGTACCTAACTGGCCAGTAAATTTTACTGTCAGTCTCATCATCAGACTGTCAATGAACTGTATTACTGTTCTTTTTGGAACACAGCCTTTGAACAGTTTTGAGAAAGAAGTTGTGGCGGCAGCACCGTCCAACGCACGAAGGGCTGAACTACGGCACTGCTGACACAAGTAGGGGCAGCTGTACCGTTATGTGGAATTTCGGCAACGGTGCGCCGCACACCGGACCGCACGGGAACAAAGCTGCCACCAGTGCGAGCTAGTCGACGCGACGCGACACACGTCTCCCCAGTTCTTCCACCGCGGACCACGTGCGTCGAGTCAACGTGACTCCGCCGTAAATGCGTACGCGCGGTCGTAAACGCAGTCGCCGTTAAATTGTCTTTCGCTTCTTTGCGGACGTTACGGCGCCTCCGGTTGTGCCAAGAGCAGAACATTCTGTGACGCGGCCTTTTGTCTCACTCGGTCCACGCGGTCGCGTCACGGCTCGTCACTGGAGTGTACACCCTCCGGGATCGGTGACCGAGCCGTGCCGCCAGTGCAACGCGCCTATGTAGACGGACATTAGCGAAGTATATTATTTGTCATTTATTGTAACGGCAGGAAAAATAAATGTGTCCTGTCCAGAAACCGCTTTAGTCATTTATTGCCACAAAGCCTCTCCCATGAGCATAGTGCGTGGGCGCGGCGATAAATGCCGGTTCACTGCACATGAGCGACTGTAAGCGGGGATACAACACGTTCTCGCTACAAAGTAGCGACACTTTCTGTGGAACCCACCCACTATTTTGCAGGACAATGCTTGGGCACATACAACACAAGGTGTCAGATTTGTTCAGTTGATGGGACTGTGAAGTACTGTACCATCTGCCATACTATCCAAACTTATGTCCATGTGACTTTCACTTGATTCGTAAAATGAAGGAAACACTTTGGGGAATTTCCTTCAAAATTGTTACGGTACAGAGATTCGTTAAGCATTAGACTAGTCCATTGGAACCATCGACACAACTGGCACTGATAGAGGTATGCTGCAGCTTCCACACAATTCTCGTAATTACATTGAAAAGTAATAAAACTTTGAAACAGGTACCAATTTGTATTAGTAGTAAATAAATAGTTGCCACTATTAAAATTCCAACCATTGTAACTTTTCATTCAGGCCTTTCATATTCACCTCAAGATCAAATAAAGGAAAGTGCAGGAGTAATGTTGACAATACTATGAAAGGGATATATTGCCGCTTACCATAATGATGGACACTGATCTGAGGTCTCCCTGAGTTTCGTACAACTTTCTAATGTTGCAACCTCTCTGTATAATACAGCATCCTCTTTGAAAAACCTTATGGAACTTTTGTTGTTATCGTTTAGGTCCTTTATTTTTATTGTGAAAAGTTGCTATAACTGTCCCTTGGTGTACATCCAAAGTTACTTTTACGTCTGAAGATTTTTCTCCTTGAGAATGACATGCTGTGTTCTGTTTGCTAGAAACTTCCCAGTGCAATCACACGGTTGGTCAAATATTCTGTACACTTATATGTTGTTCAGTAGGTGGAAGAAGTGGTGCACAACTGTATCAGATGCCTTCCTGTAGACAAGGATCAAGCCATCAACCTGGGCACCAGAATCTGAGCTTTGTGGATGAACAGAGCAGCTGGATTTCACTTGATCATTGTTTTCAGAACTCATGGAGATTCCTTCAGAGGAGATTTTTGGTCTCCAAAAGTGTCTTAATGCATGAGCGCAAAACATGTTTCAAAATTCTGCAAGAGAACAATGTCAGAGGTGTAGGCCTATAGTTTTGCCTGTCTGTTCAGCAGTCCTTATTAAAATGGGAATAATTTGCATTGTTTTCAATCACTAGCAATCCTTTGCTCCTTCAGTGACCTATGATGCACTGCAGCTAGAAGATGAGCAAGTGCTGATACCCCTTCAGGTCCAGTCACCTTTTCTCCATTAATTGATTTCAGTTACTTTTCAATTCTGTGGTCACTTATTTCAATATTTGTCAGTTTGATGTTTATGTGATGGTTTAAAGAAGGAACTACTGTTTGATTTTGCTCATTTTCTACAATTCTTCACAATATATTAATCAAATAAAACACACAGGCAAAAGACATAGAAGCATACAGCATGAAACGCTTTCTTATGCAATATGCTCAGAATGTATTCTTGACCGTAACTGATAAAGTTGTAACTTTTAGTTCCACTGTCAGAGTTTGGTATTCTACATCAGTGAAGGTAATGTGACATGTGACTGCCATCACTGCTTGTGTTGATTTGTGACTCACTTCCTTGACTTCCTTACACATAGCACTAACTGTTTAAGTGATCATTACGTACTTAGGCAGCATTCAACTACTTACTGGTACCCATCACAGACCTTGTTTCTGGTACAGTACAATGGAAATGTATGTGAATGTGGAGTTGGCAGATGCCCATGTGTGTGGATTTACATAATGGCAGTGCTCGGAGATATTTCTAGAATCTAGGTGCTCTGATAGGAAAATGTTTGAGGCAGCTGAATGTTGTCTTAGGGACTGTGGCATGTTTAAAGTTGTTACTTCCAATTATGGAATACCAAGAAGGATGGGGATCTCACTGCTCGACTGGACATCTCTGTTGGTAGTGCTGATACTTTGGATAATTGAGATGAAATCGTCTTCCAAAACCTTCATGTACCATTCAGTAGTCAAATTGCCATCTTCTTGATCATGAAATACGGGTTCTCAGTTCCCCAAATACGCCAATTTTGCTTATTGATGAACCCATCCAGATGAAAGAGTGCTTTATCACTAAGCCAAACAACAATGTGCTTACTAATTCCCATCATGACATCTAGTCAACCATGCAGCTTGGACATCATAATTCAAACCATTCAGATGTTATGACAGTTTTATTTCATATAGTTCAATAATTGACAGCCTGTAAATATGCATGTAAATTTTAAAATATAGAGTCATTGCTTTTTCAAATGTAACATAAACAACATGAATGAGAATTTATACAAATATGCATTAGATAATGAAGTTACCAAATGTTCTTTAGCAGTCGATTACATATCCTTAGAATGGTCTGAATCAGTAGTAGTCAACTTGTTTTATCTACTATTCACTCTTGTATCAGTGTCATAAAATTTTCAAACCATCCCCTGGTTCCTGAGTAAAGGTTATTTATAAAGTAGAACTTACCAACTACACTTTCTCAAAACTTTATGAAAACCAATGAACATGTTTATAAAACCCCTATCATCTACCCACTAAGGGGCAGTAGGGACCAGGTTGACTACTGCTTGTCTAAATGATGGTTTCTATTTCATATAGCAATATTCCAAACGTGGATTATATCCATGATTTCGCAAAACACTACAAAACTTTTCTGGAAATTGAAATTTTATGACTGAAATATTTCATTAACCTACAAGTTATTTTAGCAAAAGTATACACTTTTGGAAACAGAAGAGTTTGGACTACAAGGTAATAACACCAGATTTCAAAAGGATTATATCTGATGATTCAAGCATCCCTGAATTCTTATGACAACAATAATTTTCAATAAAGATATTCTCATGACTACACCATCTCCAGAACATATAGGAGAAAAGATAGCAATGAGGGCATTTGAAACAGGTACATCAATCCTAAAACAGAACTTTTAGTGAGGTCAGAATTTTAAATGTGCATGATTTTCAGAAATAGTAAATTTTGAATATTTTTAAAAATAAAATCGTTCTACACAAACTACTTATACTGTTGTCAGCAGGCTGCAAACTATGTGGCTTGAGCCTTCTTTAGTCAGACGACGGGATTGATGCATATCACCATGTTAGTGTATCCTGCACAATCCTGTTAATTTCTGCATAACCACAGCAACATACATCCATTCAAACCTGCTGATTTTATTTGAGTCCTAATGACCTACCATTTTTATAGCCTACACTTCCCTCCACAATGAAATTGACATGTCCTTGGTTCATCATTGTAATCAGTTGTAATCAAGTCATGCCACAAATTTCTTTCTTCCTTAATTTGATTCACTGTTTCCTCACTTGTTAATCTACCTGTATAATCTTCAGCATTCTTATGCAGTACCACATTTCAAAAGCTCCTATTCCCTTGGGACTGAACTGCTTGTTGTCAACATTTTACTTTTATATAAGGGTATGCCTTCATATAAATATCTTCAGAAAACACTTAGTAACAATTAAATTTGTGTTTTATGTTAACAAATTCCTTTTTTCCAGAAATGGTTTTCTTGTTATAGTTTGTCTACATTTTATATCATCTACTAATCTCTCTCTCTATCCCCACCCCCTCCCTTCTCTCTCTCCCTTCCTCTACCTCTTCTTTTACCAAAAGCCCTCCTCTGAAGCTGAGCACTCAGCATGGCTGAAGCCATATGAAGGGCCCAGGTTCAATTCCCAGCCAGGTCAGAGATTTTCTCTGCTCGGGGACTGAGTGTTGTATTGTCCTCATCATCATCATCAACATGCAAGTCATCGAAGTGGCTCCAGATAAAAAGACTTCGCCAAGTGGCTAAATTCCCCACTAGGGGACTCCTCGCCAAAATAGGTCATACGCACATTTCATTACACTGAAGACACTTTGATAAGAATTTTGAGATCTCAGTCTACCTCATATATATGTATTATGTATTGAAGAGAGTAAAAAAGAAAAAAAGCAGTATTTATGCTAGTAGTACCATTATAGCAATGGAGCTATTAAATTTAGTATATTTCTCCATTTCACATGATTAATGCAGTATGTACTGTAGGAAGTAAATTTTAACATGGATATAAAGTTTTGTAAGACTCATCCCAATTTAACTTACTTTCTGTATGAATTGTGATTAGAAAGTAACTGGAACTTTTGTTTTTCTTTAAGAGCCTTTATTTATCAACATTAACTTTGTCACTTCAAAGTGTCCTGAAAGGTTGATTCTCTCTCCTTTTAGAGCTCACATACTGTGAACAAAATGAAGATCTGTGTGAAAATGGTGCAACATGTATCAGCCTGACAGAGGAAGATGGAAACTACCGCTGCATATGTGCCGAGGGATTCACTGGCCGTAACTGTGAAGTATCCAAGTTCACCACAGCAATGTCCATGCTTAACATGACTACCACCATGAAGCCACCTACATCCCTGCTTCCTGGTGAACCACCTGAGGAAGAAAATGAAGCTGCTTAAGAAATATCACAATTTCTTCCGTCAGATATGTAATACTGTTTTTTCTGAAGACCATTATTTTAATATATAAAGTGCAAGTCCTTTGAAACATAAAAAAGAACATTAATTTAAACTTGATGGGGCTTTGGAATGAAACATGGAATCTTGAAAAGGCTGTCACAATATTTCTGTGGGATAAGTGCTCAGCAATACAGAAAGCAATAAAAAAATTTTTTTGTTACAATTAAATCATGAGCACCCAGCCGTTTTGGAACATGGCTAAATTTTGATCTTGTGGTCTTAATGTGATTATACGTATATTATTCTTTTTTTTTTTTTTTTTCTACCTTTTGGCAAAGTAGATGTCTAAGAAGCCTGCATAACTGTGTGTGTACAGCTTAATCACATGTTTGCAGTTGTGTCACTGATGCTTTGTAGTATTATGAAACAAATTTTATGTGCTTCAAATATTGTAACAGTAATCTCTTATTCTTCAAAAGCAGACACTGCATTCCAATAGTTTTAATTTTCCAATTATCTTGGCTGAAAGATCAGCACTTCCAGTTTTTGTTAAACTGTGCACATGATTGTTTGTGAATCAGTTGTTATTTATTTGTGTAGATGCTTTTGTTTAGCTTATGTATTGTAATTAACTTATCAATTTATTTATTTTATTTATTTATACTTAATTTATTTATTAATGTATAAATTTGTTTGATTTATTAATTTATTTCAAATTATATATTTTTAATTTTGTTATTTATTTTTATATTGTTGCAAGACTTCATCTTATGACTGAGAAAATTGAAATATTAGTTGAAATGAGATTTATAATTAGAGGATAAATGTTCTTCAGAATTTGTGGACAAGAAAAATTCATCTAAGCTTTAGCTCGACCACACAAAATTAAACCTACTCATGAGACAAAAACTACAATGACTAGTTAACTTAGAGGAAATAAGCCCACTCACTGGATAAATAATTTGAATAAAAAGGATTGGAAACAATGAAACCTGAAAAAGATATCAAAGTCTATCCCTCTCTCTCTCTCTCTCTCTCAACATGCTACTCACAACAACAAAAATTACAAAAGGAAAATATTTCCTCTTGGCTTTTTGATAATATCAAAAAGAATTTTATTAATTTCCAGAACAGAGATTCAGAAAAGATGAACAAAGTTCCATACCATTAAAATGTTTCACTAACTCAAAGTTCCAGGTGTTAGGTGTTGGTAAGTTATACATTGCTGGCATTATTAGTCAGTAAATACATTTTGGTAATCTCTATAGTTTCCTGCCAACCTATGTGATTGTAAGGGAAGTTTTCTTATTGAATGTATCTGAGAAATCTGAAATATCTGTCATCAGAATCTATCACTGCTAAGTTGTACTTAGAAGATGGGTTAAGGAAAGGCAAATCAATGTTTATAACTTTTGTAGATGTGGAGGAAGCTTTTGACAATGTCAACTGCAACATAGCATTTGAAATTATTATTGTAGCAGGGGTAAGATACAGGGAGTGAGAGGCAATTTTTTTATACAACTTGTACAGGAGCCAAAAGTAGTTATAAGAGTCGAGCGGTATGAAGGGTAAGCAGTGGCTGAGAAGGAAGTGAGACAGGGTTGTTGCCTATCCATGATGTTGTTCAGTTTGGACATTGAGCAATTGGTAAAGAAAACAAAAGAAAAAATTGGACAAAGAATTAAAGTTCAGAGAGAAGAAATAAGTACTTTGAGGTTTAATCAAACAGTGGAAACTACAAGTTGGAATATCAACAATGTAGGAAAAGACAGATTGCTGTTTATCTTAAAGGAGACACATTAAGTTGCATACAGACACAATTAAAAGACACTTACATAAAGCTTTTGGTCACAGCTTTCATCATTCATATAAACAAGCAAGCTCACCTCATACGCACATGACCGCCAACTATAGCATCTCGGGGACTTTGAGGATTACTGGTATCATTATAATTCTGTAAGAAGAGCAGTTGAATGGAATGGACAGTGTCTTGAGAAAGGAGAATATAAGATGAACATCAACAAAAACAAAACTAGGATAATGGAATGTAGTGAAATCGGATGATTCTGAGGGAATTAAATTAGGAAATGTGACACTTGAAGTAGTAAGTTTTGCTGTTTGGGCAGTAAAATGACTAATGATAGCTGAGGCAGAGAGAATATAAAATATAGACTGGTAATGGCGAGACATGCATTTCTCAAGGGAGAAATTTGTTGACAACAAATATAGATTTAAATGTGAGGAGGTCTTTTCAGAAGGTATTTGTCTGGAGTGCAACCTTGTATGGAAATGAGATGTGGATGGATGATAAAGAGTTCAGACAAGAAAAGGTTAGAAGCTCTTGACATGTGGTTCTAAAAGATAACACTGACGATTATGTGGGTAGGTCATGTAACCAATGTGGAAGTACTGAATAGAAGTGGGGAGAAAAGAACCTTGTGGCATAACTTGACTAAAAGAAGGGATTGTTTGATAGGATACGTTCTGAGACATCAAGGTATCACCATTTCAGAACTGGAAGGATATGTGAAGGGTAAAAATAATAGAGGGAGAACAAGAGATGAATACAGTGAGAAAACTCAAAGTAAAAGATGTGGATTGCAGAAGTAATTCGGAGATGAAGGGGCTTGTACACGATAGAGTTGTGGGAGAGCTACATCAATCCAGCCTTCAGACTGGAAACAACAATGACAAAAAGCTGTATTACGATTATTTAACATCCTAGTCATGCTTCAAATCTTGATCTGCTTCATGAACACATTACCCATATTTAAAACTACTCTATTATATGTCTAAAACTGAAACTGTTCTAAGAATGTTTTGAAGTTGTAGAGCATATGTTATCAATCGCTTTTCACAGGGGGATGCCACTGTCCATCAAGCTACCTATTAATTATCTCAGTTTTTACAAACCATGTGGAGGAGTGTAATACAGAGATACTATGTACTGATACAGTCATGACTGAAATACAGGTAATTGGTTATCTGGAGAACATAGTCTAAAATTGTGCATTTATTAAAAAATCAAATGGTCTTATTGGTTTTATTACAGTGCCAACATATATTAAAAGCAGTAACTCATTCTGAAATTTCAAAAACTCTATGTAAGAATTTATCCTGCTGAAATCATATCTCCAGCTTCCTACTTATCGAGCACCACTGGAGGAAAAAGAAGAAGAAGAACCATATGTTGTGCTTCAATTAAATTTATTGACAAATAACAAATTTCTATTTTTATTCTGATATCTCTCTTATGTTTAGCATACCATGTACATAAGGAAAAGATAGATTGCTACTCATCACAAAGAAGACATGTTGAGTTGCAGACAGGCTCAACAAAAAGACACTTCCACATTAGCTTTTGGCCAAAGCCTTCTTCAGAAAAGGAAACACACACGCTCAAGCAAGCACACCTAATACACACATGACTGTTGTCTCCTGTAGCTCAGATCTGTGATCTGCCAGAGATGGCAATCATTTCTGTGCAATGCATACTTCCTTGTGTGAATGAATGGCTGCATCTTTCTTTTTCTCAAGATGGCTTTGGCCAAAATGTACTGTAATGTGTAAGAGTCTTTCTTTGTGCCTGTCTGTAACTCCACGTGTCTTATGGTAAGTAGCAATCTATCTTTTCCTCACATTGTTGATATTCAAACTTGGAGTTTCCATTGTTTGATTATGTTTACCACGGTTAAGGAAACAAATTCCATTCTTTGTACTCTGCATAACAAATCAGCATCTCATCATTCAAAGAAGTTTTGTGCTTGTGGCTGGTAATCATTCATTGCACTGTACTATATTTGGAATGGGCACTTGCCAAATCTTCAGATAGCAATGGAATGCTGACAATGATGTAGCCCATCTCACAGTTTATTAGCAGGCTGCGTGTATTCAGCACATTAATTTAGGTTGTGGTGATAGACCAACCATACTATGTGGCAGCAGTACTGTCATTGGTGGAGTTTTGGAACTCAGCTCTCTTCAGAGTAGACACTTACTGAGGCCATTGGCTTACTCTGTCTCCTTGTTTGAGCCAAATCATGGAAATGATGGTGCTCCATACAGTATCCCTCTGGCAACCACTATCATGGTTCAACAGACTTTCTGTTTTGTGTGTGTCTATTGATTCTTTAATAAAGGAGCCAAAAAATAAAATTTTTGCAGAGATTCGCATGACATGGAGCTTGTTTTGAGTTGGGTACTTCAGTGCTCTATGAAATTCTTCTTAAAAACAATGGAAAATCAGGGTGGAATAATGACAGTATTATGAAAAGGATGGATTGGTACTGACCATATTGAGAGATGTTGAGTCATACACAAGTATGACAGAAAGTGTACAAGACATTGATCTTTCAGAACAAACACATTCTAAAGTAGACAACACACACACACATACATTAATGCAAGCACAACTCACACATGTGACCGTTGTCTCTATCCAATGATGCCATACTGTGAACAACTGCACATGATGGGAGAAGCAATGTGGGTATTGGGGACAAGGAGCAGGGTAGGATGGGGAGGGAAGAGACAGTGGGTAGGAGTGGGGGACAGTAAAGTACTGCTCCAAAGTAAAGTGCTCCTTGTGGGAGCATGCAGGGATATGGTGATAAGAGGGTAGGGCAGCCAGGTGCAGTCAGGAGGTTAGACAGGTTAGGGGGCATGGAAAGGGATAGAAACAGAGGTAGTGAGCATTGGTGGGATAGAAGGCTGCGTAGTGCTTGAGTGGGAGCAGGGAATGGGATAGGTGGGTGAAAGAGAGACACTAACAAAGGGTGAGGCCAGGAGCATTACAGGAACATAGGATATGTTGGAGGAAGAGTTGCCAACTGTGAGAAAACCTGGATCCAGATGGCACAGTCTGTGAAGCAGTTATGGATGTGAAGAACATTGTGTTGGGTGGTCCTACCAATGAATCTGAACCAAGTGAGGCAATTGGGGTTCTGGATGGCTAGGAAGGACTCATCTAGATGGTCCGTGACTAGATTGGTGTAGGATGACGCCAGGCTGGTGCCCATTGCCTTACCACAGAATTATTTGTAGATGATGCCTTCAAAGGTGCAATAATTTTGGGGCATGGTGACCAGGAACGAGGTTGTTGGTTTGGAATCAGTTGGGCATTCAGAAAGGTAGTGTTCAATAGTGGCAAAGCAGTGGGCATTAGGGATGTTAAGCCATTGGCACACGGGACGAGGCAGTCAACATTGGTGTCCAAGAGGACGGGATACCCCACTTCACGAGAAACAGCATGACCTGGTTGATGTGATTTTGCGCTCTCTGCACTCTCCAGTGGCGGTTGTCAGATTTATTTGACTCACAAACCCTACAGTTTCTTTACAAAAATGATGGACGTGACTACAATTCCTACGTTACATCTATCAAAACGAACATTTCCTTCCCTGACCATGTGCTTGTCAAGTTGTTATGTCTGTGGTATACATAAATAAGAACTTCATTATCCGTGAACGTGTAATAAGACGAAAACGAAAGATACATATCCATGGAGCCACAGAATGGCAAAATAACAAGTTTCTTTCCTGCTTCTTGTAGGCGGCCTTATTGTGATCCTGCTTGAAATCACGTAATTTGATGAACGTTATTGCTGTTCCTCCTGATGAGCCTGCGAAAGTATCCCAGGTCAAGCAGCAGGTTATCAGCGTCCGATATCATTCTTGCGCCGCGGAACGTTTCTGTCTGTGAAATACGTGAAAGGAGCCATGTTCTCACAGAAGCAAAGTTACCAGCACCCAACATGACCAGCGCTGAGCGGAATGGCCTGCGAGCACTACGCAATGATGAAAGTGCTGGGGCCCTTCCTGCTGACGAGGACAATGCAGCCATAATTATGGAATATGCCGACTGTGATACGGATATCTCCGCAGTACTGGATGATGATACGTATCTGAACTTCCCACATGACCCAACACTGAGGATAATAAGAGAAAGATGAGGACTTCTCAAACGCTCTTCGGTGGAAGGCAGTGTGGTCAAGTATCTTCTCCCACAGGCACTCAGACCAACTACTGCCTATGCTTTACCGGAGGTCCACAAGGATGGGCCGCCATTCCGCCTCATCGTATTCATTATCAGTTAACCAACACAAAAAGTAGCGGAGTACTTGACGAATCTGCTAGCTCCGCATCTGGGACGCTGCGAATATCAATTAAAAACTCAACATATTTATCAGCCGAATTAACCATCCTCGACTTAGTGAGGCTGACATTATGGTCAGTTTTGATGTGGTACAGTTGTTTACGAAGATGCCTATCAAATATTCTTTGGCTCTAGCACCTTAGTTCTTTGAAAGTGATGTGGTAGAGCTATTTTAGCACACAATAACGTCTTTTTATCTTCTGTACAATGGCCAGTATTATGATCAGACGGATGGGGTTGCAGTGGTTAATCCGTTAGCTCCAGCTGTTGCAAACCTCTTCACGGACAATTGACTTAGACACGGCGCAAGTAAAGTCTAGTTATTGCCCCACCTTGACGTCCTCGCCCGCCGCAAACGAAATGGATACCTTTGACGCGCATTGTGTTACAAACAATTGTGGATCGTGCGAGAATGATATCAGATGCTGATAATCTGCCTTAGGAGCTGGCATACGTCCGCAAGGTCTTCAGGAACAACGGCTACAACGTTCATCAAATAAATACATGATTTCAAACAGGAATCACAATAAGACCGCCGACGAGGAGAAGGAAAAGAAACTTGCTTTTATGCCGTTCTGTGGCACCGTGTCAGGCAAGATAATCCGCCTGCTGAAGTGACACAAAATCAAATTCATCTTCAGGCCTCCGACAAAAATTTGTCAGTTACTGAGACCAGTTAAAGACGCAGCAGGTCTCAGAATTTCTGGGCTCTAGAAGATACCTTGCGAGTATGGTCAGTCATAAGTCGGACAAACAGTACGCGCTGTGGAACAATGCAGGGAACAATGCATGAGAAGTTTTGTCACCTACGCTACCCCGACAAAGGTGCTTTAGCTGAGCACGCTTTAGAAAACGGTCACCACATACAATGTGAGGAAACATAACATCCGTCGTGGCTCGCACCGGCAGCTTCTGGTACTGTGTTGTTAAAGAAGCCACTGAAATAAAAATCGACAACACCCTAAGAAAAAAAAGAACAAAAACAGGGTTAAAAAAAAACCTCACGGGCACGAATCCGCCCTGCGGATTTGTGTCGAGGTCCGGTGAACCAGCCAGTCTGTGAATGGTTTTTAGGCGGTTTTTCATCTGCCTCGCCGAATGCGGGCTTGTTCTCCTTATTCCGCCTCAGCTACACTATGTCGGCGATTGCTGCGCAAACAAGTTCTCAACGTACGCGTACACCACCATTACTCTACCACGCAAACATAGGGGCTACACTCGTCTGGTGTGAGACGTTCCCTGGGGGGGTCCACGGGGGCCGAACCTCACAATAACCCTGGGTTCGGTGTGGGGCGGCGGAGGGGTGAAGTGGACTGCGGTAGTCGTCGTGGGGTTGTGGACCACTGCGGCTGTGGCGGGGACGGAGCCTCTCCATCGTTGCTAGGTCCCCGGTTAACATACAATGCAATACAATACAATAAATGGCAATATGTACCCGTGCTGCGAGCTTGAATGAAGTTACAGCCGGCAGCTAGTTTATGTAAGGGCGCTGCACGAGTCATACCACTTCACAATGGCCAAGGAGTGCTTGGTAGCGCGCGTGTGTAATTTCAATCACTGACGTAGCTGGAAACTCGAGAACTTTTTATTCAGATAATAATACAGTCTGCAAAAATATTTTCTAAGCACTTCTTCTAGTTTGTTTATGTAGGCCCATACGTTTTCTCGTGCCATATTCTTCTTGATATGGGCGTCTACGTACATCTCTGGGAGTCGCCATATGGTGCATGGCGGTAGGTACATTACAGCACGGTTACTTAGTCAGTCCCTTTCATATTCCACTCATAAACGGAGCAAGAGAGAAACGGCAGTCCACCGCTAAATGTCAGTATGATTCCTGAGTTCCCTTTTGGTCCTTAGTGTGGCATGTGTGTGTGTGTGTGTGTGTGTGTGTGTGTGTGTGTGTGTCGGCTCGATGGGGATGGATATGTTCAAGTCTGGTGGACACACGTCGGCGTCCGTCGATGGCGACAACTCCAATCTGTAACTGTTGAAACAAACTCCCCCCTTTGTCTGGTTGGTTTCAGATACTATCTCCCTTTAAGGGGCTCCGAAAAGGCTCAAAATCATGAAAAGTTCAATTTTTACTTTTTTGCGTTTTCTGAATCTGCAGACTATTACCTTTTAATAGATATATAATTTATTCAATTCTGAAGACTACAACTATTTTTAAATTTTTTTTGAAATGTGTTCTACATGGGCTTGACCCACTGTGGCGTTGTTAAACTGCTGTCAAATGGTGTTATTATTAACGTCCGTGTTCATCAGGTACATTTTAGTGATGTGAGATAAAGTATGTGTTGTGGCTAACCTGTGATGGTTCAATATATATCGCTGGTGTGATTGTCGATTGTTTCATGTTTATTTACTCTGTCGTTATCTCGAAAATATTCGTAATTAATTCTGTTTCTTGAGTCTCTGTTTTGTTGAAGTGTAATAATGAGTAAAAGTAAAGTTATTAGAAATCCTCTGAAGGCTTTTAAGAAAAGGAGAAATGTTGGAAAGCCAAAGGTATGTGTTATTACTGTAAACAATAAAGACGATAACCAAGTGAGTGAACCTAACCTCTCAAGTACACCTGCCCATAGCAGTCATAGTGGGAAAGAAAATACTTCACAGAAGAAGCTTGGTTCAATGAGTGAAAACTATGAATGTTTTATGGGCAAATCGGATGTGAATGAAATATTTGATATGTCGGTTCTCAAAGGAATTGTTTCAAACTGTGTAAGATGTATTCATTGTAGTGAAGTTGGTCTGGAACTCTCCATAATAAAGCACGTAGGACTTGCTAGTGAAATACAACTGAAATGTGATAAGTGTTCATACATGACCACCTTTTGGAACAGTGTTGCAGTAACTGCAACTGAAGAAAATGGTAGCAAAATCTACGAACACAACAACGAGCGATGCTTGCTTTAGACAAGGAACGCCTTCGGGCCGCAGACAGGGCTGTAAAGAGTCTAGAAATACAAGCAAGAGTAAACAGGAGGAGGAACAAGAGGAAGCTGTAGGAGGAGTTTGCCGAGGATGAAGATAATCCATCCTATGGACCTGGAATGCACTAAAAAGTTAATCCACTCTTTGTCGCTCGATTCCCAAAACTTTTATTTTCTCATACTAATTACATGTTTTCTAAGGATCTTCCAAACATATTTGTTTCAAACTTTCAGTAAATATTACACAGTACCTTCTGCATAATTTAACACAGCCTTTTTCCAAAAAACTGTATATTTTTGAATATATAAATAAAAAATTGCAAAAAAATGTTGTGAATTTTCATTACAATTGAAAAAAAAATCATCTTTAATAACCGAACTAAAATTTTGTAAAATCCCTGTGTTAAGTTGTAGCCCATATTCCAATAAATAATCTGTAAAAAGTTCAACTTCCTACCTCAAATACTTTGTGGCGAAAGATGTAATTTATAAGCGTTATTTTAACATTGCAGGTATAGGGCGTTCCGGAGCCCCTTAACAGATATCCATGTATTGATGGAGCAGCACACCGGACTGTATAAGCGGCCCTCGCTTATAATTGAAGCAATGGTGTTCGAAGGATGTCTGTCATCTTTACTGCCACACACAGCAACTGCACCACTCGGTACCGCAACTCCCTTTATCTGAAACTATAAACCAAATATCCTTTGCGTGTTCGCAACGGGCTTATGAGCTTACGTGAAACTTGATAACAGTAGTTCTTTATGCCCAGTTTGCAAATGAATGTTCAAACGTAGATAATATGGTATCTCTAATTATAAGTTCCACTATTCAGGCCGATGCCACATAATACAGGGTTACAAAAAGGTATGGCCAAACTTTCAGGAAACATTCCTCACACAGAAAGAAAGAAAATATGTTATGTGGATATGTGTCCGGAAACGCTTACTTTCCATGATAGAGCTCATTTTATTACTTCTCTTCAAATCACATTAATCATGGAATGGAAACACACAGCAACAGAACCTACCAGCGTGACTTCAAACACTTTGTTACAGGAAATGTTCAAAATGTCCTCCGTTAGCGAGGATACATGCATCCACCTCCGTCGCGTGGAATCCCCGCTGCGCTGACGCAGCCCTGGAGAATGGCGTATTGTATCACAGCCGACCACAATACCTGGGTTGCGTAGACGAGAGCTTTCAAATACTTCCATAAATGAAAGTCAGTAGGGTTGAGGTCAGGATAGCGTGGATGCCATGGAATTGGTCCGCCTCTACCAATCCATCGGTCACCGAATCTGTTGTTGAGAAGCGTGCGAACACTTCGACTGAAATGTGCAGGAGCTCCATCGTGCATGAACCACATGTTGTGTCGTACTTGTAAAGGCACATGTTCTAGCAGCACAGGTGGAATATCCCGTATGAAATCTTGATAACGTGCTCCATTGAGCGTAGGTGGAAGAACATGGGGCCCAAACAAGACATCACCAACAATGCCTGCCCAAACTTTCACAGAAAATCTGTGTCGATGACGTGATTGCACAATCGTGTGCGGATTCTCGTCAGCCCACACATGTTGATTGTGAAAATTTACAATCTGATCACGTTGGAATGAAGCCTCATCTGTAAAGAGAACATTTGCACTGAAATGAGGATTGACACATTGTTGGATGAACCATTCGCAGAAGTGTACCCGCGGAGGCCAATCAGCTGCTGATAGTGCCTGCACACGCTGTACATGGTACGGAAACAACTGGTTCTCCCGTATCACTCTCCATACAGCGACGTGGTCAACGTTACCTTGTACAGCAGCAACTTCTCTGACGCTGACATTAGGATTATCGTCAACTGCACGAAAAATTGTCTCGTCCATTGCAGGTGTCCTCGTCGTTCTAGGTCTTCCCCAGTCGCGAGTCATAGGCTGGAATGTTCCGTGCTCCCTAAGACGCCTATCAATTGCTTCGAACGTCTTCCTGTCGGGACACCTTCGTTCTGGAAATCTGTCTCGATACAAACGTACCACGCCACGGTTATTGCCTCGTGCTAATCCATACATCAAATGGGCATCTGCCAACTCCGCATTCGTAAACATTTGCACTGACTGCAAAACCACGTTCGTGATGAACACTAACCTGTTGATGCTACGTACTGATGTGCTTGATGCTAGTACTGTAGAGCAATGAGTCGCATGTCAACACAAGCATCGAAGTCAACATTACCTTCCTCCAATTGGGCCAACTGGCGGTGAATCGAGGAAGTCAGTACATACTGACGAAACTAAAATTTCCTGTAAAGGAAATTTAGCGTTTCCGGACACATGTCCACATAACATGTTTTCTTTATTTGTGTGTGAGGAATGTTTCCTGAAAGTTTGGCCGTACCTTTTTGTAACACCCTGTCGTCATTCGAGGATGTTGATTTGTGAAGTATTATAGCGTCGTTTAGGCGTCGCTACGGTGCTAATTCAACAACTCCTACGTCGTAAATCCAGAGATAAGGTACACTCTAAACAACGTACAGAAGGCGTCGTACTTCGATGTAAACTTACTGTTAATAATGCTACTAAATCACCTTTAAGTTCGGCGTTCTCTCAAGAAATAATTATTTCACAGTTATACAGAAAAGTTCCATTAAATGATGGAGCCGACACGAAGCATTAAAGTTATATCTGAGTTTACTGAACTTCTGAATTATTTAACCACTGCACTGGAAAGCACACTGATCTGTCATTCAGGGAATGGAAGCTATTTGAATCAGCAATTCTGACACTGACTACAGCTTCCGACAAAACGGCGTACCTGTGAATTCTTCATGATCGCGTGTAGCCTAGATGCTTCCTACGCAAGGCTATTTGTAGAGTTTATGTCGGTGGTTGGTATGTTGCTGTATACTTCAGTGTTCGTGACTATCACAGATCACGACGGTTGAGTCCCAGATTTGGTTAAGTATCACACGACTTACTTTTCCTTCACGTATAATAACTGTTCCGTTGTCTGACTAAACGGTAACTTATCTTACATCCGTTCAGAATTCTGACTAGTACGTGAAGACGATAATGGAAAAGCTTTAAAACTCCAGATCGGTCTGAAACAATCTAGTAGCGGTCAATAGCGAATTAACATCTCCATTGAAGTTGTACATTGTAGTCGCAGCGAACCCACAGCTCGATGCGTCTACAACTCTTCGATGCCGGCCGGAGTGGCCGTGCGGTTCTATGCGCTACAGTCTGGAGCCGAGCGACCGCTACGGTCGCAGGTTCGAATCCTGCCTCGGGCATGGATGTGTGTGATGTCCTTAGGTTAGTTAGGTTTAATTAGTTCTAAGTTCTAGGCGACTGATGACCTAAGAAGTTACGTCGCATAGTGCTCAGAGCCATTTTCTTCTTCGATAAATGTTATCTCTGATCACTTTATCTTGTCTGGGTGTTAATCTTTGTAAGGCATATATTTTGTATTCTTTATGTATAGTTTTATGCTTCGTATCATCTGATAGTCTTTCATTTAGTTCTTTCCTTGTAATAAACGTTGTTAGTTACATAGTATTTCTGTTAGTCAAACTTTCAATAGTGTTAATATTTTGTTGCCGGTAGCTCCCATCAAGGTAAGAATAACTAGTATTTTTATATATTTTGCTACCAAAGGGATGTCATTAGGGGCCCTAGATATTTGCGGTGTTGTATTAGGTGACATGTACGTTAGTGGCAGTAGGATCATTCTGCTGTCTTTCGCAAATGGCGTTTGCCTAATCCATCTTAATAGTGTTTCCCGAAAAGAACCCCTTTTTCTCTCCAGAGATCTTCATTTGAGGTCAGAGATCATTTGTGTAAAACTCGCGTGTTGATCGTCCCCACCGGTAACATATCTAGGAGCACGCCTGTGAATTGCTTCGATGTATTGGGTTCAGCCCACCCTGGAGGGGATACCAAACACTTAAGCTGTACTCTAGAATTGGTCACTCTAGTATTCTATACGATGTTTCCTTTACAGATGAATCACACATTCCTAGAATTCTCCCAATAAACCGAAGATGACCACTCGCCTCCCCTACAACCGAAGTAAAGTGTTCATTCCGTTCCACGTCAAAATGGTTCAAATGGCTCTGAGCACAATGGGACTCAACTGCTGTGGTCATCAGTCCCCTAGAACTTAGAACTACTTAAACCTAACTAACCTAAGGACATCACACACACCCATGCCCGAGGCAGGATTCGAACCTGCGACTGTAGCAGCAGCGCGGCTCCGGACTGGAGCGCCTAGAACCGCTCGGCCACCGTGGCCGGCCCGTTCCACGTCACTTTGAAATGTTACTCCTAAGTATTTAATCGACATTACTGTCAATCTACGTCTACATCTACGTGATTACTCTGCTATTCACAATAAAGTGGCTGGCAGAGGGTTCAATGAACCACAACCAAGCTGTCTCTCTGCCGTTCCACTTTCGAACGGCACGCGGGAAAAACGAGCACTTAAATTTTACTGTGAGAGCCCAGATTTATTTTATCGTGACGATCACTTCTCCCTATGTAGGTGGGTGGCAACAGAATGTTTTCGCAATCGGAGCAGAAAACTGGTGATTGAAATTTCACGAGAAGATTCCGTCGCAACGAAAAACGCCTTTGTTTTGATTGCCACTCCAATTCACGTATCACGTCTGTGACACTATCTCCCCTATTTCGCGATAATACAAAATGAGCTGCCTTTCTTTGTACTTTTTCGATGTCATCCGTCGGTTCCACCTGATGCGGATCCCACACCGTACAGCAATGCTCCAGAATAGGGCGGACAAGTGTGGTGTAAGCAGTCTCTTTAGTAGACCTGGGAGTCCGCCCCGGTAGCTGAGTGGTCAGTGCGACAGAATGTCAATCCTAAGGGCCAGGGTTCGATTCGGAAATTTTCTCCGCTCAGGGACTGGGTGTTGTGTTGTCCTAATCATCATCATTTCATCCCCATCGACGCGCAGGTCGCCGAAGTGGCGTCAAATCGAAAGACCTGCACCAGGCGAACGGTCTACCCGACGGGAGGCCCTCGCCACACGGCATTTCCATTTCCAGTAGACCTGGTTCACCTTCTAAGTGTTCTGCCAATGAATCGCAGTCTTTGGTTTGCTCTACCCATAATCTTATCTATGTGATCGTTACCATTTAGTTTATTTGTAATTGTAAACCTTAAGTATTTAGTTGAATTTAGAGCCTTCACATTAGTGTGACTTATCGCGTAATCGAAATTTAGCTGATTTCTTTTAGTACTCATGTGACTAACTTCACACTTTTCCTTATTTAGGGTCAATTGCCACTTTTCGTACCATACAGATATCTTACCTAAATCATTCTGCAATTCGTTTTGATCATCTGACGACTTTACAAGACGGTAAATGACACCATCACCTGCAAACAATCTAAGACGGCTACTCAGATTGTCTCCTATGTCGTTAATATAGATTAGGAACAACAGAGTGTTATACACTTGGGGAACGCCGAACATAAGCGCACCACTAATAGTGTAATCGAATACTGCAGGTATATTTTCGTTGTTGTTCGCTTTACATTTTTCCACACACGAAGCGATTTATCACACCAAATAGATATTTCATCCAAGTCATCCTGTGTCGTTTAATAGTGATTTAAAGACATTTTTCCAAATTCTTCAGTGTTGACGGTAAATACACTGCGTATCACCAAGGGTCACCTTTTCGAAACGCTTTAATTGCCCCCAGTTGCGACGCAGACGTTAGAAACTTGGCTGAAAGGACGCTACGATCTGCCTGTGTAACGATGCAAAAGCGTGGCCCCCTGCGACGCCTCAACAGCAAGGGGTCGACACATCCGAAATCAGGCCAGAGTTGAGAAGTTCGTTTAGGTTGTAAGGTTGGGTTAATGAAGTCACACTGGGACCAAATTTCACCACAATTGCGCCCAACGCTTCGGCGGACGTGTCACAGGATGGGAAGGTCGTCACAGCCCCTCCTGCCCACATCTCACCCCTTTATTCGTTACCTCTGCGATGATGGTCAGAACCGCGACGCCCAGCGTTCAAATCACGCGGTTTTCTTACGGATGTCCAAGGAAAACAGTTCAGACACACCACCACTCAGAATGGACACGAAAAGGTCTTAGGTGCTAGCATAAAGGGTCTTTCTTGGGTCGTTGATTCCCACACATTTCGAGGCCGAAAACGACAGTTCGCAGTGCAGTGGTCAACAGGACACCATTCTTGTCAACCTTTGTCACTACGAACACCTCCTGGATGATTCACCCTTTCCTAAGAACATCGAGGGCCTGCAGCGCCATTGAATATGATCGCACCTGTTTGGAGTGCAGTGTGACTGCATTTTTTGCTCTGGTGTGCAGGGCAGAACTACTATGGAGTCCTCAATAGTGTTCAACGAAATTTGGACGTGATCCGAAGCAGCAGTGGGTGCTTGTAGAATGCGATTTTCACTCTGCAGCGGATTGTGCGCTGATATGAAACTTCCTGGCAGATTAAAACTGTGTGCTCGACCGAGACTCGAACTCGGGACCTTTGCCTCTCGCCGACAAGTGCTCTACCAACTGAGCTACCCAAGCTTGGGTAGCTCAGTAGACTACTTGTCGGCGAGAGGCAAAGCTTCCGAGTTCGACTCTTGGTCCAGCACACAGTTTTAATCTGCCAGGAAGTTCCAGTGAGTGCTCATGCTTGTTCAGGCCTCCTATATGGCGCACTCCTGTGGCGTTATCATGCGGGGAAGGGTATGAGCAACATTGACATGAGCCGGTCGCTCTGGCCGAGCGGTTCTAGGCACCTCAGCCCGGAACCGCACCGCTGCTACGGTCGCAGGTTCCAATCCTGCCTCGGGCATGGATGTGTGTGATGTCCTTAGGTTAGTTAGGTTTAAGTAGTTCTAAGTCTAGGGGACTGATGACCTCTGATACTAAGTCCCGTACTGCTTGGAGCCATTTGAACCATTTGAACATTGACATGTACACTCTTTGACATAAAACTTGACCGGCGGCCGGCCGCTTCAGAGGCTAAGTCCGCGCCGATCGCGACATGGGACAATAAAACTGGCCACCTCGCTATTTCTCTAGTCCGGTAAGCTGCACAATCTGGCAACACTGTAGACTGCGGCACTTCCTGGAGGAAAACTTGTCCCATGATGGAGAAACTATAGGCTGATTGCACCTGTGGTCTAGCGGTAGCGTGCGTTGTTTCTGTTCATAATGTCAGTGGATCGAGAGCAGCTGGCATAAAATATTTTTATAGCCTCTTCTGCCTGAATACTGAACACGTGAATGTAATAGTAGGGCAGATTCAATCTATTTCGCTTTCTGACACACCGATATCAAAATTTTGTCCAGTAACCATTTTGCGGCAGATTTACTGCAGACTGTCCTCCTCTGGACGCCGTAATCGACAAAGCTCCGGGATCCACTTGCTGGCTACCGGCAGTGGCCGTGGCGACAGCTGCGGCGTTGCACTCCCCCGTTCTTTATCGAAAGCGCCTGCTACCGCTCATCGCTTCTGATGATTTAAAACGCTTTATTATTGAATGTTGCTCCACAGATAACTTCTACGATTTCCATTCACACTCAAAAGAACGGAGACAGACGCCGTGATTAGTAAACGGGTATTATATTACATTAATCGGTGAGAGTGGAGTATGGCCCGAAATTAAGTTTATAGACTGGGACGAAATTAAACCACGTCATTACATTCGATCAATTAATAACTGCTTCATACCTCGTTTCTTTTCCTTTCAAAGTCAATTATTTGTGCAACTTTTGGCCAATATTCGGATGTTTTCGTCAAGCCAGAGTGAGCGTCTGTGGTGTAAAGTGTATTACAGTCTTGTTTCATTCCTTATGGTAAGTCTATGTGATAAATTGTGTGAATACCTTGCAACGCATGCTCTGTAGCAGTGCAAGAACACTGCACATTTGGTGTTCCATATATGGTTTCATGAACTATTTAACGTTGATCGGAAGTGATATATGACGAACAAAGTTCAAATTCGTATCGTTGACAGTCAATTTGAATCTTTTCAGGAACCATTTTACAGTGAAGCATCTTGGCATTCGGAAAGCAGACATCCATGATATTAACATAATTTACTAAGTTGAAATTGCACGAAGATTGATGTGTAAAGGCATTGTTCAGATTTCGTATAAGGAATTTTTACTAGCAGTTTGCAACTCCATTAATTAAAATTGAAAAGTTGTACTCAGCAGCTTTCATCGAGATTGGAACTGCAATCTCATATAGCCCAAGCATCGCAGCACACAAGGGAACCATTTTTTTTTTTTTTCCCCCCACTGAGCTAACGACACACTGCCGGCAACAAGCCCACGATAGTCATTGCGATATTGCCTGAGCCTCAAAACGCAACCTTAAACCCACAAACAGGTGTTATGTATGTGAAGAACGCCGTTCTTGGAGTCCAGAAATTAAATACACTTTATAGGTGTCTCATCTTACAGTGAATTATATCGTATGAGTCTTCGATGTGGAAAACGAATGTCAAGTGAATTTAGCGAAGTAATGCCGGGCTACACCCGGAAGTAAATGCTCTATCACAGTGTTGACAAATACTTGCTACGACGGTGCCAATTCTCGCCTCTCTTACGAGGCAGCTCTTCAGCGAAATGCTTGCCGTGATTCTCCGATACGGTTCTTCAGAGGGGAGACGCGCGTGCACGTTCGGTTTTCCTGCGGCGTTCTCCCCTGACAGTTTCTGACGTCGCCTTGTGGGCTATGTATACATTTGAGGCTTTCAATCATCATTAATCCAGAATGATACACGTTTCACCCTCCGGCGTGGAAGAAGGCTGTTGACGCTGACATATCATTTCAACGTTGGGAAAGCAAAACGGATGGTTCAGTGTTCCTCATTCAGCGTAAAGCATGTGAGATAATTTTCCGTAACGTTCGTAATCACCTCAAAATTCAATCGAAGTAAAAATACATCGGAAGCGTATTTGAACGGAATATAATGTAAGATATTAAACGCTTTGCTCCTCGATGTCGAATGTATCCACGTGCAATCTTTTGCAGCAACGTATAGAATGTCATGATTACCACGACAATGAAGAAATATGTTGGTAGGGATGGAAGCAAGAAGAGACTCAGTCAACAAATATTCGATTCCTCATGGCATTCATTTCATTTGACACGTAAGATGAGGTAAAACGGGATATTACTTTCGTTAACGCGAAAGATATACCAGACATATGGATAACGAGAAAGTATGCGTCTTCATACGTTTCCTCCTTGAAATCTGTATGCTCTATTATATACTAAGTAGCTTGATTATTGTTTCCGTAATGTTACGCTCTTGTTTGGCCCTTAAAGATGAACAGGTTCCAAATGCGTGTCTCTGCATGAAAGTAGTTGTTTGAACCCTTCCTGTATTGTTTGTGTTTTTTGCTTGGAATTCATGAAGCAGACCACTGTGCCTTCTCCCCTCGAGGGTTAGGTCTCAAAACTAAACCGTTTTTTATCCAATGGCATAATTTATTCAGACAACATCAGCACAAGACTATCAAACAAAGTCATCCATTTACAGTTGCAACACTCTAACCAGCAGCTGACCGAAGGGTAATCCACGGTCATGGTCCGAAATTAGCAGCTCTCTGCTACTGTGGCAAAGTCCGTACTACATTTTCGATTCCGCAACACCTGTTTATCTGGTAACGCTGTGTTAAAACAACAGGAATAGTTGCAGAGTTGTGCCAGCATATCTGTCCTCCATTGTCAACTTTATGTATCTCTTTTCTCCTGTAGCGTTGATCACGAGAAGTAGAAGTAAATGAGTGTATTCTGCATAACGTAACATTCAGTATTCCCTTCTTTCATAGCCACTCTTCACGTGCATCGATAGCAAATAGGGATGTGAAAACTCTTACGAGTGAGAGAATGACAATAATAATCGTAACAAGAACAAGCAAATGATGAATGAAGTTTATTGCAATGCAGAACGAGAATGGCTGTGAAAATAAAAATCTATAAAAATAGGTTGATCATTGAGTTGGCACAATGCAAAATCTTCTTAGCATTTTGTTACTGAATTTAGTTCTGGATGTTTGCAGAAAAAAAGGAAAAGTCGATACTTCTCGCTAGTGTAATATAATGTGAACCTTAGAACACGACTCAAGCAGGTCTCCAAGTAGCTACCAAGGTAGTGCTGCAGTCTGTTACCTGACACTGCTCTGATGACGGTTAATGCAGATAGTTCCGATTATGAAATACAAAACGTATTGCAGGTTACTTGTTAGGATCGTAACATTAAATTTGCGATGTAGATGGCACATGAACGTGACGACTATCCAGATTACTTATCAATATAAAAAGACAATATTATTTGAATGGAGCAGGATTACTCAACATGAATTTTGAAATTGGGTTACTGACCGCACAGGTGCTAAACGTCGTCAAGAGTATACCAAGTCCCAATCGCACTAACAGTATGAAGCTCGCGGCTTTCACATTGCTATCTGCACCCTACTCCAGAGAGCCCTCGGAGGAGCTGCACTAAGTTGCCGATGTAATGGAAGACCTTCAAACCGATAACAGATCACATATTGAAAAATACAAGCGAATTCTCTTGCAGCTTAAGCTTATTGTAACTAATCTAAAATGATTGGAGAGCAACATTGTCCTATTCAAAAAAAGTAAAATGTTACACACTGTTGACGTCAAACGGACATTATATACGTCCCGTCTTGTGTCCTACTCATCTATAATATCCGGTGTACTATCAAAATGATTATATATAATGGATGCTAATGTAATGCATCGATACCAGATGGTGGGTTCACAACACTATTGATGCGAAAATAAAAAAGTAGTTCGCAAAAGCGCAGCTGTACTTTTTCGTACGTTTTCACCTCCAGATCTACCACAGATAATGTATACTGACAAACTTAGTCATTGTCCCTGTAGTTTTTTCCCTCTTGTTTCAGACCAAGTTGATTAAAAAAAGTACAAATTCGTGACTCTTACAGATGCTTCGAATCTGTTCAGTAATTTTGTCAGTAATTTTGATGTGACTTAAGATCAGTTAGGTCTACGATCATGGCAACCTCTGCGAACTTGTTAGGACACACTTACATGTGACAGGTATCACCTGATTTAAAATTTACTGAAAGGAATTGATACATCGTTTGCAGCAAACCTGGAACAGCTTTCGGAGGCAACTACCATTTTATAAAGTCACTACAACTACGCTGCCAAGGAATTCCAGCATAAACACTCTCATTGCCACAATCGCGGCTGCAGTATATAACTGATAAACTCGCAAAATGAAAGATGAGACAAGGGGTAGCTTCTGCATGAAATGACCTTGTATTCACAAAATATTCAGAATATTTCATAGAGAAGACAAGAAAACGTCAGGCGAATTTAGCAGAATAAATCTGTCCCACAGCTGCAAATCATTGTTATGCCTACAGGATTGCCAAGTGATGCCTACAACGTTGCAGTCAGGACCACGCTGACAGCAAGAAGAACGTGTTTTCGTAGCCTGAATATTTCATGATAGGATCCAGACATCCAATCTGTCGCGAGAGATTCTGCTCTCCAAATTTTTGGCCATGTGCCTACAATTTAGTAATAACCCTCTGATGGCTATTCCCATTGATGTGATTCGGATGACGAGAAAGCCCTGCTATGGGTTATCTATATGTTTACTGAAAGCAAGCGACATTACATAATAGCAGGAAGCCTGTCATATACTTTCAGATAATGTTTCCTGAACCTCAGACATATATCATTTTAGCATCCTTACCCCATCAAAAAGGATTTCTTGTTATTGCATTTGACATACAAGTTACAACTGAAGGCCTCAGGTGTCTTGCTTCCCACATAGCAAACAATGGTTACCACTCTCACTGTCGCATGTCATACCCTAATTCCTTCAGCATCATCTGGTTTAGTTTCGACTACAGTTCGTTATCCTTAGAAATATGTCCATATTTCAAAAAGTATAAGTATCATCTCTATGTAATGTTCACTGCGGGGTTACTCAAGAAGCTTTTCGAATAGAAGCGAAAATCGCTTAGCGGATGAGAACTTTACTTCGTGGTACACCTCAGAACGAAAGAAACAAAATAACAGGAAGAGCAGCAGGCTCTTCATACTGAGCGTGGGCACTGTCAACGCAGCGCCCTTAATTTGGCCATATTCCTCCGAATTTACTTCCCGATAACCCAAAGGCGCTGTCACTACAAAAATATCAGCATATTCACACAGGAATTACTATCCACATGTAATTGCTAGAATACCTTGCTACGTCAGGTATCAGGTATGTGTTATCAGACGCTCGATCTGAGCTGTTAATTTTTATTGAATCAACCTGCTGTGTTAAGGAAATTGATCAGAGTAACTGAATGAGTTTATTATTTTGGTATAATGTATGAAAACCCACTTTTCCCACTTATCGTATCCTAAATATACGTCGACTGGGTTGAGAGGACGGCCGGCGAGGCCGTGCGGTTCTAGGCGCTTCAGTCTGGAACCGCGTGACCGCTACGGTCGCAGGTTCGAATCCTGCCTCGGGCATGGATGTGTGTGATGTCCTTAGGTTAGTTAGGTGTAAGTAGTTCTAGGTTCTAGGGGACTGGTGACCTGAGAAGTTACGTCCCATAGTGCTCAGAGCCATTTGAACCATTTGTGAGTGCTCGGAACCATTAGTTTATAAGTAGGTTCCGCACTTACGTTTAGTGAAAAAAATACGAGCTTACGGAATATCGGACCAGGTTTGTGATTGGATTCAGGATTTCCTAGAAGAAAGAACACAACATGTCATTCTTAACGGTTCAAAATCTGCAGATGTAGAGGTAATTTCGGGAGTACCGCAGGGAAGCGTGATAGGACCTTTATTGTTTACAATATACATAAATGACTTAGTTGACAACATCGGTAGCTCCGTGAGGCTATTTGCAGATGACACGGTTGTCTACAAGAAAGTAGCAACATCAGAAGACTCGTACGTACTCCAGGAGGACCTGCAGAGGATTAATGCATGGTGCGACAGCTGGCAGCTTTCCCTAAACGTAGATAAATGTAATATAATGCGCATACATAGGGGCAGAAATCCATTCCAGTACGATTATGCCATAGGTGGTAAATCATTGGAAGCGGTAACGACCGTAAAATACTTAGGAGTTACTATCCGGAGCGATCTGAAGTGGAATGATCACATAAAACAAATAGTGGGAAAAGCAGGCGCCAGGTTGAGATTCATAGGAAGAATTCTAAGAAAATGTGACTCATCGACGAAAGAAGTAGCTTACAAAACGCTTGTTCGTCCGATTCTTGAGTATTGCTCATCAGTATGGGACCCTTACCAGGTTGGATTAATAGAAGAGATAGACATGATCCAGCGAAAAGCAGCGCGATTCGTCATGGGGACATTTAGTCAGCGCGAGAGCGTTACGGAGATGCTGAACAAGCTCCAGTGGCGGACACTTCAAGAAAGGCGTTACGCAATACGGAGAGGTTTATTATCGAAATTACGAGAGAGCACATTCCGGGAAGAGATGGGCAACATATTACTACCGCCCACATATATCTCGCGTAATGATCACAACGAAAAGATCCGAGAAATTAGAGCAAATACGGAGACTTACAAGCAGTCGTTCTTTCCACGCACAATTCGTGAATGGAACAGGGAAGGGGGGATCAGATAGTGGTACAATAAGTACCCTCCGCCACACACCGTAAGGTGGCTCGCGGAGTATAGATGTAGATGTAGATGTAGGAATGTGTTGATTTACCATAATTTTTTAGTAATGGTCAATTTCAATTCATGATTTTGGTTACTTTGTATCAAAATCTGATCTGAAAGTGCAGGAACATATTAACTCGTGGCTTCAACTAATCGAGCTGCTACGAGAAATTCATGGTAGTAAGTAATGTTCTTAATTTTGATCTGAAAAAATTAATTTTCAAAGAAGCCATTTGTAGCTTGCATGTGTTTCAGTTTGTATTTTGACGGGTTTCTGAAATTCATGGATGAAGGAAAGGTTGCTAATTTAATATGAAAGAATAAGAAGTCACGTTTTGTGAAATGAGTCATTAGAAATTTACGTGTGAAGCTGATTTTTAGAACAACAGAATTTGAAAGATACGTGGGAATCAGTGAGACCGGTTTCCTGAATTAAATAAAGGGGAACCAGCATAACAGTAATTCGTGTAGCCATGCTATGCAATCTATACACGAACTGTAAGTATTGTGAAAAGTTCTGTGTGTGTATTTATGTATCTTTTGGAAGGGAGGTTTTGGATGGTATATTATTTAATGGTCTCGAGATATTATTAGGAAATCAGTCTAAGTAACTTGTGGAGGTTTTTTTTCAGTTGGAATAACGTGCCGCGCACGAATATGAGCGGAACGTAAATTTCAGAATCGCGACCGCGCGAACTTTCCAACCACGCGAGACTTAGTTAACATCGAGGCACATCGATAAGTGAGAGGTGTTTTTGGGATGAGACAGTGATTGAAGAAGTTACAGAATTTTTCTAGAACTAGTCCGCGTTGAGATACGATCATTGCTTTGTCCAATGGTAATAAGAGTGATAGTGTGTGGCTGTGACATTATGAATCAAGCATTGTGGGCTATCCTTCGTTCCTTCCCGTAGGTGAGACAATGGTTATCTTCGTAAGAAACCATAGGAAGTAGAAATATCTTTATATGAGCTGTTACAAGATCATCTGTTAGGGAATTTAATCCTGTATGTTACTGGTAATACCGTTATTATGTTTTGAGAGATGAAAGTAAGACAGAATGAAACGAAATAGATTGTAGAACGGAGGAGGAGTTGTTATGCAGGTCCAGTTACGATTCCGGTTACTTACGCTTTTTCTTTAAACACCGTCAGGTGATTAACAGTGTACCAAATTTGGGGTTAATACTACAAAATCAAACATTTATCCGTTGTGCATACATTTGTTTATTTATTTCCTTGAGTAAAGATTTTAATTAGTAGTTGCTATGTGGAAGAATCACGCAGTGACACATTTAATGAGAATACACAGGGACCATTTAGCTTTAGTAGGTTTCCGGAACACTTTAGGACCACGCAACTGGTTTGACCTTTATTTTTCTTTCAGTACCCTACCCATCCTCCCTCGTTTTCTATAATTGCTCGAAGGCGTCTGGGAAGTGATAAGGCTAAATTCCTCGAGAGGTTGAGATGATCGTTGATCTCCCACCATGTATTCTCTATATTTTCCCACAGAGTTTCCGAATTCCTTGACCCAGGTGGTAACGACCTCGTAACCTCCGCCCACATATTTTCAATGGGGTTGAGGTCTGGTGATTTTGGCACGAAAGGAAGAAGTTTTATTCTCTGCTGATCTTGGAACCAGTTCTGGACTGCTAGGCTATTATGAATCGGGCTATGATCCTGTAAAGAAATGATCATCCATTAATTTCGAAATTCAGTACTTCTAATACTATGAATACTTAATTTCCATACTGTGAAAAAATTCGACAACTGCAATGGCTGTGTAGTCTAAGCTACAGGTCTATAAATCATTCGGAGGATTCCACAGTCCAAAATACTTTGCTGATAGCTGTTGACAAAAACCTATGCTGACAAGGGGAGGGTGCTGGGACGGAGATCAGGATACAGAGCGAATGGTAATACAGTTTACGGCGCCAGTTATAACACACAGGTAGGCCTTCTTTCGGAATATGGTTCAAATGGCTCTGAGCACTATGGGACTTAATATCTGAGGTCATCAGTCCCCTAGAACTTAGAACTACTTAAACCTAACGAACCTAAGGACACCACACACATCCATGCCCGAGGCAGGATTCGAACCTGCGACCGTAGCAGTCGCGCGGTTCCAGACTGAAGCGCCTAGAACCGCGAGACCACTCCTATGCTTTGGTAATGATGAGGTCGAGTGTAGGTTGTTCAATACAGTGCAGCAGTCTGTTGAACTGTTAGACTCGTTGCATGGCTGTAAAGCTAATCTGCTTCGCTTATTCAAAACGATTGATTGCCTTCACTATAGAATTCTTTCTTCTGTACATCCACTGTCAAAGATATATAGAAGAAAAAAATCTGTTTTATAGTGAGATATTCTCTACGGACTTTACACGTGCTCGTTCGCTCAATGTGTTGCATTTACGGAAGGCGGCCGCGGCCGCTGACGTCACCTGTTCACACCTCGTGCCAACGCGGCCCCGCGCTCGGAGTAAACGCCTGCAGTTGAGGTAAATGGCTGATTTCAGGAATGTTAATAAAATAATCTTCCCTTCATATTAGTGAGAACTAAATATCACTACGAGTACGTATCTTTATGTAATGCTCATTGCTCAAGAACAATTCGTGTATGCAACGTTGCTGTTATGACTAAGATCAAGAAATCTGCAAATCGTAACCCAATTCATATATTTGCATGCACCTACGGAATATTAAACATGAAAACAGTTTGTTTCTTTGTCATATAATTTTTAATCAAGGCAATGCGGGCAGTTGCCAGCTGATATCAAAACTGAATGTAAAGGATGAATAATGAAAAAGATATACAAGAAACAAATCTCGAACCCATGAACAACTGTGTACTATCCTGGAAACGTGCTGATCCGGCTATCACACAATTTCAAAGGATGAGAAAACCATCCTGTCCACTTTTCGGGGACGATATTTCCTGACAGAAAGCACACTAGGGTGAGCGGCTTTAGGTTGAGACACAAGGAACCTCAAACTACGTCACCAGTACGTTCACTCTCCGATTCCTAGCCCCGTCACCACGCACTTCCAATGTCAAAGTGGCTGGCAGAAACCAGCGCGAACGACCTGGGATTTGGTGATACAGGCCTCGTCTCTCCTGTTTGACAGATGTGTTATCATTCACCCATGCCAGGAGGTGAGGAAATGCACTTACGAAGACGTTGAACACATTTTAATTTTACATGTGGACTTTACTGCGCAGTTATATTCTAAGTTACGAGAAGTGACCTGGAGAAAAAGAGTGTATACCTTGGGGGAAATGTTATAGATCATGACTGTAATGTTAGTAAAGTACTGTAAAGTATATTTTATCTCATGCTTAACTTTAAGAGAAAAATCAGTCAAGGCAGTCAACAGTGAAAAGTACAGCATGCCTCCAAGAAACGTACGAATATCGTACTATTTTAATAAAAGGAAATATAGATCGGTTTATTGGGGCAGGCCAATTCGGGAACAAAGTAAGAACAACCAAATCAGTTACAGGTTCGTATGTGCTGCTAGTTAAAAGAGAAGAAATGAACCGATAAAGAAATAATGCCTTCATTGATTTAGGAATGGTTCAAAATGGAAGGTATAATTTTACTATTATAAAAAACTGGCCTGGATTGAGTTGATTAGCTCAATAATCAATACAAATGGAATAAAATGGGAATATGACGTCTGGAAATGAGTAAGCGAGGACGTCCTTTGTCTACATATCTGCTTCGAATATAGGGTATTAAAAACAAGAAATCCATATTTCGAGAGCTGATAGGATGGACAGAAATAAGACAAACATATTCAGTAAACAAGAGCAATGAGTCTGAAATGATTATCTTAAGAGCAATGAGCACTTCCTCACCTTTACCACTGTGAAAAACATCTGTCTTTCTACTTAAAACACTTTTCTTGTACAGAAGAAGTGCGTGTAGCTCTTACGATATGCAGTTTGTCTTGTTTTAGTCCATACTACCGACTCGCAAAGTATGGAAAACCACTTTCCTTAACACCGTGTATATATATTACAGAAGCAATACAAACAACGGAACAGTTAACATTGAAAGTTAAATTCAATTGTGAAAAGATACGCTGCATCACATTTGTTAACAATTTCCTAATCATTCCAGATTTAGAAACAAAATGAACAACATTTTGCAGGTATTACCCGAAAATCGAGAAGATAATAACACTGGAATGTAAGAACAACCACCAATGGTAATGGCAATGAGAAAAAGTAATAAACATAGGAACACAGCAATAAAAACTGATGGCATTAAAAGTATAGCACTTCAGCCACGCCAGGACCAGAATGAGAGAGAAATAGATGCTTAACAAAAGTAAAGCGAATAAAAGTGCTAGCAAACCATTTATGTTTACGAATAATATTCTTTCAAGTAAACATACAAGTGATAGAAACATAGAAACACACTGCAAAATGGACGATGTGGAGTACTCTTTTCTTTGGAAGTGAAAGACTGAATCTGAAAAAATAAAGTATAATCCGCCTACAGGTAACAGGATACTGAATGTTGTGGAAAATGACCAAAAAAAGGTAGACGGAGATAGAAACGAATCGCAGAGTCGTGTAAGAAGTAACTGTGGAGAGAAGCCTAAGAAGAGAAAAGGTAAGTAGGAAAATTTATGTATATCAGTTTTTTATACACGGCGTCTTCCTTACACATACAATTATCGAACGAGGCACTAAGAAAGAGACTAAGATGATGCCCGGGAAAGCTATATTTCACGGCCATCAATATCAAAGCAAGGTGGAGATATCAAAATTATACGTCGGACAAAGTAGATTAGTCGCTTCGATAAGAAGTAGAGCCTATCAAAGTAATGAATAAATCGTAGGAGAAACCGGAAATACTCTTAATTGTTCCACACGTCCACTGTTCACACCTGCAGAAGATATATTTCACCGTCTGGGTACAGCATTTCAGCACTCGGCTTCATAATGGCATTCAGTATGTTAATGTAGGCCTCTCCGTTGAGAATTCCTTCTATTCTCCAGAGAGGACCTGCCCCATGAGCCGAAATATAGCCCCATACAGCTACAGAGAACCGTCCACTTCTTTGTCTTTCGTTAATATACATTGGCTGGAAGCGTTGTCCTCGTGGGCGGTATACCTAACGCAAAAAACATTTGCGTGTTAATGCAAATATTCACAAATTCAGGGGTTACAATTACTTATCAGATGAGGGATGAACTACTAAAATCATGATATAGGGAACTGTTTATATTTATTATTTTGTGCTTACTACAAATGTAATGTCACTAACAGCATAAACTAATAACTTTATAGAGAAAATTTCGTGTCTCACCTGAACAGGGGCGTCGCTACAGGAAGAAAATATTTTTTCATCCGAAAAGATGACTCTGCTCCAGTCAAAGTCGATATGTTGTGCGGCAAAAGCCATGCGGTCAATCCTCTGATAGTCGGTCAATGACTGCTTTACAGCAGCTCTCCGACAATATAATCCGGCGTCTTTCAGTCTCCTCGCAACAGTCTTTCCGCTGCCGGGAAACTGAGATAGCTCTTTCAGGCCACGGCAACTGAGGAATGGATTAGCACGTATATTCTCCAAAACACGATGATCATCTGCTGCAGTAGACACACGGCGCCGGCCACTTCCTCTTTTCCGCCCTATATAGCCCCTTTCCTGGTAGTCTTTCCACCAGCGTCTAGCTGTTCTTGCCGGTACTCCACACTTTTCTCCAGCTTCTGATGCCGAGTAGTTGCCATGCTCAATCAGTGCAACCACGCGCACCCTACTCTCTCGATTCCACTGCGACTGCATTGCGACTGTCGCCCTTGTGACGTTACCATGCGTTTTATAGAGAGAACCATTTACAATTCAGTGGAGAAACAACGACTGACAAAATAAAAGAATATCTTTTTTCAGTTATCTGACACACAAAAATATAAACTTCGTTAAAATGCTTTGTCGTTTCTTTCTTAACAGTGATTCTTGACAATCATTAGGCAAAATATTAAACGATGCTGTTGTTCATTTAAGTCACCACACAAATAAGCAATGAAAGATAAATTAAGGTTTCTGTCCCACTTATAATATCCATGTAATCTATTTGACTTATTACTTGAGTAACATGTTGAAAAAACACTGCGCCCTCTTGACACTGCCACTCGCAGCATGTGACGTCATGAGCAGTGGGCCCAGACACGTGGTGTTTGTGTTGACGAAACAGGAACGCTGCTGCAGCCACCGTGGTGTGAAAATAGCAGTCGGTCTTGACCATGATCACATCACTTGACTACCCAGAAACTGACTCCCACTCTCAAATCCAACGAAACTAGTGAAATCTGCGTTACGCGACTTTTCATCATGACAAAAACACCCTTCCCATACGCTACCAGACTCGAAAGCATTCAGTAAATGAATTTTTCGAAATCACTTCTGTATCTTGTGACGTAAAACATGGGCATTGATACTGCCCACAGTGCTGCTGCCAGCAGGCCCTTCTTCAGAAGTGGTCTTTTGTATTTTCGAATCGCTGCTCAATTTGATGCTCTAAAGCAAGCCAGAGCTTTATGGGTGTCTAACTTACGGTGTGACTAACACACGATATAACGCTTTAGGAATTATCTGAGGCCGGAAACAATGAAAAAATGTGCGTCATCAAGGAATGGGCTGAAATTAAAATCAGTGATGGTCGCAAGCGAAACGTTACCTAACGTGACCAGGTATTCTATCAATTACACGTCGGAAGGAGCTCCCATATGAGTACACTGATGTTTTTGTATCAAGATCACATTTTGGTCTATCAGGAACTAAATTCGATTGAAACTGGTCCAACTTCACGGCACTACATCAAACCCTCCGGACGCTCGCTATGGTCAACTTGCTCCTCTTAATATTATTTTGTTTCACTCGGTCTGGAGTGTGCTGCAAATTGAAAGGCTCGTTCAGCGGTTCTGAGCACTTTTATAAGCACAATTTTTTGATTGCATCACGGTAAACATTGCATGTAGATGTTATTTCTCTTTCCTTGATGTATAGCCTTTAATAAAAGGGTAATGAGCAGCAGTAAAATTACGTAAGGCTATGCAGAATGTATTAGGTCAGGAAATGAGACGGTGGTAGTCGTAGGCGTGGTTTCCCATGTGGGCAGCAAAATAACTGCTGCGCAGAAGTAAGAAGGATATGAAATGTTGTCTGGAAATAGAAACAATAGCTTTATTGAAAAATAAAATCTGCTACATCCAAAAATGAATTCAAATATCAAGGCGTATACTCCGAAAGTATTTCTCTCCGTTTCTGCTGTTATTTGATGATGTAGGTAAGCACGAACAGTGGTAATACATGGGCTTTAACCATGATACGAGTCACAGACGTGGGAATATTACTCAAAGGGTTAACAATTAGGTTTTCTGCTCTTTTTAGACATGTAGGCATACCGCCATACCTGTCATTCGGACTGCAATGCATCCGCATCCGTTCGTGAAGAATTCCTGCTAAGGAAACGGAATCTTCTTGCCACTAACGTAGTCAAGGACTCACAACGTCGTACACCTTTGTTGGCAACTGTGTTAGTATGAGAATGATTTGCGGTTGTGGGGCTGCATTGTATCTGCTACATCCATTTAATATTTTCTTGTCATCTCGATCAAATATTGTCAATAATTATCACAGAAGGAGTGGTTTTGAGTTAGGAAACGTATTTCAGTTCAAAATGGTCGCTTCATGCGAAAGGTGGTCGTACTCTTCATGTTTCACGTTGGGAGCTGTATACGTCAGCTACGATTATGGTACGGGCAGTATTTACTACTGTGCGAACAAGGCACTGCTGCAGTAAAGTGCTCAAATTGTGTAACCATAGCTGCTTTTATTTTTTCATTAGTTCCAGTTGTTCTGCAGAAGCTTGATCTTATCAATTCCTTCCGCTAGTGCTCTTTTTTAAGTTCTAATGACTAAAGGACCAAACTGCTAGGGTCAACAGTCCCTAGACGTAGAAACTACTTACACTAACTTTAACTTATTCGAAGGACAACACACACATTCATGCCCGGGGGAGGACCCGAACCTCCGGCAGAAGAGGCCGTGAAATCTGTGACACGTCGCACTCGACCGCGCGACCACACCGCGCGGCAACTACTATTCTAAAGGTCAAAACTGAGAGACTATTCTTAGCCCTCCGTATCGTATGTGTTTCGAAAACCTCTCAGGATTTGCGACAGTAGTATTCTTCGCGAATGCCAATCTACAACAACAACCAAACAAGCCTAAGTCCCTGAAGAGACTAGAATTATCTGTCAGGGACCCGAATTTGTGTTGTTTACATCATCTCGGTGTCAAACAAGACGGTAACAGTCATTGAAGCAATACACGAGGTTATTATTGATGTGCCCGCAGCTCGTGGTCGTGCGGTAGCGTTCTCGCTACCCGCGCCCGGGTTCCCGGGTTCGATTCCCGGCGGGGTCAGGGATTTTCTCTGCCTCGTGATGGCTGGGTGTTGTGTGATGTCCTTAGGTTAGTTAGGTTTAAGTAGTTCTAAGTTCTAGGGGACTGATGACCTTAGAAGTTAAGTCCCATAGTGCTCAGAGCCATTTGAACCATTTGAACTATTTAACACAAAATGAAATTAAAAATTTAAGTTATTCACAAGCAGCTAGTTGAGAATATGTATTAACATTAAATGACACGACGAACCGTCTTGTTATGCATTTGGATTCAAACCCAGCTCATGCAGACTAAGCAAAGATTTCGTGACTGACGGACACTAACAGTCATTCCTGATTAGGCATACAGAGAGTGATATACCTCGATTTTAGACAGTATCAGTTAGCAAATATCAACTTTAAATTGCATAACGCAAACATTTTTAACAGACGCGAATTCCTACCCAGCATCTATTGTCCCTGTTAACGAACGACGAGAGATGTTAAATATTGCTTCTTCACAAGTAACTTACTTGAAATGCCGTGAGGTAAAGCTGTGTGTTGGACACGGATTCGAACCCGGAACCTAATCGGATTGCTATCGAAGCACAGTCAAATGTGACATATCGGAATTTTGCGGCAGTAGCTAGATGTTTTAACTGAAATGACGAGACGAAACATTAATTTTTTCCTTCCCAGGACTCCAACCCGGCACCTATCGCTGTTATATTCTAGAGAAAACGAACGTTAAATATAGGTTCGTTGCACCAACAGTGACATGTGAGCATGTTTGAATTGAAATAATATGACGAAGAGTTCAGCGCTCACTGGGAATAGAGCCCCACACATATCGTTGTTGACTACACACAAAGAGAAGTCAGCTACCGAATTGTTCTCCACCAGCTGCTCAGAATAGCATCTTGAACGTACAGTCATCTCCCAAATAGTTCTGTGTCTCACTGGGAGTTAAAAACGTCAGATATCGTTAGTGTTGACAGCGAATGAAAATACATTAAAAATCAAAATTATTATCCACCAGCAGATAGGTGTTCTCATGATAGAGCTTGATAATACATAATTAAATCTTTAGTGCCGGGCCAGGATTCGATCCCATTAACGCGTAATATGTGAAGGTGTTGAGGAATCTGCAGTTTTGGACAAACAACAAATTGTAGCCGAGCTGTGTTGCCACGAAGGGATCAAATTCCGCGTTAAGGGCGGTCTGAGTTGCATTCCCAGTTCAGAACCAATTTTATCGACATACAGAAGCTCAAATAAAAGATGGAATAAGTGTCCTGTGACCATACATAGCGTTTGTGTCGTCACTTGAAATAAATAACTAGTATAAGAAAGGTTACTGGTGATGGAGTTTCTACATGTCGCCACTCCAGACTTTATTGTGGTTCAACCTACCGTCTACTTGGTAAAGAAGGAATATCATCTTTAATGTGAATTTTCAGACCACGCAGCCATTATATCGCCTTCACTTGGTGTAGCCAGGAGAGAATGGAATCTGTCTCTCCCTATCTAAAATCATTGACAGAAGTGGGAATCGAACCCAGACCATAGGTATAACAACCTACCATCCGTCCAACAGACCACGAAATCCCCTTCTCTGCGAGTCATTTTTCTATCGTAACGCAGTTGCGCCACACTGGATGAGAATTCTGACACACA